>NC_082341.1:0-653541 GCF_027477595.1 Haemorhous mexicanus
CAATGACCCTGAACTTTACAAAAAAAAAAAAAAAAAAAAAAAATTCTACCTCTACACTAAGTCAAAGAATAACCAATACTCTGTAAAAATAACTTTAAAAACCGAACTAATTAACGAAACAGAAAAAAAAATCTCAACCACTACAAAATAAGAAAATAACTACCCAAATAAAAAAACTACTTAAAAAGACCCACCCTATAAATACCCATGTTCCAAAAAAAAAACCCCTGATAAACAACACCCAAATATATCAAAGGCCAAAAAAAAAAAAAAAAAAAAAAAAAAAAGCACCACCAAAAAAACCCAACCAAAAACCCAACCGAAAACTTAAATTTAAATAAACTTAAATTTACAACAACAACAAAAAATTCCTAACTGAATAAACCCATAGTGCCTCAATCTATCAAAATAAAATGCCGCCTAGAAACGAACACAAAGCCTAAAGAGAAACGGAACCATAAACAATATCTCCCAAATGATCCGTCACAATAAAACATACGCTACAATCGAACAAACCAAATAAATGAAAGCCCTGTAAGACGATAAACACAAACGCAATTATCAATATCTTTAAAACCCCGCTGCTATTAACTACCTGACGCTACCTCAAGCCCACCAGAACAAACGCTACACACTCACGCTACTAAAAGCCACCACAACAGAATTAAACGCCTAACCTCTACTTCACGCTACGACCCATAAAAACCATCGCACACCTTTAGAAAACATCGCACACCCCGGCAAAAAAAAAAAAAAAAAAAAAAAAAAAAATCCGACAACAAAACTCCATTCAAAACAAACCTTTATCGTCACCACCTGAACCGAGATCCACAGCATTCAGGAAAAACACCCTATCCCTCAGCATCCAGCAACTGCAAACAGAACGAACCGATGCAATCGATTCCCAAAACCCGCCTCGAAACCACGACGTCCAAGAACTTTCAGCAATCGAAGCCCGCGCTGCCGGCACGGACGGAGCGCGGCTGCCGGCAGGACAGCGGCTCCTCCGGCGCGCAGGGGCGGCGCCGCCCCGGAGCCCCCCGCCCGCTCCCCCGGCCCGGCGGGGCCGGCACCGGGCCCAGGGGGCCCCGGCGGCGCCCGAGCCCCGCGCCCGGAGCGGGCAGAGCGGCCGGCACCGGCCGGGCCAGCGCAGGGCCCGGGCCGCCTCTCCCGCCCGCCGGCCCGGCACAGCCCCGCTCGGCTCCGGCACGGCTCGCACCGGCGCTGCCGCGGCAGCCCCGCCGCGCCAAATTCCCCGTCCGCCTCAGCGAGCGCCCGGGCGGTGCCGGGAGGGCTCCCGAGCGGGAACGTTCGGGGCCGGGCCACGGGCAGAAGAAGCGCCCTCGAATGCAGCGGCGCGGCCCGATCGCAAGCCTGCGAACGCTGCGAGAGCTGGAGGTGCCCGCAATTGTACCCCGAAACTGACGCCGCGGGCGGGGCTCACCTCGCTTCAACAAGGGCGAATAAATGTGTGCTCCCCTTCAGTTTCATCCCCTGTAATAACAGAAAATAAGGGGTTCTCCTCAAATGAAAGCCTTCAACTGATGGCAAAGATGGTTGTCCCTCCTTCTCAATTCGAACCCTTGAGAAGGAAGGACAACAGGGCTGCCCCCTCAATTTAAACCTTAGGATGATGAAAATGGGGTGGCTACCTTCAAATCAAACTCACAATACGACCACGATATTTTTCCAATTCCCCTTAAAACAGAACGCAGGGATTCCCTGTCGCCCCTGTGATACCCCTAACAGCCGGGAAAAGGCAGGTTTTCCTTCAATCAACACCCTTAAATCCACAAGTGAAGGCAGATCCCCCCCGGTTCAAACATGGACAATGAAAGAAAAGTAGCTGCTTCCCTCTCCTTAATTTCTTTTGTCCTCATAAGCTCCTTTTTTTTTTTTTTTTTTTGTTCCTGGGGAACCGGGGAGGGACTGGCAAGATGAAATTGAGAATGGAAAGGACAAAAGTCCCCGCTCCGAGTCCACACGGGCTCACCTGTTCGGCTGCCGCTTCCCGGCACAAAGCTGTGTCTCTCGGCACCTCCTTTAAGCAACGCTCCACGTATCCAAGCGCGCATCCTGGTGTTCCCCCAGACCCCGGGAGAAGCTCTCACCGTCCTTCCACGAGACAGCCCCGGGAACCCCCCATGAACCCCGCTACTCAGCAGCAGCACCATGCAAAAGGGAGCTGAGGCAAACCCTCCCCCTAAAACAGACCCCGGCAGGAGCCGGCCCCTCCTCATCCTCACACTCACACCTGGGGCTGCTCCGAGCCCTCATCATCGTCACACTCACACCTGGCGCTGGTGCCACTCTCCAACAGCGCCTCTCGGTGACCAGCGCAGAGCCCGCTTCTCACAGACCCAGAGCAAACAGAAATCTGCTACGGGTGTTGGCTTTTCTCATTCCGTCTGGTTCCACAACTAAAACGCGTTCGTGCGCTGATGGCATTGAGAGAAAGCTTTCCAGGGGAGAGAACTGTCATTCAGGTAGCACACTTTGATACACCTTCAGAAAAAGCAGAATCAGCGCCAACTCCTAAGACCCCTGCTGAGGAACCCAGCCCTCCTTGGGACACCCAATGCACCTCGAAAAAGGAGGGGAAAAGTTCTTGTGCTGAACGCGGCGCGGTTCGTCTAAACTCGGTCCTATTCGGTTCTTCGGCTACACTCGGCTATTTCCGTCCACACTCAGATATTTTCGGTTCTTCGGCTAACTTCGGCTATCGTCGGCTAACCTCGGGGGGCTGCAGTACCGCGCTCTGCCCACCAGGCGGCAAAAAAGAAAAAAAAAGTCAACAAAGAACAACCCAAGCCTTTCTTTTAAACAATATTTAAATATATTTTATTTTCAAGTTTTTCATGTTTATACCCAAATTTCGATTTATAATGTATATTGATGCATAATGTTGATTTCTATATTTATAATTTTCTATTGATATATAAATTTATACTCTACATTTAATCGATTCCTATTACTTAGATTTATTAATATATTTTACATATTGATTATATATTTCTGGTTAAGATTTTATAATTCTGTAACAATCATATGATTTCAAATAAAACCCCTGCCTCTACCCAAATAAAAGCCAAAAAGAACCCCTTTCTTTTGAACTTTATTTAATTTTTTTTAAATGACATTTTTCATATTTATACTCCCATTTACAGTTTAAATGTATATTCATGTATAGTGTCATTTGTGTTCTATATTACATCTCTTCCTATTATATTTATTTCTATTTTATATTTCTCTATCTATATATTTATATCCTGATTATATATTTCTATATTTAGAAATAGACAAAAATAATATCTATATTCATATTATTTAAAACAAAACCCCTGCCTCTAACCCAATAAAAACGAAAAAAAACCAAAAACCCACCAACCCTTTGTTGTAAAAAATATTTAAATTTTTTTTTTTTAGATTTATATTCATTTCTATTTAAAATGTATATTGATGTATAACGTTTATTTGTACATTTATCGTTTTCTATCTGTATATAAATTTATATTCTATATTACATAAATTCCTATTATTTATATTTATTTATATATTTTTATATATGTTTTTATATTGATTATATATGTCTGGTTAAGTTTTTTACTTCTGTAACACTTCTATTATTTAAAAAAATAAACCTGCCTCGAACCAAATAAAAGCCGAGAAGAACCACTTTTTTTTTAACTGCATTTAATTTTTGTTTTACTTATGGTTTTTATATTTAGACTCACATTTACATTTCAAATGTATAATAATGTATATATTAATTATTTGTGCTCTCTATTACATCTCTTCCTATTATTTCTATTGATTTATACTTTATATCTACATTTATATCCTGATTATATAGTTCTATATTTAGAAATATAAACCAATAATATCTATATTCATATTATTTAAAATAAAAGCCCTGCCTCTAACCAAATAAAACCGAAAAGAACCCTTTCTTTTAACCTATATTTACATATCTTTATATTTACATTTTTCATATTTATATACACATTTATACTAATTAATTATTTTGCCGCCTAATATTATTTATATTCTAAATTACACCTCTTCAACTTACTTACATATATTCATATTTACATTTAAATTTATAGTTTAGTTACAGGTGTATATCTTGATACATTTATTTTGTCTTTCTATATTTAGATATAGAAAATATTTCTAAAATATTTACATTATTTAAAATAAAACCCTTGCCTGTAACCAAATGAAAACCAGAAACACCCCTTTATTTACAACCTATTTAAAGATTTAAAAAGAATTTTGTTATGCATAATTATATTTATATGTACATTTATAATTTTTATTCGTTATATTTATAGATGTGATATATAGTCTAGAGAAAACCTTTTGATCTATCAGATATATTATTTTTATAATAGGTATTTCTATAAGTTTAATTTATTTATATTAGATATTTACAGGTATCGGTATATATAGTATATATTTGTATAGTCGGATTTATATTTTTATATTATTTATATTTATATTATTTTTCAAAAACTCCAGCCTATAACCTAATAAAAACCAAAAAAGCCCCAATTTATTTTAAACGACATTCAAATATTTTTCTGTTTACGATCCCTATTTCTATCTCTTTGTACAGATCTCTATCCCTCTACCGCCCTTTTTGCGGTCGCTTCCAACGCCTGGGGATGGGCAGGGCGCTGGCTCGGGGGGGCTGCAGTACCGCTCTCTGTCCACAAGGCGGCAGACTTACCGGGAGGGGCGCGCTTCGATTTTCCCGCCCTTTATGCCGCCACCTTGAGAAGGTCAAGCGAGTCCGCGACATCCGCGACACTCCACTCCCAACATGGCGGCCAAACGAGGACCCCCCCCCCCCCCCCCACCGTGAGGCGTTTACGCAGATGCCTGTCAGAAACCCGCCGAAAAGCGCCCGCCCACCGCGCCGCTGAGCCGACAGCCCGCGTCCGGGACACATGAAACGCCACAGAAAATCCTGCCGGGGCCGCCCTGGCGTCGGGGTGCTATGCAGGCAGTTCCAATAGACAGACCGCGGGTCTTTTCAACTTTCCCGCCCTTTGGGCCGCCACCTTGAGAAGGTCAAGCGGCTCCGCGACATTCGCGACACGCCACTCCCAACATGGCGGCAGCGGGGACGCCCGCCCGTGCCGGGCTGCAGTACCGCGCTCTGCCCACAAGGCGGCAGCACCGCCGCGCGCCCCAGCCGGGGGCAGCCGCGCGCCTTGGGGCTGCGGGCAGGGAAGGCGGCGAGAGAGAACAGGGGCGGCCCCCGCCGAAAACTCCTCTGAAAGAAATGCCAAAAAATAAGCCGGGAAAAAAAACCAAAAACCCCCGTCTCTAACACCTAAAGAACCAAAATAAAGACGCCTTTCTTCTAAAAAATATTTAAATACATTTTATATTTTTATTTTTCAAATTTATATTTATTTTTAGATTTATAATGTATATTGATGTATAATTTGATTTTTAATCTATATTAGATCTAGTCCTATTTTTATATTGATATTTCCATTTTTATACATATCTTTATATATCGGTTATATATTTCTGTATTTAGATTTATATTTCTATAATGCTTATATTATTTAAAATAAAACCCCTCGTCCACCCAAATAAAAGCTAAAAAGAACCCCTTTCTTTTAAAAAGTATTTAATTTTTAAAATTTATATTTCTCATATTTATATTCACATCCTAAATGTATAGTGATGTATAGTGTAATTTTTATTCTATATTACATCTCTTCCTATTAATTATATTTATTCATATTTTGTGGTTTTATATATTGATTTTATATTTATATATTTATAACGATAAAAAATAACATATATATTCATATTTTTTAAATAAAACCCTTGCATCTAACCAAATAAAAACCAAAAAGGGCTCTTTCTTTAAACCATATTGAAATATTTTCATGCTTCTATTTTTCATTATTATATGCACATTTTCTTTTATAGTTTATATCGGTTTATTACAGCTATTAACTTATATAATGCACATCAGAACGTAATAATATAATTTATATTTATATTTATATCATATGTACCGCTAATACTTACATTATTTTAAAATTACAGTTTTATATATATATTTGTGTAGTTATGATATATTTCATGCTTAGATATCTACCTTTATTTATATTTATACTTTTATAATAAAAGCTCTGCCGGTTACCATATAAAAACAAAAAATACCTTCATTTTAAACAATATTTTAATATTTTTTTAGATTTATATTTTTGATATTTAATTTCTTAAGTGGTTTTATACTATATAATAATATATTCACCTTTTTTTTTTACTATATTAGATTATAATATATTCAGTGTTCTAATATATGTGCTATATTTAGCTATGTAATATATATTACATATTAAATGATATATACAGTAAAATTTGTATCAATTCCTAATTTTTTGTTTATTTATATTTACATACATCGTATAGAAATGTATACATTTATACACATTGTATATATTTATATTTATTTGCAGGCCACTTTTCCTCTCGATGCAACCTATTCTACTTTCAGTCACAATACACAGCCCCTTCAACCACGGGCCTAAAGGTGTTTCGGCGCAAGAACACGACAGTGTCTGTGCCAGCCCTATGGTTCCTATGTCGTGTTCAGCCCCGATCCCAGACAGGCAATGATGAGTGTTCAGGCCCAGTGATTTCAGCCCTTTCAGCTGTTAACCCACAAGCGTTATTTCACTGGAAGTGCTCTTCTTCCAGCTGCAGCTGCACGATTCTCCAGCTTCAAAGGGCAGCATCTTGGCCTTGGCTCCAGCTCTGAAAGGCTTCAGCCCCCGGCCAAGGGTCTCAAAGCCCACCCCAGAATCAATATGCCAGCCCCCCATGATTTCAGCTCCAGATCATCAATCCCCAACCACGGTGCCAGCCCCTGCATAAGTCCACCTCGATGGCCACAGCCCCATCTACAGGTCTAGTATCTTTTCCATTTTCATTCCAAATCCCAGGCTCTCAGTGTTTTCTGCTCCATCCCAGGAGGTGCCATCCCTGGCCCAGGCAATATCCTGGCATCGACGGGGCTTTCAGGCGCAAAGTGTAAGCCCCCTTTTCCTCTCCTCACAACCTATTCTAATTTGAGTCACAATACGAAGCCCCTTCATCCGTGAAACGCGCTTAAAGGTGTTTCGAGGCAAGAAGACTATGGTTTCTGTGCCAGCTCTACGGCTCCTGTGCCATGTTCAGCCCCGATGCCAGACAAGCAATGAGACCAGGCCCAGTGATTTCAGCCCTTTCAGCTGCTGACCCACAAGCTTTATTTCACTGCCAGCGCTCTTCTCCAGCTTCAAAGGGCATCATCTTGTCTGTGGCTCCAGCTCTGCAAGACTTGAGCTCCAGCCCAAGGGCCTGTAAGCCCAGCCCAGCATCAATATGCCAGCCCCCCCATGCTTTTACCTCCAGCCCAACAATCTTGTGACACTGTGACAGACTGTGCCTCTTTTCGCCTCAAGGCCAAGAGCCCCATTCTCAGCATAATAAGACCTTTTACGTTTTCAGTTAGAGCCCAAGCCCCACAGTGATTTCCACTGGATCCCTAGAGGTGCCATCACAGACCTAGGTGATCTCCTAGCATCAGCGGGGCTTTCTGGCGCAAGGCTGCAGCCCCCTTTTGCGCTCCACACAACCTATTTTACGTTCACCATAGCACGGGCCCCACAGTGATTTCGACAGAAAAACACTACGGTGCCTGTGGCAGCCCTGTGGCTCCTGTGCCGTGTTCAGCCCCGATCCCAGACAAGCAATGATGAGTCCAGGCCCAGTGATTTCAGCCCTTTCAGCTGCTGACCCACAAGCTTTATTTCACTGCCAGCGCTCTTCTCCATCTTCAAAGGGCAGCATCTTGGCTTTGGCTCCAGCTCTGCAAGACTTGAGCTCCTACCCGAGGGTTTCTAAGCCCACCACAGCATCAATATGCCAGCCACCCATGCTTTTACCTCCAGCCCAACAATCCTCAGACACTGTGATAGACTGTGCCTCTTTTTGCCTCAAGGCCAAGAGCCCCATTCTGAGCATTATAAGTTCTTTTCCGTTTCCATTTAGAGCCCCAGCCCCACAATCCAATTTCCAGCCGCACAGCGATTTCCACTCGAACCTTAGAGGTGCCATCACAGACCTAGGTGATCTCCTAGCATCAGCAGGGCTTTCTGGCGCAAGGCTGCAGCCCCCTTTTGTGCTCCACACAACCTATTTTACGTTCACCATAGCACGGGCCCCACAGTGATTTTGGCGGAAAAACACTACGGTGCCTGTGGCAGCCCTGTGGTTCCTGTGCTGTGTTCAGCCCTGATGCCAGACAAGCAATGATGAGTCCAGGCCCAGTGATTTCAGCCCTTTCAGCTGCTGACCCACAAGCTTTATTTCACTGCCAGCGCTCTTCTCCATCTTCAAAGGGCAGCATCTTGGCTTTGGCTCCAGCTCTTCAAGACTTGAGCTCCTACCCGAGGGTTTCTAAGCCCAGCCCAGCATCAATATGCCAGCCACCCATGCTTTTACCTCCAGCCCAACAATCTTGTGACACTGTGACAGACTGTGCCTCTTTTCGCCTCAAGGCCAAGAGTCCCATTCTCAGCATAATAAGATCTTTTACGTTTTCAGTTAGAGCCCCAGTCCCACAGTGATTTCCGCTCGATCCCTAGAGGTGCCATCACAGACCTAGGTGATCTCCTACCATCAGCAGGGCTTTCTGGCGCAAGGCTGCAGCCCCCTTTTGTGCTCCACACAACCTATTTTACGTTCACCATAGCACGGGCCCCACAGTGATTTTGGCGGAAAAACACTACAGTGCCTGTGGCAGCCCTGTGGTTCCTGTGCCGTGTTCAGCCCCGATCCCAGACAAGCAATGATGAGTCCAGGCCCAGTGATTTCAGCCCTTTCAGCTGCTGACCCACAAGCTTTATTTCACTGCCAGCGCTCTTCTCCATCTTCAAAGGGCAGCATCTGTCTGTGGCTCCAGCTCTGCAAGACTTGCGCTCCAGCCCAAGAGCCTGTAAGCCCAGCCCAGCATCAATATGCCAGCCCCCCCATGCTTTTACCTCCAGCCCAACAATCTTGTGACACTGTGACAGACTGTGCCTCTTTTCGCCTCAAGGCCAAGAGCCCCATTCTCAGCATAATAAGATCTTTTACGTTTTCAGTTAGAGCCCCAGCCTCACAGTGATTTCCGCTCGAACCTTAGAGATGCCAACACAGACCTAGGCGATCTCCTACTATCAGCAGGGCTTTCTGGCGCAAGGCTGCAGCTCCCTTTTGCGCTCCACACAACCTATTTTACGTTCACCATAGCACGGGCCCCACAGTGATTTTGGCGGAAAAACGCTACGGTGCCTGTGGCAGCCCTGTGGTTCCTGTGCCGTGTTCAGCCCCGATCCCAGACAAGCAATGATGAGTCCAGGCCCAGTGATTTCAGCCCTTTCAGCTGCTGACCCACAAGCTTTATTTCACTGCCAGCGCTCTTCTCCAGCTTCAAAGGGCAGCATCTGTCTGTGGCTCCAGCTCTGCAAGACTTGAGCTCCTACCCGAGGGTTTCTAAGCCCAGACCAGCATCAATATGCCAGCCACCCATGCTTTTACCTCCAGCCCAACAATCCTCAGACACTGTGATAGACTGTGCCTCTTTTTGCCTCAAGGCCAAGAGCCCCATTCTGAGCATTATAAGTTCTTTTCCGTTTCCATTTAGAGCCCCAGCAACACAGTACAATTTCCAGCCCCACAGTGATTTCCACTGGATCCCTAGAGGTGCCATCACAGACCTAGGCGATCTCCTACCATCAGCGGGGCTTTCTGGCGCAAGGCTGCAGCCCCCTTTTGCGCTCCACACAACCTATTTTACGTTCACCATAGCACGGGCCCCACAGTGATTTTGGCGGAAAAACACTACGGTGCCTGTGGCAGCCCTGTGGTTCCTGTGCCGTGTTCAGCCCCGATCGCAGACAAGCAATGATGAGTCCAGGCCCAGTGATTTCAGCCCTTTCAGCTGCTGACCCACAAGCTTTATTTCACTGCCAGCGCTCCTCTCCATCTTCAAAGGGCAGCATCTTGGCTTTGGCTCCAGCTCTGCATGACTTGAGCTCCTACCCGAGGGTTTCTAAGCCCAGCCCAGCATCAATATGCCAGCCCCACAGCGATTTCCACTGGATCCCTAGAGGTGCAATCACAGACCTAGGTGATCTCCTAGCATCAGCGGGGCTTTCTGGCGCAAGGCTGCAGACCCCTTTTGCGCTCCACACAACCTATTTTACGTTCACCATAGCACGGGCCCCACAGTGATTTTGGCGGAAAAACACTACGGTGCCTGTGGCAGCCCTGTGGTTCCTGTGCCGTGTTCAGCCCCGATCCCAGACAAGCAATGATGAGTCCAGGCCCAGTGATTTCAGCCCTTTCAGCTGTTGACCCACAAGCTTTATTTCACTGCCAGTGCTCTTCTCCATCTTCAAAGGGCAGCATCTTGGCTTTGGCTCCAGCTCTGCAAGACTTGCGCTCCAGCCCAAGAGCCTGTAAGCCCAGCCCAGCATCAATATGCCAGCCCCCCCATGCTTTTACCTCCAGCCCAACAATCTTGTGACACTGTGACAGACTGTGCCTCTTTTTGCCTCAAGGCCAAGAGCCCCATTCTCAGCATAATAAGACCTTTTACGTTTTCAGTTAGAGCCCCAGCCCCACAGTGATTTCTACTGGATCCCTAGAGGTGCCATCACAGACCTAGGTGATCTCCTACTATCAGCAGGGCTTTCTGGCGCAAGGCTGCAGCCCCCTTTTGCGCTCCACACAACCTATTTTACGTTCACCATAGTACGGGCCCCACAGTGATTTCGGCGGAAAAACACTACGGTGCCTGTGGCAGCCCTGTGGCTCCTGTGCCGTGCTCATCCCCGATCCCAGACAAGCAATGATGAGTCCAGGCCCAGTGATTTCAGCCCTTTCAGCTGCTGACCCACAAGCTTTATTTCACTGCCAGCGCTCTTCTCCATCTTCAAAGGGAAGCATCTTGGCTTTGGCTCCAGCTCTGCAAGACTTGAGCTCCTACCCGAGGGTTTCTAAGCCAAGCCCAGCATCAATATGCCAGCCCCAAAGCGATTTCCACTGGATCCCTAGAGGTGCCATCACAGACCTAGGTGATCTCCTAGCATCAGCGGGGCTTTCTGGCGCAAGGCTGCAGCCCCCTTTTGCGCTCCACACAACCTATTTTACGTTCACCATAGCACGGGCCCCACAGTGATTTTGGCGGAAAAACGCTACGGTGCCTGTGGCAGCCCTGTGGTTCCTGTGCCGTGTTCAGCCCCGATCCCAGACAAGCAATGATGAGTCCAGGCCCAGTGATTTCAGCCCTTTCAGCTGCTGACCCACAAGCTTTATTTCACTGCCAGCGCTCTTCTCCAGCTTCAAAGGGCAGCATCTTGGCTTTGGCTCCAGCTCTGCAAAGCTTGAGCCCCCGCCCAAGGGTCTCAAAGCCCACCCCAGAATCAATATGCCAGCCCCCCATGCTTTCAGCTCCAGATCATCAATTCCCAACCACGGTGCCAGCCCCTGCATATGTTCACCTCGATGGCCACAGCCCCATCTACAGGTCTAGTATCTTTTCCATTTTCATTCCAAGTCCCAGGCCCTCAGTGTTTTCTGCTCCATCCCAGGAGGTGCCATCCCTGGCCCAGGCAATATCCTGGCATCGACGGGGTTTTCAGGCGCAAGGTGTCAGCCCCCTTTTCCTCTCCACACAACCTATTCTAATTTCAGTCACAATACCCAGCCCCTTCATCCGTGACACGGGCCTACAGTTCTTTTGGCGGAAGAACACTACGGTTTCTGTGCCAGCCCTAGGGTTCCTGTGCCATCTTCAGTCCCGGTCCCAGACACGCCATGATTTTATCTCTTGCCCCGCAATCCCTGGCAGCTTCACAGATTCTGCCTCTTTTCACACAATTCAAAGAGCCCCATTCTCTGTCTCATAGTTTCTTTTCCATTTTCATTTAAAGTCGCAGCCCCGCCATCCCCTTCCCAGCCCCACAGTGATTTCCACTAGATCTCTGCGGCGCAGTAGGGCAGTAGGTAGTATCCTGCCATCGACGGGGTATTTCGGCGCAAGGCTGTAGCCCCCTTTTCTGTTCTGCATAACCCGTTCTACCTTCAGTCACAACACCCAACACCAGCATCGGTATGAGAGGCCTACAGAGAGTTTAGCACCTAAATCCTACCATCTCCATGTTAGCCCTACAGCTCCCATCCCATGTGCAATCTCAATCCCAACCCCACAGTTCCCCTTTCCCAGCCCCAGTGATTTCAGCTGTTGACCCACAAGCTTTATTTCACCACCAGCTCTCTCCTTCCATCTCTAGCTGCCCCAGACAAATCTGCTCCGGGTTGAGACAACTGGGTTTTGGATTTGGGTGCAGTTGTGAGGTTTTACCTTCAGGTCCAGAAACACTATTCTCACCCCGTTCTGGCAGACGTTATTGTATTTCCAGCTTTATCGTTTTGTATCCTAATCTATGATTACTCTCCAGATGTATAGTGAGTATCCCTTTGAGCAGTGATTGATGCTGCAGCACTGCAGTCCCCACCCCGGCCCCAGTGATTTTAGCTCCAGTCCCACAAGCTTTATTTCACTTCCAGTTCTTCTGTCCCAATTCTTCCTCAACATCTCTCCAGCAGTGCCACATAATGCTACTTGTGCTCCTCAGGGCAGGATCTTTGTTTTAGCTCTAGCTCTTTGTGGTTTGAGCTCAGATCACAGCCCTTACAGCAATTTCAGCTCCGACCATGGAGTTCACCTCCCAGCTCCACATTCCCTATCCCAGCCCCACAAAGGGTTTTACCCCAAACCCTACCATATTTCTGTCTCCTCCAGCTCTGCTGCCTCGGCTCCAGCTCCTCCGCTTTCTACTGCCTGCAGCTAAAAGCTGCTTCTGCTTCTCACTTGGGGCTGTTGATAAGGTCACAAATCAGTTCCTGCCATCATTTCAATGTCTCTAGAAGCTGTCCCACCCACCCACCCACCCACCCATCCACCCTAATGGGATCCCAAGTTTGGGGACGCTTGAGGCCTGAAGCCCAACATCTACCTTCCCCCTCACCCTAGGCCTCAGCCCAGCACCTGCACTAAGACCCCCTGACCTCCCCCCAGGCAGCTCCAGGGGCTGGGAACAGCCCCTGGGCTCCTGCTCCCCCATCCCAAACGGCACCCTTGGGCTGGTTCTTGGGCCCTCGAGGCCTCTGAGCCCCCACACACTCAGCCTCTACTTGGTACCAAGGGGAACCCCCAGGCACGTCCTGCAGGCCCTGCGCTGCCGCTCCATGCCCTTCTCCCGGTGGCATTTATCCAGCCCCAGCATTCCCACTGCTCCACCCTGTTTCGGGCCTGGCTCATGCCAAAGTCCTTATTCCACACCCTGGGGCTTTATGTCCCCACTGATCTCACAACTGGTGTTTCAGCCCCAATCCCACAACTCCTACTGAATTAACATCAGGTATCTAGTAAAGAAAACACATCAAACAAAAAAAAACCAAAAAAAAAAAAAAAAACAAAAAAAAAAAAAACGAGCAAAATGATAAAACAACGCAATAAAGAAAGAAATCATTGTTATTACAAGTAAAAACAAAATAAAGTAATTAAAACGCAAAAAGCCAGTTTTATTCCCGGTATTCGGAACGTTACTTTAAATCCAAAAACGGCGAAATGTCTAGTTGCCGCCCAGCAGTTAACAGCAGCCGGGCCCCGCCTGCACCACTCCAGCCCCCGGCTACCCGAACCGCGCAGGGTGCGGCGGGGAGAACTGGACAGCGCCAGCCCTCAGATACTGCCGCAGGCGTCCCATCCGTGCTCACCGGCGCTCCCCGGATCAGCTGCCGCGGAGGTGCCGTCCTGGCGCAGCGTCGCTCCTCGAATCGCGCAGGCGCACCTCTCGTCGCTCCCAGCTTCACCGCCGAACTGACGCCGGTGCCGCCCCAACGCACGTTATTTATCCCCCAGGGCCGGGCCAGCCAGCCAATCACAACCCGAGGCAGCGCCGGCCCCACCAATCCCAGCCCGCCCCTTCCCTCCGCACTCGGCTCCGAGACCCCCCGCGGTCCCCTCAAGCCGGGCTCGCGCCGCCGCCATTGCCGGGGCCGAGTCCGCCCGCTCCCAGCCCTCTGCCCGCTTCCCTGGGAGAAATCCCGGCAAGGACCTCAACTGGAAGCTCCCGCCCGCCCTTCCCGGCCTCATCAGCGCCTGCCGAGACTGCGGCAGCGGGGACACAGCTCCGCCGGCTTCCAAAGCGGCGGTGGCGTGAGCGGCGCTTCAGGCGTACGGGGGAGTACGCCTGAGGCGTACGGGAGGCTGAGAGGCCTGGCCGCGACTGAGCGGGCTGTCATTGGAGGGACCGCGCCCGGATTGAAAGGGCGTCTGTCATTGGACAGGGCGGAGAAAGGCGGGCCGGGATTGGCAGGCTTGGGAGCCGTGAGGCGGCGGCCCATAGGAGCGCGGGGTGGAGCCCAGGCTGCACTTTGGTAGCGCAGATTCCATTTTGACAACATTGCATTCTTTTGGGATTGGGAATCCTGACCACATAAGAGATCTGAAAATTGGTATTTTTCAGTTTGATATTTTGAAATGGGGTCCTTTTGTTATTTTGGAACTTGATATTCTGGTATTTTGAAATGGAATAATTTTGGTGTTTTGGAACTTGGTATTTTAGTGTTTTGAAACTGTTATTTTGATATTTCTGAACTTGCTGTTCTGGTATTCTGAAATCGGGTTACTTTTGTATTTTGGAACTTGGGTTATGTTAAAATTCTGGTATTTTAATTTGTGTGATTTCGAAACGTGGTTTTCTTTGGTATTTTGGAATTTGGTTTTCTATTATTTTGAAACTAGGGCTCAAAACTAGGGTTTTGAACAAAAATACACCTAGGGTTGTATTGTGGAACCTAGTTTTTTGTAGGGGGAGTATTTGGTATTTTTGTACCTGAGCTTCTAGTATTTTTGTAACCTAAGGTGGGGGTTTTTTGGCAACCTGTGATTGGCAGGGGTTTGGGGCATCCTAGTTAAGTGTCCTGGCTTCATTTGCCTTCTTCCACCACAATTAAGCTGGCATGGGAACTGTTAAATCACAGACTATACAATGAGATGCTTCCTGAAACAGAAATAAATTTTAGCTGCCACAAGAAAACCAAGAAAAGACCATACAGGAAGTAATTCCATTTTAATAGTCTCCAACTCTCCAACATGTGAAAGGAAAAATTGAGTAAGTGCGGCAGTATAGAGGCATTACCAAAAGAAGCAGTGTTAGTCAGCTTCTCAACATTGCTTTTAAGTATTTTATGGGAAAAACATTTGGCCTAAAACTTCTTATGCATAAGTTGTTGGGGGTTATAGAAGATGGAACCTGACCCTTGGTAAATTGCATGAGAACCACAGCTTAAAGTTACTCAATGTCTTCTGGTCTCACAGGATGAGGCAGAGGTATAACTGATTTCTTCTCTGTATCTCTGGAAAGAGCTTTTCTCATATCTATAGTAACAGGAAAAAAATGTTATTATAGAATGCAGTCCTTGTACAAAGCCATATTAAGTGAATTCTCCATTAAAATAAGATAATTTTTAATCAAGAAAATTTCCCAGAATCATAAGACTATCTCAAGTTTGAAAGGACCCATAAGGGTGCAACTCCCTGCTCTGCTCCACACAGTACTACTAAAATGATACCGTATGATTAGGAGCATTGTGCAGATATTCCTTGAACTCTGATGGGCTTGGTGTCATGACCCTTTCCCTGGAGAGATCATTGCAGTTACCAACCAAACTCTCGGTGAAGAGCCTTCTAACACCCACTCTGAACATTCCCTGACACAGCTTTGCTCCATCTCCTCATGTCCTGTCACTGGTCACCGGAGGGAGGAGATCAACACCCCTCTCTGAAGTCCTTGGAAGTTACAGACTGTGAAAAGTGCATGCATCAGCTTTCTCTTCTCCAAGTGGCACAAACTCATGGACATCAGCTGTTCCTCCTAAATCTTGCTCTTGAGACCTCTCATCATCTTGGTTGCTGTCCTCAGGACACACTGCTGTCCTTAATGTTGCTCAATGGCAATGATATCAACTGATATAAAACACTGCATGAAACTCAGCCAAATAGAAAGGAAATGACAAGCTAAAAGAGGCAAATATATGACTAAAGTCACATGCGGCAATGGTAGGTGTCTGTCTGAGCCCTTGTATTTCACAGCGCTCCTACGTATCAAATAAACAGTGCAAGAACAGAAATGATACACAGCCTCACCATGTAACCCTTTGGGAGGATAATTTTAAGAAGGATTTAGAAAGAGGAAGCACTTGGTAGTTCACTTTTGTTAACATAATTAAAATTAACATACTTCAATGTCCATGTTCCTTCCCTTTTAAATTGAAAATGTTACCCAATTCTTTGTCATTGCGGAATGCTGACAATTGTTAATTTATACATAGACATCTGAGAAAAACAAAGTTTCAAGTCCCTGTTCCGGGATGAAAGGAACAAAGCACTGACATTCCTTCTCATTTATTCTTGTTCTGTGTTTGATTTTGCCAGAGATGCTACAAAATGTGTAAATGGCAAGATTAAGTTTTGTAACTGATATAATCTTAATTAGGAAAAGTTACAAAAATACAAAAATCCCATTAATCAGCAACTATCTGAAATTGTTTCATATAATTGTTTCAAATTGTTTCATGGTTTTTTTATAGGTTTCATATCAAAAAATAGTAAGAGTCTTACAAACAATCCCAGCAACTTTCAACATGAGAATAGTTCTGTTCAATTTGAGACCAAACAAGAACTTACCATAAGCATCTTCATCTGGCTCCCCACTACTAGCTGAGTAGTACTCTAAGACTGTCCGGTACACACTGTAGCCTAGTTGCTTATACATATTTACAGCAACCTGATTTGATACTCTCACAAAGAGATCGACAAAAAATCCACCCTTTCTTTAGCAGGAGAGGAAAAGAAACAAACAAAGCCACATTAAGGAATAGTAAGTAAATGTATTTCTAAATAACAACCCATAAATTGTAATGAAACACAAACAAGTCCAATGTAGTATACTAATTAAACATCTTTCCCAATGTAATAACAGATACACTTGTTTACCATGGGAAAATTCAATCATAGACAAGGATTTAATTTTATTTTTATCACATGGCAATTTTTCACCAGTCAGTGGGTTCAGAAATTTGATCAGAAGGAACAAGACAAGTTAAATGCCCCCACAGGCCTAAATCCAATTTAAAAAGTATCCACATTTTAGACTGCTTGGATTAGGAGAAGTGGAATCAGTCACAAAATTCAGTTGCCTAACAGGAGATGACAGACCCTTAATTCCACACGGCAAGTTTTTCAAAACATCATACTACTTTCCAGTCTTACCAACCATAGTGGGGTTGCGCTACTATAATCAGTTAAGGACATTTCCCTGTGGGTTCATCTGACACTAAATTAAATTTTCTCAGGTACAAGTAACCAAGCACGGGATGGCAAGTAAACTAAGATAATCTCTGCAGTACAAAATTTGTTCAGGATTGTGCCTGAGGGCATTGCACAAAGCCCGCAGTAACTGAACAAGTATATTGGAGGCCCTACAGGAAACAGTGCGGACTCTGTCAAGGAATGTTCTTTTATACACTATCTCTACTGGAGTTCAGGCTATGTCCTCCTCTCTCTGGCAAGTTAGCTCACAGAGAACCCCTGGGATTTTAAACTGCTAAGCAACTTTCGTAACTCTTTTTCTCCAACTAGAAGGAATTTAAGAAAATCAGAACACCACGTAAAGCAAAATTCTGCCACGTAAAACAGGGACATGTTTCTGTAGAAATACTACTTTTAAATGTTACTTTAAAAGATGAATTTAAAGATAGCCATACTACTCACTTTTCTGAAATTTCTTCCAGGAGCTCCATTAATTTAGCAGCCAAACCCAGCCGTCGAAATTCTGGTGCAACAGAGAGAGCAGTAACGTGTCCATGCCATTCTTCCCTAGCCACAGAGCCTTCGGCTTTGCCCATGACTGTGAACATACAGAGCATCAGCGCAGCAGCACCTTTGGAGTAATGCACTGCCTGCAGCCAGACAACGTCACAAGAGGAATAAGCCATGGATAAACACACGATACAATGATTGTGGTAAAGGCTAAAACAGGGATGTCTACCTTTTCACTCTAAAATTGTGATTTTAGCCACTAAAAATGTCATTTTACTCAAATATTACAGCAGTTTCTTGACTAGTGTAAAAAAACACCAAACAAGTTTGCAAATTCCTTCCTTGAGGCGACTTCTAAATGCAAATTTTAAGTAATTCTCACAAGTCTCACTGAACCAAAATTTAAAATCTGACTGAAATAAAGGAGGAACAGAGGACTGGAAACCCAAAACTACCATCCCAGCAACTATCTGAGACTTTTGGAGATTATGAGGGAATAGAGCTCGGGAAGCTTTGCCAGTCCGGCAATAGAAAGCTAAGGCCCTGCAAACACAATGTGTTTAAGGAGGGAAAAAAAAAAAAAAGGAGGTGGGGATGGTGTTTTGGGGAGGCTTTTTTCTAGTTTCTCTCCTTTCAATCCAATGTTAGTTTATTAATGAAAATTCACACTTCCACCCTCTGCTTTTCACAGATGACACAGGCACTGCTAATAAGCAACAAGTGTGATGGATACAGAGAAATGTTCTATACAGCACACATACTTTCAGCTTAATATGTTAAATACTTTTAGTTCCTGGGTCCCTGCAAAAACCATTACTCTGCCCCACCCCGTCTCCTAGCAGTTCTCTTTGGCATGATTTCTGAAAAACACAAGTATTCCACAGCAAATTAGCCAATGACATCCAGGCCCAGAGCTTTCCCTTACAGGGCAATGCAAAAGGCAAGCCCCGCACTTTTACTGACGGTGGGTAGGGACTGTATCTTCCAGATTACAAAAATACCCATTCACCAAATACGGGTGGATGTTACGACAGCCAAGGCTCCTCGCTGCGCTAGGAACATCAAACTGGAAGCTATGGTAATGAGTCCTGCATAATACCCTAAGACATTTAAGAAACGAGAAGATGCAACGCAAGGTTCCTCTTCCATGTTGGTTATTTGGTCAACGCGAAGAGTAAGAAAAACTCCCGCGTTCTAATCCCCGAAAGAGGCAACGAAGGGAGACGTTACCGCCGGGACACCCGGCACTCACTGTAACCCATCAGCTCCCCGCCGGGAGCCTCGGCGACGATGAAATACTCGGGCCAGTGGGCGAGGTACTGCAAGTAGAAGGGAATCCCGTACTGGGCGCTTGGTTAAGGAGCAACTGCGACCGTCACGGCTGCGCCGCCCGCGCCCGACCCCGCGCCCCTGCCCCGGCGGGAAGGATACGGTCTCGGTCAGCGGGTCCAGATTGCTGTGGGGGAAGAGAGTGCGGCGCTCAGCACGGGCCCGGGCCCGCCCGGCCGGCGGGGCGCCGCGAGGACCCCGCGGGGTGGGGAAGAGCGCAGGGGCTCGGGGGCATGAAGAGGGGACAGCCCGGCGCTCACATGTTGTTGAATCGGAAGAGGTCGTCGCAGGTGAAGGCGCGGAGCGTTGTCATGATGATGGCGATCACGACGCAGACGCCGAGCATGACGGTGAAGACGCTGCCCCGGAAACGCTCGCGCGCCCAAGGGCCCCTTTCGCCACGGAAAGGCGGCAGATGGGGCGCCCCCGCCCCCTGCGCAGCCCTGCCCCGCCCCGCAGAACCGCCCCGGCCCGGCCCGCGCCTGAGACCTGCCGCCGCGGGCCGTGCTGAGAAGGGGCACGGCTGCGTATTTCTATATTTAGAAATATCAAACAATAATATCTATATTCATATTATTAAAAATAAAAACCCTGCCTCACACCAAATAAAAAGAAAAAAAGACCTTTCTTTTAAATTATATTAACATATTTTATAGTAATATTTTTCGTATCTATTTTCCCATTTATAATTTCAATTGCCCTATAATGTTATTGATATTCTAGATTACATCTCTTCACATTACTTACATATATTTATATTTAGGTTTACATTTATAGTTTAATTATAGTTACATATCTTTATATATTTATAATATATTTCTATATTTAGATTTACATTTCTATAATACTTGCCTTGTTTAAAATAAAGCCCCTGTCTCTAACCAAATAAAAACCAAAGACACCCCTTCAGTTAAACCGTATTTAAAAGTTCAAAAATAATTTTATTTTTCATCATTATATTCACATGTACATTTCTATTTTTTACTATATTTATAGATTATCTAGTATAGAGAATGCCTTGAAGAACAGATCTGTCTTTATACTATATATTTATATTACTTATATTTATTTTGTATTAAATATTTATAGGTATCAGTAGATATATATTTGTATAGTTGGATTTATAGTTTTATATTATTTATATTTCTACTATTTATAAAAGAACCCAGCCTATAACCTAAAAAAACAAAAAAAAAACCCCAATTTCTTTTAAACTATAGTGAATATTTTTATATTTACAATCTCTACTTATATACATTTGTGTATATATATTAGGCCCTATTTTCTATATATGATAGTATGTCACAATAACATACATTATATGACAGTTTTATATATTTATCTGTTTTCCATGTTTATGTTTACAGTTATAGTTTTAGATTTCCTTTCAAATTTATTTTTATTTCTATTTTGACCTGTCTAGTAAACCATATCAACTCACTCACCTGACCCGTCAGAACCACAGAAATCCCGACGCGCCTCGGTCAGCGCCGGCGCGCAGGGCACGCTCGTCCCATCGCAGCACATCCAAACAAAACCTATTTCTGCTACTAACAAAGAACAAAGGCCCCACTACATTTCACCCCATTAAAAACTCACAGAAACCCAACTGGAAATAAATTTTAAAACCCCTCTATAACTAGCCCAAACCCCCCCATCCATTCCAATCCTAAACTTCCTCCCAAACCAGTATCTCAGAAACCCAAAAAACCTCAAAATCACATTGAAAATGAAATAACTGCTAATAAAAACAAAAACCCATGAAAAAATAAATCAAACCGACTCACTGAACTCAAAACTGTGCAACTGACCCTAAACATTACTACAAAAAGCCCCCAAAGCTCCACCTTTATGCTAACTCACAAATAAGAACAAATAATCTATAAAAATTACCTTAAAAATTAAAAAAAACTAATTAAAAGCATACAAATAAAAAATCTAAACTATTAAAATACTAAGAATACCACTACCCAAATTTTAAAAAATGTTGCCTATAAAAACCCACCATAAAAATGCCCCTGTCCCCAAAGATAAAACTAAACAAAACCCATCACACCAGAAATAAATCGGAACTTGGGAACGCTAAAACCGTAACACTCAAGAAGTACACCATATCCCTTCTGGTACACCAGCTACAAACAGCATAAAACAATACAATCAATTACTAAAAACCACCTTTAAACCACGACCTTTTTAAGAAAACTTTCAACAATTTAAAAACGGCTTTTAACAAAAGCCATCTAATAAATCAACGCCCAAAACTCCAGCAGCCGAGCTAGCCCTACCAAATCTCTCTGTTTATACATCCAATAAACAAAACCAAAATCCCAACAATATCCCAAGTCTATTAAAGAAACCTACTGAAATTAATCCTAACTCAAATACAAACCAACCCATCCATAAAGTTAGCCTCACTCAAAAAGAAAACAATGACAGAGAGTTAATAATACCAAGAAATAAAGCAACACACCATACACCACCAATGAATATAATATTCAAGAAAAAAAAACACTTTTTTTTTTTTTTTTTTTTTTTTAAAACTAACTTCTTTTATTAGCTAGAACAAAGGATTTTGCCAGGACTGTAACAACAACTTCTTCGCCTCCTTCCTCTTCTTCTGAAACGTCCCATCTCATTCCCAAATTCCTTACAACTTTTGAGCTTCAATCCAAGCAAAAAGCAAAACTCATGCACGTGTGCGTCGGATGCTCCTGCCAGGTTCTCCATTGCACCCCACATCTTCTTACACGTTCAGTCTTCGTGCTGACCTGCCGGGATGAGTTTCAGAGAAGGATTGGCACATGTGAAGAGAGGATTTCCCTCCCTCCCTCCCTCCCTCCCCCCCCAGAGCCGGTTTCCTTAGCGCATTTCAATAAATTCCAAGCCTGCAATGATGCACACTCGTCTCAAGGCTCACAGCAAGCACGCAGGAGCTCAGGCTTACTTGCTTCCATGGCTCTGTGCCTGAGATAGCTGAGGAAATTTCCGATGACCCTCTGTTGCAATAAACTGGAATGCAAACTCGGCTCCATCTCAGAGCCTCAGTGGGAGGCAGGAGCACATCTGGCTGACCCACAAAAATCCTTTCTTGGGCGGCGGCACCGCGCTGGAAAGGGGAAACACGTGCTAGTGAACAGCAGCTCAGAAACCATTCTTGTCCAATGTTACCTGCTCTACTTGGCAGCTCACTAACACCAGTCTAATTTTATCACTGCAGGGAGAATTCTGTAGGAAAGTGTCTGATGAGCAGCGACAAGGGCTTCACTCCCTGCTACGCAGCCTGCAACACCCTTGAGAGAGCAGAGCAGCAAAATCACCAAACTCTTCTTCTCTTCTTGCCATGGGGCAGGGTAGAAGATCACTGTGGGAGGCACATAAAAAGAGGGGAAATGCTCTATAAATGCACAGACATTTGATTTCAGAAGCCCAGAGATAAGGATTTTCTCTAGGAAGCCAGACGTGACATGATATTTCTAAGATTTTCTTCTTCATTGAAGGAAATGTATGTGTATATATACACACTTACAAATGATTGCATGAGGTTTTTTTTTTTTTCTTTTGAAGCTCCAAGAATGATTTCCCATCTTGAGTCACTCAGGAAGAAATGGCCCCTGTGACTCAGGACAGAAGGGCTGCCTGCTCTTTTGATCATGACAGCTTTTGGATGTACCCGGGAAGCAGGAGCAACAGCCAGAGCTGAGGCTCAGCAGAGGCTGACCCCGGCCAGCCCCTTCCTCACTTCCCTGTGTCACAACCCTTCCAGGCAGAAGGACGCAAAGCAGGTTACGATTTCTCTCCTAGATATGTTTTTCAAAAATAATACTTCCAGGGGTGATCACAATGGGGGCACAGAAAAACACAAAGAATGAAAAGTACCGTGTTTGGTGTTTTATCAAACGGTGTGTCTTCCCTACCATGTCCGGAAGCTGGATCGATGCACCAAACTTTTCACTGCACCCTTGTCCTTGCTTCTGCGCCATCTTCACCAGCTGCTCTTGGGAAGTGCTTGTATTGCCTTGGAAAGGTGATCACCCTGCACGAAACTGGAGGCTGAGCTTTCGGCCTCTGGAGGAGGGAGCTGCGCCGTGGATCCCGTCCCGATGGCGCTGCAGACGCCAGCACCCGCGGGAGGACTGGGGGGACTCCGAGCTCCACCTCTCTCTGCCCAGGCCCTGGGGAAGATGGGGGAGCTATTCTCCAGAAGCATCGCCCCTGCAATCATCACCTCCATCAACATTCTGAGAGCGCTTTTGGTTTTAACAAAGAGCAACCCTGATTTGCCATTTGCAGATCACAATGGGAATGAACCTGGAAGACAAAACACAAGATCAATTCACAGCTGGACGTTCAAATCTTTTTCTCCAAAACCCAATCAACGTGCAGCTTCTCCCATAAGCTGAAGTACGGACCAAAGTCATAGAATCGTTCAGGTCAGAAAGGACCTTCAGGCAGCGAAGATGAGCATTTAGGTGTGGCATGAAGCTTGGGGAGCACTGAAGAAGCTGTAAAAGTCAACTGATATTCTTTGGAAATGAAAAACAAAATGAAGTAATTAACTAACAAGGAATCCTCTGCGGAAATGACACAAGGGACGGCCTGCAGGGGAGATGCCCGAAAGCCAAAGCTGCGCTTCAGTGGCATCTAAGGTGGGAATTTTGCAGAGTGCCTGTACACAAGTTTGTTTTCACTGGGATCAGTGAGCAGTGGCCACCGCAGAGCAGGAGGTGCTGTGGCTCAGAAGACCTGGCTGTGAAAAGTACAGGTTATTGTCCCCAAGCACATGCCAGCGGTCTGGAAAAGGGTGATGCGGCTTGACACTGCTGCTGTGCTTGCTAAAGGGGGGGAGCGGCTCAGTCCTCGTCACTCACCTGATGCTCCCAGTCGGGGCGCAGTCGAACGGCACCACTGGGCCGGGCTTCACCTCCCTGGCTATTTTCTGTGCAGGGAACTGCAATGCCATTGCAACTTTTCTGTCCTCGCACAATTCTTCTAGAAAAAAAAAACAATACGTTGAAGGGGAAACTGCCTTGTCACCGTCCCAAAATCCTTTATCGCTTGTGGTAACCCACGGCACACTCCCTGCCCGTGTTATCTTCACCTTAACTCTGTTTACAAGTGCCGTGAATAAACCCAAATCCAATTGAGAAAGCTCCTCTTTGCTCACATTTCAATACAAGGCTGGAACTATCACCTTGCAAAGAACTTTCCTCTACCGGTGCTAGATGCAAAAGAAAAAAAGCCAACCTAGGAATGCCTGCCACACCAGAGTACACAAAGCTGCTGCTGCTGCTTCCAATGGCTTAGGCTGAGGGCTTCTCTGTTCTTCTTTTGCCCTTCTAATGGGAAGGACTGGCTTTGACTGTCTTTGAACTAGCTACAGATACGAAAGATTTAGTAAACAAGTATTCTTTATCCCATTTCTCTTAAGAGTGTGTCCTGACAGATGTCTTCTTCCTCCGGAGGTTTAGACCCCTGTTTGATCTTTTTTTCTTTTCCCCCCGCTTTTTTCCCCCCCCTTTATTCCCTGAAGCATTTCACACCATGATGGGCAAAGGCCCAGCAGTAATTAGACTGAACACTGGACACGGAGACAAAAGAAATGGCTGGAAGTTACTCTTGTTCTCCAGGCTGGCACTGCCAGCTCCTGAGGGCTCAGTCAGGACAGTCAACATTTCTGAGAGTACCTGTACACAGGCGTGTGCAGACCTTGGGTCCTGCTGCGGCTCGCAGCTGCAGGCTCAGACACGCGCGCCGAGCTCCTGGATCCTCCACGACAGAGCCGCCCCTCCCTGCTGATCCCGTGCTGTGCCTGCGGAGCAGGGAGGGAAGGAGAGGCACGCAGGTTAGCACAGTGGCAGTGCACAAGCTGCCAGGCCTCACCCATCGGACCTGCACCAAAGAGGAAATCTTACTTTTCAAAACTCTCCATCGTGCCATACAAAACACTGAATCCTTCCCAATCTGGAAGGGACAGCCTGGCATGATGCCCCTCAGGTCACATCTTACATAAAGGGTTCTTCTTCTCCTGCACAATGCTCTATATTCTACTTTTACTTTTTATCTTTCTATAGATATAAAAATACCTACAGAAACTATCGATATTCACGAAGCGACCTTCAATCGTAACAGCCAGGCCTCCGCATGACTGCGCTTAACTCCTGCTTAGCTCAGGGCATCTCCCTGTTCCTCAGGCTCCAGAAACCACTGAAACTCCCCTGTTTTCCCCGGGGGGCTGCCTGCTGGCAGCTGCCCTCCTCTCTCCAACGCGGTCACCTGCCAGGCTGTAATATTGACATTGTTGCGACTATTGAGTCATTGGAGACTCATCCACGCTTAAATAAAATAAACCCCCTACTTTTAAGTACTAAATTCCCTACCAAAGCAAGCGTTTTACTGACGCGTACACGGGCATACCGGGCAGCTTATTTTCATTCGGAAAAATAAAATAAGCTTCCCCAGTACAAAACCCCCCTCCAGCAGCAGAGGACGCACCCTGAGTACCTCGGCGAAGAGAGGCCACCACGCCAGTGCCCGTCAGCGGCCCCCCAAAACCCGCCCGCCCGCCCGCGGCGCTGCCGAGCCCACAGCCCGCCAGCCCCGCACCGGA
Source organism: Haemorhous mexicanus (assembly GCF_027477595.1). NCBI lineage: Eukaryota > Metazoa > Chordata > Aves > Passeriformes > Fringillidae > Haemorhous > Haemorhous mexicanus. The sequence goes on from NC_082341.1 coordinate 25,890, forward strand.
ACCACCGCGGAAAGCCCCGACGGGCCGGCGCCGCCACGGGGGCGCCGTGCGGGCAGCGCAGCGAACGGACCGCGAGCCTCGACTGCGCCCCCCTTCGTGCCGCCATCTTGGGAAGGTCACCCGGCTCCCGGCCGAGCCTCTCCCGAGTCCCGGGACGGCGGCGGCTGCGGGTCCCCGGCAGAGAGAGGCGTCCGTGCCATTGCCTGTCGGCGCCCGCCCGCCACCCGCCCGCCAGCGGCGCCACTGACCCAGGGCCCCTGTGCCCGGCGCTGCATACCTCACGGAAAATCCCGCCGGGCCGGCGGGCAGGCAGTCTGGTATACAGACCGTGGTGCTCCTTTTTCCCGCCCTTTTGGCCGCCATCTTGGGAAGGTCAAGCGCGTCCCGGCCGAGCCGCCCCCCAGGGCGCGATCGCGCGCGGGCCTCGGCACGGACGCGTCCCGGCCGCTGCCCGTCCGGGGGGCGGGACCGCGCTCGGCTGCGGGCGGGGAAGGCGGGCAAAAAGCCGGCTGCCATCCCCCAAAAAATCCTCTGAAATAAACGCCGAAAACCTGCCTCTTACCCAACAGGAACGAAAGAAGCGCCCTTTCTTTAAAACCATATTTAAATCTATTTTAGATTTACATTTTTCATGTTTACATTCACATGCATCTTTATACCGGACATTGATGCGTTAGGTAATTTGTATAATATATTACATCTACTCCTATGGTTTGTATTTATTTATGTTTTGCGTTTTTATACATATCTGTCTATATCGATTGTATATTTCTTTATTTAGATTTATATTTATATAATACTTCTATTATTCAAAATAAAAACCCTGTCTCTAACAAAATAAATACAACCCCCCCCTTATTTTAAACGACATTGAAATATTTTTATTTCTACTTCCTATAATTATATTCACATATTATTCTTTCGTTTCTTTTGATGCATTATAATAGTGATTGCATATAAGATATATAAAATCCTAAAAAAGTATTTAAATTATTATTTCTATTATGTATCATATCTACTGCTACAACTGATTTTTTCTTATATTTTTAAATTTTATATATATCTGTATGTATTTATGATATATTTCTATCCTTAGATTTCCACCTTTATATTATTTGTATCTAAAATTTTTACAATCAAAACTCTGCCTATTGACAAAAAAAAACCCGCTTTACTATTTAGCAATATTTTTATATTTATAATTTTCATATTTATATTTATAATTTGTTATATAGTATACGATAACATATTGATGTACTCTACTTATATATATCCAATACACATTTCCTATAATATATTATCATAAGATATATACAGTATTACTTGTATTATGTATTGTATCGCTTTTTATTATTCTGTATTTATAATTATCTTATATTGTTATATATGTCTGCATATATTTGTCATCCATTTCTATATTTATATTTTGATTGGGGCTTTGTTTCTATTTATAATCCAGATCTTTAGATATCTATAAACATATGTAATACTCTGTATTAAAAATTATAATAGCTTATTGTAATATATAATGATTCATGTTACATGTTTCACTTTTATATATTCGGTCTATATTTAAATTTTAAGGGGTTTTATTCCCATTTTTATACATCTATTTGTTTTGTTTCATTATCGTTATAGTTATAATTTTACATTTAAAATCCAATTCCTAAATAATAGGACAAAACAAACAGCATCAAATTCCCACCAATATCCTCCAAAAGCATCCAGATACCTCCACCAGCCAACCGACGGCCAGCAAAAAGCCACACAACGCTCTTTGCCGTAACAATTCTCATCACATCAGAAAAATGCAATGAATATAAAAGAAAACCCAATAGAAACGCACACAGCAAATCACAAAAACTACGAGGAAAAATTCAAACCACCTTACTAAACTCCAAACAGTGCCAATGACCCTGAACTTTACTAAAAAAAAAAAAAAAAAAACAAAAGAAAAAAAAATTCTACCTCTACACTAAGTCAAAGAATAACCAATACTCTGTAAAAATAACTTTAAAAACCGAACTAATTAACGAAATAGAAAAAAATCTCAACCACTACAAAATAAGAAAATAACTACCCAAATAAAAAAACTACTTAAAAAGACCCACCCTATAAATACCCATGTTCCAAAAAAAAACCCCTGATAAACAACAACCAAATATATCAAAGGCCAAAAAAAAAAAAAAAAAAAAAAAGCACTACCAAAAAAAACCCAACCGAAAACTTAAATTTAAAAAAACTTAAATTTACAACAACAACAAAAAATTCCTAACTGAATCAACCCATAGTGCCTCAATCTATCAAAATAAAATGCCGCCTAGAAATGAACACAAAGCCTAAAGAGAAACGGAACCATAAACAATATCTCCCAAATGATCCGTCACAATAAAACGTACGCTACAATCGAACAAACCAAATAAATGAAAGCCCTGTAAGACGATAAACACAAACGCAATTATCAATATCTTTAAAACCCCGCTGCTATTAACTACCTGACGCTACCTCAAGCCCACCAGAACAAACGCTACACACTCACGCTACTAAAAGCCACCACAACAGAATTAAACGCCTAACCTCTACTTCACGCTACGACCCATAAAAACCATCGCACACCTTTAGAAAACATCGCACACCCCGGCAAAAAAAAAAAAAAAAAAAAAAAAAAAAAAAAAAAAAAATCCGACAACAAAACTCCATTCAAAACAAACCTTTATCGTCACCACCTGAACCGAGATCCACAGCATTCAGGAAAAACACCCTATCCCTTAGCATCCAGCAACTGCAACCTGCGAACGCTGCGAGAGCTGGAGGTGCCCGCAATTGTACCCCGAAACGGACGCCGCGGGCGGGGCTCACCTCGCTTCAACAAGGGCGAATAAACGTGTGTTCTCCCCTTCAGTTTCATCCCCTGTCATAACAGAAAATAAGGGGTTCTCCTCAAATGAAAGCCTTCAACTGATGGCAAAGAGGGATTTTGACCCCAATTCGAACACTCGAGAAGGAGGGACAACAGGGCTGCCCCCTCAATTTAAACCTTAGGATGATGAAAATGGGGTGGCTGCCTTCAAATCAAACTCACAATACGACCACGATATTTTTCCAATTGCCCTTAAAACAGAACGCAGGGATTCCCTGTCGCCCCTGTGATACCCCTAACAGCCTGGAAAAGGCAGGTTTTCCTTCAATCAACACCCTTAAAACCGCAAGTGAAGGGGGATCCCCCCCCGGTTCAAACACAGACAATAACAGAAGAGTAGCTGCTTCCCTCTCCTTAATTTCTTTTGTCCTCATAAGCTCCATTTTTGTTCCTGGGGAACCGGGGAGGGACTGGCAAGATGAAATTGAGAAGGGAAAGGACAAAAGTCCCCGCTCCGAGTCCACACGGGCTCACCTGTTCGGCTGCCGCTTCCCGGCACAAAGCTCTGTCTCTCGGCACCTCCTTTAAGCAACGCTCCGCGTATCCAAGCGCGCATCCTGGTGTTCCCCCAGAGCCCGGGAGAAGCTCTCACCGTCCTTCCACGAGACAGCCCCCGGAGCCCCGCTACTCAGCAGCAGCACCATGCAAAAGGGAGCTGAGGCAAACCCTCCCCCTAAAACAGACCCCGGCAGGAGCCGGCCCCTCCTCATCGTCACACTCACACCTGGGGCTGCTCCGAGCCCTCATCATCGTCACACTCACACCTGGCGCTGGTGCCACTCTCCAACAGCGCCTCTCGGTGACCAGCGCAGAGCCCGCTTCTCACAGACCCAGAGCAAACAGAAATCTGCTACGGGTGTTGGCTTTTCTCATTCCGTCTGGTTCCACAACTAAAACGCGTTCGTGCGCTGATGGCATTGAGAGAAAGCTTTCCAGGGGAGAGAACTGTCATTCAGGTAGCACACTTTGATACACCTTCAGAAATAGCAGAATCAGCGCCAACTCCTAAGACCCCTGCTGAGGAACCCAGCCCTCCTTGGGACACCCAATGCACCTCGAAAAAGGAGGGGAGAAGTTCTCGTGCTGAACTCGGCACGGTCCGTCTAAACTCGGTCCTATTCGGTTCTTCGGCTCCACTCGGCTATTTCCGTCCACACTCGGCTATTTTCGGTTCTTCGGCTCCACTCGGCTATTGCCGGCTAACCTCGGGGGGCTGCAGTACCGCGCTCTGCCCACCAGGCGGCTAAAAAGCAAAAAAAAGTCAACAAAGAACAACCCAAGCCTTTCTTTTAAACAATATTTAAATATATTTTATTTTCAAATTTTTCATGTTTATACCCAAATTTCGATTTAGAATGTATATTGATGCCTAATGTTGATTTCTATATTTATAATTTTCTATTGATATATACATTTATATTCTATATTTAATCGATTCCTATTACTTAGATTTATTAATATATTTTACATATTGATTATATATTTCTGGTTAAGATTTTATAATTCTGTAACAATCATATGATTTCAAATAAAACCCCTGCCTCTACCCAAAGAAAAGCCAAAAAGAACCCCTTTCTTTTAAACTTTATTTAATTTTTTTTTAAATTACATTTTTCATATTTATACTCCCATGTACAGTTTAAGTGTGTATTCCTGTATAGTGTCATTTGTGTTCTATATTACATCTCTTCCTGTTATATTTATTTCTATTTTATATTTCTCTATCTATATATTTATATCCTGATTATATATTTCTATATTTAGAAATAGACAAAAATAATATCTATATTCATATTATTTAAAACAAAACCCCTGCCTCTAACCCAATAAAAACGAAAAAAAAAAAAAAACAAACCACCAACCCTTTGTTGTAAAAAATATTTGAATTTTTTTTTTTAGATTTATATTCATTTCTATTTAAAATGTATATTGATGTACAACGTTTATTTGTACATTTATGTTTATCGTTTTCTATCGGTATATAAATTTATATTCTATATTACATACATTCCTATTGTTTATATTTATTTATATATTTTTATACATATGTTTTTATATTGATTATATATGTCTGGTTAAGTTTTTTACTTCTGTAACACTTCTATTATTTAAAAAAATAAACCTGCCTCGAACCAAATAAAAGCCGAGAAGAACCACTTTTTTTTAACTGTATTTAATTTTTTTTTTACTTATGGTTTTTATATTTAGACTCACATTGACATTTCAAATGTATATTCATGTATATATTAATTATTTCTGCTCTCTATTACATCTCTTCCTATTATTTCTATTGATTTATACTTTATATCCACATTTATATCCTGATTATATAGTTCTAGATTTAGAAATATAAAACAATAATATCTATATTCATATTATTTAAAATAAAAGCCCTGCCTCTAACCAAATAAAAACGAAAAGAACCCTTTCTTTTAACCTATATTTACATATCTTTATATTTACAATTTTCATATTTATATACACATTCATACGAATTAATTATTTTGCCGCCTAATATTATTTATATTCTAAATGACACCTCTTCATATTACTTACATATATTCATATTTAAATTTAAATTTATCGTTTAGTTATAGGTGTATATCTTGATACATTTATTTTATCTTTCTCTATTTAGATATAGAAAATATTTCTAAAATATTTACATTATTTAAAATAAAACCCTTGCCTCTAACCAAATGAAAACCAGAAACACCCCTTTATTTACAACCTATTTAAAGATTTAAAAATAATTTTGTTCTGCATAATTATATTTACATGTCCATTTATACTTTTTATTCGTTATATTTATAGATGTGATATATAGTCTAGAGAAAACATTTTAATCTATCAGATATATTATTTTTATGATAGGTATTTCTATAAGTTTAATTTATTTATATTAGATATTTACAGGTATCGGTATATATAGTATATATTTGTATAGTCGGATTTATATTTTTATATTATTTATATTTATATTACTTTTCAAAAACTCCAGCCTATAACCTAATAAAAACCAAAAAAGCCCCAATTTATTTTCAACGACATTTAAATATTTTTCTGTTTACGATCCCTATTTCTATCTCTTTGTACAGATCTCTATCCCTCTACCGCCCTTTTTGCGGTCGCTTCCCACGCCTGGGGATGGGCAGGGCGCTGGCTCGGGGGGGCTGCAGTACCGCTCTCTGTCCACAAGGCGGCAGACTTACCGGGAGGGGCGCTCTTCGATTTTCCCGCCCTTTATGCCGCCACCTTGAGAAGGTCAAGCGAGTCCGCGACATCCGCGACACTCCACTCCCAACATGGCGGCCAAACGAGGACCCCCCCCCCGTAAGGCGTTTACGCAGATGCCTGTAAGAAACACGCCAAATTACAACCGTCCGCGACTCACCTGAGGGGACAGCTCGTGTCCGCGGCACTTGAAATGCCACAAAAAATCCCGCCGTGGCCGCGCAGGCGTCAGGGTGCTGTGCAGGCAGTCCGATTAGACGGACCGCGGGGCCTTCTTTTTCACCGCCATCTTGAGAAGGTCAGAGAAAGTCCGCGACATTCGTGACACGCCACTCTCAACATGGCGGCCGCGAGAAGCCCCAGCAGCAGAGAGAGGCGTTTACGCAGATGCCTGTCAGAAACCCGCCGAAAAGCGCCCGCCCACCGCGCCGCTGAGCCGACAGCCCGCGTCCGGGACACATGAAACGCCACAGAAAATCCTGCCGGGGCCGCCCTGGCGCCGGGGTGCCGTGCAGGCAGTTCGGTTAGACGGACCGCGGGTCTTCAACTTGCCCGCCCTTTTGGCCGCCACCTTGAGAAGGTCAAGCGGCTCCGCGACACCCGCCGCACGCCACTCCCAACATGGCGGCAGCGGGGACGCCTGCCCGTGCCGGGCTGCAGTACCGCGCTCTGCCCACAAGGCGGCAGCACCGCCGCGCGCCCCAGCCGGGGGCAGCCGCGCGCCTTGGGGCTGCGGGCAGGGAAGGCGGCGAGAGAGAACAGGGGCGGCCCCCGCCGAAAACTCCTCTGAAAGAAATGCCAAAAAATAAGCCGGAAGAAATTAAACCCTGCCTCTCACCCAATAAGAAACAAAAAGAAAAACACCAAACAAAAAAACCCCAAAAACCAGCCCAAACCCGAACATTCCTTTAAAACAGTATCTATTTTACTCTTTATATTTTTTCATATTCATATTCACATTTATATCTATCATGTACATTGGTGTATCATGTAATTTAACAATTTATACTTACAAATTTCTATTTAGATAGAAATTGAATTTCTAGATTTCATCTGTTCCCATTACTTAGGTTTATTTCTATGGTTTTATACATATTTTTATATACTGATTAGATATTTCGGGTTAAGATTTTTACTTCTGTAACACTTACATTATTTCTAATTAAACCCCTGCCTTTACCCAAACAAAAGCCAAAAAGAACCCCTTTCCTTTAAAATGTATTTCATTAGTTTTTATTTTATTTTTCATATTTATACTCGTATATATCTTAATGTATGGTGTCATTTGTGTTCTACATTACACCTCTTCCTATTATTTATATATATTTCTAGCTTATATTTCTATATCTGTATTTTCATATCTTCTTTCTATATTTCTATGTTTAGAAATATCAAACAATAATATCTACATTCATATTATTTAAAACAAAAACCCTGCCTCACACCAAATAAAAAGAAAAAAAGACCTTTCTTTTAAATTATATTAACATATTTTATAGTAATATTTTTCGTATTTATTTTCCCATTTATGTTTATAATTTCAATTGCCCTATAATGTTATTGATATTCTAGATTACATCTCTTCACATTACTTACATATATTTATATTTAGGTTTACATTTAGAGTTTAATTATAGTTACATATCTTTATATATTTATAATGTATTTCTATATTTCGATTTACATTTCTATAATACTTGCCTTGTTTAAAATAAAGCCCCTGTCTCTAACCAAATAAAAACCAAAGACACCCCTTCAGTTAAACCGTATTTAAAAGTTTAAAAATAATTTCATTTTTCATCATTATATTCACATGTACATTTCTATTTTTTACTATAGATTATCTAGTATAGAGAATGCCTTGAAGAACAGACCTGTCTTTATACTATATATTTATATTACTTATATTTATTTTGTATTACATATTTATAGGTATCAGTAGATATATTATAGATTTGTATAGTTGGATTTATAGTTTTATATTATTTATATTTCTACTATTTATAAAAGAACCCAGCCTATAACCTAATAAAAACAAAAAAAAAATCCCCAATTTCTTTTAAACTATAGTGAATATTTTTATATTTACAATCTCTACTTATATACATTTGTGTATATATATTAGACTCTATTTTCCATATATTATAGTATGTCACAATAACATACATTATATGATCGTTTTATATATTTATCTGTTTTCCATGTTTATGTTTACAGTTATAGTTTTAGATTTCCTTTCAAATTTATTTTTATTTCTATTTTGACCTGTCTAGTAAACCATATCAACTCACTCACCTGACCCGTCAGAACCACAGAAATCCCGACGCGCCTCGGTCAGCGCCGGCGCGCAGGGCACGCTCGTCCCATCGCAGCACATCCAAACAAAACCTATTTCTGCTACTAACAAAGAACAAAGGCCCCACTACATTTCACCCCTTTAAAAACTCACAGAAACCCAACTGGAAATAAATTTTAAACCCCCTCTATAACTAGCCCAAACCCCCCCATCCATTCCAATCCTAAACTTCCTCCCAAACCAGTAGCTCAGAAACCCAAAAAACTCAAACACACATTGAAAATGAAATAACTGCTAATAAAAACAAAAACCCATGAAAAAATAAATCAAACCGACTCACTGAACTCAAAACTGTGCAACTGACCCTAAACATTACTACAAAAAGCCCCCAAAGCTCCACCTTTATGCTAACTCACAAATAAGAACAAATAATCTATAAAAATTATCTTAAAAATTAAAAAAAACTAATTAAAAGCATACAAATAAAAAATCTAAACTATTAAAATACTAAAAATACCACTACCCAAATTTTAAAAAATGTTGCCTATAAAAACCCACCATAAAAATGCCCCTGTCCCCAAAGATAAAACTAAACAAAACCCATCACACCAGAAATAAATCGGAACTTGGGAAAGCTAAAACCGTAACACTCAAGAAGTACACCATATCCCTTCTGGTACACCAGCTACAAACAGCATAAAACAATACAATCAATTACTAAAAACCACCTTTAAACCACTACCTTTTTAAGAAAACTTTCAACAATTTAAAAACGGCTTTTAACAAAAGCCATCTAATAAATTAACACCCAACACTCCAGCAGCCGAGCTAGCCCTACCAAATCTCTCTGTTTATACCTCCAATAAACAAAACCAAAATCCCAACAATATCCCAAGTCTATTAAAGAAACCTACTGAAATTAATCCTACTCAAATACAAACCAACCCATCCATAAAGTTAGCCTCACTCAAAAAGAAAACAATGACAGAGAGTTAATAATACCAAGAAATAAAGCAACACACCATACACCACCAACGAATATAATATTCAAGGAAAAAAAACACTTTTTTTTTTTTTTAATTTTTTTTTTTTAACTAACTTCTTTTATTAGCTAGAACAAAGGATTTTGCCAGGACTGTAACAACAACTTCTTCTCCTCCTTCCTCTTCTTCTGAAACGTCCCATCTCATTCCCAAATTCCTTACAACTTTTGAGCTTCAATCCAAGCAAAAAGCAAAACTCGTGCACGTGTGCGTCGGATGCTCCTGCCAGGTTCTCCATTGCACCCCACATCTTCTTACACGTTCAGTCTTCGTGCTGTCCTGCCGGGATGAGTTTCAGAGAAGGATTGGCACATGTGAAGAGAGGATTTCCCTCCCTCCCTCCCCCCCCAGAGCCGGTTTCCTTAGCACATTTCAATAAATTCCAAGCCTGCAATGATGCACACTCGTCCCAAGGCTCACAGCAAGCACGCAGGAGCTCAGGCTTACTTGCTTCCATGGCTCTGTGCCTGAGCTAGCTGAGGAAATTTCCCGTGACCCTCTGTTGCAATAAACTGGAATGCAAACTCGGCTCCATCTCAGAGCCTCAGTGGGAGGCAGGAGCACATCTGGCTGACCCACAAAAATCCTTTCTTGGGCGGCGGCACCGCGCTGGAAAGGGGAAACACGTGCTAGTGAACAGCAGCTCAGAAACAATTCTTGTCCAATGTTACCTGCTCTACTTGGCAGCTCACTAACACCAGTCTAATTTTATCACTGCAGGGAGAATTCTGTAGGAAAGTGTCTGATGAGCAGCGACAAGGGCTTCACTCCCTGCTACGCAGCCTGCAACACCCTTGAGAGAGCAGAGCAGCAAAATCACCAAACTCTTCTTGCCGTGGGGCAGGGTAGAAGATCACTGTGGGAGGCACATAAAAAGAGGGGAAATGCTCTATAAATGCACAGACATTTGATTTCAGAAGCCCAGAGATAAGGATTTTCTCTAGGAAGCCAGACGTGACATGATATTTCTAAGATTTTCTTCTTCATTGAAGGAAATCTATGTGTATATATACACACTTACAAATGATTGCGTGAGGTTTTTTTTTTTCTTTCTTTTGAAGCTCCAAGAATGATTTCCCATCTTGAGTCACTCAGGAAGAAATGGCCCCTGTGACTCAGGACAGAAGGGCTGCCTGCTCTTTTGATCATGACAGCTTTTGGCTGTACCCGAGAAGCAGGAGCAGCAGCCAGAGCTGAGGCTCAGCAGAGGCTGACCCCGGCCAGCCCCTTCCTCACTTCCCTGTGTCACAACCCTTCCAGGCAGAAGGACGCAAAGCAGGTTACGATTCCTCTCCTAGATATGTTTTTCGAAAATAATACTTCCAGGGGTGATCACAACGGGGGCACAGAAAAACACAAAGAATGAAAAGTACCGTGTTTGGTGTTTTAGCAAACGGTGTGTCTTCCCTACCATGTCCGGAAGCTGGATCGATGCACCAAACTTTTCACTGCACCCTTGTCCTTGCTTCTGCGCCATCTTCACCAGCTGCTCTTGGGAAGTGCTTGTATTGCCCTGGAAAGGTGATCACCCTGCACGAAACTGGAGGCTGAGCTTTCGGCCTCTGGAGGAGGGAGCTGCGCCGTGGATCCCGTCCCGATGGCGCTGCAGACGCCAGCACCCGCGGGAGGACTGGGGGGACTCCGAGCTCCACCTCTCTCTGCCCAGGCCCTGGGGAAGATGGGGGAGCTATTCTCCAGAAGCATCGCCCCTGCAATCATCACCTCCATCAACATTCTGAGAGCGCTTTTGGTTTTAACAAAGAGCAACCCTGATTTGCCATTTGCAGATCACAATGGGAATGAACCTGGAAGACAAAACACAAGATCAATTCACAGCTGGACGTTCAAATCTTTTTCTCCAAAACCCAATCAACGTGCAGCTTTTCCCTTAAGCTGAAGTACGGACCAAAGTCATAGAATCGTTCAGGTCAGAAAGGACCTTCAGGCAGCGAAGATGAGCATTTAGGTGTGGCATGAAGCTTGGGGAGCACTGAAGAAGCTGTAAAAGTCAACTGATATTCTTTGGAAATTAAAAACAAAACGAAGTAATTAACTAACAAGGAATCCTCTGCGGAAACGACACAAGGGACGGCCTGCGGGGGAGATGCCCGAAAGCCAAAGCTGCGCTTCAGTGGCATCTAAGGTGGGAATTTTGCAGAGTGCCTGTACACAAGTTTGTTTTCACTGGGATCAGTGAGCAGTGGCCACCGCAGAGCAGGAGGTGCTGTGGCTCAGAAGACCTGGCTGTGAAAAGTACAGGTTATTGTCCCCAAGCACATGCCAGCGGTCTGGAAAAGGGTGATCCGGCTTGACACTGCTGCTGTGCTTGCTAAAGGGGGGGAGCGGCTCAGTCCTCGTCACTCACCCGATGCTCCCAGTCGGGGCGCAGTCGAACGGCACCACTGGGCCGCGCTTCACCTCCCTGGCTATTTTCTGTGCAGGGAACTGCAATGCCATTGCAACTTTTCTGTTCTCGCACAATTCTTCTAGAAAAAAAAAAACAATACGTTGAAGGGGAAACTGCCTTGTCACCGTCCCAAAATCCTTTATCGCTTGTGGTAACCCACGGCACGCTCCCTGCCCGCGTTATCTTCACCTTAACTCTGTTTACAAGTGCCGTGAATAAACCCAAATCCAACTGAGGAAGCTCCTCTTTCCTCACATTTCAATACAAGGCTGGAACGATCACCTTGCAAAGAACTTTCCTCTACCGGTGCTAGATGCAAAAGAAAAAAAGCCAACCCAGGAATGCCTGCCACACCGGAGTACACAAAGCTGCTGCTGCTGCTTCCAATGCCTTAGGCTGAGGGCTTCTCTGTTCTTCTTTTGCCCTTCTAACGGGAAGGACTGGCTTTGACTGTCTTTGAACTAGCTACAGATACGAAAGATTTAGTAAACAAGTATTCTTTATCCCATTTCTCTTAAGAGTGTGTCCTGACAGATGTCTTCTTCCTCCTGAGGTTTAGACCACTGTTTGATCTTTTTTTCTTTTCCCCCCTGCTTTTTTCCCCCCCTTTATTCCCTGAAGCATTTCACACCATGATGGGCAAAGGCCCAGCAGTAATTAGACTGGACACGGAGACAAAAGAAAAGGCTGGAAGTTACTCTTGTTCTCCAGGCTGGCACTGCCAGCTCCTGAGGGCTCAGTCAGGACAGTCAACATTTCTGAGAGTACCTGTACACAGGCGTGTGCAGACCTTGGGTCCTGCTGCGGCTCGCAGCTGCAGGCTCAGACACGCACGCCGAGCTCCTGGATCCTCCACGACAGAGCCGCCCCTCCCTGCTGATCCCGTGCTGTGCCTGCGGAGCAGGGAGGGAAGGAGAGGCACGCAGGTTAGCACAGTGGCAGTGCACAAGCTGCCAGGCCTCACCCATCGGACCTGCACCAAAGAGGAAATCTTACTTTTCAAAACTCTCCATCGTGCCATACAAAACACTGAATCCTTCCCAATCTGGAAGGGACAGCCTGGCATGATGCCCCTCAGGTCACATCTTACATAAAGGGTTCTTCTTCTCCTGCACAATGCTCTATATTCTACTTTTACTTTTTATCTTTCTATAGATATAAAAATACCTACAGAAACTATCGATATTCACGAAGCGACCTTCAATCGTAACAGCCAGGCCTCCGCATGACTGCGCTTAACTCCTGCTTAGCTCAGGGCATCTCCCTGTTCCTCAGGCTCCAGAAACCACTGAAACTCCCCTGTTTTCCCCGGGGGGCTGCCTGCTGGCAGCCGCCCTCCTCTCTCCAACGCGGTCACCTGCCAGGCTGTAATATTGACATTGTTGTGACTATTGAGTCATTGGAGACTCATCCACGCTTAAATAAAATAAACCCCCTACTTTTAAGTACTAAATTCCCTACCAAAGCAAGCGTTTTACTGACGCGTACACGGGCATACCGGGCAGCTTATTTTCATTCGGAAAAATAAAATAAGCTTCCCCAGTACAAAAGCCCCCTCCAGCAGCAGCAGAGGATGCACCCTGAGTACCTCGGCGAAGAGAGGCCACCACGCCAGTGCCCGTCAGCGGCCCCCCAAAACCCGCCCGCCCGCCCGCGGCGCTGCCGAGCCCACAGCCCGCCAGCCCCGCACCGGAACCACCGCGGAAAGCCCCGACGGGCCGGCGCCGCCACGGGGGCGCCGTGCGGGCAGCGCAGCGAACGGACCGCGAGCCTCGACTGCGCCCCCCCTTCGTGCCGCCATCTTGGGAAGGTCACCCGGCTCCCGGCCGAGCCTCTCCCGAGTCCCGGGACGGCGGCGGCTGCGGGTCCCCGGCAGAGAGAGGCGTCCGTGCCATTGCCTGTCGGCGCCCGCCCGCCACCCGCCCGCCAGCGGCGCCACTGACCCAGGGCCCGTGTGCCCGGCGCTGCATACCTCACGGAAAATCCCGCCGGGCCGGCGGGCAGGCAGTCTGGTATACAGACCGCGGTGCTCCTTTTTCCCGCCCTTTTGGCCGCCATCTTGGGAAGGTCAAGCGCGTCCCGGCCGAGCCGCCCCCCAGGGCGCGATGGCGCGCGGGCCTCGGCACGGACGCGTCCCGGCCGCTGCCCGTCCGGGGGGCGGGACCGCGCTCGGCTGCGGGCGGGGAAGGCGGGCAAAAAGCCGGCTGCCATCCCCCAAAAAATCCTCTGAAATAAACGCCGAAAACCTGCCTCTTACCCAACAGGAACGAAAGAAGCGCCCTTTCTTTAAAACCATATTTAAATCTATTTTAGATTTACATTTTTCATGTTTACATTCACATGCATCTTTATACCGGACATTGATGCGTTAGGTAATTTGTATAATATATTACATCTACTCCGATGGTTTGTATTTATTTATGTTTTGCGTTTTTATACATATCTGTCTATATCGATTGTATATTTCTTTATTTAGATTTATATTTATATAATACTTCTATTATTCAAAATAAAAACCCTGTCTCTAACAAAATAAATACAACCCCCCCCTTATTTTAAACGACATTGAAATATTTTTATTTCTACTTCCTATAATTATATTCACATATTATTCTTTCGTTTCTTTTGATGCATTATAATAGTGATTGCATATAAGATATATAAAATCCTAAAAAAGTATTTAAATTATTATTTCTATTATGTATCATATCTACTGCTACAACTGATTTTTTCTTATATTTTTAAATTTTATATATATCTGTATGTATTTATGATATATTTCTATCCTTAGATTTCCACCTTTATATTATTTGTATCTAAAATTTTTACAATCAAAACTCTGCCTATTGACAAAAAAAAACCCGCTTTACTATTTAACAATATTTTTATATTTATAATTTTCATATTTATATTTATAATTTGTTATATAGTATACGATAACATATTGATGTACTCTACTTATATATATCCAATACATATTTCCTATAATCTATTATCATAAGATATATACAGTATTACTTGTATTATGTATTGCATCGATTTTTATTATTCTGTATTTATAATTATCTTATATTGTTATATATGTCTGCATATATTTGTCATCCATTTCTATATTTATATTTTGATTGGGGCTTTGTTTCTATTTATAATCTAGATCTTTAGATATCTATAAACATATGTAATACTCTGTATTAAAAATTATAATAGCTTATTGTAATATATAATGATTCATGTTACATGTTTCACTTTTATATATTCGGTCTATATTTAAATTTTAAGGGGTTTTATTCCCATTTTTATACATCTATTTGTTTTGTTTAATTATCATTATAGTTATAATTTTACATTTAAAATCCAATTCCTAAATAATAGGACAAAACAAACAGCATCAAATTCCCACCAATATCCTCCAAAAGCATCCAGATACCTCCACCAGCCAACCGACAGCCAGCAAAAAGCCACACAACGCTCTTTGCCGTAACGATTCTCATCACATCAGAAAAATGCAACGAATATAAAAGAAAACCCAATAGAAACGCACACAGCAAATCACAAAAACTACGAAGAAGAATTCAAACCACCTTACTAAACTCCAAGCAGTGCCAATGACCCTGAACTTTACAAAAAAAAAAAAAAAAAAAAAAAATTCTACCTCTACACTAAGTCAAAGAATAACCAATACTCTGTAAAAATAACTTTAAAAACCGAACTAATTAACGAAACAGAAAAAAAAATCTCAACCACTACAAAATAAGAAAATAACTACCCAAATAAAAAAACTACTTAAAAAGACCCACCCTATAAATACCCATGTTCCAAAAAAAAAACCCCTGATAAACAACACCCAAATATATCAAAGGCCAAAAAAAAAAAAAAAAAAAAAAAAAAAAGCACCACCAAAAAAACCCAACCAAAAACCCAACCGAAAACTTAAATTTAAATAAACTTAAATTTACAACAACAACAAAAAATTCCTAACTGAATAAACCCATAGTGCCTCAATCTATCAAAATAAAATGCCGCCTAGAAACGAACACAAAGCCTAAAGAGAAACGGAACCATAAACAATATCTCCCAAATGATCCGTCACAATAAAACATACGCTACAATCGAACAAACCAAATAAATGAAAGCCCTGTAAGACGATAAACACAAACGCAATTATCAATATCTTTAAAACCCCGCTGCTATTAACTACCTGACGCTACCTCAAGCCCACCAGAACAAACGCTACACACTCACGCTACTAAAAGCCACCACAACAGAATTAAACGCCTAACCTCTACTTCACGCTACGACCCATAAAAACCATCGCACACCTTTAGAAAACATCGCACACCCCGGCAAAAAAAAAAAAAAAAAAAAAAAAAAAAATCCGACAACAAAACTCCATTCAAAACAAACCTTTATCGTCACCACCTGAACCGAGATCCACAGCATTCAGGAAAAACACCCTATCCCTCAGCATCCAGCAACTGCAAACAGAACGAACCGATGCAATCGATTCCCAAAACCCGCCTCGAAACCACGACGTCCAAGAACTTTCAGCAATCGAAGCCCGCGCTGCCGGCACGGACGGAGCGCGGCTGCCGGCAGGACAGCGGCTCCTCCGGCGCGCAGGGGCGGCGCCGCCCCGGAGCCCCCCGCCCGCTCCCCCGGCCCGGCGGGGCCGGCACCGGGCCCAGGGGGCCCCGGCGGCGCCCGAGCCCCGCGCCCGGAGCGGGCAGAGCGGCCGGCACCGGCCGGGCCAGCGCAGGGCCCGGGCCGCCTCTCCCGCCCGCCGGCCCGGCACAGCCCCGCTCGGCTCCGGCACGGCTCGCACCGGCGCTGCCGCGGCAGCCCCGCCGCGCCAAATTCCCCGTCCGCCTCAGCGAGCGCCCGGGCGGTGCCGGGAGGGCTCCCGAGCGGGAACGTTCGGGGCCGGGCCACGGGCAGAAGAAGCGCCCTCGAATGCAGCGGCGCGGCCCGATCGCAAGCCTGCGAACGCTGCGAGAGCTGGAGGTGCCCGCAATTGTACCCCGAAACTGACGCCGCGGGCGGGGCTCACCTCGCTTCAACAAGGGCGAATAAATGTGTGCTCCCCTTCAGTTTCATCCCCTGTAATAACAGAAAATAAGGGGTTCTCCTCAAATGAAAGCCTTCAACTGATGGCAAAGATGGTTGTCCCTCCTTCTCAATTCGAACCCTTGAGAAGGAAGGACAACAGGGCTGCCCCCTCAATTTAAACCTTAGGATGATGAAAATGGGGTGGCTACCTTCAAATCAAACTCACAATACGACCACGATATTTTTCCAATTCCCCTTAAAACAGAACGCAGGGATTCCCTGTCGCCCCTGTGATACCCCTAACAGCCGGGAAAAGGCAGGTTTTCCTTCAATCAACACCCTTAAATCCACAAGTGAAGGCAGATCCCCCCCGGTTCAAACATGGACAATGAAAGAAAAGTAGCTGCTTCCCTCTCCTTAATTTCTTTTGTCCTCATAAGCTCCTTTTTTTTTTTTTTTTTTTGTTCCTGGGGAACCGGGGAGGGACTGGCAAGATGAAATTGAGAATGGAAAGGACAAAAGTCCCCGCTCCGAGTCCACACGGGCTCACCTGTTCGGCTGCCGCTTCCCGGCACAAAGCTGTGTCTCTCGGCACCTCCTTTAAGCAACGCTCCACGTATCCAAGCGCGCATCCTGGTGTTCCCCCAGACCCCGGGAGAAGCTCTCACCGTCCTTCCACGAGACAGCCCCGGGAACCCCCCATGAACCCCGCTACTCAGCAGCAGCACCATGCAAAAGGGAGCTGAGGCAAACCCTCCCCCTAAAACAGACCCCGGCAGGAGCCGGCCCCTCCTCATCCTCACACTCACACCTGGGGCTGCTCCGAGCCCTCATCATCGTCACACTCACACCTGGCGCTGGTGCCACTCTCCAACAGCGCCTCTCGGTGACCAGCGCAGAGCCCGCTTCTCACAGACCCAGAGCAAACAGAAATCTGCTACGGGTGTTGGCTTTTCTCATTCCGTCTGGTTCCACAACTAAAACGCGTTCGTGCGCTGATGGCATTGAGAGAAAGCTTTCCAGGGGAGAGAACTGTCATTCAGGTAGCACACTTTGATACACCTTCAGAAAAAGCAGAATCAGCGCCAACTCCTAAGACCCCTGCTGAGGAACCCAGCCCTCCTTGGGACACCCAATGCACCTCGAAAAAGGAGGGGAAAAGTTCTTGTGCTGAACGCGGCGCGGTTCGTCTAAACTCGGTCCTATTCGGTTCTTCGGCTACACTCGGCTATTTCCGTCCACACTCAGATATTTTCGGTTCTTCGGCTAACTTCGGCTATCGTCGGCTAACCTCGGGGGGCTGCAGTACCGCGCTCTGCCCACCAGGCGGCAAAAAAGAAAAAAAAAGTCAACAAAGAACAACCCAAGCCTTTCTTTTAAACAATATTTAAATATATTTTATTTTCAAGTTTTTCATGTTTATACCCAAATTTCGATTTATAATGTATATTGATGCATAATGTTGATTTCTATATTTATAATTTTCTATTGATATATAAATTTATACTCTACATTTAATCGATTCCTATTACTTAGATTTATTAATATATTTTACATATTGATTATATATTTCTGGTTAAGATTTTATAATTCTGTAACAATCATATGATTTCAAATAAAACCCCTGCCTCTACCCAAATAAAAGCCAAAAAGAACCCCTTTCTTTTAAACTTTATTTAATTTTTTTAAATGACATTTTTCATATTTATACTCCCATTTACAGTTTAAATGTATATTCATGTATAGTGTCATTTGTGTTCTATATTACATCTCTTCCTATTATATTTATTTCTATTTTATATTTCTCTATCTATATATTTATATCCTGATTATATATTTCTATATTTAGAAATAGACAAAAATAATATCTATATTCATATTATTTAAAACAAAACCCCTGCCTCTAACCCAATAAAAACGAAAAAAAACCAAAAACCCACCAACCCTTTGTTGTAAAAAATATTTAAATTTTTTTTTTTTAGATTTATATTCATTTCTATTTAAAATGTATATTGATGTATAACGTTTATTTGTACATTTATCGTTTTCTATCTGTATATAAATTTATATTCTATATTACATAAATTCCTATTATTTATATTTATTTATATATTTTTATATATGTTTTTATATTGATTATATATGTCTGGTTAAGTTTTTTACTTCTGTAACACTTCTATTATTTAAAAAAATAAACCTGCCTCGAACCAAATAAAAGCCGAGAAGAACCACTTTTTTTTTAACTGCATTTAATTTTTGTTTTACTTATGGTTTTTATATTTAGACTCACATTTACATTTCAAATGTATAATAATGTATATATTAATTATTTGTGCTCTCTATTACATCTCTTCCTATTATTTCTATTGATTTATACTTTATATCTACATTTATATCCTGATTATATAGTTCTATATTTAGAAATATAAACCAATAATATCTATATTCATATTATTTAAAATAAAAGCCCTGCCTCTAACCAAATAAAACCGAAAAGAACCCTTTCTTTTAACCTATATTTACATATCTTTATATTTACATTTTTCATATTTATATACACATTTATACTAATTAATTATTTTGCCGCCTAATATTATTTATATTCTAAATTACACCTCTTCAACTTACTTACATATATTCATATTTACATTTAAATTTATAGTTTAGTTACAGGTGTATATCTTGATACATTTATTTTGTCTTTCTATATTTAGATATAGAAAATATTTCTAAAATATTTACATTATTTAAAATAAAACCCTTGCCTCCAACCAAATGAAAACCAGAAACACCCCTTTATTTACAACCTATTTAAAGATTTAAAAAGAATTTTGTTATGCATAATTATATTTATATGTACATTTATAATTTTTATTCGTTATATTTATAGATGTGATATATA
Organism: Haemorhous mexicanus; assembly: GCF_027477595.1. Lineage (NCBI taxonomy): Eukaryota > Metazoa > Chordata > Aves > Passeriformes > Fringillidae > Haemorhous > Haemorhous mexicanus. Next base: position 45,738 of record NC_082341.1, read on the forward strand.
GTCTAGAGAAAACCTTTTGATCTATCAGATATATTATTTTTATAATAGGTATTTCTATAAGTTTAATTTATTTATATTAGATATTTACAGGTATCGGTATATATAGTATATATTTGTATAGTCGGATTTATATTTTTATATTATTTATATTTATATTATTTTTCAAAAACTCCAGCCTATAACCTAATAAAAACCAAAAAAGCCCCAATTTATTTTAAACGACATTCAAATATTTTTCTGTTTACGATCCCTATTTCTATCTCTTTGTACAGATCTCTATCCCTCTACCGCCCTTTTTGCGGTCGCTTCCAACGCCTGGGGATGGGCAGGGCGCTGGCTCGGGGGGGCTGCAGTACCGCTCTCTGTCCACAAGGCGGCAGACTTACCGGGAGGGGCGCTCTTCGATTTTCCCGCCCTTTATGCCGCCACCTTGAGAAGGTCAAGCGAGTCCGCGACATCCGCGACACTCCACTCCCAACATGGCGGCCAAACGAGGACCCCCCCCCCCCCCCACCGTGAGGCGTTTACGCAGATGCCTGTCAGAAACCCGCCGAAAAGCGCCCGCCCACCGCGCCGCTGAGCCGACAGCCCGCGTCCGGGACACATGAAACGCCACAGAAAATCCTGCCGGGGCCGCCCTGGCGTCGGGGTGCTATGCAGGCAGTTCCAATAGACAGACCGCGGGTCTTTTCAACTTTCCCGCCCTTTGGGCCGCCACCTTGAGAAGGTCAAGCGGCTCCGCGACATTCGCGACACGCCACTCCCAACATGGCGGCAGCGGGGACGCCCGCCCGTGCCGGGCTGCAGTACCGCGCTCTGCCCACAAGGCGGCAGCACCGCCGCGCGCCCCAGCCGGGGGCAGCCGCGCGCCTTGGGGCTGCGGGCAGGGAAGGCGGCGAGAGAGAACAGGGGCGGCCCCCGCCGAAAACTCCTCTGAAAGAAATGCCAAAAAATAAGCCGGGAAAAAAAACCAAAAACCCCCGTCTCTAACACCTAAAGAACCAAAATAAAGACGCCTTTCTTCTAAAAAATATTTAAATACATTTTATATTTTTATTTTTCAAATTTATATTTATTTTTAGATTTATAATGTATATTGATGTATAATTTGATTTTTAATCTATATTAGATCTAGTCCTATTTTTATATTGATATTTCCATTTTTATACATATCTTTATATATCGGTTATATATTTCTGTATTTAGATTTATATTTCTATAATGCTTATATTATTTAAAATAAAACCCCTCGTCCACCCAAATAAAAGCTAAAAAGAACCCCTTTCTTTTAAAAAGTATTTAATTTTTAAAATTTATATTTCTCATATTTATATTCACATCCTAAATGTATAGTGATGTATAGTGTAATTTTTATTCTATATTACATCTCTTCCTATTAATTATATTTATTCATATTTTGTGGTTTTATATATTGATTTTATATTTATATATTTATAACGATAAAAAATAACATATATATTCATATTTTTTAAATAAAACCCTTGCATCTAACCAAATAAAAACCAAAAAGGGCTCTTTCTTTAAACCATATTGAAATATTTTCATGCTTCTATTTTTCATTATTATATGCACATTTTCTTTTATAGTTTATATCGGTTTATTACAGCTATTAACTTATATAATGCACATCAGAACGTAATAATATAATTTATATTTATATTTATATCATATGTACCGCTAATACTTACATTATTTTAAAATTACAGTTTTATATATATATTTGTGTAGTTATGATATATTTCATGCTTAGATATCTACCTTTATTTATATTTATACTTTTATAATAAAAGCTCTGCCGGTTACCATATAAAAACAAAAAATACCTTCATTTTAAACAATATTTTAATATTTTTTTAGATTTATATTTTTGATATTTAATTTCTTAAGTGGTTTTATACTATATAATAATATATTCACCTTTTTTTTTTACTATATTAGATTATAATATATTCAGTGTTCTAATATATGTGCTATATTTAGCTATGTAATATATATTACATATTAAATGATATATACAGTAAAATTTGTATCAATTCCTAATTTTTTGTTTATTTATATTTACATACATCGTATAGAAATGTATACATTTATACACATTGTATATATTTATATTTATTTGCAGGCCACTTTTCCTCTCGATGCAACCTATTCTACTTTCAGTCACAATACACAGCCCCTTCAACCACGGGCCTAAAGGTGTTTCGGCGCAAGAACACGACAGTGTCTGTGCCAGCCCTATGGTTCCTATGTCGTGTTCAGCCCCGATCCCAGACAGGCAATGATGAGTGTTCAGGCCCAGTGATTTCAGCCCTTTCAGCTGTTAACCCACAAGCGTTATTTCACTGGAAGTGCTCTTCTTCCAGCTGCAGCTGCACGATTCTCCAGCTTCAAAGGGCAGCATCTTGGCCTTGGCTCCAGCTCTGAAAGGCTTCAGCCCCCGGCCAAGGGTCTCAAAGCCCACCCCAGAATCAATATGCCAGCCCCCCATGATTTCAGCTCCAGATCATCAATCCCCAACCACGGTGCCAGCCCCTGCATAAGTCCACCTCGATGGCCACAGCCCCATCTACAGGTCTAGTATCTTTTCCATTTTCATTCCAAATCCCAGGCTCTCAGTGTTTTCTGCTCCATCCCAGGAGGTGCCATCCCTGGCCCAGGCAATATCCTGGCATCGACGGGGTTTTCAGGCGCAAGGTGTCAGCCCCCTTTTCCTCTCCACACAACCTATTCTAATTTGAGTCACAATACGAAGCCCCTTCATCCGTGAAACGCGCTTAAAGGTGTTTCGAGGCAAGAAGACTATGGTTTCTGTGCCAGCTCTACGGCTCCTGTGCCGTGTTCAGCCCCGATGCCAGACAAGCAATGAGACCAGGCCCAGTGATTTCAGCCCTTTCAGCTGCTGACCCACAAGCTTTATTTCACTGCCAGCGCTCTTCTCCAGCTTCAAAGGGCATCATCTTGTCTGTGGCTCCAGCTCTGCAAGACTTGAGCTCCAGCCCAAGGGCCTGTAAGCCCAGCCCAGCATCAATATGCCAGCCCCCCCATGCTTTTACCTCCAGCCCAACAATCTTGTGACACTGTGACAGACTGTGCCTCTTTTCGCCTCAAGGCCAAGAGCCCCATTCTCAGCATAATAAGACCTTTTACGTTTTCAGTTAGAGCCCAAGCCCCACAGTGATTTCCACTGGATCCCTAGAGGTGCAATCACAGACCTAGGTGATCTCCTAGCATCAGCGGGGCTTTCTGGCGCAAGGCTGCAGCCCCCTTTTGCGCTCCACACAACCTATTTTACGTTCACCATAGCACGGGCCCCACAGTGATTTCGACAGAAAAACACTACGGTGCCTGTGGCAGCCCTGTGGCTCCTGTGCCGTGTTCAGCCCCGATCCCAGACAAGCAATGATGAGTCCAGGCCCAGTGATTTCAGCCCTTTCAGCTGCTGACCCACAAGCTTTATTTCACTGCCAGCGCTCTTCTCCATCTTCAAAGGGCAGCATCTTGGCTTTGGCTCCAGCTCTGCAAGACTTGAGCTCCTACCCGAGGGTTTCTAAGCCCACCACAGCATCAATATGCCAGCCACCCATGCTTTTACCTCCAGCCCAACAATCCTCAGACACTGTGATAGACTGTGCCTCTTTTTGCCTCAAGGCCAAGAGCCCCATTCTGAGCATTATAAGTTCTTTTCCGTTTCCATTTAGAGCCCCAGCCCCACAATCCAATTTCCAGCCGCACAGCGATTTCCACTCGAACCTTAGAGGTGCCATCACAGACCTAGGTGATCTCCTAGCATCAGCAGGGCTTTCTGGCGCAAGGCTGCAGCCCCCTTTTGCGCTCCACACAACCTATTTTACGTTCACCATAGCACGGGCCCCACAGTGATTTTGGCGGAAAAACACTACGGTGCCTGTGGCAGCCCTGTGGTTCCTGTGCCGTGTTCAGCCCCGATCCCAGACAAGCAATGATGAGTCCAGGCCCAGTGATTTCAGCCCTTTCAGCTGTTGACCCACAAGCTTTATTTCACTGCCAGCGCTCTTCTCCATCTTCAAAGGGCAGCATCTGTCTGTGGCTCCAGCTCTGCAAGACTTGAGCTCCTACCCGAGGGTTTCTAAGCCCAGACCAGCATCAATATGCCAGCCACCCATGCTTTTACCTCCAGCCCAACAATCCTCAGACACTGTGATAGACTGTGCCTCTTTTTGCCTCAAGGCCAAGAGCCCCATTCTGAGCATTATAAGTTCTTTTCCGTTTCCATTTAGAGCCCCAGCAACACAGTACAATTTCCAGCCCCACAGTGATTTCCACTGGATACCTAGCGGTGCCATCACAGACCTTGGCGATCTCCTAGCATCAGCAGGGCTTTCTGGCGCAAGGCTGCAGCCCCCTTTTGCGCTCCACACAACCTATTTTACGTTCACCATAGCACGGGCCCCACAGTGATTTTGGCGGAAAAACACTACGGTGCCTGTGGCAGCCCTGTGGTTCCTGTGCCGTGTTCAGCCCCGATCGCAGACAAGCAATGACGAGTCCAGGCCCAGTGATTTCAGCCCTTTCAGCTGTTGACCCACAAGCTTTATTTCACTGCCAGCGCTCTTCTCCATCTTCAAAGGGCAGCACATTGGCTTTGGCTCCAGCTCTGCAAGACTTGAGCTCCTACCCGAGGGTTTCTAAGCCCAGCCCAGCATCAATATGCCAGCCCCAAAGCGATTTCCACTGGATCCCTAGAGGTGCCATCACAGACCTAGGTGATCTCCTAGCATCAGCAGGGCTTTCTGGCGCAAGGCTGCAGCCCCATTTTGCGCTCCACACAACCTATTTTACGTTCACCATAGCACGGGCCCCACAGTGATTTTGGCGGAAAAACACTACGGTGCCTTTGGCAGCCATATGGTTCCTGTGCCGTGTTCAGCCCCGATCCCAGAGAAGCAATGATGAGTCCAGGCCCAGTGATTTCAGCCCTTTCAGCTGCTGACCCACAAGCTTTATTTCACTGCCAGCGCTCTTCTCCATCTTCAAAGGGCATCATCTTGTCTGTGGCTCCAGCTCTGCAAGACTTGCGCTCCAGCCCAAGGGCCTGTAAGCCCAGCCCAGCATCAATATGCCAGCCCCCCCATGCTTTTACCTCCAGCCCAACAATCTTGTGACACTGTGACAGACTGTGCCTCTTTTCGCCTCAAGGCCAAGAGCCCCATTCTCAGCATAATAAGATCTTTTACGTTTTCAGTTAGAGCCCCAGCCCCACAGTGATTTCCGCTCGATCCCTAGAGGTGCAATCACAGACCTAGGCGATCTCCTAGCATCAGCGGGGCTTTCTGGCGCAAGGCTGCAGCCCCCTTTTGCGCTCCACACAACCTATTTTACGTTCACCATAGTACGGGCCCCACAGTGATTTCGGCAGAAAAACACTACGGTGCCTGTGGCAGCCCTGTGGCTCCTGTGCCGTGTTCAGCCCCGATGCCAGACAAGCAATGATGAGTCCAGGCCCAGTGATTTCAGCCCTTTCAGCTGCTGACCCACAAGCTTTATTTCACTGCCAGCGCTCTTCTCCATCTTCAAAGGGCAGCATCTTGGCTTTGGCTCCAGCTCTGCAAGACTTGAGCTCCTACCCGAGGGTTTCTAAGCCCACCACAGCATCAATATGCCAGCCACCCATGCTTTTACCTCCAGCCCAACAATCCTCAGACACTGTGATAGACTGTGCCTCTTTTTGCCTCAAGGCCAAGAGCCCCATTCTGAGCATTATAAGTTCTTTTCCGTTTCCATTTAGAGCCCCAGCCCCACAATCCAATTTCCAGCCGCACAGCGATTTCCACTCGAACCTTAGAGGTGCCATCACAGACCTAGGTGATCTCCTAGCATCAGCAGGGCTTTCTGGCGCAAGGCTGCAGCCCCCTTTTGTGCTCCACACAACCTATTTTACGTTCACCATAGCACGGGCCCCACAGTGATTTTGGCGGAAAAACACTACGGTGCCTGTGGCAGCCCTGTGGTTCCTGTGCTGTGTTCAGCCCTGATGCCAGACAAGCAATGATGAGTCCAGGCCCAGTGATTTCAGCCCTTTCAGCTGCTGACCCACAAGCTTTATTTCACTGCCAGCGCTCTTCTCCATCTTCAAAGGGCAGCATCTTGGCTTTGGCTCCAGCTCTTCAAGACTTGAGCTCCTACCCGAGGGTTTCTAAGCCCAGCCCAGCATCAATATGCCAGCCACCCATGCTTTTACCTCCAGCCCAACAATCTTGTGACACTGTGACAGACTGTGCCTCTTTTCGCCTCAAGGCCAAGAGTCCCATTCTCAGCATAATAAGATCTTTTACGTTTTCAGTTAGAGCCCCAGTCCCACAGTGATTTCCGCTCGATCCCTAGAGGTGCCATCACAGACCTAGGTGAACTCCTACCATCAGCAGGGCTTTCTGGCGCAAGGCTGCAGCCCCCTTTTGTGCTCCACACAACCTATTTTACGTTCACCATAGCACGGGCCCCACAGTGATTTTGGCGGAAAAACACTACAGTGCCTGTGGCAGCCCTGTGGTTCCTGTGCCGTGTTCAGCCCCGATGCCAGACAAGCAATGATGAGTCCAGGCCCAGTGATTTCAGCCCTTTCAGCTGCTGACCCACAAGCTTTATTTCACTGCCAGCGCTCTTCTCCATCTTCAAAGGGCAGCATCTGTCTGTGGCTCCAGCTCTGCAAGACTTGAGCTCCTACCCGAGGGTTTCTAAGCCCAGACCAGCATCAATATGCCACCCACCCATGCTTTTACCTCCAGCCCAACAATCCTCAGACACTGTGATAGACTGTGCCTCTTTTTGCCTCAAGGCCAAGAGCCCCATTCTGAGCATTATAAGTTCTTTTCCGTTTCCATTTAGAGCCCCAGCAACACAGTACAATTTCCAGCCCCACAGTGATTTCCACTGGATACCTAGCGGTGCCATCACAGACCTTGGCGATCTCCTAGCATCAGCAGGGCTTTCTGGCGCAAGGCTGCAGCCCCCTTTTGCGCTCCACACAACCTATTTTACGTTCACCATAGCACGGGCCCCACAGTGATTTTGGCGGAAAAACACTACGGTGCCTGTGGCAGCCCTGTGGTTCCTGTGCCGTGTTCAGCCCCGATCCCAGACAAGCAATGATGAGTCCAGGCCCAGTGATTTCAGCCCTTTCAGCTGTTGACCCACAAGCTTTATTTCACTGCCAGCGCTCTTCTCCATCTTCAAAGGGCAGCATCTTGGCTTTGGCTCCAGCTCTGCATGACTTGAGCTCCTACCCGAGGGTTTCTAAGCACAGCCCAGCATCAATATGCCAGCCCCACAGCGATTTCCACTGGATCCCTAGAGGTGCAATCACAGACCTAGGTGATCTCCTAGCATCAGCGGGGCTTTCTGGCGCAAGGCTGCAGACCCCTTTTGCGCTCCACACAACCTATTTTACGTTCACCATAGTACGGGCCCCACAGTGATTTCGGCGGAAAAACACTACGGTGCCTGTGGCAGCCCTGTGGCTCCTGTGCCGTGCTCATCCCCGATCCCAGACAAGCAATGATGAGTCCAGGCCCAGTGATTTCAGCCCTTTCAGCTGCTGACCCACAAGCTTTATTTCACTGCCAGCGCTCTTCTCCATCTTCAAAGGGAAGCATCTTGGCTTTGGCTCCAGCTCTGCAAGACTTGAGCTCCTACCCGAGGGTTTCTAAGCCAAGCCCAGCATCAATATGCCAGCCCCAAAGCGATTTCCACTGGATCCCTAGAGGTGCCATCACAGACCTAGGTGATCTCCTAGCATCAGCGGGGCTTTCTGGCGCAAGGCTGCAGCCCCCTTTTGCGCTCCACACAACCTATTTTACGTTCACCATAGCACGGGCCCCACAGTGATTTTGGCAGAAAAACGCTACGGTGCCTGTGGCAGCCCTGTGGTTCCTGTGCCGTGTTCAGCCCCGATCCCAGACAAGCAATGATGAGTCCAGGCCCAGTGATTTCAGCCCTTTCAGCTGCTGACCCACAAGCTTTATTTCACTGCCAGCGCTCTTCTCCATCTTCAAAGGGCAGCATCTTGGCTTTGGCTCCAGCTCTGCAAAGCTTGAGCCCCCGCCCAAGGGTCTCAAAGCCCACCCCAGAATCAATATGCCAGCCCCCCATGCTTTCAGCTCCAGATCATCAATTCCCAACCACGGTGCCAGCCCCTGCATATGTTCACCTCGATGGCCACAGCCCCATCTACAGGTCTAGTATCTTTTCCATTTTCATTCCAAGTCCCAGGCCCTCAGTGTTTTCTGCTCCATCCCAGGAGGTGCCATCCCTGGCCCAGGCAATATCCTGGCATCGACGGGGTTTTCAGGCGCAAGGTGTCAGCCCCCTTTTCCTCTCCACACAACCTATTCTAATTTCAGTCACAATACCCAGCCCCTTCATCCGTGACACGGGCCTACAGTTCTTTTGGCGGAAGAACACTACGGTTTCTGTGCCAGCCCTAGGGTTCCTGTGCCATCTTCAGTCCCGGTCCCAGACACGCCATGATTTTATCTCTTGCCCCGCAATCCCTGGCAGCTTCACAGATTCTGCCTCTTTTCACACAATTCAAAGAGCCCCATTCTCTGTCTCATAGTTTCTTTTCCATTTTCATTTAAAGTCGCAGCCCCGCCATCCCCTTCCCAGCCCCACAGTGATTTCCACTAGATCTCTGCGGCGCAGTAGGGCAGTAGGTAGTATCCTGCCATCGACGGGGTATTTCGGCGCAAGGCTGTAGCCCCCTTTTCTGTTCTGCATAACCCGTTCTACCTTCAGTCACAACACCCAACACCAGCATCGGTATGAGAGGCCTACAGAGAGTTTAGCACCTAAATCCTACCATCTCCATGTTAGCCCTACAGCTCCCATCCCATGTGCAATCTCAATCCCAACCCCACAGTTCCCCTTTCCCAGCCCCAGTGATTTCAGCTGTTGACCCACAAGCTTTATTTCACCACCAGCTCTCTCCTTCCATCTCTAGCTGCCCCAGACAAATCTGCTCCGGGTTGAGACAACTGGGTTTCGGATTTGGGTGCAGTTGTGAGGTTTTACCTTCAGGTCCAGAAACACTATTCTCACCCCGTTCTGGCAGACGTTATTGTATTTCCAGCTTTATCGTTTTGTATCCTAATCTATGATTACTCTCCAGATGTATAGTGAGTATCCCTTTGAGCAGTGATTGATGCTGCAGCACTGCAGTCCCCACCCCGGCCCCAGTGATTTTAGCTCCAGTCCCACAAGCTTTATTTCACTTCCAGTTCTTCTGTCCCAATTCTTCCTCAACATCTCTCCAGCAGTGCCACATAATGCTACTTGTGCTCCTCAGGGCAGGATCTTTGTTTTAGCTCTAGCTCTTTGTGGTTTGAGCTCAGATCACAGCCCTTACAGCAATTTCAGCTCCGACCATGGAGTTCACCTCCCAGCTCCACATTCCCTATCCCAGCCCCACAAAGGGTTTTACCCCAAACCCTACCATATTTCTGTCTCCTCCAGCTCTGCTGCCTCGGCTCCAGCTCCTCCGCTTTCTACTGCCTGCAGCTAAAAGCTGCTTCTGCTTCTCACTTGGGGCTGTTGATAAGGTCACAAATCAGTTCCTGCCATCATTTCAATGTCTCTAGAAGCTGTCCCACCCACCCACCCACCCACCCATCCACCCTAATGGGATCCCAAGTTTGGGGACGCTTGAGGCCTGAAGCCCAACATCTACCTTCCCCCTCACCCTAGGCCTCAGCCCAGCACCTGCACTAAGACCCCCTGACCTCCCCCCAGGCAGCTCCAGGGGCTGGGAACAGCCCCTGGGCTCCTGCTCCCCCATCCCAAACGGCACCCTTGGGCTGGTTCTTGGGCCCTCGAGGCCTCTGAGCCCCCACACACTCAGCCTCTACTTGGTACCAAGGGGCAGAGGCTGGGAACCCCCAGGCATGTCCTGCAGGCCCTGCGCTGCCGCTCCATGCCCTTCTCCCGCGGCATTTATCCAGCCCCAGCATTTCCACCGCTCCACAGTTTTGGGCCTGACTCATGCCAAAGCCCTTATTCCACACCCTGGGGCTTTATGCCCCCACTAATCTCACAACTGGTGTTTCAGCCCCACAACCCTTACTGAATTAACATCAGGTATCTAGTAAAGAAGACAAATCAAACAAAAAAATGTAATAATACAAGCAAAAGAATAAAATAATGCAATAAAAGAAGAAATCATTATTATTACAAGTAAAAACAAAATAAAGTAATAAAAATGCAAAAAAAGTCAGTTTTATTTCCGGTATTCTGAACATTACTTTAAATCCAAAACCCGCGAAATATCTAGTTGCCAGCCCGCAGTAACAGCGGGCGGTCCCCGCCGGCACCACTCCAGCCCCCGGCTACCCGAACCGCGCAGGGTGCGGCGGTAAGAACTGGACAGCGCCAGCCCCCAGATACCGCCGCAGGCGTCCCATCTGTGCTCACCGGCGCTCCCCGGATCAGCTGACGCGAGGTCCCGTCCTGGCGCAGCGCCGCTCCTCGAATCGCGCAGGCGCACCTCTCGTCGCTCCCAGCTTCACCGCCGAACTGACGCCTGTGCCGCCTCAACGCACGCTATTTATCCCCCAGGGCCGGGCCAGCCAGCCAATCACAACCCGAGGCAGCGCCGGCCCCACCAATCCCAGCCCGCCCATTCCCGCCGCGGTCGGCTCCGAGACCCCCCGCGGTCCCCTCAAGCCGGGCTCGCGCCGCCGCCATTGCCGGGGCCGAGTCCGCCCGCTCCCCGCCCTCTGCCTGCTTCCCTGAGAGAAATCCCGGCAAGGACCTCAACTGGAAGCTGCCGCCCGCCCTTCCTGGCCTCAACAGCGCCTGCCGAGGCTGCGGCAGCGGGGACACAGCTCCGCCGGCTCCGAAAGCGGCGGTGGCGGGAGCGGCGCCTCAGGCGTACGGGGAGTGGGGCCAGGCTGAGGGGTCGGGCCGCGACTGAACGGGCTGAGATTGGCGGGACCGCGCCCGGATTGAAGGGGCGGCTGTGATTGGACAGGCCGGGATTGGCAGGCTTGGGAGCCCGTGGGAGCGTGGGGCGGAGCCCGCGCCGCTCGGAGGGCCCGCTGGCGAGACCCCCGTCCCCTTCTCCGGCCCTCTCTCGTGCCCAGCTCCCGGCGAAAAGACCCCCGCAGAGCCCCTACCGGAGCGCCCCATTGGCACTCGGGCAGGGGGCGGGGGGGGGGCGGGTGTAGCCCGGGAGTGGTTCCGGGTCGCAAAGGCAGACTCTGCGACAGCAGGGCGGACCAGGGAGCGGCGGCGACATGGTGAGGAGGGGGCTCGGCAGCGGGGAGTGGGGACGGCGTGCAGAGCCCGCTGCGGGCTCTGGGCGCCTCTTCCCGCACACCGCTTCCGCTTCTGCGGGGACTTGGCCTGCCCCGACTGGCCGAGATCAGCACCATGGCCAGCGCTAAGTGCCCGCGCCCCCCTGCCTGCCCTCCGCCTGCTCCGGACCCGCTGCTCACGCTCGTTTTCCTCCACAGTCGTCCGATATTATAGATGATAAAACAATATTGGCTTTCACATACATAGATTAGCTTTTTGCATCACAAGTATTTTGATATGGTACAACTTATACTTACTTTTAACTGCTTTGTATAGTTTATTATGCCAGTTTATGTATGCACTGTATATTTCATATGAATAGTAGTGTGATAAATATATTATATCGTAGGCTTTAGCAAAATGTTAAAATAGAAACTAAAATACTTCTATGTAACTAACTCAGAGAGTGGTGTAAAGCAATTATTCTGTTTCTTATATCTGCAGACAGTCCCTACCAAGTGATAAGATAACAGTGACAAAAACAGAGCTCCAGCATCCAGGAAGGATTTATCGACTCTTATCAGGGTTATCAGCAAGTGTAAAGCAACAGGATAAAACTACAGGAAGAAATAAAATATGTAGACCTAATTTACAGAATGTTCTGCAGACAGGTCAGAGGTTAAAATCAAACAAGAGAGTTCCTGAAACATCAAAAACTCAAAGGAATGTTTGAATAATGTATAAGCTAATGAATATGCATGAAACCCCAGCAATGTATCTGTATATAGTGAACATGATTTTAAGCTACCTCTGTGCTCTTTGGCTGTGTGTCAAAAGCACCCCAGTGCTGGATTATTTTGTCCTTTTATCCTTTATTAAACTTGTAAAAATTTTAAAGAGTGAACTCTGTTTATCACATCAGTGAAACTTAAGCTGATCTGCATCCAGGTGCTTCGGGACCTGCTGGGGGAGGCCATCGAGGTAAGTGTGGGGTTGCTGCAGTGGAGGCCAAGTATTTCAACACCACTATAGCATAATCAGTAACATTAATTAGTTTTGTGTTCTTCATGCAAGCCTCAGCGTTAGGAATGCTACCGGCCTCTACTAGCATTAATAAGATGCATAATAAATGTTATTAGTATTAATATTTAGGTAAGAATTGTTAGTGTTAACACTGGTAGTGAGTGTGTTAGCTGGTGTTTACTGAGAAGCTCTGCTCTCCCACAGTATGACAAGATCCTGAAGCTGACCTCAGGTGCAAAGTTAGGTGAGCACTGCTGTCCTTACCACCATCCCCCGATGGAGCCAGGCTCCAGAGATGGGCAGCAGTGAGTCTGCGGATGCCTTCCCAAGGTGACAGAGCTCGCCCTCCCTCCCGTCTGCAGTCAGGGGATGTGAAGGCAACCTTTGCTGTCCTTGGCTTCATCCTCTCCAGTGCAGCCAAGCACAGTATAGACAGTGGGTCTCTGTCAAGTGAGCTGCAGCAGCTGGGACTGCCCAAAGGCAGGGGAAACCCTCGGGGTGGCACCATGAGACAGACCTGGTGGGATGTTGCTGACAGATTCCAGCCCTGCCTTCTTCACACCTAGATGGAGGGCAGGCTGCCTGCTGTGCTGTGCTCCATCACCTCCCTTCTGTGCCATCAGTCCCTGGGGGCTCCTCAGGTGCTTTGGTGAAGTTTGGCAGCTGCAGGTCTGGTGTGAGCAGAAGGATTCTTCTCATCTCCTCTCATGAGCAAAGCATGCCAGCCAGTTGTGCTGTTTTACATGTGACTCATCCACAAAACTGCAGGAGACTGAGGATTTGTAACACGTGCAGGACAGGTGCAAAAGGAACTTGGGAAAATCCCTCTGTCTTTCTCAGTCCAAAGGGACAGCAGAGCTCACATCTGCTCACAATAATCCTCTAGAGAGTGGAGCAATGTTTGTATGGAAAGATAATGGGGTAAAATCAGAGGAAACTGAGAAGTTACATTTGTATCCTAACAGGAGCTATAACGGGACAGAAATTTTAGGGTAAAATACAGGTGCTGTTCTCAGGATGGAACAGGGTTGGCATGCTCCACAATGATTCCCCATACAACCATAAGCACCTGCTAAGGTGGGTGGAGCGGAATGGAGACACCACAACCAGGCTCTGCCAAAATCCTTGCAGGGGCAGCAACTTGATGGTACTTTGAAGCTGATTAACTGCACAGCAAGGGCTATTTTGCATATGCAGAAACACTTCCCAATTCAGAGGAAGCACCTCTAAGTCCAAAGCCAGCCAGATCTTCTTAGCACCATTTATTTAGAAGAAATCCTGAGACATTTGCAAATTTAAGAGCCCCCATAAAGACCGTGGCTCCTGGGTGCAAACGATAGCTCTTTTCAACAGCAAGGAAGTCTGCATGCCCTATTGTCTCAAGGTCACTTAACTTGAGAGTCCCAGGACCCAAATCCAGCCAGAGTCCTAGTTCCCAGAAAATTTCTGCTATAAGAAATCCTGCAAAGTTTGCAATTCTAGTGGAAATCCCACAGGAAACAGAGGCTTCAGGCTCCAAATGGGATCTCTTTTCCACACAATGGAAAACTCAGCAAGCCCTTCTGGCAAGAGCAGTTCACAGGAGACCCACAACTCTCAAGGGCCAGGCAGATCCGACTCCACAGAAGCTTTAATCTGAGAAAAATCATGTGATGCTGGTACTCTTAAAAGGCAGAATGGGACATTTAGACCCTGGCTGATGCTTCGTGGAGTGATTATTTTACACAGTAAATAAAGATTTCCATACCAATGTCTGTAGGTCACTTTGGAGACAGCCCCTGAAATCCAAGACCAAGAAGAGCCATTGTTCCCGGCAGCTGTCATCTGGGAGGAATCCTATGATATTCATGATTCAAGAAACCGAACCCAAAATTTCAACACCTGATACACAGATGCAAAAGACTGCTGTTTTCCTGAGATAAGAAATACTTCAAACCTAACATTTGGAAGGAGTTCAGAATACATACCCAGGGCGGCCATTCCCCCCAAAGTGCTGTCTTCTGGCAGATTGTCTCTATGGTAAACTCTGTCACACTAGAAATGTTAGGAAGCAGAATCCAAACTACGGCACAAGCACCTGTAAGGAAAAGGTACCTCTGTTCAATAGGTAGAATAATCTCACCCTAATGTTTCAGAGTAAGTTGACATGAGGGCCTAAGGGAGGCCAAGGCCACCTACAGCTCTACTCCCTAGAACCGCTGGTGTCAGAGGAACAGTGCAGTGTTTGCGGTTTTACAGCTGGAAGGAAAACTGGCGCTGTGTCGCGGGGCGGCAGTACCGCTCTCTGTCCACAAGGCGGCAGCAGTACCGCCGAGCTCAGCCCGGGGCTGCGGCGCGCTTTAGGGGCGGGCAGAGAACGGAGGCAAAAGGTGCCGGAGAGCCCTTTCCATTCCCTTCAGCCCGGGCAGCTGTTCTTACGGTTTCAGGGCACTTCATTTGTTCATTCCTAGATAAAAACGTTATGGCTTTATTTTCAAAACTACTGCCCGTCTCTAGTCAGAGTTTCCTACATTCCTGTATACAAATGAGTAGATAGAGAGAGGATTTCTTTCCAAAAGAATTTAGAGATAAATTCCTATTATTTTCCAATACCTATAAAAATGAAAAACTTGACAGGTTTTAGCATTCTATACCAGCCCCTCCCTGTGAAATTTCTGGCAGCTTTGGGTCCCTCTGGGGAAGGACAACTGAGCTTGACCCTCCCCCCCCACCCCATTCCCCACTCACCTGCTCCTCCACCGCAGTGTTGCTCGCTCTTCCAGGGACCTTGGGGTGCCCCAAATGGCATCAGAGCCCCGAGTCTTCGCCCCTTTTTCCTCACCCCCGAAGAAGGCACAGAACGAGTCCAACTGCCCTGGAGAGCAGCGCAGCGCTTCCTTGGAGCCCTTTCCACATGTACATCCCCCCAGAAGGGGATTCTGCTGCAACAAGAAAGGGGGGACAGCCCCCGGCAGGGCTGAGGTTCCTCCCCAGCCTCGCTGTCACGGGCGAGGGGCAGCGAGGGGGAGTGACAGAGACGGCGGGGACGGGACGGCACAGAGCGGGGGCCACTCTCAGCGGGATGTCGGGAAAGGCGCAGGTGCGGCGGTGTCGGGCGGGGTGTTTGACCGGCACGGGGGGATCCGCCGAGAGCCTCCGGCCCCGTGCGGGGACTCCTGTAGGGGCCGAGGGGCGCCGGGCTCCGGCCCTCTGGGCTTTATTCTCCGGCACCCCGAGCCCCGCGGCTGCGGGGGAAAAGAAGGAAAGGGGGGACGGGAAGAGAGGAGCGATAGCAGGGGAAGAGAAAGGGCAGGGAGGGTGGTCGGGCTGTGGGGGAAAGCGGGAGGGGAAGGGAAAGCCCGGGAGGGGGGAAGAGGGATGGTGGACTGAGGAGAGAGAGACGGGGAATAGAAGGGAGTAGCGGAGTAGGGACAGGAAAGGAAGGAGCCGGGCTTGCGGGGACGAGGGAATGGGGGAAGGAGCGAGAGATGACGAATACGGGGATGGGGAAGGAGGGATAGAGAGGGACAGGCGGGGAAGCCCCACAGAGCCCCGGCTCCACCCGGAGCCCGTCTGGCGCCCCGCCCTGCCCGGGATGCTGCGCTCGGCTGAGCTAGGCTCGGTTAGGCGACGCTCTGCTAGAGTCGGCTGTTCGGCTGAATTCAGCTATTTTTTTTTTTGCTAAACTCGGATATTATCGGCTGCATCCAGCGAGATTCGGCTGTTCGGCAGCGCTGGGCTTGCTTCGGCCGAACTCGGAGCCGCTCTGTGTGTTCGGCGCGGCTCGGTTCGGCTCCCTGAGGTCGGGAAAGCGGCGCCGCCTCACGTTAAACTCGCACAGCTCGGGGCTCTCCTGCTGCCGCGGGCGGCCCGGCCGTCGCACGGACACGGACGGCAGCGCGGGGTTGGTCAGGAGCTCATTAGGCTGTGACCGCACTCGCGCTAATTAGCGGGCACGAGAGCAGGCGGCTCGGTTCGGCTGAGCTCGCTTCGGTTGAGCCAGCCTCGTAAGCTTCGCCTCGGTTCGGTCGAGGTCGCAAGGTTGGGCTGGCGTCGCCTTGGTTCGGCTGAGCTCGTTCGATTCGGCCGAAGGTGGCGACGTTCGGTTCTGTTCCATTGAACTCGGCTAAATTCGGCTGGGTTCGGTTCTTGGGCTGAACTCGGCACGGTTCGTCTAAACTCGGTCCTATTCGGTTCTTCGGCTACACTCGGCTATTTTCGTCCACACTCAGATATTTTCCGTTCTTCGGCTCCACTCGGCTATTGTCGGCTAACCTCGGGGGGCTGCAGTACCGCGCTCTGCCCACCAGGCGGCAAAAAAGCAAAAAAAAGTCAACAAAGAACAACTCAACCCTTTCTTTTAAACAATATTTAAATATATTTTATTTTCAAATTTTTCATGTTTATACCCAAATTTCGATTTATAATGTATATTGATGCCTAATGTTGATTTCTATATTTATAATTTTCTATTGATATATACATTTATATTCTATATTTAATCTATTCCTATTACTTAGATTTATTAATATATTTTACATATTGATTATATATTTCTGGTTAAGATTTTATAATTCTGTAACAATCATATGATTTCAAATAAAACCCCTGCCTCTACCCAAATAAAAGCCAAAAAGAACCCCTTTCTTTCAAACTTTATTTAATTTTTTTAAAATTACATTTTTCATATTTATACTCCCATTTACAGTTTAAATGTGTATTCATGTATAGTGTCATTTGTGTTCTATATTACATCTCTTCCTATTACATTTATTTCTATTTTATATTTCTCTATCTATATATTTATATCCTGATTATATATTTCTATATTTAGAAATATACAAAAATAATATCTATATTCATATTATTTAAAACAAAACCCCAGCCTCTAACCCAATAAAAACAAAAAAAACCCACCCAACCATTTGTTGTAAAAAATATTTAAATTTTTAAATTTTTTTTTTGGATTTATATTCATTTCTATTTAAAATGTATATTGATGAATAACGTTTATTTGTACATTTATGTTTATCATTTTCTATCTATATATAAATTTATATTCTATATTACATACATTCCTATTGTTTATATTTATTTATATATTTTTATACATATGTTTTTATATTGATTATATATGTCTGGTTAAGTTTTTTACTTCTGTAACACTTCTATTATTTAAAAAAATAAACCTGCCTCGAACCAAATAAAAGCCGAGAAGAACCACTTTTTTTTAACTGTATTTAATTTTTTTTTTACTTATGGTTTTTATATTTAGACTCACATTTACATTTCAAATGTATGTTAATGTATATATTAATTATTTCTGCTCTCTATTACATCTCTTCCTATTATTTCTATTGATTTATACTTTATATCTACATTTATATCCTGATTATATAGCTCTATATTTAGAAATATAAAACAATAATGTCTATATTCATATTATTTGAAATAAAAGCCTGCCTCTAACCAAATAAAAACGAAAAGAACCCTTTCTTTTAACCTATATTTACATATCTTTATATTTACATTTTTCATATTTATATACACATTTAGACTAATTCATTATTTTGCCGTCTAATATTATTTATATTCTAAATTACACCTCTTCATATTACTTACATATATTCATATTTAAATTTAAATTTATAGTTTAGTTATAGGTGTATATCTTTATACATTTATTTTATCATTCTATATTTAGATATAGAAAATATTTCTAAAATATTTACATTATTTAAAATAAAACCCTTGCCTCCAACCAAATGAAAACCAGAAACACCCCTTTATTTACAACCTATTTAAAGATTTAAAAATAATTTTGTTATGCATAATTATATTTACATGTCCATTTACAATTTTAATTCATTATATTTCTAGATGTGATATATAGTCTAGAGAAAACCTTTTAATCTATCAGATATATTATTTTTATAATAGGTATTTCTATAAGTTTAATTTATTTATATTAGATATTTACAGGTATCGGTATATATAGTATATATTTGTATAGTCGGATTTATATTTTTATATTATTTATATTTATATTATTTTTCAAAAACTCCAGCCTATAACCTAATAAAAACCAAAAAAGCCCCAATTTATTTTCAACGACATTTAAATATGTTTCTGTTTACGATCCCTATTTCTATCTCTTTGTACAGATCTCTATCCCTCTAGCGCCCTTTTTGCGGTCGCTTCCAACGCCTGGGGATGGGCAGGGCGCTGGCTCGGGGGGGCTGCAGTACCGCTCTCTGTCCACAAGGCGGCAGACTTACCGGGAGGGGCGCTCTTCGATTTTCCCGCCCTTTATGCCGCCACCTTGAGAAGGTCAAGCGAGTCCGCGACATCCGCGACACTCCACTCCCAACATGGCGGCCAAACGAGGACCCCCCCCCGCCCCCCCCCCATCGTGAGGCGTTTACGCAGATGCCTGTCAGAAACACGCCAAATTACAACCGTCCGCGACTCACCTGAGGGGACAGCTCGTGTCCGCGGCACTTGAAACGCCACAAAAAATCCCGCCGTGGCCGCGCAGACGTCAGGGTGCTGTGCAGGCAGTCCGGTTAGACGGACCGCGGGGCCTTCTTTTTCCCGCCCTTTTGCACCGCCACCTTGAGAAGGTCAAGCGGCTCCGCGACATTCGCGACACGCCACTCCCAACATGGCGGCAGCGGTGATGCCCGCCCGTGCCGGGCTGCAGTACCGCGCTCTGCCCACAAGGCGGCAGCACCGCCGCGCGCCCCAGCCGGGGGCAGCCGCGCGCCTTGGGGCTGCGGGCAGGGAAGGCGGCGAGAGAGAACAGGGGCGGCCCCCGCCGAAAACTCCTCTGAAAGAAATGCCAAAAAATAAGCCGGAAGAAATTAAACCCTGCCTCTCACCCAATAAGAACGAAAAAAAAAATAACCAAAACCCCAAACATTCCTTTAAGACAATACTTAAATATATTTTATATTTATATTTTCCCATATTTCTAATCACATTTATATTGATCATGCATATTGATGTATAGTGTTGATTTATACAATTATATTTATAAATTTCTATTTGGATATAAATTTATGTTCTATATTGCATCTATTCCTACTGTATTTATTTCTCTATTTTTATACATTGATTATATATTTTTGGTTAAGATTTTTACTTCTGTAAGACTTATATAATTTAAAATGCCACACCTGCCACTAACCAAATAAAAGCAAAAAAGAAACCCTTTATTTTCAACTGTATTTAATTTTTTAAAATTATATTTTTCATATTTATACTCACATTTAATTTTAAATATATATTAATGTATAGTGTTATTTGTGTTCTATATTACATCTCTTTCTATTATTTATATTTATATCTATATCTATATCTATGTATATCTTGATTATATATTCCTATATTTATAAATATATACCAATAATATCTATATTCGTATTATTTAAAATAAAAACCCTGCCTCTAACCCAATAAAAACGAAAAAAAACCCCCACCCTTTGTTGTAAATAATATATTTTTTAAATTGTTTTAGATTTATATTAATTTATATTTACAATATTGATATATATTTATTTATACATGTATATGTATAGTTTTCTATTTGTATATAAATTTATATTCTATATTACATCCATTCCTATTACTTATATTTATTACTTTATTTTTATATACTGATTATATATTTCTGATTAAGGTTTTTACTTCTGTAACACTTCTATTATTTAAAAAAAACCCCTGCCTCGACCCAAATCCAAGTCGAGAAGTACTCCTTCCTTTTAAACTGTATTCAAAATTTTTTTAAATTATGATTTCATATTATATATACATTAATATACATTTAAAATGTAAATGTGAAATGTTACTTGTGTTCTGTATTACATGTCTTCCTATTATTTATATTGATTTATATTTTATATTTATAAATATTTCTATCTTTATTATTTATTATATAGTTCTATATTTTGTAATACATAACAATAATATCTATATTCATAATATTTAAAATAAAAACCTAGCCTCTAACCAAGTAAAAACCAAAAAAATCACTTTATTTTACATTATATTTGCATATTTTATATCTATATTTTAAATATTTATATACACATTTATATTTATAATTTAAACTCCTGTATGTTATTTATATTCTCTATTACATCTGTTCATATTACTTGCATATATTTATATTTATATTTAAATTTATAGTTTAGTTATAGGTGTATATCTTTATACATTTATTTTATACTTCTATATTTAGATATACATTTCTATAATACTTATATTATTTAAAATAAAACCCCTGCCTCTATCCAAATAAAAACCAAAGACACCCCTTTATTTACAACATATTAAAAGATTTAAAAATAATTTTGTTACGCCTAATTATGTTCATATGTATGTTTTAAAATTTTTATTTATTCTATTTATAGATATTATATATATTATAGAGAATACCTTTTCTTATAATAATAGATATATTTTTATTATATATTTCTCTTACTTATTTATATTAAATATTTATAGGTATCAGTAGACATATTATATATTTGTATAGTTGGATTTATAGTTTTATATTATTTATGTTCATATTGTTTATAAAAAACCCCAGCCTATAACCTAATAAAAACAAAAAAATCCATAATTTATTCAAAATTATATTTAATATATTTACAATCTTTGTGTATACATATTAGACTATAATTTATATATATTGTAATACGTTACAATAATATAAATTATGTTAGTTTTGTGTATTTATCTGTTTTCCATATTTATGTTTACAGTTATAATTTTCTATTTCTTTTAAAATTTATATTTATTTTGACCTGTCTAGTAAACCATATCAACTCACTCACCTGACCCGTCAGAACCACAGAAATCCCGACGCGCCTCGGTCAGCGCCGGCGCGCAGGGCACGCTCGTCCCATCGCAGCACATCCAAACAAAACCTATTTCTGCTACTAACAAAGAACAAAGGCCCCACTACATTTCACCCCTTTAAAAACTCACAGAAACCCAACTGGAAATAAATTTTAAAATCCCTCTATAACTAGCCCAAACCCCCCCATCCATTCCAATCCTAAACTTCCTCCCAAACCAGTAGCTCAGAAACCCAAAAAACTCAAACACACATTGAAAATGAAATAACTGCTAATAAAAACAAAAACCCATGAAAAAATAAACCAAACCGACTCACTGAACTCAAAACTGTGCAACTGACCCTAAACATTACTACAAAAAGCCCCCAAAGCTCCACCTTTATGCTAACTCACAAATAATTACCAATAATCTATAAAAGTTATCTTAAAAACTTTAAGAAATTAATTAAAGCAGAAGAAGTGCCCTCAAATGCAGCGGCACAGCCCGATTTCCACCCTGCAAACGCTGTGAGAGCTGGAGTCACTTGGTGAGATTTCATCTTGCCAATCCCTCCCTGCTGGCACCAGGAAAAAAAACAAAAAAAGAAAAAAAAAAAGGGGGTTATGAGGACAAAAGAAATTTAAATTGAGGGAAGCAACTCCCATTATTGCCTGAGTTTGAACAGGCAGGGATTGCCCTTCCCTTGTGGATTTTAGAGTATTGATGGAAAGAAAACCTGCCTTTTAGTCTATGTTCAACCCCGAAACTGACGCCACAGGGGTGATCACCTCACTTCAACAAGGGCAAATAAATGTCTTCTCCCCTTCAATTTCATCCCCTACAACTGCAGAAAAGAAGGGGTGTTCCTCAAATGAAAGCCTTCAAATGATGGGGAAAGGGGGATTTTTACCTCACACCAAGCCCTTGAGTGCCCCAAATGGCATCAGAGCCCCGAGTCTTCACCCCCTTTTCCTCACCCCCGAAGAAGGCACAGAACGAGTCCAACTGCCCTGGAGAGCAGCGCAGCGCTTCCTTGGAGCCCTTTCCACATGTACATCCCCCCAGAAGGGGATTCTGCTGCAACAAGAAAGGGGGGACAGCCCCCGGCAGGGCTGAGGTTCCTCCCCAGCCTCGCTGTCACAGGAGTGGGACAGAGAGAGGGAGTGACAGCAGAGAGGACACAGGAAGAAAAGGAAAAAAGGAAGAACGGGGTGCAGGAGGAAATTGGAAACCTCCCCTGCCGAAAAAAAAAAAAAAAAAAAAAAAAAAAAAAAAAAAAAATAGTGCAGCATGACAGATAGGGATTAAAATAGAGCAGGAACAGAGAATGGGACACAAGGACCCCTTGAGGAACAACAGCACGGGGAGCGTCACAGAGAATAAAAAGAAACACAAGTGAGGCATGGAGAAGGACAGAATAAAAGACAGAGTGCCTAACACAGGGCAAGGACAGAGGGATACAGAGACACAGAGGGAAACCAGGACCCAGAGGGGAAACCACCATGGCACGTGGAGCAAGATGCCTCTCCTCCAGTCACTACACAAGTGCAGCTTCTCTGCAATTTCCTGCTCAGGTTCTCCTCCAAGCTCAGCAGGAGAACAAACAGGTACTCCCAACATCTCCTTCCCTTAGGCAGCACAGACCCACCGGGAGCACCTGGAATCTAAGGATGGATCTAAACATGGGAGTCCCACTTGCTACTCTCTCCACCTTTTCTCCAGCTTAGCCCTGGGCTGGGAAACAAAAGAAAACTAACATTTTAAAACAAAACTTGAGGTGCCCTGAGGATGCTCAGACCTGGGAGGAAGCCCTTCCCACCAGCCCCTTGGCCTTTTCCCACTCTGAGGAACTGTGGAAATGCACATGCAGACCCGGGGCAGACAGCCTGGGATGTTTTCTGCACAACACACCCCACAGCCCCGAGCACCAGAAGACTGAAAATGCTCTGGATTGCAATTCACAGCCTCAGTGGATTCTGCATGGGAGAGTCAAGTCATTTGTGCCCAGAGGAAATACAAGTCACCATTTTTAATAGTTAAAATGTCCGTGGAAGTTACTGGCTGCTTACGGCAGTGAACTTCATATGCCCCCCCCCCCCCGCCCCCCATACTTAGGGATTTATCAGAAGAAGCAGTTTCAAGTTCTTTCCTTTTGCAGCCCAGCTCCAAACGGGAAACTTCTCACGACTGCTCCTGAAAGAGGCAAGTGGAACTTCAGGAGCGCAGGAAGGTGACTCCCTCCCCTGAGTCATGTCTCACCTGCCCGAGCACCCACAGTGCTTTTATACAACCTCTCTCCCTGCTTTCCTTGTTCATTTAAATGTGAGAAGCCTCCGCTCCAGCTGCTCAGGTGCTGCTCCCCCCTCGCCACGGGGCCAGGGCGGGGAAGCTGCAGGGTTTGTTTCCCAGGAAAGGCTGTGCCGGGCAGCCCCGGCCCCGCAGCTCCTCCCCGGCTCCGTGCTGGGACAGCCTTCGCCCCGCGCAGCCCCCGCCGCCCGCTCCCAGCGGCTCCGCTCCGAGGCCGCTCCCGCAGGGGCTTTGCCCGGGACCCGCTGTTCTCTGCTCATCTTCAACCTCGCTGCAGCCACAGCAACTCCCACTCTCCTCCATTGCCACCGCGACCCTCGCCCGCCCCTGCCGCAGCCGGGACCCGCGCCCGGCGCTCCCGAGCTGCTCCCGGGGGTCAGCGTCACTGCGGCGCCGAGCGCCAGGCCCCTCTCAGCCCTCACACGGGAAGCACGGAGGTTTAGGACATTGAGAGCATTGAGGGAGCAAATGCCAGACCAGAATAAATCATAAACAAGTTGCAAGACTTCTTCCAAATTCCTCTCCAACCAATCTTACATGGAAGTCCATGATTTTCACACTTTCTTCTGGAAAAATGAAACTATTCCTCAGCTGTGGAGTGGTCCCAGTCCAGTCCAAGCATGTGAGGAAAAAACATCTGCTCCCTGCGTGCCAGGAAGAGGTCTTTCTAGGTCAAAGAACTGAAAAAGGCTTGGTGTAGTGCGTTCTTTTTTTTTTTCCTGTAATAAGAGCACAGGCAGACACAGCTTGTCAGGACACACTGCACTCTCCCCTCCAAACACAATCCTGGGCCATGCCATTTTCTCCAGGAGAAATTAAGGAATTTCTCCTGGTAGTTTGGAGATTATGTTATCACAAATGAAAGAAAGCAAAGAAATATTCCTGGTAAGAGCCCTTGGGACCTTCTGGGCTGAATTTGGAAGGGGACATTGATTCCCTGTAGTGCGAATACACAACAACCTCCAACACATAGCAAAGATGTCAAGTGAGGTCTGAAAGCACCAGTTTGACAAACCTCATTGTCACTCTTTTTTTCAGTGACTTTTGCAATCAAACTCCAAAGCTGGAAACCACAACTATCCCCTGTGCTCCATCCAGCCACTCTGGAACAAAACATTCCCTGCCAAACTGACAATGGACAGGGGGCAGGGGTCTCCTCTTCAGAAGCTCCTGGCCCAATCTGGAACTACAATGACATATTATACATAGTAGAAAAAACTCAATTTGATTTTTTTATTTAAGCAGAACCTAGGGAGAAGTGCTACAAAAGTGGTATCAACCTGTTTGCTACCACAGTGGAGATGGTGACTCTGTAGTTCCTACACCACCCCTCAGCATCCAAGCTTTAGCTCTAGGCTGTCCAGGAGAGGAACCAGATCTCTCCAATGGAAAGGATTTCTCACTTATTGATTATGGAAATGGCTGAAGGTGGAATCCAGAGAAAAAAGGAATTCACAATGTTTGCATGTCTTTGTGTGCATTCACAAGTGAAGAGAAATCCAAACACTGGAGATCATTAGCAGGAGCAGAAAGAAACCAAGGTACCAGTCTTCATTACTACACATAAGCTTAGTGCATGAGATACAAAGAAACAAAGTATTTATTGTTAAAAGCTCTTCTACAAATTAGAATTACTCGGCATCATACAATGGATATGGTGGCTACAGAGTAGAGGGAGTCTCTCTCTCCCTTCCCCCTATTCTTTATACACGTATTTGCTCACTCTCACAAACCCACTGTTGCCTTTTTTAGATGGAGTTCTTCTCTTCAGTGAGTTGGGAAAAGATGGTTATAGCACAGGATCTGGCAGAACAGATACATCCTATTAAACAACAGAGCAGTTACAGAAAGGAGACTGCTTTCTTTAGGAAAAAAAGAGCCTTCTTTCCCTCCTTATCTCTTTCCATTGCCTTAAAAGAGTTCTCCACACAAAACCAGACCAACAACCCCCAAATACCTGATTAGCATTTTGGCAGTATTAGGAGCCCTAGGATATACACCAATATTGATTTATATACTAATATTTTCACCTGGCTTCCACAGGGTAAGTTCTAAACAATGTGGTGTAAAAAAAACTTGCCAACCGAGACGATGTCTGCACTACAGCTACCAACCCTGCTGTGTCGAACAACTGAATCCCTGCTGGTGACAGTGAAAACACTTTGACAGTGTGTCTCAAAGTTATTTGGTTCGGTCCTTGTCCCCCACTTCCCAGGCTACACACCAACTGAGACTGTCTCCCCCGCGAGTTCTGTGTGTCCGCACACACACAGAATGCAGACTCACATAGGCTATGCTATTTCCAAGAGTATTTCGCATGTTATCTTGTGCTGTGTCTTTCTGGTGCTTCAGTGGTACTCTGCTCCATGTTTTAATTTCCTTTCCCACTGTTGTATTCTTCTCTTTATTCCACAACTGAACATTTGCTTCCCCTTCAGTCTCTAAGAAGCATTTGATCTGATTCCCGCCTCATGGCCAACAAACCCACAAGACGAAAAAAACCTCTTTCTAACCTGCCACATCAACACTTCTGCTCCAAGATACATTTCCCTCCTACTGGTACTCCAGAATTCCATTGAACCCTTTCCTAGTTTGATGCTATATTTTCTAACAATCTATATTATCATGTATACATGAACTACTTCTATGCACAGAATGGTTTTTCGCAGTGTGCATAGATTTGTATTGTACGGTGGCAACTGAAGACCCCAAAACGTCTCCTTGTCACCTTTTATACACACAAAAAGACAACCATCCTGAACTTAACATAAGTTCCTCATTCACAGTCTGCCACAATTACCTGCCTCTTCAGGGCCACTACCTTTCATTTTCAATGCTCAAGCAACACTTGGTCTAGTTGCTTCCAGTATTGCTCCATTATTTATCTTCAAATAAAGTTTTTTTTTCTTTCACAAACAAGCAAGCTCTTAATTGCACCTGTGGAACAAAGGACAAATTTTTTTCTCTTTGATTCAGTAAAAGATCCGAACAGTGCCTGAACACAGGAAAAAGGCATCAGAATCTCAAACTCCAGTTTAACCAAAGGAAAGACACTTGACAGCTAGTCCTAAGACTCACTGGTAGTAACCAGTCTTTTTTTAAAGACAGTGAAATATAAGAATGTAGATTCCGGACTGCAATCTCCAGTGCCATCTTCAGTGGCTGATTCATGCACACACCCATTTCATGTAGTGCTGCTGCTTGACAGAGCTTCAGCTTTCAGTGATGCAGTTGTGAACACTGGCAACAACACCACATTAGTTTTGTTAATTTGCTCTGAAAGAGACTTGGAACCAGATCCATCCAATCAATTCTACAGAGGCTCTAAAACCAGGCTGGATTCCAGCATGTTGTCAGCTGTGGCAAATGGCTGGTACTGCTCTCAAGTATCTTCCATTTCAGTGGGAAGGCTCTCAAACCCCAGAATTCCCTGGCAGACAATCTGCTCTGCAGGCATCTATCTCAGTCCCGTGCCCTTCTCATATCCTTGCGTATTTTCCTCTGCATTTCTTATTCCTGCGGACTGAGCATACCCCGATTGTAGCTGCTCTGTTTGCCACATACAGACAAGAGTTTTATACACTGAGCAGCATGCACACAACGGACACAGCAGCATAACAAATATGGAAGCACAGTAGCAGATGATTCCCACTGTTTTCTCCTTGTAATGCTTGCTTGTAGTCCAATTAGTAGAGTCCCAAATTAAGTAATGTTTCAAGTCCATCACTGTGTCAGCCTCACAGTCCCTCAGTATAACCAGTTTAAGACTGCAGGATTTCACATTTTACTGTGAAAATAAGTGTTAGCACAAGAGGGAAAAATGCCAAATCGAGCCATTCCCAGTAAAAGGCCTCAATGAGGTACTTCTTCTCACACCAACAGGTTTTGTGGGAGAGTACTGCATCACATAAATTCAATCAAAAGTAAATTTTCCAAGACATCTCTGAACACAATGGATGGACTAAAAGCTATGACACTATTAATGTGAAACCAAATAAAGGGGGTAAAGAGAAGACTATCTCTTCTGTGACTGAAGAGAAGAAACTTTTAAGTTAAACTGAGAGAAATTGGCAAAGACAGCAGAAAACACAACACTAGAGAAAAAATGCATTTATTCAGAAGAGCTGCCTTCCTTCCCTATCACATGTGAATTTGATTCTCTTTCCAAGGAAGTGTAAGAATGGAGGTGAAAAGGAGTAACCTAGAAGAGGATTTTGAGTGCCATATCAAATGGACAGTTATACTTTGGCAGCTGCTTTTTGGACTAGGAATTATATTGGGCCTTTATTACAGCTCATCTGTGCACTACAAAAAATGAGGAGGGGAAGAATTTAAGGAAGATGTCCCTGCTTCCAAGTAATTGTTCTATAAATTCCCATTATCTGAATTTGTCATACATTTACAAAGAAGATGATTTCCAAGGGATATGTTCTCTGTGCTATTTAAGGCTGATATGCTTTATAACTCAACAGCATCCAAAATAACCAGCAGGTATCATGTATGGGAGAGCTAAATAATTCATAGTAAGAGGCAGTTCACCTATGATCAAAATGTGAGACCAATCCAGGGACTCTGTTAACATCCTGAAGTAAAGAAAAAACTACCATGTGACATTAAGTTAAGCTTCTTGGATTCTACACCAAGAATTAGGAAGTTCTTTTCAGTGATGAACCCTACAGGCACACAGAGAAACATTTAAATAATCTGGTATTTTACATACATACTTATTGTTAATATCTGCTGTGTTAAAGGCAGGCATCAGCAAAGCACCATTATGCTATTTTAGTTTTCTCAGAACGCCTCCTTTGTTGCTAACACCACTGATATTAAGGATGCATAAGAAGCTCTTATCCCAGGAAGTAATCTCTTTCTCTCAGTACAGTGTACAGATCATACCCACCTAGTGATATGTGATTCAATCTACCTTTCACTGCTGGGACAGGGGGAAGAGAAATTATTTGCATCTGCAGAAAAGATGGCCTGACTATATGTCTTTCTTCCAGACAGGCTCTGCGTTCCAGGATGCAAATGCTCCTAGTTTTCTTTCAGATGGTGAGATAGCTTCTTGCATTGGTCTGGCTGAAATAAAAACTCTATTCAGGAATATAAAGCATCCCACAGCTATAAGAAAGACTATCTTGTCTAATTCCAGATAAGTTACTGTTTGAGACTCTTGGGTAACACAGGGTAAGAACTGCATTTTTTTCTCTAAATCTGTGGTCTCCTAGAACACCTATCTCAACCTCCACCATTGGTGCCACCCATGATTCTAAGCATAGCCCATAAGAATTTGCTGTGTAGTGTCTAACTTTCCACTAAAACTTAACAATGTGCGTTGATGAGTGAACCTTTAGTCTTCTTTCACACTGACACTTGTATGGTGCTGTCTCTGGCTTGGAATGGTTTGAGACACCCGTCCTGGGCTAGATTTTCAAGGGTCACTCTAAAGCTGGTGTTCTGACTGGTGTGTTGACGGCACGTTCTCATCCAGTCAGGAAGCAGGTCCATGTGTAACAGTGAGCTAAGTAACACTGAGAAGTCCACTGGTTTGGTGGTCATGATGCCAATGGAATCCTGTGAGCAGTACTTATGTGTTACGCACTCCCAAAGATTGTTCCAATTCCTGTCGGCGCTGCTGGATCTGAAAGAAAAAGACACAACTGTACAGTTTAGCAGATTAAACTGCTCAGTGGCAAGAGACGCGTTTGTAAGTCAGCAGTGCGGATATTTCTTTCATACCTTGCAGTAGAAATATCTGCTCACAGCTTCTTGAGACCATGGCTCATGATAAAATTCAGCTCTGCGCTCTTCCTCCGGGTTTCCAACCACATCAGTCATCACCTGTGGCAAAAATAAACCCATTTATCACCATAGCTCTTCCAGCACATAGAGAAACTTTCAGATTTACCCAGAGTGAAAATTTGTCTACATTACACATAAGAATGGTCAGAACCGTTCTCAAAGCCCAAAGCAAATGGACAATGTATGCTTACTGCCAAAACAGGATCATAGAACAATCAAATGGTTTGTGTTGGAAGGGACCTTTAAGCTCATCTCATTCCACCCCCCTGCTATGGGCAGCGACACCTTCCACTAGATCAGGCGCCCCAAGCCCTGTCCAATCTCCCTCCAGGGATAGGGCAGCAGAGGGTTGGAACCATTCTACAAAAAATAGAATTTGATGATTTTGTCTCCAGCATCACAGAATCACATGTAAATATAGTTATTGATATACTTTGCAAAGCAATGTTGTGGAATCACAACTCTGATGCCAGCAGAACCTTAACAGAAAAGGCTCTTATGGGACTAGTTCTCAGTCAGGGAAAACTGAACAAATATTCCATGTATCTAGGTAGAGAAGCTCCACAACACCTTTGTTTTTAGGTCCCTCAAGTAGAGGTCAGCTTTACTTAAACATGCTTTCAGATGCCTGTCCCCGTTGAATACAATACAAATAGTAATAACCATAATCTTAGGAGTAGATTTTGGGAAGACTATTCAGTTAACAGTAGGCATTTATATAAGAAAGACACAATGCTTTTATTAAAATAATTTCATGGATTCAATAATACAACTGCTTTTGAGGCATGTCAGTTAAAGACAGAAAATGTGAAACTATGAGAAATAAACTATTAATTTTTGCTGGCAAAAAACTGAACTTTACATTTGATTTCTTGCATATCTCAAAGATAAGCTCAAGGACAGCTGATAAGATTAAATTATGAACCAACACCCAAATTATGTTCTCATACTATACGACACTCCTGCTGAGTTTTACACAGCTTTGAATTTACAGAATATATCAACAAAGCCCTGCATTTCAAACTTACTGTCTGGCCACAAATCAACCTACTACTCCCATGAAACACCACTGTTCCACTGGAACTGGAATACAACCTAAACTATCTTTCCTCCAACCTAGTCTTTCCTTTCCTAAACTATCTTTCCTATCTACTCTGGAATTGCAGTACTCCCAATCATTCATCCTAGATGTTTGGCTACACACTCTACGTACATCTAGATAAAATTCTTCCATTCTAGTTCCACTATTCATTCTTTTTCAAATCTTATCTCACCTTAAGATCCCTGCTTTGGGACCGGAGAAGGTCTTGGATGTATCCTTTGGGATCCTTGGAGAAACTCAGCATAAAATCACGTTGTATTTTTAGCTGATTTATGGATTCAATTGTCTCATGAATCTGACAGAAAAAAAACCAAAGCGGATATTCTTTAATTTCTCCCATGCTCCAGTGACCATCATGTCAGTTCCGTTACTGTCTTTGTACCCCTGGTAATGTACAAAGGTGGCAATTCTAAACCACAGACTTGTGTAGACCTTCCTAGGGATTTTTCAATTCAAAAAGCAGCAACTTAACTGCAATCCTGCCACTAAATTTTGTTTTCACTTGTACTTCTGCAATACAAGTATGTATAGGATTCTCCTTCACTTCCTGCACTGAACTCCTGCATGGCATGCAGAACTAAGCCATGTCACTGCACAACGTCATAATTTCCTGTGTAGAATCACTCTGTCTGCCAAGACTGGGATCTTTGCTACATAAATATGCAGTTAAGCAGTGCCCAGTGCAAGAAAGCAGTTATTCCCCTGGTTACCATCATGATCACATCTTCAATATCCTACTGTAATCCTTAAAAACTCTAGCAGTTTCTTGATCAAGTCCATGTCAAATGAATAGCCATGGCTTCTAGATTTTTCTTAAGAGAAAGCCTGTAAAGGTCACAATGGCAAAAAGAAGAGCGTGAACAATGAGAAATCATGAGTATGGAAGGTTTATAGAAAATTAATCACATCTTTAGAAATATTATGGCAGAAATATTAACTAGTGGGGAAGAATGAAGACTGAAGAGGAGTCAAGGTCCTATAATGGATAATGATCAAGTACGAACGGGCTGACATCTCATGAACCATTTGCACACAGACACACACAAAAGCAAACTTTTGCTTCCCTGTTCCTCTAACATTCTAGTCTGAAATAATAAACCTATCTTGTTTAGTTTCATGTATTCATCTCTTTTGCAAAAACAGCTAAGGTGACCAAGCACATGGGAGAAAATAATCATCCCTTGATCTGGTTATGCCATCAAGGCCACTAGTGTAGCTACTACGCGGTATGTTAAGAGAAGAGAGCTGCTGTCAACTTAAAATCATTCCTTCTTTGGGAAAATGCTGTAGTTGTGCAGAGTGAACTCCACTGGCATGTGCCGAATTCCCAGGAGGAGATTCCATGACAGCACAGCAAGGCTGTGCACAGAGGGACACAGGAGCAGCCCGTGCCCATTCACCCAGCAGTGACTTCAGTAACTTCACTGATCACAGCTTGCCCTGGGCTGTAGCAAATATTCAAAAAAAGAGGTGACACAGACAGGGGAAAAGCTGAGTGGGACTGGAAACAGAAAAACCCTATGCATGCTGCTTGCAAGCTTATACAGGCTGGGAACCAACTGACTGAGCAGCTGAAAAGGACCATCATCCTCAAGAGCCATGACAGCAAAGACACTGCAACAGTTACCAGAATCCATTGCACTGCTGGTGCCCAGACACCCTTTAAAACTGCATGAAGACCAGAGTTTAACACATTTGTTTGTATTAGCAGTAAACAAAGAGAACCTGGGCCTTGCTCTGAAAAGGCATTTTTGTTTATCCCTTACGGATCCAAATCAGCCATTGATACATGCTAGAACTTGCTAACAGCCCCTAGGACACAAATCCCTAAAACAGCTTGCAAAACCCACCACTGCCTTAAGACAGATATTATTATTTGAAGTGCACATGATCCTCCTCCACTGACACTTAGAACTGCCAAAGTGGTCCAAGTGATTTTCCTGCCATGCACGTTTCATATTTCCACCTAATCCAGAGAGCCATTCTGCAGTTATGAACTCACACCTGAGCATAAGATTCTCCTAGCTTTGGCTCAGCGATTTAACAAGATATCATGACCTCTCAATAAAAAGTTAATCATACAGTTCAGGTGGTTCTCAAGCATCAGGGGACTTGGTACACTACCTGTGAAACTCTTATCATCTCCACAACCATGTTAGGCCTTGGATCAAATCCTAACTGGGAATGCCATTCACGCTGATGTATTCCCACTGCATTTGGCTTATTCATCCCTTGAAAGCACATGCCCTTAACGAGCCCTCAGCTCACAACATTACTGTTTGACACATGACACCAAACACATGTGAAGCTACACAATGAGTACATGTACCATGGGATACTTTACTCTTGAGCTAATACCTTGTTATCCAATGCTGTTATCTCCTGTTGGTTAGCTGTTGAGAGAAGGAAACTACTCATCTGGCCCTTTAATGGGTCTTCAACTTCTACATCTATGTCATAACAAGCCGTCTTCTTCTGATCGTTGGGGTCAACACTATGGAGAGTATAACACAAGATCATGAGAACTGCCATAATGAATCAGAATTAATTTCTCAAACTCACTCTTCAATAAAGCCTGTTGCAGATGCTGTGAAAAATGTGTAAGAACAGGATATCTTTACATATTTTCCTATTCTCGTATACTCTCTCATCTTTTGTCAGTCAGATTTCAAAGACTTTTGAGCTGGAGCTTTTGCCCAGACCATCACATTTAATTTCTAACATCCTCCTGAGACTTGATACAGTAAATACCAGTATCATTCTTTGGCTTGTCCTGTCCTTAATTTATCTTTAGCTTGCCAACTTTTAGACTTAACATTTACTTTATTGTTAGACTAAAGTTTCTTAACAAGAAAACAGTCTTCAGTGCAGTAGTTGGTAAATCAGACTTCAGTCACTGTCACTTGCAACATAAAAATGCTGACTTCTCAACCCTACCTGTCAAATGTGTGGGTGGTGTGCATCTGCAGTAGGTAGCAAAAAAAATTTGCTCAGGATCTAATTGAGCTTGACTGGCTTGGGGGAGCAGAAGAACTTCCAGGGATGGAATTGCATTAGCAGTGTTGCAAGCAGGTGGAGGAAGGTGATCTTTCTCTAGTCTCAAGACCGATGAGGACACATCTCTAGTACTGTGCTCAGTGCTGGGCTCCCCAGTGCAAGAGATATAGGGAGCTACTGGAGAGAATTTTTCAAAGATTTGTGAAGATGATTAAGGCATTAAAGCACCTCATAGCTGAGGAAAGGCTGAGAGGTCTGGGACTATTCAGCCTGGAAAACAGAAGGCTGGTGGGGAGGGAACTTAACAAAACTTGAAGAGAGGGTTTAAAGAAGGTAAGATCCAGGATCTTTTCAGTGGTACCCAGTGGCAGGACAAGAGGCAGTTGGTGCAAACTGAGACACAGGAGGCTCCTTCTGATCACCAGGAAACACGTTTTTAGTGTAAGGCTGACCAAGCAATAGCACAAATTGCAGTAAGACACTCAAAGCCCATCTGCCTTTCCCCCAGCCCAGAGTCTCCCAAGTTGGAGACACTCCAAAGCCATCTGGACATGGCTGTGGCCAACCTGCTACAGGTGGCTCTGCTTGAGCAGGAGAGGGCATTTGACCAGATGATTTCCAGAAGTCCCTTCCAACTGCAAGCATTCTGAGAATCTCTGATGCTGTGGTTGCCAAGAAGAAGATGAGCAGCAGAAGGAAAGCTAAAGAAAAACCCAGGTCTGGGTCTGGTTCTGCTGCCCCATCGAAAGCCACAGAGAAGGCTCCAC
This sequence comes from Haemorhous mexicanus, assembly GCF_027477595.1. Taxonomy (NCBI): domain Eukaryota; kingdom Metazoa; phylum Chordata; class Aves; order Passeriformes; family Fringillidae; genus Haemorhous; species Haemorhous mexicanus. The sequence continues at coordinate 79,845 of NC_082341.1, forward strand.
GTTGTCTCTGGCTCCACTGCTCCCGTCTGAGTCCTGCCCTCAGGCTTCCCAGAGTCCCGAGCCCAGGGCAGTCAGAGGGACCCTGGCAGGCTGCACAAACAGGATAGCACTTCTGCACGGTGAAGTTCAGCACTGGAAAAGCTCTGCTCCTGGGATGGAATCACACCGGGCAGGGGGACAGGTGGGCATCGGTGGGGTAGAAAACAGGTTGGCAGGAGAGGACCTGGGGGCCCTGAGGGACAGACAACAAGTGCAGAAGGAGTCTGAGGGGTGAGGCAGCCATAGCAAAGGTCAGCTGCAAAGGGGCTGCATTAGCACAGGTTTTGCCATCAAGCCCAGGAAAGAGGGCTTGCTTGCTACTCCACGCTGGTGAAACTGGATCTGGACTGGTGGGCTCAGGACCACAAAGATGTGACACCCTGGAGCAAGGCCTGCAGCGGACGCTGGGGGCTGGAGCACAGACCTGCCAGGAGAAGCTGCAAGAGCTTCTCCAGCCTGGAGAAGAAAAGGGAAAAGGAGATTGCCTGGGAGAGTGTGATGGCCATGTGGACTGGTGAAGCACAGACAGGGCCAGCCTCCCCTTGGAGGTGCCTGAGATTAGGGTGAGAGGCAACAGAAACTCACTGCAGCATGGGCAATTCACCCCCTATAAGAGATTGGTTTCTAGAAAATCATGATGACGGTCAAAAAGGAGGATGCCAGAGATAATCTGATGTACTAGAAGAATATTGGAGAGCTATGCTTTGCAGTCTGCTTGTGTTTTTAATGTGTGTGGAAGCGTGGAAGATGTCTCGCTTCTTTGCAGAAATGGAAATCTCACAGAGGTTATTCTTTTTACCTCTGATTCCAGGCATGTCAGCTGCTGTGTCTCCACTTCTAAGCTCCACTTCCGAGCTCCAGGTAAGATTTGACTTTTACCAGCATCTCTACTTTATGTCCACTTCAACCCCATTGCATTGTTTCTTCTTTTTCTTCAAAAAGGAAGGTTGTTGGTGCCCAGAGAGTGATTTACAATACTATTGTAATTTCTAGAATGAGTTTAGAATACTTCACATTTTTTCCCTGTGCATATCCTCTAAAACTAGAATGAATAGTTGTGACCTACTTGATCTTCCTATAAAAGTCAGGCCTGAGGATTTATCTGAATTACAAGCACATACATTTACAATCACTAGTGACGAAAAATTCCCGGTAGTAGTGCGCTGGTTTTGGCTGGGATAGAGTTAATTTTCTCCATAGTAGCTGGTATGGGGCTGTTTTGTGAATTTGTGCTGGAAATGGTTGGTCACAGAGATATTTCTGTTATTGCTGATCATTGCTTGCAGCCTGTTGAGACTTTTTCAGCTCCTCACACTTCCTGCCATTGAGGAGGCTGGGGTGCACAAGGAGCTGGGAAGTGACACGACTGGGACAGCTCACCCCAACTGACCAAAGGGATATTCCAACCCATGTGGCACTATACTGAGCAGTAAACTGGGGCAGGTGTTCACTGCTCAGGGTCTTGCTCGGCATCAGTCACTTGGTGGTGAGCAGTAGTTTTCATCTGTCCCACTTGTAGCGTTGGATTTTGTTCATCACCACCATCACCACCACCAATACCATCATCATCATACTGTCTCTCTCTCCCTTTTCCCTTTTCAGCGCTTCCCCCTGCCCTGCTGGAGAGTGAACGAGTGGATCAATTAAGACTGGATTAAACCAGGACAGGACAGGCAGCTGGCACACTGTTTCAGTGGCTGATTACATTCACTCCAAGAAACTGAATGCAGAGTGACAGGGGCAGAGCATTTGTGAGACCCTGTTTTAAGCCTGGTTGGACCAGGCCCTTAAGTATCCTGGACAGACTTTGAACCTGAGTTTGGATGGAGGAGCTCTCAATGACCACCAGTAATCCCTTCTACCATAAATTATTCTGTGACTTTATGTGTCTAAAAATTACTTACTTTCTTTAAATTCAGTGACAGACTTCCAGATTTACTTTAGCTTAGTCCATCACTGTAAAGACTTCACTGCTAAAGTGCTACCTGTTCCCAGGAAATGAGTTCTTCCTTTGTCCACACCATTATGTCAGTACCATTTAAGGTTGCCAGGTGCTGTGTGGTGCACACAGCGTATCAGAGAATGTTGCTAGACACAAAGCTGTAGCTTTGTGACACACACCTGTTCTTTAGCTGGTACCTGACAAAAACCACTCCTTCCAGTACCTTTTTGTCACCTGTCTGCCCCAGAAACATAATCATCAGTTCCTTGTCATTCTTCTCTAAGCAATCTCTATCTCTGAGGACCTTAGCTTTTTTGTGGTCCATCAGACAGGTCACTGAGTTGTACCCAATGACAGTACACACACAGCTCTCAATCTGCACGGCCACCAAACTGCTTCTTCATTACTCTGTTTGATACATTCAAATGAATCAAAAAGCAAACTTTATTTTCATAGCCTATGTAATATTTAAAGTATATTACAAATTTAAAATAAAGAACCCAATTTTAAGCAAATTCAGAAACATTTGCTTAAAAATATATTGAATTATTTTATATATTGTAATATATAATATGTAATATATTGTAATATATTCTGTAGGAAATCAAATCAGTCACCTAAGTAATAATAACTTTTAAACACCCAGAATCAGAGTTTTGATCCTGACCACAAAAAAACTTGGAAAGGATTGAAATATCTGAACAGCAAAGCTGCAATCCCCAGAAGTCTCTTTATCCCCCTCCTCCATGTATACAGCTGTCACTTAAAAAGGCACATGCTGGAAGAGCCTGAGAGAGCTGAAAGTTGTGTTTCATCTGCTATGCCAGGAAGACATCTGTTTTGACAAGGATACGAGAGCTCAGTATCTTGGTCACAATGACCTGCTGTGAATCCAGACATTCTTTGTTATTGGTCTCTGGAGATCTCTTGACTCCTTGGCATTCTCAGGATAAGACTGAGTCAAGAAGCTGACCCAATCCCAACAAAGCATGCATGGACTGGCTCTGCATTTGAAATCGTAATGCTGTTGTACATTTTACAGAATATATCAGTGATTAGAATGATTGCCCATGATGGACAATTCCTCACTCCAATTTCTTTTTTGTCTCTTTGTGGGTTCAAACTTTCATTCTGCTCTCCTTAGGAAAAACCCAACCAATGGTATTCTAGTAAATATAAAAGCTGTTTTTCATACTCCTAGAAAATTGATGCTGTGCTAGTGAAAATAATTCAGAATTATACAAACTAGAATGACACACAGAACGAACACACAACGAAGGCATTCCAAGGTATTCATCCCAAAGTTATAAAACCTGGATTTTGGTCCCTACAGCTACTGCAGCTCTTTCCATACTTTATCTAGTGAGTGTTTTGCACAGGACAGTGCTGAGCTGACCAACCTGCTTACCTGATGATGTGGTTTATCACTATTGGGTCTGGTGGCAGCAGTAGGTTAGTGAGTCTCTGAGGAATTTCAGAAAACTTTAGCCGTGGACAGTCAAAGATCTGGAACACAATAAACAACAGATTTTGTTTGCCCAAAGTTTATCTTGTAGATAAATGAGAAAGTAAGGGATCTGCAGCTCACAAGGAACTGAGGCAATTACAGAAGGTGGTTTTGAAAGCTGTAATTCAGGTTCCTTGCACAGATTAAATTTTTGGTCACTTCTGTCCCTGCACTTTCATCTGGGCTTCCAGACATACCCATCAGGCCATGACAATTTCAGGTGTCTCACTTCTGGTTTAGCTGCTGGAGGGAACAGGACCCTTCACTGGGCCATGAGGATCAACTGTATCAATGATGGGAGCGAAGCAAATACTCCCTCTCTTACTGAGGGTTTACAGCAGCATATTGTAAAGAAAATGATTGATTTTTTTTCAGAGAGAAAAACACAGAGAAAAAACAAAACAAAACAAAACAACACAAAACAAAACAAAACAAACAGAGAAAACACAAAAAGAGTTTGCCTTTTTTTCCCCAGGGAATGTTTCCTGCAATATTTTGTGCTAAAGAAAAATACAAGAAAACATTTCTGGATTTTAAAACCATTTGCAATTTGTGAAATTTTCAGAATTACAGAAAAATAAAGTCAATGTGATATTATTTATTTTTAACCAAAGCCTGAACAGCCACTTGGGAGGAATCCACCCCTTTCCAAACAATGGTTTATGGTTACTTTCTCTTTACTATGGTCCTGAAGCTAAATAGAATCATAGACTCACAGAATATCTTGGGTGGGAAGGGACTGACAAGGGTCATTGGGTTCAGCTCCTGGCTCTGCATAGGACAACGCCAGAAATCATAAAATAAATTTCTGCTGAATTCAGGGGAAAAAAAAATTCTGGAAAGGGTTAAAAGCTGTAGAGTTTAGAAATTTTCTGTGAGCAATGGAAGTGTGTTGACACAAATATAGAAACAACACCCTTTACACCTGGAGTTTTCAGAAATATAATTATTACAGCCTTTGTTTCCTACTGTGATTTTTAATGCTCTGAACAAACAGACTTTTCTCTAAAGATACTCCATTTAAACTGACCTTAAAAAACCACATATATAAAAAACTATATATTAACATTTGCCTATAAATGTGCCCTTCTGTGGAGGCAATTTGTAAAAATGTTCAGGCCTATGCAAATGCCTCTTGGGGAAACTATTTTCACCTGACAGTAGATACACTACTCATAGTATTGTATCTATAAACAGAAATATCCTTTGCAGCTCCAGAGACAAAGGATGCAGGGGTGAAAATAAAGGATTCTCAGGTTGTAGAACAGACGTACAAAGTCAGATGCTCTGGCTCTCAGTAAGGGTATCTCTTGAAATTCAATTTTCTCACGTGAGTGAATTTGGCAGCAGAAATACCTAGGAGCCAGCTCTAAGAACCATTTGCAAGGTTCTATTGCTTTTGAAACACCTTTGAACCTTTTTTCTTGCTTTTGCTTGTAACACAGTGGATTTCAAATCTCCCTGCTAATGTAAACACTGTTTTTAAACAGAAAAGGATCTGTCTTCATCAACTCTAAAAGCTGTGTTGGACTTGCCTGCATCCAGGAATTCAGCCAGCTAGTTTCTGAAGAACAAGGAAGTAACAAAACTTACTGAGTCTGCAGCTCACTCCTTATTTGAGTCTGGAATTCTGACACCTGATAGAGATGACTGTGGAATTCCCACCCACAATCTCCCCACACTGAGCTCCATGCCATCTGCTCTCACTACTGGCTCAACACTCATGTCAAACTCCTACCATGGATGTGTGCCCGAGTGACAAGGGAAAAGGGATCAAGGACACACCTTAGTGAGAGGAGGATGGGAGACTGGAAACTAAGGGGGGGTGGAATTTTCCTAAAACTTCTCACATTCCTGCAAAACTGGAGTTAGTGGTCTAAACTAAGTTGGGCTCTGAAAGCCTCTCTGGCTGCAGTGTTCCTGGTGGGCCAGGTAACTCATCCAGTGACAATTTTTTAGTCAGTACTGTCTCATGCCCATAGACATAAGCTCAACACAGCAGTGTGGGATTCAGAAAAGCTGGCATCCCAAATGAGAAGACCAGTATGGCAAGGGGAATGCCAGGGACACTGCTGCATTGTGCACTGCTCCCCTGAATGATATACACACTTCCAGCCAGGACAATGCTTTTCTTTCCAGGAGTTATGTGGCTAAAACTATAGAATCTACAGAAATATAATCAGACTGGAAGGCATTAATAACCCAATTCCTTTGCCCTCCATCTCTCAACGTGAGAGTATTAGACTGAAAAAAAACCAAAAAACCCTCATCATGAAATATTTCATTTATTGTAAGGGGATTCAGATTCTTAAGTAGTAGTGTCAGTTTTGAAAGCAAGATCACCTAATTAGGATCATTTTGCTAGAGACCTAAGGAAAACAGAAACAATCAAAACAATCCCATTTATAACTTAAATCAGTGCAAGCACTGAATTCTTATGAAACTATTCCAGATTAGCCAGCTCTTGCAGGGTGTGAAATTCAGTCTTCTAGAAAAGCAATCAGCTACTTCCCAACTCTCTCATTTAACTCATCTTCTGAGGATGAGAAGACAATTGTCAGGTGTCATAGCATTCCTGCAGAGTTTTAAGACAAAGGAGACCTAAGAGCAAGCAAGTCTATAATGAGATGTATGAGGAGAAGATAGCTTCAACAACTTCTCATTCTAGCAAAGTTCTTAAACTGAAAGTTAAAATTGATAAGGCTCTTCTGCTTACTAAAAAATAAGATATGTACATCTGTACAGGGTCACACAAAGGATCTGCTGCAAATCTAACATACTATCCTGCCCTTGGTAGTGGCCAAAAGTGGATACTAAAGGAAAAATGTAATAATGTACTGGTTATTCCCCCCCCCCCAAGATTTTTCATCCATTGGTTTGTCACTTTTGGAACCTACATACACTTTTTAGCATTTGCAATGTTCTATTGCAAGGAGTTTTGAAGTTTAAAAATGCTTGAGTCCTTTTGATTGTTTTCAATTTGCTACCTGTCAGTTTTAGTTGATGGACTGTAATTATTGACCAAAATATAAAAAACTACTCCTTTTTCACCTTTTTCTTTCTGCTCATGATTTTTCATAAGTTTTTCACCTTTGCCTTCCCATTTCCTCTTTGGGCTGGCAGAAACAAAACTCAGTCTAAATTTGCTATAGATAAATAAAGAAAAGAAATCAAATAATCTAATCAAGAGAACAAACAGAATTGTCATTTCTCCAAAAATTCTTATGTGGTTTTAATATGGAGTTTTCACTATTTTTGAAAAAGACTGCATGCTGCAATCCTCAAAAAACCAAAACCCAAACAAACAAGAGAGTGACTATATAATCATGATCACTTTGGTTCTATATGCCTAAAAACACCCATGAATCCCACAACTATTTTGTTGCATTTTGTAGTTTCAAATGTGCAGAGGTATCTTTAAATTCACTTCAGCCATTGGCTACTTTGAACTATTGTAGGGCAAATTAATAACAGAAAATTAAAAATTAAAAATGAAAACCAGGACAAAAGTTTCATCACAACATTTACTTTCATTGGTTGCTAAAACATTATTCATTCACTGCAACTGCCAGTACTTTCCTTACATAGAAATATGTCACAAACCCTACTTTCAATTACTTTCAAAGTAGTCATTTGAGCCTGAAAAACAAAGCCAGGTAGGACAGTGACAGCTCAGTTAACTTGACCTTTGAAAAAAACCCCATAATCATATTTACAGAAAGGGTGGAGATGCTTTTATGTGGCCTTCTTGGTTTTGACAACACTGGCATATGGAGAAGGTGTTAATGATATTAGTTGTCGTGGCTGCTGAAAGCCATTCAGTACTGAGGATACTGCAAATCATCAAGGGAAAATAAAAATCAGTCATTTTCATTCATCCCAAATTTGTGGCTGTGTGTTAAGAGTTTGCTTCTAAAGAGCTACTGAGTCCAAAAAAGAGTTACCTGCTGGAAGTACTTGTCGCAGTTAATGTATTCCTTATCGTGGGAGTCCTGCAGCTTGTTTGTTTTGATGTACTGCCAGAGAGCCTGGATGATGGCTGAGCGTGTCTGCGTGTGGATCCCCAGCAGGCGGGCCAGCCGCGGGTCCAGCTTGAACTGGGGAGGCTGCAACAGAAAGCCAAGGAGGTGGCAGTACAGAGGAAAGCAGACAGATATGCAAGTATGAAGTTTCAGTTTTAATTCTAGGGGGACTCTGTTCCTCAGGAGAAGTATCCCATTCAGTGGCAGAGACTGAAAAAATACAAGTTTTTATTTCTGTGTCCTACCCTTGGTGCTCTGGAAGAAGGACCTTGTACATGTGCCATGCACACAGACTACCTGCAGCACATGCTTCAAACAATAAAAACTTGCACAAAGAGTCAGGAAGAATTTTCCCTTTCAACACTGATGCAAAATTTGACTTCTGGGAATGAGAGAAGAAAAAGAACAGCCCTTCCTCTGAACTACTGGAAGTTAACCACAGAGAGAGAGAAGGAAGGCAGGATGATGCTTCCACAGCTGCTAAAAACTGCTGTCTCACATCAACACACTGTCTTGGAACTCTGTTCAGGCATGAACCGTTCTGGTGCACACCAAAAAATTTACCCAACTACAGCCAGTCAATAGATTTTATTTCTTTTCCTGATCTCAGTGATATAATTCAACTTCCCTGTTCTCCACCTCTTGTAACATAAACTCCTTGGAAAATCTGGAATCAGATGCTTCTTCAGGTTTAGTATTCACCACATTAATAAGCAAGGAGTACTCTGATGGGTGGCAGGTCACCCAAAGCTAGCTTTATAACAAATCAGGACCTAAGAACAAAAGAACATCTATTTTAAAGCATAAATTTATAATAATAGTGAGCATAACAAACATCATTATATTGTCTTAATAACAAAAATTCTCGTTGCCTATATCAGTATTTCAGTTAGCCCATATGCTCCCTAAAATGAATAAAATTTTCTCTCTGTTAACAAAAAATGAAATGCCTATATCCTGATCGAGATGCTATTTGCCTGGAGGCAAAAGAAGGTGGCAGAGAACAAGTTCTTAAAGGTACACCATCAAAATGCACCTGAGCCTGAACTGTCATTGAAAAGGGGGATCTCATCCACTCGCAGCAGAGCGAGTTTAACAGTTAACAGTTCCCTTAAGACAGCAAGATTTCTTCCAGGGACAGTTTCAGTCAGATTAGTGAGCTCCACAACTGCAGTATCCACCATGTGTGCCAAGGTAAGGCTGCCACAGCTACACAGCAAGTTCAGGTATCATTAGCAAAAGCTTCTCCTCTGAATTTTTTTTAAAGAACCACATGCGTAACTTGCATGCAACTCCTCTGACTACTCTATAAGAAGCTAGAGGAGAAAATGCATATTTTTTCTGCAGATGGGCAATCAAAATACTAATTATTATAATGCCAAGACCAATATTTTGCCAGACTATATTAGAAACTCACTTGATTTGTTCCCCTTTAAATTTTAAATAATCCTTCTGTTTGGTATCATTCTAACTTCAATGGACCATAATGACACAGCAAGTACAAGTATGTTGGGTTTTGAGCTGTGTGACAAGACAAACTTGCTCTGCTGCACTAGGTCTCAGTGGCTGTATGTTCCAGGCTAAAAGCAGCACACTGACCTGGTAGTCCAACATGAGGAGTAATGTGCATCGCACGCTGACATCCCCAGGTCTCTTCACCTGGAAGCCATCTGTCTCCTGGGTCGTGGGAGTTCTGTGCCACTAACAAAGGGAAAAACAAAATTGTTGGTCTTTTTTTCACTGATGTCCATGGAGGTGCATCTTGCACAGCACACCATACCAGAATCAGACAAGTGCAAGTTTTCTGAAGATCTGGCAATCTAAAAAAGAATGTAAAAAAGATAACAACAAAACCAAACCACACCACCCCCGCCACCTCCACCCTCCCAGTCATTTCAATTCAGCTTTAGCCCAGAATCTGCTCGGCTGTTAACATACTTCACTTGTTAGGAGAAATGTGCATCAATATTTTCATCTCTTCATACTTTCTGTTCTAAGATGTGCACTGCAGCACTAAATCGTCTATGTTTTTAGCATAGATTCCTTTAGCAAACATTCTTAAGAATAATGGAATTTTGAAAACTTTGAAAATACTTTAAATGAGATAATGAATGCAAAGTCCCTTAAACAAGGGAAGCAACAGGCGCCAGGTTTTTTATGTGTGCCAGTAACTAGCTTGTACACAAAGGGTGCACAGCCTTCTCACCTCCACAAGATGATTGTCAGGTCCATAAAGATCTTTGTCCAGTTCAATAACCAAACTCTTAAAAAAAGATGAAAACTTCCGTTTCTGTTTGCTGAGCTGTATAAGCAGAAGAACCAGACATGTATAAGGCTGCATTTATTAGCTTGTATCCTAGACTTCTCAGTCTGTCTTGAACATTAAATCCCATGTAAACCACAAGTGTGATCAATCTGAGTTCTCCCTCTGACAAAAACAGGGTAAGATGCAAAAATCTCAACAGTAGTGTAACAGTGTACATTTCAGGGAAGATTTCCTTGACTCTTAATGCTATTGAAAAGGACTGGCTTGTAAGGTGAACATGGCATCCATGAGAAAGGTCCAGAGAATGGTCATGAAAGTTATCTCAGGACTGGAGCACCTCTCCTGTGAGGATGCTGAGAGAGCTGGGGTTGTTCAGCCCAGAGAAACACAGGTTGCAGGGAGTATTTGAAGGGGGCTTGTAAGAAAGATCAAGGGAGACTTTTAACCAAGATCTGTAGTGACAGGGTTGGACTGGTCTTGAGAAGGACATTTTTTACTCAGAGGATGGTGAGGCACAGGTTGCCCACAGAAGCTGTGGCTGCCCTATCCCTTAAAGTGTTCCAGGCCAGGTTGGATGGGGCTTTGAGCAACGTGGGCTAGGGGAAGGTGTCCCTGTCCAGGGCAGTGGGATGGAATGAGATGGTCTTGAAGATCCCTTCCAACCCAAACCATTCTATGATCCTACGTCCTCTGTATACCTTTCTTTTTAACAGCCTGGGTTTTTTTTGATGAATGCTAATTTCTGATTTATCAGATTACAGTAAATTTTGCAGACTGTCATACACTAAGCAAAACTATTTCCTTTGAAGTTTTTTATTTTCATTTAAGTATCAGTATTTCCTGTTCAGTGCACAGCTCATATTGTCTATATTAAAAATTAGAAGGTCTGTGATTACCTGAGTCTCCACAGAATACAGGCCACAGGATTCCAATTCATTTCTTTGTATTTAATGCAGATAATATTTTATTAAAAAAAGCTGGTAACTGAAAAGTTATGTTGTTCCAAAAAAGAATCTCTTTCTTTATTGAAATTTATGCTCTAATTTCTAAACTGAATCTAACTTCAATTCCCAGATGCTGCACTTTGTCACCACTTCCTCCTCCAGCAAAACTCTGATTCATGTACAGTTATCTCCAGACAGACTGAAAGCTTTGCCCTCTCCACACATGCAAGTTCTCCATCTGTTTAGCCTATAAATGCTTACTTGTGAAGTCTATACAAATAGATGGATGACTTCATTAGGAAAGTCCAGCCTTCCCCAAGGACAGCTAAATCCACCACTGAGGTTTCTGAGGACTTCATAATGGTAAAATGTTTCTTCCATCCCTGCTCTAACCATTCATACATCGTGTTGTACCCCCTAAGAATATGAAGTACTGCCTTCTCCTTGTTATCCTGCTCTTCACAAGATGCAATGCCCACTGCAGGCCAGAATTACCACACCTGCTGTAACCCGAACCCTGCCATCTCTTTAAAGGGATTAATCTCAGCCCTCTTCTCTCCACTTCCTCCTACCTATCCTGTCCTTATGTCTGCCTCATTTTCTGCTGCACTCTTCAACATTCCCATTAGGGCCTTATCCCTTACTTGGGCTGGGCACAGTGCCTTCCCAGCAGCAACAAGTCAACACTGCCATTCAGACATGTCTCGTCTCAGCTGATGTCCCCAGAAGAACCTACCACCCCAAAGGACAATGTTTAGATCCTGCCAGCCCCAGTGAAGCAGAGATAAGTCATACATCATCCAGGAGCTTCCCCTCCACGCGCAGCTCCCACGAAGCAATGCTGCCATCAGAGTCATCAGCGTCTGATTTTGCAGGATTAAATGTGTTGGAGATGTAAAGTCTCAGTTTCCGCTTTTGCTGTTATGCACATAGACAAGGGAAAAGTACATATCCAGTTTAAGTTCAGGATCTGAGGAAGCTGCAGGAAAGGTGACAATTACACATTTAATAGGGAACCTCCATGTTTTGTACAGCTGCACAGGTTGTATTAGAATTTAAGATTCTGTTACATGTATGAAAATACATTGAAGAGCTGAATCTAAAAATTCCTTTCAAAAACCCTCGGCTATAAAAAACATGCTGAAATTCACTGTAAATGGAAGAAGACAGGAGGTTGCCATGCCTAAGAAGTGATACATTCTATACTTCCAGATTAGATATCTGAGAAATCACTGTGAGTAAAGCATGATATTATGTCCTTTCTGGCTTCAACCTAGCTAAATTGCTAAAATTCAGCTGCAACTCTATTGCAACACAAATGCCTTTCATAGTTGCATGGCTCAGATTTGTAAATGGCAGTCACAAATACAGCACATGCTGCAAACCACCTGCCGGGCACACCTCTGCCCATCTGCATTCTGCCCTCATACAGCATCTGGTAACAATCCTCCTGCAGACACACCTGAACACACTGACACACACACACCACTGCCTTATCCTCTTCTTCACCCCACCTGCCTTCACCCTGAGCAAACATGCTGCAGCTCCAGCTTGCTGGGAGACCTGAGTGAAGGAAGGCACCCTGCTTCATCCCTAACCCAGGTGCTCAAGTCTCTCAGAGATACAATCATGCTAATACATTGTCATTTTTACAGAACACCTGAAGTTTCCCAGTCACTGTAGTGGCTTCTGGCTGTGTCATCTCTCAGTGCCCTTCTTTCATGCATTGTGTGGAAAACCCAGCTATTAAGTCTGATGCATGGATTCCAGAAAAGATTGTTATCAAAAATTACTTTGGGACTCTAATCTCCAATACCTGTGTAGAAGACAATGTTAAAACGGCTACAGCTGTCAAGTTAATGCCAACAAAACAACGTAAGAAAGGAGCAATCTTGTAAAGCTTATATACACATAGGAGACAACGAAGTTACATACAGCAGATTATACAGCATAATCTGGCATAGAGGAATGGGAAAGGCAGAGACGTATGGCTGAAGAGGAACAGGAAAACTACTACATTTTGCCAAATCTGGAGAAGACAGTGACAGAGAGGTTTGGTAGAAATGGAGTGCCAACAGTATGCTCTGACAGGGAACAGGATTTTCCGAAGTGCCATCAGTGCAGAAAATGACAGATTTACACAGGTAAGAACAGGGAGATGAGCAGAAAAATATTCTTGTGAATCCATGTTTTCTCCATCTTTTCCCACAGGATTTCTGTTGCCAAAGTGCTATTTCATAATATAATTATTTTAATGATCCCAAATCTCTATTTAGAATGGTGGATTTGTGAAGGATTTCACATTTCTAAACTCAGAACTCATTTTATGCACCATTCCTAAATTTTATCCCCACCTGGATTACTTGCAGAACTGTACTGACATACACAAGCAGGCTTTTACTTAAGAGACATCTAGTGTCAGCAGCACCACTGGCTCCTTGTAAGAGCTACGTGGGAATGGTTCTGCTCCCAGGCATTTTGGGAGGCTGTCTCCTCTTCCAGGTCCAGGAACTGGACAATGGCTCTTGAACTTGCCCTTCATACGCTTATTACCAACAGTGGTAATGCATACTTTATGCAGTGGAATTTAAAGAAAATAAATTTAGGAATCCCTAGCAAGATTTCAGAACCGTGGCTCTAGAGCCAGGAACAGTTACTTTGGACCCTTAAGCTCTTTCTCTCCTACTGTGACTATTCTCCTGGCAGCTGATTCAAACTACCAGTGAGCAAGCAAGACCCTTAGCAGGGATCCAAGAGTACAGTATGAATCCTACCTGAAGGGATCTATCCAGTAACAACTCCAGCATGCACAGCCATACTGCTGTCATAAGGATGTCCAGTCTTGGAAGTCACCAGTTCAGAGATGAGATATACTCATCTCTGAGTTTATCTCATCTCTGAACTGATGCTCAAAACTGAGCTCAAGAAAGAAAGACCCCAACACGGTGCTGGGTCAGGTTTTAGAGTACAGGCCATAAAGTCTCTTCAGCTGCTGATATACATCAAAAATCACTGCATTTGGTTCACTCTCAGTATCCCTTTGTTCCACATTAATTTCAAGTTCATATCCAGAAGGCTCTCAGAATGAGAGAATGAACACCTTCTTCCATCTCCAGTTGAGCAACTCCATCTCATCCAGGGAGGAAATGAAAACATTTATGAGCAACTTGATTGCTTTGCAGCTTAAATAAAGCAGTGGCAAGAAGAGACTGCCCTTCAATAAATTCTGTAAATTTCTTAGCCATGTGCTTTATCACACAGACCTGAAATCTGTTCTCCTCTCTGTACAGTGGATTCTCAGAGAACAGAAGAGCAAGCAACCAAAGGACTCGCAGTAGCTGGGAGCAAAAACTAAAGAGAAGACTTACAGCTTTAGGGCAGAAAGAAAGTATCACATTTCATCTCTTCAGACACACCAGAACTTTACCACCCAAAAAGGCAAAGCTAAGCAGGGGGAACTTCACAGAGACTTGATCAACTTTGTGAATCAAATAATCTCTTGTCCAAAAATCAGTAAATGCTTGATCTCCTTGTTCTCTTACAGTAAGACACTGATCTTTGACTCAGCTTCAGCAAAAGGAACTTTAAATAGCAGTCATATTAAAATGAAAAGTCTTCCCCTAAACCCATTGTATTTCACTTACAATTTCTCCTTGAGGAAACGAAAAGGAAAGAAGTAATCACATGTAACAGATGAGTGGTCATGTCAGCAATGAACTGCTGCAAAGGTGTCTGCACAACTGCGGGGCGAGTTCACGGGAAATCACACAGATCTGAATGGGAGGCTGACAGAACGGTGGAGCAGCACACCTAAAGCTTGCTCTTTCTCCAAGTTCTCTGATGTCATCTTCACACAAATGAATACAGCTTTAAATGGGTGAAATGCTGGAAATCTGTCAAATCCTTCAGAACTCCCTCCCTGGTTTACAGTGTTACTTTTTTTTTTTCAGTTTCCATTAGTATTGAATCCCTAACGAGTCAAATCAGAAAGCAAGGATCTGATGATCCCACGATCTGTGTGCTATCCCCTAGAAAAACCTCCATCAACAGCTGAAGTTAATTTCCTTCAATGAACTCTCAGGCCAGACCCAAAACCTCCCAGACACTTCCAGGGAAGTTTTGCTCGGGATTTCAAACAAACAAACAAAGTTATTTGCAGATAGTCTACTGCTGGCTGACTCAAGAAAATCTGACTGCCAATCTTGTAAGCAGTATTGTGTTAAGAGCTCTCTAAGTAGATCTTAAGGGTGAATTTCTATGAACCTCAATATAGCATAAAAACCTCAAGCACAAAGCACAGAAAAGATTAAAATCTGTTTCTGCTTTTGCATATATAGTAACTGTTTTCCGGTCTCACAGAAAAAAAACTTTTTAGAAAGCAAAATGAACAGTGGTAGCATGGAAACTAAAAATCAGGAGACAGAAAAAACAATGTCCACTGTCTGATCATTATAAAATACCCAAATTAAATGAAGAATGTCCATATCAGAGCTGGAATATAGAGGCATCTCGCTCAGAGCAGCAGCAAGATATGTCAAAAATTGTTAGGTAACTCCTGAAAAAAAATGGACATGAACTTAAAAATGGCCAACCCAAAGCAGAAAAACCAGTGACTTGGTAGACTACACAAGTATAATGAATAATAAAAGGAATGAGACAGTATTTACTGAGTTCAAAATTGCACCAGCACATGAAAAACACTTATAAACAGCTCTAGAAAAGCATAAACAACAACAACAAAACTCAAAAAAAGGTGAAGTAAATGCTACAGAGGAATAAAATGGAAATTAGTATGCACAGTAATCTACAGTATCAGCTGTAGCAGCTTATTTCGTAGTAGTATATTGTACTTTCTCAGGAGAGAATGAGAAGCTGTATAGTGACAGGTAATAAGAAGTCAGGTGCACTGAAAAATTATTTTTCTACAGGGATTGGGAGGAATGAATTTTTTGCCTGAGAAAAGAGAACATTAAAGAACCTGAAAGACATATTTAAACACTGACTGATTAAAGGAGACAAGGTGTCTGCATTTTCCTTATCTCATATTGCAAAAAGCAAAACACAGAATGATACCACAAGACAAGTGTTTCAGAAAAAACCCCAAACTGCTTTCTGGCAACAATCCAATATCAATTCCTCAGTCATCTTAAAACCTGAAAGTGGGGAAAAAAAAATCTCAATTCATGAAACTAGGGAGAGAGACACTATGATGGTGTTCTGATGCTACTACTTGTTTTTCACCTAAAAATGGAGAACCTGGAAACAGAGCATTTAGTTTGGGAACTGCAACTATACACATATCTGGTAAACTGAATGTCTCACACCAGTTCACCACAAAAGAGGGACAGTCCCTGCATGACAGTCTCTGCTTGGGTGAGACACAAGCACTGTCTGTGGTGCCAGGACTTGGAGTAGGAGCCCTGCTCGTGTCATGGTCACATCCCACTTTCAGTCAGAAGATGCTGGTTCAGACTTTGGGATGAAAATCATCTCAGTCTTAAAATTATGTTTATGGCAAACAACTGTCTATCTCAGGGTTACACAATGGAGAGAAATAGGCATTTTTTAGGGTGTTATTTATCTATATTATTTTAAACATCCACTTCTGTATGAGAAGAATTGTGCCCTGAACACCACTGTCTACACCAATCTAATCTCTCAACTATGAAGGGAGCTGAGAGTGACTAGCTCACATATAAATGAATGAAATGGCTACGTCTATCCTTAGCCAAATAAATCCCCCTCCCAAAGTCCACCATGGCCTTAAAGCTGCATAGATTTTCAGTAAGTAATTCTTTAATGACATCTACTGGTCAGTTGAATGTATGGTTTGGTTTCCTTCAGGCCATGGAGCTCACTGTATCTGTCAAACAGCCCTGTCTGCCTGACTACCTCCTAAAAGCTCTTTCTGGAATACTGACCATGTGGGTCTTCCATGAAGTCAGAACAAGGACTCTTGCTAATGCTGCTCTGCAGACAAGGAATTCTGAGACTCTCATGACAGACGCAATCCAAGAATGCAGGACTGGCTGAAGAAGAGCAGAGTACACAGCAGTGCCCAACCAGCAGAAAATGGCCAAGGCAGGATCCAAACTGGGAACGCTGGCAGCTGAAGAGGGCTGCTGACAGTAGTCAAAGGAGCTGACAGGTGGGGAAGGCCATTCAACAACTGCCCAAACCCCAGATCTCCTCACTTCTTGAGCCATCCCACAGCTGTCATCTGGTTCAAGAGTGCAACTGTTCTCAGGAGATCCAAGTAGGATCAATGAGCCAAACATATTTTATGCACTGTCCTCACAAAAAAAATGCTTTGACCACTTATCCCTAAAATTTCCCCAGAATAGTTAGTCTTCAGACAGGAAAAAACCCAACCTGAGCAACACTAGACCATAAATCTGTGGTTCCCTACAATTGTTTCTAGCAACAGCTCAATCACCGTGACAAACACTGTAACTGCAGCTACAGCTGATGACTCTGAGAAATCCTGCATATTCCTTACACAATTTCACACACTTTAGACAAATTCCTATTTCTCATAGGATTACAATCCCAGTTTGAGAATCACTGTTCTAAGGCAAGCTTTTCAAAATTACAAGAGCTTTGATAAGAGATGAAAATGCAGAGATAACTTCTGTTGCTGTTACCAATTCTGCAACTATAATAACATGAAAATACTTAACATTAAGAAAAACCCAAGTTTATCTAGGTTTAGCCCTATTTTGACAGTACTGATACCTATATGCTAGGACTACCTATACATGAATTCGGAAAACATCTGTTTGATCATACTCTAGATGTCAACTGAGTAAGTGATATTTACAATGTGTTTGCTGAGCCCTAGATGGAAACAGAATTTTCTGTCTACAGTTTCTACAGAGTGCTGTGTCTCCTACACTCTTCCCTATCCCAGATACAGAATATCTCCATAGCACAGTTTATAGCTAGGACCTTGTGCACTTGTTGATTCCCTCATTAAAGACTTTGCCATAGAATAAATAACTTCCTGCTGATTTATGAATTCAAGTCAAAGTCTTCAATCACCTTTAAATATGGTCAGATTCCTAACTAGCTTAAAAGAATGGTGTTCTACCCATATCAAGAAGGTAAGACAAATTGTTTCTTCTGAGAGGAAAATCTATTATGTGTAAGACTTTCTAAGAATGAACTCATGATTTACACCATCCACAATTCAGTTCCCTTTCTGTCTAAGAGGTGTTAATGGAACTTAATTGTTTCTGTTTGGTTTGGTTTCGGGATGTTTGCTTGGTTTTGTTTTTGTTTTGTTCATTTCATATATATCAACTGGAAAAACACCAAGAGGTAAAAGTCTTCCACATTTTATCATGTACTTGTACAGTGACAAAGGCAACAGAATATTGCTCTTTGTTGGGCTGACCCCCATCACCGTGGTACAGACAAGAATGATAGCTTTATGCCACGGCAGACACATAGCTACAAAACCCTCCATTCTGTGGGAATTATTTGAGGAATAGAGTATGAGCTACATAACACAGTCACAAGAACTTAAATGAGACATGAAAAGAAATTATTCACAATGAGAGTCAGCAAAAAATGTAACGGGCTACCTGACAAGGCTGTGAAACCTCCATCCTTACAGATTTTCAAAACTCAACAAGGCCTTGACAACCCTGCTTTTAGTGGAAGGTTGAACTAAGTAACTTCCAGTTTCCTCCTATCTAAACTCTTCCATGATTCCAATGAATAGACTCAGAAAACTTAGAAAAAACCTTTTCAGTGGGATATTAGGAAGAGCAAAGTGTTGGACTTTATCTAATAGAAACCGCAAAAAATGTCATCCATTCTTTTTTTACACAAATAATTTCTGTAAGTAATTCTTCCCATTGTATGTTCTGTTATTCCACAAGTTCCACTTTTGACCAAATTTGAATTGGAAACATAACACATGCCTTCAGTATACCCCTCTAATCTCTCATTTTCTCATTTTTTTATCATTTTAATACAAAGTTCCCAAACCAGTGTTTATCTATCCTTTATTTATCCCTAGGCTATTATTTCCCTTATTAAAGACTTTCAGAAGCTAGAGCTGGTAACAGACACTGAATTTTCTCTACCACTTTTCTATGCATGCTGATTCCCAGCTGATCGCTCTTAGGAACTTTGTCTAACCCATTCCAAAGCATTTCTGCTAATGAGACTTTACCTTTAAAGGTATTTCCACCTTTACTACAAGAATTATTTTCCTCCCCTGATACAATCTACACATTTTTCACAACATACCTTCATTGGTCTCTTCAGCGCTTCCTGGATGTCCACGCGCTTCCGCATAATGGTCTGGTCTAGTTTGCGCTCAAAGGCCAAGAGATCCATGTAGGCCTGCGACTCAGGAACCAGCTCCCGGATCTGAGAAGGAAGCAAGGAATACCTAAACAATGGGAGCACAAATCTGCCATGCTCCAGAACAGCAACACTGACACATTCCCAGCCCTCGGACAGGCATGCCCAGAGGAGCTCTCCCTGCAACAGCAGCTCCCAGACAGTGGGGCAGATCTCAGTGGCATGGGACAAGCGAAGACTGAAGAGCAGGAGCACACAACTGAGGCTAATGCATTCTGGAAGACCCCACCTGAATCCACAGAGCCTGAATCATGGCTGTTTTCTTCCAGTGAGGCTTAGCTACCAGCAGCCAGGGAGACTACTCTCGGCAATCCAAGGTAGTGAATTTGTCCTGTTCAAAACTAGAAAAGTGCCGCATCTCCCAAACTAAAGGGGGAGGGGGGTGAGGTGTGTTCATGTTGGCCTTTCAAAAACAAGTGTCACCCATTCTAAGTAAAAACTGCCAGGTAGGAGGCCTGCCTTTGTCAGCACAGCTTCCTGGCTGAGGTGACATTGACCTTCATGTCAAAGTTTCAACATAACCAGCCATCAGGTGTCAACTTATGATCCTGCCAACTTTTATTAGTATTTTAATACATTAGGTAACTACGTTACTTCTATTGACAACCCCCCTTTTTATTTTCTCTTTCACAAGGAAGTTAGCAGAGGAGGGGATATGAGGTAGGTTGGAAGTATGACCTAATGAACTGAGCTTAGAAATGGTAAGTATGCCCTTAAATAAAAATGTTGGTTCTTAATTTGGTAAAATTTCTGCAGGAAAACCATAAAAAGGTACTGTACATAACTAAAATGGATCTACTAGACAACCTTTTCTATTTCTACAATATTCACTCTAGGTTTCACCTATTTAATTAAAATATTTAATTGTTATAATATTTTTATAGGAATTAAAAGAGAGTTGGTATTCATGTTTTGCTTTAGAAACAGAATTAGTTACAGTTAAAATTACAGTTTATATCTGGTGTGAGGCACAAACACCTATGTGAGAGACACCAGGCATGCACCCTGTTCCCTGTGTGACAAGATTTCAAAGTTGCTGCCTTTCAGTATCCACAACAGTCCAAGGCAGAGCATTCCAGAACCTCACCAGGCAATGTGGGGGGAAGAACCTCCTTTTGCTCACTTGGAACCTGCCATGAGTGAGTTTCATTTGATGCCATTTCCCTGAACTGCTGGAGCAGCAGTGGGAAGGCATTCCCTAGGCACCTTTGCTATATGTTTTACAGGTTTGTGCCATCCCTTTCTTAATAATTTTCTTTTCCAGCCTGAAGATGAACAATTTCTCCCTGCTGTATTTAGACAGAGTAAGGTTATTAAATAAATGTCTGTTTCAACCGACTCTTTTTGTTTTGAGATAGTAGAATACCTGCTCTCTTACAGCAAGACTAAAACTTTGTAAGAGCAGAAACCACAGATACTTTGGAAAAGTAGAAACCAGAGCAAAAACTCTGTTCAGCTTTAGCCAAACCATTACAGTTTTAACTGCTTATATGCTTTCTCAAAATGTTAGTATCAGCAGCATAATAAAAGAAACATGAGCATGAAGAGCAAGCATTACCCTGGAAACATCAAGGAATTGACAGCTTGCAGAGCAAGGGCAGCAAGGCACTGAGTGCTAATCTTTGGGCACAACAAAACACCCCAATGTTTTTTTCCTGTTCTGCACAGATGAAAAGATTCCTCAGTTCCTTGCCTGAATAAATTAATGATGGTGTGCTGCAGTCAATTAAAAACTCTGGACCGAGAAAGTAGTTTCAGACTTCTAATGCCAAGTTCCATGAGAGTCACTTTGTGAACCCCCCGAGCATACAGTGAAGCATGGCCTACAGAGTCCTTAGGATAGAGCCTATGCAGCAGGTGATAAAACCTTTCCAGCTGGTTCAATGGGTACTAGACCCAGGATCTAATCAAATATCTAGGAAGTTTGTAAAAACAGCAGAAATTTTCAATAAATATTTTTATTCCACACTTTTATATCTTTTATCACATGAAAGTGAAAGGGTTTTTCCTTATTCCATAGGGTTATTTCCTATTCCATTCCTTTAACCAAACTGGATGCTAAATATTACAAGATGCTAAAAAGCACAAACACTTTAAAATTGGCCAAAGACAAAGCTGCATCTAATTCCACGAACTGCAAATGACCACAGGCTAGGAGAGAATTTGAGAGAAGAATTTTATGCGCTGTGTTTGTATTCTTCTCTAGGGATGTGTCATGGTCATAGCAAAGATGGGATTTGGGCAAGATCACAGGGCTACTCACGCCAGTTTTGCCAGCTCTCAGTCTTTTGCTTTCTCACTCTACTACTGGAATAATCCTTTGGAGGCATGATAGTGCCTATCTGATAAGGATCTGAGCAGCCTGCCTAATTCCTTCCCTTGTATGGTTTGCCCTAACAGAAAAGTTCATAGCTCCGTGCAGGTCTACACTCTTCTACTAAAATTCTAACTATAAATGCAAAAAAAGTGCTTCAATACTTAAATTCTCCATTCTGGCCTTTATCTAGTTGAAGAAACTCCAGAAATCACCTAGCAGAACCAGCATGTCATCAGCCAAGGTTTTGAACATATGTAATTATACTTTATCTTAGAATTCCATGGATAACTGGAAGATATTACTATTAACATTAGTAAGATAGTGTCTTTCTTGAGGCTGCAGTTATCTTTCTATTATGAAAATTCAAACATTTCAAACTTTTAAAGATTAGTAAAAAGCAATTGTTACTAAATTATGCATTTTTATCCTTGATTTTCACAAGGATTTTTCAGTGGTGACAAAAAAATGGACAACTTGCAAGTGGGGACAATGAGGACAGTGTGGAAGGAATGACATGAAGGGAGACAGTCATTCCCACCACACCTGCCTGTAAACAGATGTGCAAGGCTTGTGAGACAGAATCAGAGACCAAGGAACAGCTGCAACACTACAAATTCCAGGATACGAACAACATCTTTGGATAGCTTCTATGGCTGTCACAGTACCACAGCTTGGAAGGCAACAACAGCAGTCAGCAGGCTGGGGAAAGCAATGAGGAAGCCTTCTGCAAGAAGATGAGCAGCAGAAGGAAAGCTAAAGAAAAACCCAGGTCTGGGTCTGGTTCTGCTGCTCCATCGAAAGCCACAGAGAAGGCTCCACGTTGTCTCTGGCTCCACTGCTCCCGTCTGAGTCCTGCCCTCAGGCTTCCCAGAGTCCCGAGCCCAGGGCAGTCAGAGGGACCCTGGCAGGCTGCACAAACAGGATAGCACTTCTGCACGGTGAAGTTCAGCACTGGAAAAGCTCTGCTCCTGGGATGGAATCACACCGGGCAGGGGGACAGGTGGGCATCGGTGGGGTAGAAAACAGGTTGGCAGGAGAGGACTTGGGGGCCCTGAGGGACAGACAACAAGTGCAGAAGGAGTCTGAGGGGTAAGGCAGCCATAGCAAAGGTCAGCTGCAAAGGGGCTGCATTAGCACAGGTTTTGCCATCAAGCCCAGGAAAGAGGGCTTGCTTGCTACTCCACGCTGGTGAAACTGGATCTGGACTGGTGGGCTCAGGACCACAAAGATGTGACACCCTGGAGCAAGGCCTGCAGCGGACGTTGGGGGCTGGAGCACAGACCTGCCAGGAGAAGCTGCAAGAGCTTCTCCAGCCTGGAGAAGAAAAGGGAAAAGGAGATTGCCTGGGAGAGTGTGATGGCCATGTGGACTGGTGAAGCACAGACAGGGCCAGCCTCCCCTTGGAGGTGCCTGAGATTAGGGTGAGAGGCAACAGAAACTCACTGCAGCATGGGCAATTCACCCCCTATAAGAGATTGGTTTGTAAAAACCCTCCGACAATGCAAACAAAACACATTATGGTATTAAAACCTTGTAATAGGCTGCCAAGAACTGCTCTGGAGGGTCCACCCTTGGCTGGAGGTTTTCAGAACTCGTCTGGACAAGGTCCTGAGCAAGCTGATGTAATATGAAGCTGTTTTATACAACAGCTGGCCAGCAAATCTTTCACAGGTCCTATTGCTGTGCACCTCCAAGATCCCAGAAAAAACCCAGTAAATAAAATTGGATCTATTTCAGGCAGGAACAACTGGAGCTACATTCTTCACTGCCTAAGCAGGACAAACAAAACAGTTTCAGCAATCTTGATTTTTTTTTTTTTAATCACTAATAAATAGAGATTTGGCAGCGTCTTGAGAATTAGTCTACCCGAGAATTTCTGTCTTTGAGACAGGTAACAAAATCCAAAACCTCTTACTCCCCCAAGTCTGACAAGCTCAATTTGATCCTTAGAACTTTTTACTACCCATGGCAGATGGACATAACCCACACATTTCACATTGCTGAGAAGCAAAATTTTTATCTTAAGTGGCAGTGACTGAAGTCTGACTTGGCAGCTACTGGACAGTTTCCCTGCTGAGAAACTTTAGACTATAGCTTACTGACAAAAGTGTCTCTACCACTGAGGCTTCTATGGTCAAAGACAGACAGCTAAGGGCTGACACTCCTCATAAACCATAACTGTGCCACCCTACGACCCCTAAGAGAGAGTGGTTTGAGGAGGATTTCTGACTGACTACCACAGGGCCGGTAACACCGTCCAGTAAAACGGCAAAAGCAATCCATGTTCTTGGTCCTCCTCCCTTAGGACCTGGCAAGCCACTGCTGTTGCTAGATCTCCTCAGAGGCATCCTTCAGGCTGAACAAGGCCAGTTGTCTCAGTCTTTCCTCATGTGCTGATCCAGTCATTCAATCAACCTGACAATCATCCACTGACCTGAGTCCAGTTTGCCAATGTTTTTCTTGAGTTCAGGATCCTAAAACTAGATACAGTGCTCCAGCACTGAGCAAATGAGTATGGAGCAAAGAAGGGTAATCAAGTCCCTCAATCTCTTGGCTGTGCTCCTGGCCACAGAGCTCTGGACGCTGTTAGTCATCTCTGCTGACAAGACATACCTCCTGCTCACACTCAGCTCACTGTCCACCAGTGCCTCCAGGGCCTTTCCAGCAGTGCTGCTTCTCAGCCAGGTAGCCCTCCTCTTTCTCAAAGAACAACATCTGACTTAGTCGAATTTCATAAAGTTCTTGTTGGTTCATTCCTCCAGCATGTCCACAAGCATATCAGCTGGTTTCCCCACACAGATTGGTGTCATCTGTAGATTTTATAAGCAAGCATGGCACTGCCTCTTCCAATGGCAAGGATGCTGGACTGAATAGCTGCTATGACACATCTCTACAGCACTCTGATGTCAGTATCTTCATGGCCAAGAGCAACCATTAGCTGCCACCTCAGCCTCATCATCCGCCCACAGGGCTGTTAGCCCGTTTCGACCAAAATGTCCCAACCTGAATACAAGACTATTATGTATGAGAGAGTGGCCACTTCTCTCAGCTCCATCACATGTAGCTTGTTGGATATCATGGAGTTGTACAGGTCAAGTTTCCTCAACTAATCCCTGGCCCTATCCCTGTCCACTGTCGCCTGTTCCTCTTGGATGTGTTCACTGACCACAAGGCACGGGAGGCATCATTAGTGCAGACTGAACAAAGAAGGTTTTGAGTGCTTCAGACTTATTGTTTCGGTCATCACTGGATCACCCAGCCCACTCAGCATGCAGCAGACATTTTCCTTGGGCAGCCTTTATTACTAGTGCAATAGTAGAAGCTTTTCTTGTCCTTGATGTCCATTGAAGATCTCAACTACAGCTGAGCTTTGACTTTGCTGATACCATTCCCTGCAATGCCCAGGCAATGGCTCTAAACTCCTCCTTTGTAGCCTGTCCCTGCTTCACTTCTTGTTCATTGCCTTTTGATGGTGGGACCACCACTGTGATGACCCTGTTCTGGGCTTCTCATAAATCTGCTCATTTTCCTGCATTTAAAACAGGCTGCTCTTAAAGGTCCTTAAAGACCTGCCAGCTTCCTTGAGCCACTTTGGCCCTCAGAGCTGCTTCTCAAGAAATCACACCTACCAGTCCCCTGAATAAAGCAAACTCGACTTGTCTAAAGTCCAGGGTTTGTACTTGACTATTCTCCTTCCTCATCCCCGGCAAGATCTTTAATTTCATTATTTCACAGTTGCTATATCCAAGGCTACCACTGATTATCCCACCCCTAACCTCTTCTTTCCTACATGAAAGAATGGCAGATCCAGGTGTTCCTCACCTCTGGTTGGCTCAGATGGAGAAAGAGAGGGACAACAGCCATGCAGTGACCAACCCACAGCAGCACAGCTATCATGGCATGGGATCTGTGCAGAGAATTCCACTTGGTGGTCAGTGAACAGCAACAGCAAAAATTGACTAAATATTTGTGTAAAGGAAAATGAAGCATAGAAGATGAAAAGGAGAGGACAGGTGTACAAAACCCTGTCAGCACAGCTAGACAAAAAGTCCTCAGGAATTTGGGGCTGAGTGAGAAGAACAGCAGCCAATACTAAGAGATAAGGATGCCACTGAAGGCGGGGCAGTTTGCTGCTTCAAAGTTGCACTCCACTCTGCAAGTTAAACAAGGAAAAGCAGAGATGGGCACAGCTATGGAGCCAGAATGGTTTTCAGCTGAGATTCTTACATCAGAATGAGTAGGCAAGGAAGCCAAAAAAACAGAATGGTGGATCACATTCACATCTCCCTGGGAAAAAAATGTAATGACTCAATACTAAGAGAAAATAAGACTGACCAGAAGTAATGAGGAGGCAAGGCCTGGAGAAAGAAGTACAATCTGAGGTGCAGCCATGTGTCCCTACAGACAGTTTGTAGTCTGAGGTCGAAATTGAGGCACAACTGCAAAACCTGGGTCACAAGGGTAACATCAGCTCCAGAGATTTCGGAACCCAGCCATGAATGAAGATGTCTGTGAACTTCTCCAAAACTGAATGAGGGTTTCAGCGACAGCCAAGTGTGAACAAGGGAAAGACCCAGAAGTGAAGAAAAAAGGGCAGGAAAGAGACTGCTGGACAGAACTAGAGTCAATGTTAAATACATTATAAAAAATGCTAAGCCTTGTTGTGCTACAGTATGTCAATGTAAACATAACCAAAGTCCTTATGTTCATTAAAATTGCATTTTAGACAAAAGATATGTAGTCAATACAATCAACTTGCATTTAAGTAAAGCATTTGACATACAGTCATAAAGACTGAAAAATGGGAGTTGGAGCAAGACCTGGTGTAGGAAAAGTGTTCTTGTACAAAAAAGGAGAAGTATGCCAAGAAAACTTTGTAATGATAAATTTGTGTCACTGTCATTGCAAGGAAGAGGATAGTTCAGAGAATGTAAGGAAGCTTAGAACTGTATAATGGAGATGGGATGATATACAACATTACAATGCACAGGATTGTGCCTCAGAGTCTAAATCCTGCTCTCATATGGGAATTCATCAGTTGCATATGCCAGAAAGTAGAAATAGTTGTATTAGCCAATCACAGAATGACCAGAGGCTGTATCAATGTGGAAAGGCCAATAAAAAAAAAAACAACCCACCAACCAAAAAATAAGTACAGCAATCCCAATTTGCAACGCTATTTCCAATAGAGCTAAAAATGCAGGAGCAGCATTCAAGCATGGTGAATATTTGCAATCTGCAATACTATGCATAGTTCTGGCTTCTTGAGAGGTAGATTTAAAAAGGTTTGAAAGACATTAATTTAACTAGGATCAGAGAAAACAAATGACTAAGAGGATTTCAAGAGGGGAGCCTCTCTAACTTGGCAAACTAAAAGTACTTCCCTTGCCAAGCCTAGCAAAACAAAAAAAAAAAAAACAAGCTGCCAGATCAAAAGTATGTCTCAGGTAAGGAACCTAACTAGTCTTGAAGTGGCAGTTGTGTCATGGCTTCCAAGATAGAGGGAACCAGACTGGAAGTGCCAGGATGTCCCATGCAGTTCCCAATCTTCCTACGTGCAAAGTTTGCTGGGTTGAATTTTTCATACAATTATATTCCTGCAAAATTAAATCCTTCTCAAATAGTTGACCTGGAATGGCTTGGTGATCCTACCCAACCAGCACAGTGCTCCAGGACAATGGCACAGGCTTGACCAGAGAGCCTGGAAATCCATCAAGAGGTTACCAGGGCCAACTGCTGGGCCATTATTGTAGCAAGGAACAGTGAGAACCCACCTCCTTTCCCACTACTACATAAGATGATTTTCAAGAGTCAACTGTATTTAATATCTTCCCCTCTCCCCTTCAAAGTTCCCATAAAACATAAGCAAGAGTCTGCAAAAACTCTGTGGGTAACAGATGCTGACTGGCTGGAAAACATTCCAGAGGTAGTTCCAGAAAGCTGGAAGTTTTACCCCATGTTTCATATGCCTCTCTCAGCCACCAGTGCACATCTTCCGCTCGACAGAAGAATGATGTGCGCAGCATTTCTTAATCCCACAGATGGTGTAAGGGATTTCTGATACACTAACTGCAGCCTAACAGAGCACCTTAACCCAGACAGAGGTCACATCATTGATACCACTACTGCAGCTGCACTCATTAAAGCTCCACTGCAGAAGAGACTTCTAGCAAATGCCTTCTTACTCCATCAGTTAAAGCTACTGCCTGGCAGCAAGAAAGAGACTAAAAAGCAAGAATATTTGGGGACAGCATGGTTCTGAAAGCATCTGTAGAGATTTCTGACACACCTATGCAAGGCTCTACCTATTAAAGAACTATCATGGACTTGATAAACAGAGTCAGTGATCTTCTGCTGGCAAAAAAGTTTGATTACCTCTTACACCTTTTAATCTTGTGAAGGCAACTTGCAAAATAAAAACTGAAAATAAAAACACTCCCAGAACCAACCAACCCAACACAAAACTAAAAGCATCTTGAAATGGACATATATTTCCAGCAACAGCCTCACTATACAGGATGTATCATTGTCTGTGAAAACAGTTTGTGTGGGACAGACAAAACTGACAGTACAAGAAACTTAGCTTTCATTATAAAAAAGGTACAGACCACCAGCAGAGCAGGAATGAGGCTTCAACATAATTACCAGGGAGGCTGCAAGTGGTTCAAAGGTCTGGGTTTAATGGTAGCTTAGTCCTTTCATGACAGCAACATAAGAGATCTAATGGCTTACATATGAAAGGCTCTGCTTTCAGAAAGTGGCAGGAATAACAAGAGAAGTGATAGCATAACATCAGGAGTACCGAAGTAGGCTCACCTCTTGGGATGGCTGGTAGTAGGCACCTGTGAAATGCCACAGAAGTGACTTTGGAACCTGCCAGCAAGTTTGGGCTCACTTTAGCAATGGAACTTGAAAAATTGAAAAGGATATGGAGGAAAAGGACACACCTGTCCAAGGGATTCTGAGCCCAGAAAAAGCACCAGAAGTCAAAGCAACTTAGATTAGGATGTGGCAAGGGTATGTATTTTGAAGCCTTTAGGGACCAAGCAGTTTCTTGTGAACTGTACTGAAGAGGGTAAAGAAAAAGAAAAGTATGGGAATAATGAGAGAGGAGAGCAGAGAGAAATCCCAATGTTTAGTAAGGAAGTAGAAGATGTAAGCACTGAGGATCAAACATAGGCAGACACCAAAAGCCAGACATATCCCCAGGGGTAAGAGAATTAGTAACTCTCCAGACAATACCGACCCCTCAGACTCTGTTGTTTACAGAGGTTCACTTCAGCCCTATGGTGACACAACCATAAAAATCATAACCTGGCAGTTCTACTGGGCCAAAGACCTGAGTCTGAGCCCACCCCCTGAGGTACAGCCACACTCTGGCCCAGGTTTTGGCCAGCCTCAGAAAGGACCAAAAGGCTGGTGGAGCCCCGAGGGCCGCGCTGGCGCCTGGCAGCCCAGCGCCGCGCTCCCTCCAGCAAGCGGCAGTGCTGGCTCGGCTAACCCAGGCGCGAGGCCGCGCAGGCCGGGCCGCTCCGCGCTCCCAGCCCCCAGCCCAGCCCCAGCCTGCCTCTCCACTTTCACACACTGCCTACTTACTTTTTAATTAGATTTTTAAACAAAAAGTGAAAGAATTTTCTAAAATTCCTCTAATTACACTAAGATGCTGAACTGATTGTGAAGGGAATAGGAAATGAAAGCGACTCACCCTCTGAGGGAGAATTTTGTCAGCCATCTTCCTCCTCTTGGCACTGTACATTTTTTAAAGAAAAAAACACGTTACCATGGTGACAGATCTAGGAGTAACGAGGCCACCTGCTAAATTATCCTGACATCTCCACATGCTGGTGCACAGCTGTGCATGCATCAGCAAAAGGGTCTCACCCATGCCCAGGACCTTGCACCCCCTCTCTCAGCAGCCTGGGGAGGCAGTTAGGTAAGAACAAATCAGGGCTGTCTGTTATGCATCCTGGAAAGAAGTCTGTAAGTTCTTTGATCACAGCATCTTCAGTGGTGCAGGGCGGCAATATATGCAAGTGCATGTGCACACACTGCTTCTAGGTACAGACAGGCATGCAGAGGACAGTCTCACGTGTGGCGTGCACAGACACACCTACGCGTGTGCACATCTGAGTGGCTGAGAGCCTGCAAATGGCACATCAACTTGCTCAAACAGACAACACGCATTTATTCAATCATGCCCAAAATTAAGTGCTGAAGAACACACATATATATGTGTGTATTTCATATAATGTATGAAAGCACACATATATGCACACCCTTCCTTTATATGTACACACACACTTGTTTTACTTTAACATATTTGCATGACTGATGGATAAAGGTGGAAGACCTTACATTTCCACATTTCTTCATCTTTATGAACACAGATGTGGTAAGATGTATGTGTGCCTGCAGTGTGTATACATACTGTGTCCATACCCATACACAGGCACATTTCTATAGCTATGCTTTTAAAAGCACACTTGTACTCACCTACATAAACACAAATCTGTATGCACCTGAGAAATGCTGCTGTCAGGAAGACTGTCTTCAGATTCTAAGAATTGTACATGCCCACCAAACCTGTCACCTAGCTTTTTCTAACAGGGGCCAAGAGGGAATTCAGGTCCTATTCTTCATCTCTTTAACTGGTAAGGCCTTTATCTTAAGCAGGAGATTAATCACTCCGTCTGTGACAGACAAATAGGAGAAAGCAAACCACCTGCTGCCACTCTGCCATGTCACAAGGACACCCCTCCTTTTCACACTGGAAGTCTGTCATCAGCCGTGTCCACATAAAAGCTGTTTCCACGCACACTGGTGTGGCATGTTCTCTTCCTACATTTGGTAATAATGAGCCAGGGCTGAAATACCAGATTCTTAAGGCTCTTCCCCATGCCCACATAAGCCAAGGCTGAGGAACTCTTTGTGCCTGGAGGGACAGCGGACAGAAAATTCAGTTATACCCAACTTAATCGGTGAACAATGTCCCTTTTAAAAGTGTAGGAATAACGGGAATGGAATGTCACATGGCGTGAAACTCCAACACCTTCCACCGCTCACAAAATGAAATCTGCACTGAAACACTTCACAGAATCCATAAGTAAAGGCTGAGCAAGCCCCAGCCTCCCAAAGGGATTGGGAGATGCATGTTCCTGCAACAACCCCATAGGCTTGCAAATAAAAAAGGAAGAAAAAAACAAAGCAACAACCCCAACAATTTGCATCTCAACAGGTTCTTCAATAATCTCTTACAGAAATGAGATTTTTTTGTCTCCACCAAACCTGCCAAGAAAGGACAAGGGCAACTTTCTTGGCCCATGCTAGAAGACATGGAACTCATTTTACCCCTAGAACTGGACCCAAGGTGTCGAAAAGTGTGCCTGAAAAACACATAATGGGAAACCACAGGGAGGTGGAAATTAAAAAAGGGAAAACATTCAACACATTATCTGAAGGGAAGGCAGAGCAGAATAAACAGAGAAACTCTCTGAGTACCCAGGCAGCACCAGTGTGAACATGGCTCAAGGCAGTAGAGATCACCGCTCAGTCTCAAACTAGAAACACTGAAGTTAAGAACAGGGAGAAGGGGAGGGGAACTCTTAAGAAGGGGAGGGGAACTTTTTTTCTGTGAGTCAGGGCACCAAATTTTTAGCAAATACTGTCCTCTAATGCTCCCTGGAAACTAGTTAGTGACTAAAGTTTACCTTAATTATTCAGCAGCGGCAATTTTTCAGGTTATAGCCACCCTAGGACCTGAAGCATGGGCATAATTTTGTGGTATTATTTTGTGCAGTTTCTTGGAGAACCTCCTGGGAGGTGCTACAGAATGTGCATTTTGGCTGGTGCTGGGAAAGGCCTCCAAGAGGCACATGCACTGCTTGTGCTCACATGCTGTTCAATTGTAATGTATTAATACTCTCAAGATCAGTGTCCTTTCCAGACGCATCCCAGACACAAGCATTCCCAAATCTGGCTTGCTGATCTAAGGTATATAACCTGGACAGAGCAGGGCTCCTGAAGAACTGAGCTTAGAGAGTCATGTTTTACCTACAGCTGGATTCCCTGACACCACCAGAACACTGCCTAAAGCTGCATATGTATCTATAATGATTTTGCAAAAGGTAGCCCACACAGATGACTGCACCCTATGTGCGTGTGGATCACACTCAACACTGATGAGGTCTAATGTGCTGCAAAAAGAAATTAGTTAATCTATTTAAGAGAGAATGTATTCAGCAATGTAGAAGGTGGGCATATTTCAAAAAGAAAGTTCCACACAGAAATCCCTCTAATTTTATGAAATTACTTCCAGCGTATTTTTATTTATTTTCTATGTAAAAACACTTGGAACAACTGCAAGTTTTATGACCACTCTTCTGAGTGACCATAGTACAAGCATTCGCATGACAAACCAAAGTTTTTTCCACTTTTGTCATTTACAAACTATTAGGTTAGCCAGTCAGAAATCAGAGCAACTATACAGAACAGGCAACAAATAATACAATAATTGTACTATATTAGAAGAGAACTGTTCATTAATTTTGAAGGCTAAACATACTCGAAAAATTTATGGCCTGACAAACCTGCAAAGTAAAAGCAGAAAAACTACAAAACCAGACATTATTAAAGGTTAGTTTGTTCAAGACCATTCACAAACAAAAAAGCAAAATTTACTAATATTTTTCCTGCTTAAAAAACTGTCAGTACATGAATCTTCTATTCTTTCTCATTTGATCTTAAAAGTCTTATCTACTGCTAAACAGGTACCATCTTTGCTTCCTCAAACTGTTCTCCTGTGTTTTCTTTCCAGAACACTCACCTCCTAGCTCGGTTCTGAGTGGCTTGCTGCTGCTGCTGCACCTGCTGCTGCACCTGCTGCTGCTGGACCTGCTGTGGGGCAGTGCGTTTTCTTGTTGTTTCCATCACAGTCTGGGGCATCCCAGGTCGCACTGAGGGGCTTCCGACGTACGGGGGGCCCGGAGGACCCATGGGAGCCCCCTGATGGGGCATTCGAGCTCCCGATGGCATCCCAGGGCGCTGGAGGAAAAGCAAAACAGAAAGAAAAGCCAGTTTGGTTCCTCTTTCTGCAGCTGCCAAGACATTTGTACATCATGCAACACAGGCCCCAAGAGATTCCCCGTTTTGACCACCCTGATGAGCACTAAGCAGCAATACAAAGCACGCGAGCTCCGTGACTGGTGTATCTTGGATATCATGAAGAGGTATTCAGGGATAAAGTAGACAGGAAACAGGGAGGCAAAATACTAGGCTTGGGAAAACACTCAGTAGTCAGTAGCATATCCAGACCAGGTTACAGCTGAAAGCTCTACCTTCAGCCCGAAGGGAACATCCCATGGCAGTGACAGGCAGTCCACACTGGTGCAGCTCACGTGCTGCTCCGAGCTGCGAGCACACTCCCGCTGCATGCGCTGCACTGCCAAGCAGGCCACTCTGATCAGCCAGCAGACAGAAACCAGCACAGGCAAAGCACCAGGATAAACATTTTCCATTGAGAGCCTTCTACTTCGCCTACACCAGAGAGCAGTGTAAGTTCATAATGCAACACGAATCCTTTATAAAAAAGGTCATGTCTCAGATCAAGCCTTTAAAAAAAAAAGAAGAAATGGATGTGGTAGTTTGTCAGCAGCCCCTGTAGGCATTCCAAAGCCCTGGCATTTATGTTGTCTTCTGCATGCTCTTGAGAGACGCTGGGTCAAATCACAAGCTTAATGCTGTACAAGACACACAGTGAATCCAATTCTGAATTCTAAAAGCTTATAGCCATCAAGGAAAACGACCAGTAAAAAAACGACTGCCTGTAAAATGCAATTGAAAATAGAGAGATGAGCTTAGTCCCATCCTGAGAATTATCAATATGTATATGTCCACATATGTGCAAAAAATACAGACACACACACTCTCTAGGCATTTGAACCAGGATGAAAATAAGAATAACCATACAGCAAAAGCCCTCTGAAAGCCAAGTCCTTCTACAAAGTCTTTTAAGAAAACCAAGAGGTAATGTCATCCATTATGGATAAACAATTGGTTAAAGGATAGAAATGAGGCAAAAGTGATTGGTTCTGAAAACAAAAGAAAGGCATATGTGAAGTTCTACTGGGACGTCTCCTTTTCAGCATATTTAAAACAACCTGGGGAAAAAAAAGAACCAAAAAAAGCCAGGAAAAACCAAGTAAGTGAAGAAGTTTGTTGGTAATGCTAAGTTATTCATGCTGACAAGGAGGAAGGCCAGCTTCAAGAACTGCAGAAGGACTTTATGAGACAGAATGAATGCTTAAAAGGAAGATGCAAATGTAGTTCAATGCATATTGAACTGAATTACAAAAGGGAAAAAAACAATCCAAGAATCACAGACAACGCAATGGGCCCTAAGCTGATTGCTGTCCAGCAGAACCTTGTTTAAACAGACACTTCCAGAAAATATTGGTTCACTGGTTACTAGAGGTCAAAAAAAATCATAAAGAAAAGAAGTAAGAGCGGAGGGAACAGAGGATATCAGTGTGCCATGGCCATGGTGTGTCTACAAATGAAGGTCTGGGTGCAGCTCTGGCTCCTGCAGCTCAGTGATAGCAGAGCAGAGCTGAAACAAGGACAATGAATGGCACAGAAATTCTTAGCATATGGAACTGCATCCAGGGAAGTAAAGGTAAATATGTTGTGACTTTTCCTCTGGAAAGAGGTGATCCAAGGTGATCTAAAGGGGCATTTGCTAGAGCTCTGCAGAATCATGTGTGGCATGGGGAGGACATCCAGGTATTGCGTGTTCACTGCCCCTGCCAGAATAGCAAACCCTAGCCATCAGCAGAGGGGTCAGGCTCACAGACCACTGGAGGTGTGAGTTTGTCACACTGTGGATATCAGCCTGTGGAACCCTCTTCCAAAAGGGTGCTAACAACATGGAAGACATGCTTGGCTCGATAGCTGCAGACTGCGAAAGTACCTGGAAGAAATACACTACTGGACCCCAAGGTGAGATATGTGCAGCCCTGAGGGTATGCAAGCCAGTCTGGTGGGGGTAGGAAGAAAATATCTAATGCACAGTCAACATATATAATTATTTTAAAAAGTTTATATCATCTTTATCTCATTATTTCTATGCTTTCTAAATATTTATATATGTATTATAATAAAACATAATTCTAAAAATAATTTGGACCCGCATCTCCAAATTAACCATCCAAATCCACTACAGCTCCCAAAGCCCCGGCTCAGCGTCCTCCCTGATCACCACAAGTCTGAGATATTCCTCATGCTTCTATCTATAAAGGAAACTGGAGAAAAGAGAGAAATGGATGATCAGCAAAGAACCAATATGGGCTATAACTGGTACAGACAGAGAAGCAAGGTAGGAGAGTCACTAGCACAGGAATCCAAGCAGATGAATT
Source organism: Haemorhous mexicanus (assembly GCF_027477595.1). NCBI lineage: Eukaryota > Metazoa > Chordata > Aves > Passeriformes > Fringillidae > Haemorhous > Haemorhous mexicanus. The sequence goes on from NC_082341.1 coordinate 114,667, forward strand.
CAGCACGTGTCAATGTAAGAAAGCAATGGCAGGTGTGGCCACAGAGAGAGCAGCAGGCAGCAGACAGACCAAACTGCAGCTTTGTGCAAAGCTCCAAATGCCTTCTGCCATGAGCCTGAAGCCCCAAGAACAGCTGGAAGAGAACAGTGCTCGCTGTTCCCGTGCATGCGCCCCGACCCTCTGACCCAGGCAGAGTCAGCGGACAGAAATGGCCCAGAAAATGCTTCTCTCTCGAGCCTGTATTTAAGTTCTGTCATCTGTCAAGCCACACATTGTGGCCTCCTTCCAGCAAAGGGCAGACCACCGGGCCAGCTGCTGCCTGTCAGTCAGCTGGGGACATCTGACAGTCATTCAGAAGAGCCCAGATCCTGAGCACAGCCATCTCACAGAGACTGACTGACTGGCTACATGGATAAAACTGAAGGCCCACTTTGGTGCTACTCTAAAGGACAACTTAGGGCTTGAAGAACAAGGTCAACAAGCCAAATTTACTCTCGGTCTTGGTCTTACGTTTTTGAACTTTCTTCAGTTTCCTTTGTTAAGCACTAAAAGAGAGAAACAGAGAAAGGACAAAAATGAGAAAAGAGAGGTAGCTCTAGCAAAAGAACATTCAATCTCATCCCTTGATTGCCTCATTCCTTCACCTGTCCTCATGTTCCTACCTCTGAAATCACTCATAGATAAAATATTACTCACTCCGCACCTGTGCAACTGTCTTCCTGCTGCAAGCCTACCAGACTCCCAAGATACAGAAATGCTTTATTCATTTAAACTTTGATAAAAGAAGAACATACAAGCAGTATCTCACTGTACCTAAAAGTTTATTTTGCTCTCAAACACACGTGAGATACAAGAGAGTGATGGACAATGCTTCAAATTTTTCACAATAGTGACATTAAAAAGGAAAAGTCTTCATACTAAAGAGTATTCCAATACTATTATGGCTTTTGAAAGAGATCTTGAAGGTGCATCTATCTGCAGGTTAGGATCTGTCTCTCGCCCTCTTCCTCAGCAGGATGGAATCTATCTTTAACAAGAAGCATCCATAGGAAACACTGCAGTGCAAAGCAGCACCAACACATCCTCCTTCCTGGAAAATCACCTACCTGAGACCCCCATCCCTGACCCATCTCTGTTTGTACCCACAGTCCTATCTCCTTTTTACCTCCATTGATTCCATTTGCATGTATTAATCTGCACAATCACCTCATTGGACAGAGGGCAAAACCACTGTTGGCCATAGGAAATGAGGAAGACCACAGCCTGTCCCCAGCTGAAAGGACCACTCTCACAGCTCTGAGAAGGTGAAACAGAAAACAGAGCAGGACAGGACAGCATCAAGGGAAAGACACAAAGGCACACAACCAATATTTCATGCAGGTATACTGGTCCCCAAGAGTTCTGCTGACTGCCTGTGTACATGTGCACAGCCCACCACTGCTCTGGCTACAGCTGATCAAACCTGAGCATGCTGTCAGTACAGCAGAACACCACACCCCTGATACCTGCTGCCATAGCCCTTCACTGCCGTCCACTGACCAGTTTCCTAAGCTGTGTTTGGCTTGTCTGCTGTTTTCCTTGCCTGAACTTCCTGTCACATCAGAGCTCTGCCTCTGTCCTCTTTGTCATCCTTAAGTGAACTTCTGTCTGACAGCAGTAACGAGACAACATTAGAGCAGTGCTTTTCTGTGTTCTTTGACTGCAGAGTCTTTTCTCAGGGGATGTGCATCACAGCAGTCAAAATACAGAAGTAGAAAAAAAGGAGTCCTGTCTGGACATACCAGTAAGAGGAAAATAACCTGGAGAACTGACAGGTGAATGTAAAAGAAAGTGTCAAGAAACGTAAAGCAAGAACACCCACAAGAGTCCTCGGAAAGACTGAACAGAGAGCCAGGAGTTGCTGCATTGCAGCTGAGTGCTAAGCTGCACCTACAGCAATCTCCTGTCCTGACAGACTCCATCCACCTCAGCACCACACAGGCGGCTCTTACAGCTGGCTCGTGGGGAACAGCCACCAGCTTCTTGTTAACAGAGACACTGACAGATTCTGAGAAGAACTGCACCAAGTATACAAATAGCACATTTCTTAATTAAAAAGGAGCCTCCAAGAAAAATGGAGAGAGACTGTTTACAAGGGCCTGGAATGACAGAACAAGAGAGGAGGGCTTTATACTGACAGATAGTAGGTTTAGATTAGAAGAAAATTCTTTACTCATGAGGCCCAGGTTGTGGCTGCCTCATCCCTGGAAGTGTTCAAAGCCAGGCTGGATGGAGCTTGGAGCAATCTGGTCTAGTGGAAGGTGTCCCTGCCCAGGGCAGAGGGGTGGGACAAGATGATCTTTAAGGTCCCTTCTAATCCAAATCATTCTATGATTTCTATAGGGCATAAACATAAGCAAGAGGAGATATGTGATGCTGTCTGGAAGTAAGAATGAGTAACTAGAAGTATATGGAACCCCTAAGAAATTTAGACTAGATTGATACTGTGTGATGGCAACAAGTTTCTGACTGCACAAATGGTTTCCCAACTGGATGTGTTGTTTCAAAATGGGCCCTTAGAAGTAGAACAAATAAAACTGGCACAAGGCTTCTCTGCTCCTTAAAAATATAGATGTTACTTCATGAATTCCCCTTTTTAATGTCTATGAATCTTTTAGAGGCTGAGTAAGCTGAAACATCAGTATCGCAATTCTTGCTTCCTGCCATATTCACCTTCCTCCATTTCCCAAAACCTCTCGGTCTGTAAGTCCAAGTGTTCCAGGTACCACACACTTTAATATAATATTCACAACAATCCAGAAGTCTTTAACTAGGAAAACTTCCCATTCACAGGACTGTGAATTGGAACACGAGATTAAGTTCAGTTCTATTTCATGCAGGTCTGTTCACAGTTCAGAATAATCTGCCACCAAGTTCAAGTGGTGCTTTTGGATGCAACCAAAAGAAAAAAACCCAAGAAAGCCTTTGGAATTGAAACAACTAAACCTTACAGACCAGCTTTGAGTTCCACCACTGCTGTGATATAATGTATAGAAGGGATTTTGTGTGAAGATCTACCAGAATGCACCTCTTGAAAAGTATGGCTTTGGGAGGGAGAGGAACAACAGACCTCTGCAGCACCATGACTAGCTTGGAGAGAGAAGAAGGTGGTCAAGAGCTTGTTGTCTCTTCCCTTACAATAATCAAACAACAGCTGGCAGGATCAGATAATTCCTTATGCAAGATAAGCTGAAAAAATTTCTGACACAAAACACTGACTGCTAGAAGCTTAGAAGGGTTCAGGAAGATACCATTAGACTAACATCCATAAATAAAAAATCCACAGAGAGGCACTACACAGAGGGCAGCTTTGGGTCAGAAGGCTCCCAAGCTCCAAATCAGAGTATTCGTATGAATGTATGAATGATCACTAAGGTTTTGCCTTGTTCTTGCACTTCCATGCTGCCTTCCACTGCCCCCATTCTACATGGGATACTGAACTAAATGATCATCAGACTATTTTCAAAGTCCTACAGTATTTTTTTTTCTTTTTAGAAAGAGAAGAGCAATTCAAACATCTCACAGATCCATTGTATCCATACACCTATATTCATCAGCAAATCCAAGTTTTCTCAAGCAGAAACTCAAATTTGTTTAACAAGCCCATATTGCACAAAATCACAGTGATCTCAATTAAAGCCTTGACTGGCATTAATGATTTTATTTTCTTCATTATGCATCAACCTTTCTCTCTTTGACAGTCTGAAATCAGTCCAGGACTAGAAAAGGACAAACCTTCAATTTCTACCAGCAGCTTGCTCACATAGCTGAACACTGTACAAGGTTTTCATTCTAGCTGCCCCCTGTAACTACCTTCCCAATCAAATTCCTTGCCGTAAGGTTTCTTGACTTCTCCAGGCTGCCCTACTCGCCCCAAATACCTCCCTGTTGACCACAACAGGGAACATGCCCACAGCAATCCAGTGCCTCCATTCTAGGCCCCGTTCCCTGAGGATGCCCTTGCAGAGAAAAGCACGCAGGGAGCTCTGTGGTAGAAAGTGGAACAAACTGTCCAAAACAAACGGTTCATCAGGCTCTTTTCTAGCCATTCCAGTGTTAGCTGGCTTATGCTCTGACAAGACAGTACCTACACCCATGACAAAAGAAAAATTAGTAGGATATTTTTCATTAGCAAAGTTCTACTTTTTTCAAACTTGGCCATACTCTTTGCACCTCACTATGGCCAGTAGTGATCTCTACAACCCTGTGACTGAGTGGCAGAAACAGTCACATTTATTCACTTAAAACTAAAACAGAAAACTAAATACACAAACTAAAAACATCATTCGATTTTGGGAAAATATCTTTAGTTTTTCCCATCCTAATAAAACCTCCATAATTTTTATAATATACTGAAATATGAGTCCTTGAGATCATGCAGTTCTTCCTCCTCTCAAAGAAGTACTACCAGTATCTCCATCATCTCTGACAGACATTTACTTCTTTAACCAGTACCCAAAAGCCTCCAATGACAGAGATTTTACAATTAACATAATCAGTCTCTATACTTAGAGATTATAAATAAAACAAAAAAATACCCCTATTCCCTCACTGACGAAGCCTTCAGAGGTGTCCCACTACTACTGCCCTCTGAGTTTCCAGTATTTTGGCTTTTTAGTCATACAGATTACAAAACCAGAAAAACATTATTGTAAGCATATGCCATGGATTTGCAATTGCTTCTGTGTTATTCCCTGCCCCACTTTCCAATCAGACTAACAGTTTATGTGATTTCTTATTAGCTAGACACTAGGCAGCTCACAGGACATCCAAGCCTTTCTCCTGAATAGTGACATTTCATTTAAACCCACCATGGATTAGGAGATGTAAAACTCATATATGAAATTCATTGCTTACCCCTTTTTCTAAATCACTGATAAATGTTATAGATCCTCCATAACCATCAGACCTGTTGTTTAGTCTTTTCTAACACTGATGAGTTATTTATCGTATATATTAAATATTTGTTTACATGCTGGCATGCTCTGACACTCTTCTTTCACTGTTGTAAATGCCATTTCATATGAGAGAGTTTATGCATTCACCATAAAATCCTAAGACCAAAGAAGTAGACAACCAAACAAAAAGAGGACTGAGGATAAGGAAAGCAGTCACATCAGCGATACACAGGTTTGTATCAATCTCGGAGTGGAACTATATTAAACTGTAGAGATTAGCAGGAACTACGAAATAACACCTATTAGCAGAAAATAAATAAGGATAAGGACTTATATTGCCACAAAGAGCTTCCTAAGCATAGCAGAGAGGACAAAGATTAAGATCACTATAGGAAAAAGAAGGTGATTTGAACTGACAGCAAGTACATTGTAAATACAGCTATGACTCCAGAGTTAAGAAAGGCACATAGACCTTTATAGGGGTATCTGGTGGATAAAAGGCAAGAAGATTGGCTTTGGAAGGAAGATAAAGTGGGAACAGGAAAAGGACACAGCAGCAGATGAAAAAGGTCAGAACAAGGGGAGAAGAAAATGAACCTCTCAGCAGGTTCTTGTGTACAGATGACACAGCCAAGGTCACCAGCACAAGGCACCAAGCAAAGGTTCCTGCAATCCAGTCACAAGAGGACAGATGTCTGGACAAGAGTTTTGACAAGACCAGCACCACGGACCTTCTCAAGACTAAACAGGCAGATACCTGTTTGAGTAAGAAAAAGACAAAAGAGAAAGAAACAAAGAAAAAAGCAGGGGAGTGAGACACAGGCAGGAACCATTTAAGGGATCCAGCCAGCAATGAGGCCTATGGTAGGAACTAGAGGATAGAGGAAACTGAAGAAAGTTATGACCTGCAGCAAGAGTAGTAACTTATTCAACAAAATGTAAGGCAACAGCTGGGCACCTAAAGAAATGTCAAAAAGACTGCCTGAAATGTACTACTGGAGAGCAGAAAATGCATTGACAAAAAGATAACAAACATAAATGTGGTGATTAAAGCCATATTTGTCCATACAAATGCTAGAAAAACAGAGGAACAACAACAAAAAAGGACTAAGTAACAACATGAAGCCTTTGGGGGGGGGGGGGGGGGGCATAATTCTTCCCATAAAAATGACATGCAAGATGCTGATGAACCTGAACAGGAGTAAAAGCATAGTAAAAATAAATAACTGAAAGAGATTTACCCTTTCTAAAAGCCCAACTGCTGACCAGAGGTGTAACAAACTATCAAGGTCTCATGAAGGAGAGAATGAAGCGTCCCACTTGAGAGTTTTGACCTTTGAAAGATTTCACCTTTCAGGGGGATCCCTTCTGCCTGGGACAAATGAGGAAGAAGACATCATCTAAGCTGGCAATATGGAAAAGCACAAAAGCAGGATCAGGTGCACAAGAGCAAAGGGCAAAGTGACCTTAGCCAAGGAACATATGTTTCCAGAAAGATCAAGTGAATCCAAGAGCTACGTGCCCATAGGAAATACTACAGAATTATCCTGTTAATTTAAGTGTCAACAAAGAAAAAAAGATTTCTCACAACATTCTACCTCTGTTTACTTCTCCCCATTTTTTTGAGGGGGGAGAGAAAATAATTTTCAATAACCAAATTAAATAATGTTGTCATAGAATAAACAAATTAGGCATTTGAAGAAATTACTGGTCCCTGAAATTAAAGCAGAATCTGACTCCAAGAAATTCCACTAAAGTCTGCTATGCAACTTGATTTTTCAATGAATTAATTCAGGTGTTGACACACTTTGGGTAGTAATAAAACAGAGGAGCCAGCGCTAGGCAAACTCAAGGTAATGGCTGGCATGGCACATTCTCTTATTTGGCAGGATACAGGGCCTGGAGAGAGAAAATGAAGTTATAGCTTTTTTTCATATTTTTAAAGTAATGGAAGAGTGACTACCCCAACCCATGTTCTGATCAAAATGAACCCGAGATGAGGAAAAACTAAAGGAAAGAACAAACCAGGCACCAAAGCAGAACTAAAGGAGATAATAATGAAGGAAAGGAGAGGGTGATACAAGAGGTGTTCAGGCACCAGGACAACAACCAAGAAGCCCCAGCCTTGGCAACAAGAAGCAGGAAGATATATAGAGATATTCCAGGCTAATGCATATATTCAAGTAAGATGCCACTAGCAACAAAACTCACAGGGTAGAAAAGGCAGACTTTCCTGGCATCCAAATAAGTAATGGAAATGAGTACTGCTATATTCATTCCAGTATAAATTAAAAATTTCCCAGGCTTAAGAGCCCTGCATGCTGCTTTCACATGAAGGCCAGCTAGATGTGGAATAAGCAAATTCACATAACTATTTTTGCCACTCTTCTTGATACTAAGGGAAGAGCACTGGTGTGCAAATGCCAAGGGAAACTTTAGAAAAGGCAAAATCATCCCATCTGCCACCCTCCCAACTTGCTTCTGGTTCTGCTCAGATACAGCCATCACAATCCACACCACCTTGACAAACCCACATGTCCACAACTAAACCACTGCTACCACCTGCACACCTGCTCTCTGTCACCCCCGAGCAGCTGCCAATCTCGTTCAGCCTGCTCCTGTTCACTGGCACCACGTCACCTCCTCACAGCTCCCACCACTGCAGAAGGCCACCTCAGAGTCCCTGGCCCTGCCAGACCCACCATATCCAGGATCTAAAGGACACACACAAGATCCTACACATCTGGAGTAAGCCTGAATCATGGAGACAACTAAATAGTCTGCCTTGAGCCCCACAGGTTTCTATGACCTCTCTACAAGAGCCCCCACGTGATGTCTTCAAAAAGGTGTCACAGGAGGTGCCAGGATCCTCAAGAAAGAAGCACTCGAGAATATCAGCATCCAAATAATATCATATTCCTTCGGGCTCTTTAACAGCCTTATTTCTGTTCAATGTGTATCAATGCTAGAAATCCAAATGTTATAAATGGGGACTGCTCTCAGACACTAGAGTCATTTAAAGAACGTTTCCAATGGCAGCAAAACAGGGTGAGCATTTCCCCTTAAATGGAGATTGAAGACCTGATTCTTAAACAAAAGCTGGAACATTTTTAAAGACCTAAAGGATTGCTTTAATTAAGCATGGCACCCTGAAATTCTCTCGTGGGTGAGTTTTCATAGACTGTTACAGACCTGCAGAGCTAATCTCTTCAAGCCCCTGAAAGTCACCTGTTAAGTAGCCAGAGGATACAAACGAGCCAAGACTGAAGACAAGAACCAGAGGCAGCACCCCAAGGCTTCATCAGGCTCTCATCAGAATTGTTTTCCAAAACACAAGTTTGATTACAGAACAAAGTGTCCTACAAGCCCATATGGGTTAGATCCAGTGCAGATTCTGCACCATGATCAGGCTGAAAAGCATGCTATTCACCATTCATGGAGAATCACAGCAAAAAGCACAGCACACATCCCCCCAGACACAAGCCTGTATTAACAATGAATCAGTGCATAGGCTGGGGGTTCTACAGACCCCAGTGTTCTCCTGGTGAGGCAGCTACCAGCGCCCCAGGAGCACACTGCAGGAGCCGATCCAGCCCAGCACAGAACCTCCAGTTTCCACTCATCCCTCTATTCAGAGCCAGCCAGCTCACTAACTTTCCCGACTCACCACCCCATGGACCAGAAACTCAAAAAGTTTGCTTTTCGTAGCTTTGCGAGCCCCTCCTGTAACTTCATCTGTAGCCATCAGGGTCTGCTCAGCCTCTCTCACTCTCTCTCTTCCTCTTTCTTTCCCTTTTCTGCCTTTTTCTCCAACTCTCCCCTCTGAGTCCTGCTGGGCTCTCACACTTCTAATAGCACGGAGTGGGGAGGGGGCCCCTTCAGGGCCTTCCTGACGGCCCACTCGCGCTCAGCCTCAGCTGCTGCATTCCTCCACTGATAAGCCAGAAATAGTTTGTGCTGCCGGGCTCTGTCTGTTTACTCTGCAGGGACAGAAAATCCAGCTTTTTAAACCTCTCTGTCCAAACAGCAGAGATAAGCAGGAGGCAAATTGAAAAACACGTCTCAGTTTTCCCTGGTAGTGCTGCAGCCTCTCCTCCTCTGCATCAGGGATGGGAAATTCTGGGGCAAGGGGAAGGGGGAGGGGGCAACTTCAACAGTGACACAGAGCTCAGCACCTCGCAGAGATGTTTTCCCATTAGAAAATGCAGCAGGCGAGCAGTGGTTTTCCCTTGCTCCCACTGCTCCTCCCGCACTGCATTTCCAGGCCCTTTCCCCAGGGACCTGGCAGGCAGCACACAGAAACATTCGCTGGCAGCATTTCCAGCATGAGAGACGAGAGCTAACCCCTCTGGACAAGAGAGAAGCAGCGGGAGGCCTGAGCTGGGAACAGGGAGGGACAACATGTGGAAGCGAGGGGAAAGAAAGTGTGTGAGATCAGCAGAGGAAGGGGGTGGGGGGCAGCATGGCGGCACAGCTCCCACGGCTTGTTTCCAACCCCCACTCCCACCACCTCTCCCCAATGACCACGCTCGGGATGCTCTGCTACCACTGTGATGGATCCTCCAGAGACCCCAGGATGACTGACAGACGCAGACAAATTATTAACACCACAGCTGCTGTAAGACATCAGCAGTTCACTGCTTGTCACACAAAGCCCTGCATGACAGCGTGACATCCCAGGACACTGCTGGGAACATGAAGTCCAAGGGGGAAGGGAGAAGAGAGCAGCAGCCCAGCCCCTCGGCGGCGCTGGCAGCACGGCGGCCATTCCACGAGCCGAGCGTGGCTGCTCCATGATGGCCGAGCCCGCAGTGAGGGCCCGGGGCACCGATCTGCTTCCCGGCAGCTCACCAGGGCCCATCTTCCCTGGTCTCCCTTAACACAGCAATAGGCGAGATGTTGCCAGGTTACAAGAGGGGTTTATTCTATTCCTCTGCTTGAAATTCTTGTCTAGGGGCTGTGAATTTTCTGGCAGGATTGCAAACAACAGGATCAGATCAGAAACAAAATTATTCTGCCCTCAATCCAATAATAAAAACAAGCACAGAAAAGACACTGCACTGACTAGCAGTGAAGGCCAAGCCATGAAGGTCACATGGCCCTCTGAACATGGGGATGAGGACCATGACTTCCACTGATTTTTGGGGTCACCCCAATCTAAGTGCTAGTGTGTGGCAACAGCCCGAGGAATCACAGAAACTTAGGGAGGGTGAGCGTGGTTATCAGCTCCCCCTCTCAGCCCCTCAGAAGGAATATGCCAAGCGAATCAACATAGACTTGCCTTGTTTTGTACTGGAAAAATTCCTTAAGTTCTAGCTGAACTAAAGGCACATATAATCTGGAACCAACTGCTGCATGTCTGCTGAATGTGGTCATGTCAGGTTAACTTGATCTGGAGAGCTTTTTCCAACCTAAAGGACTCGAAATTCTACATGCCAGCGCGACTGGCAAGGCAGCATGCAGCTGGTATCTGCCATGTTTTTTAAACCCCAGACTCACACAGGAATGCTGGCTCCCATGAAGTAAGCCCCTTCCCTGCTCCCGGCAGACACCCTGCATTTTCCTCACAGTATGCACTAGCTGTGGGTGCCGCACTGCCCGGCGGTCTCAGCAGTCCCGGCCATGGGGGGCACCGGCCCCGGCCCGTGCGGCTGTTTCCCCCCTGGCGGGGAGCCGTGCGAGCCCGCACCGTGTGAAACACCACCAAGGCCGGGCCGCAGGGCTCCTCCAGCAGCCGCCGTTACGGGCCCGGCGCGTCCCGCGTCCCTCTCGGTGCGGGCAGGGGTGGCGGTGGCTCCGGGCTGAGGCGCGGCGCGCGGTCCCCCCTCGCGTCCCCCCGCGCTCCGTCGCCAGCACCATCGGCACCGAATGGCAACGGCGCGCCCGGCACGGGCAGGGCGTGCGCCTGCCACGGTCCCGGACCCGCCGCGGGCGGGCGAGGACCGGCCCGGGCCAATCCGCCTGCCCGGGGCCGGGCAGGGCCGGGCCGGGCCGGGCCCGGCGAGCAGAACCGCGGCGGGCGCAGCGCGGCCCGCGGCCTCGGGCGCGGCGCGCGCATGCCCGGCGCGGCCCCGTGAAGGTCAGCGCGCGCCAGCGGGGACGCGCGGGCGGGGGCGCTTTAACCCCTCCCGCGCCGCGCCCGTAGCGGCACCGCCCGCGGCCCGAGGAGCCGCATGGAGCGGGATCTGGCTGTTCTCGAGCCGGGCCGGAGCCCTGAGCCCTGGCCCTTTGTCCCCCGGCCGGAGCATGCGCTCGGCTGCGCAGTTCAGGTTTTTCTATTTTTCCCCTTAGCTGCAGATACGGCATGGAGGCGCAGCCGCTCCGATCTCCATCAATAGGCACTGAGTCCCTTCTGGAGCAGGAGAACATTTGCTATGAAGTGCTACTAATTTAAGCTGAAAACCATACCATATATATTGTAATCTGTCTGGATGTTCTTAACAGACATCCAGAACCAGGTTTCCTTGAAAATCAAATTCCAAGGCCAGCCACTTGAAAATTACGGAATGGCAGCCCCACTTCAGCCGTTGACTGAGTAAATGTAAAAAAAAAAAAAAAAAAAAAAAAAAAAAAGTTTAAAAATCTTGTAATAATAAAAACTCAGCTCTTAGCATTATGGTGGTTCTCCAAGCACTTTAGAAAAATCAGTACATGCAGCTCTTATGTTTTGCAAATGGAAAATACGGTACAAATGGATGGAAGTGACTTGCCCAACATTACCTAGCTGAGAATGAAACCCATTTCCTGTGATTCTTCAACACTTCACAATAGTGTCCAGGAAAACTACTGTGTGAGGCATTTGCACAAAAGGGTGAAGGTTACCATGCAAGAATGTCATTTCCCATATTAAGAGAAACAGCAGATAATTTTATTTTAAATTGTTTGGATTTCTAGTTTCCCAACTTTTTTTTCCCCCCCATAGAAGTGTAGAAAATAGTTTTCAATGTTCTTTTAAAAAGTGAATGATTTAACCCAAGTGATCCCCAACTGCTGCAAGTATCCTGGCAGCTCCCAGCCATCTCTGACCTGGAAGCTCTCTGTGCCGTGGGGTTCTGTGCAAGGCTTGTGTTCCTCCATTCATTCCTGGAGGCTGAGCACGTGCTGGAGCCTCATTCCTACTCACTTTCAGCTCGCTTCATGTCCCATTCCCAGACCACTTCATTTCAGAGAAAGGTTGATCCCCTTCCCTGGTACTTCCTGGGGCACTGGGAGCCCACTTGGTGTGTGTGGTTTGGTTTAACTTCTGTCATTCAGGGCTTTTCAGGCTGTTAAACTAAGATGGTCTGATTAGAAAAGAGATTAACCAAGTTGTTTTAGGGAGACATGTTTGCTGCTACTTGCCATTTTTTGATCTGTAGGTAATTACAGAAGTAATGAAAGTGCTGATTGCCTTAAGCAGGTGTGATTTCCCTCACCCAAGTTTCACTTAAGTCAGCATCACTCTTTTCACCGAAACTTAGAATATCTGCAATGGTTTTGGAATTGATACAACGTGGCATAGAAGACATGCTGGAACCAGAAAATATCCCAAGACGAAGGTTCTGCTTAATCAAAAGAAATGTCCACTTGTTCCTGAGTTCAGAATTATTCAATAGTCTCATTAAAAATATGGATAATGTACTTAGAGAACATGCTTATTCAATTTCCTTTGGAGAGGTTACCAGTTTGCTACAAGAGATTATGAAAATTAAAGTCCTGAGGACTTGGAGATGTGTCCTGTTTTTTTCAAACCACAATTCCATCTGAAACAGTGCAGGGTTCCGCATAAGGACATAAACCAGCAACTATCTAAACAGAAGATGGAGAACTGGCTGAAGAGACTTTTTTTTTAGAAAAAACATCTGGGGATACGATAGATTGTAAGCTGAATGTGAGTTAACAGTACTACACTGTCACAAAAAAACCACATAAACCCCAGAAGATCAGGAGACTGCAGGAATGCTGCCCCACTGCTCTCATCCCCTTGGTGGCAGCACAGGCACTGACAACTGTACTCTAGATTCTTCATTTTTCCTCATTCTGTCTCTCCTCCTTCTCCCCATCTCCTGAGCTCTCCAGGCCACAAGCTGTTCCAGCTCAACATTTACTTAAGGTTGAAAAATTAAATGTTGCCAGAATTGCTGAGGAACTCTTCCAAAGCAATTCTGTTGTGGTATGAATTATCAGTGTCTCATCCAGACCAACCTTTGCATCAGAGGAAATGTGAGAGAAACCAGGAAACCAGGAAGGTGAAGGAAGGACAGTAAGTGTGACAAGAACTGTAAGGTCCAAACAAGATAAAGAGAAAACAACAGTTTTCAGGTGCCCAAAAGGCTGCTGCAAATACAGGGAAAAGCTGCTCCCCATACACAGAGTACAGGAAATAACAGCTTGAATTTCTCCCAGGAAGATTTATGTTAGATATTAAGGAGAAGCACAGCAGTGACAGTAGAGATGTTCTGGGAGAGTTTGTCCAGCAATGATGGGACTCCTCATCACCAAAGGTTTTTCAAGAGCAGGTTAGACAAGCATCTATCCAGAGTGATGTAGGTGGTGTGGATTCTGACCTGGTGTGGATTCTGACTGTGGACAGGACAGAGGACCAGCTGATTTCCAGAGGTTCCTTTTGCCTTATTTCCATACAGAAACTGAAATTTTGTAACACAAAGGTTCCTTTCTCTGTTAGGCCTTTTCAGTATGTGTTTCTAAAATTTATTGGGGAGGAAGTGGTGGAAAGAAGGAGGGAAGGAGGGAGGGAAGGAGGGAGGGAGGGAGGGAAGGAGGGAGGAAGTGGCGGAAGGAAGTGGCGGAAGGAAGTGGCGGAAGGAAGTGGCGGAAGGAAGGAAGGAAGGAAGGAAGGAAGTGGCGGAAGGAAGGAAGGAAGGAAGGAAGGAAGGAAGGAAGGAAGGAAGGAAGGAAGGAAGGAAGGAAGGAAGGAAGGAAGAAAGAAAGGAAGGAAGGAAGGAAGGAAGGAAGGAAGGAAGGAAGGAAGGAAGGAAGGAAGGAAGGAAGGAAGGAAGGAAGGAAGGAAGGAAGGAAGGAAGGAAGGAAGGAAGGAAGGAAGGAAGGAAGGAAGGAAGGAAGGAAGGAAGGAAGGAAGGAAGGAAGGAAGGAAGGAAGGAAGGAAGGAAGGAAGGAAGGAAAAAATAAGACAGAAGTGTTTGTCTCTGTCTCTGAAGGTTCCAAACATCATTGTGAAGAGACAGAGAGAGAAACTTATTTCTTGATTATTTTAAAAGTAATCAAAGGCAGGGATGCTAAAAGACAGAGAAATATATAAAAAATATATGTAATATTACAGGACACAAAATAATGAGTCATCAGAATTATCATCAACCATACTAATATTTTAGTCAATTCTGTTTGACATCATGGTAAGCTGTCTAGTTCTAACATGCCTTTACCTCCACTTTTCCATCATCAGCATCCTCACCATCCCTCTTTACACCGAGTGTGCAACAGCCGTGCACAAACATCTTCAAACATCTGAGCAAAGAACCAGAGCACTGCAAGCAGCAGCCACAATCCTCATCCTCTAACCCAGGGCCAGAGCAGAGCTGCAAAGTGTGAGAGGTTAGTAGTAAGTAAGTTGGGAATAGAGATTTGAATTTTTCAGAAGTGAATGAAATAGAGGAATTCTTGGTGGATAATCCTGAGGGAGCAGAGAAAAAGACCTATCAACAACTACCCTCAAACCAACTGCCCCCTTAGTCCAGAAAGTGTATCTTCATGATATTTGGTGGTCAGAATGATGGCTTTGGGGTGCGTTTGGTAAGAGCATCTAGAATATTCACCTGCTGTCACTCACTGTCAGAACAGAGCTGAGGGAACCACTGGTTCTTCCCAATGAGGGTGGTCAGGTCCTGGCACAGGTTGCCCAGACAAGCTGTGCCTGCCCCATCCCTAAAAGTATTCCAGATCAAGTTGGACAGGGCTTGGAGCAACCTGGTTTACTGGTTGGGCTGGAAAGTCCCTTCCTACTCAAACCATTCTACAATTCTCTGATTCTATGTATAATCAACAGCAACCATGTCACATCTAACCTTTTCAGATATAAGATTATTGTGCAACACTTTAAATCTTGGTATTCCTTCAGGATAGCTGCTAAAAATCCGAGTTCTGGGGTTTTGTGACTATTTTTATTTACTCTTATCAACATTGTCCTTAATGGTCCTTTGTGTCTAATGTTCACATTTTGAAGCATTTCTGCATACTTGTCACATCCACATTCACTCCTCCTTTTGTCAGACTAAACAAGTGAAAATGTTATTTGCCTTCTTAAAACTCTGTGCCCATTTCTCATCATTCCATCTTTTTCTGTCAGTCCCAGTTAACCTGGCTAGAACAAGGGCAGACAGAACTGTACCTCCAGTGCCCAGGCCACATGCTGGTGTGCCAGTAAGACTTTTCTCACAAGCAAAAATCTATCAAACCTCACCAGGCTCACAGCTGCCTTCCACAAAATCCTGACAGTGACAGCTCCGTGTTCTCTTGAACATGAACTGAAGTACCAGGCTGTTTCTCCTTCCTAAGCACTGTCAATAGATCGCTTCTGGCATGCAGTGCTTACTCCAGTGACAAGGCCCCAGGTGCATGGCTGTGCACTGTACTGGCACCAGATACCAGCTGGTTCTGTTTGTGTAGTTCACAGTCAAGCAGTTCTTCCCACATAACCTGTTCTCTTCTGCTTCAACAATACCAATTTGCATCAGCAGCAAATTTCACTATTACATTGCCTATTTTTGTGCCATGGGCATTAGTGAAAATATTAAATAACACCAATCCCTAGAGAAATCCTGAAGAGACTGCAATGTCTTTTGTGTCTTCTTTACTGAGCTCCTTCCCTACTCTGCAGTTCTGCTTTACCTGTCTTCTGAGTCCCAGCCAAATTTTCAGATCACACTGTATCAAAGGCTTCACTCAAGTATGGACAAGAAAGACACTGATTCCTTTGTGAGGAATCAATCTACTTATCTGAGAAAGAGTAGATTAGTAAACTTAGGCTGCTTTTTCATACCACACATACCCTTCCCATGCTCAGTTATTTTCTCTTTCAAAAATAATCCTTGAGCCTTGCATGGACTTAGGATGAAGCTAGTGCATCTGCCTAGAGTACTCTTGCCCTTCTGTATTGTCAGAAAACCTACAGGATTTCCTGTTTGTCAGGAGTCCATTACAGTTCATTTTGATTAATACTAGCAATGCTAGGAATTATATCCTATTCTCACTGAAAATCATTTGAAAAGTGTCCATAGTTTAAGCAAATCAATAGTAAGTATATATGGACTGAAGAATGTTTTCATAGGCAAAGCTGCTTAAGAATCGAGCACTAGGAGGCTGGAGAAAGGACAGAACCAAAGAAGGAAAACAGAGCAGTCTTGGCATGGACTGTCTCATAAATCCAGCTCCCACTTCAGCTGAACTGGAAGGACAATTAACAGGGGAATACAATCATGTCAGCCTTAGAACACGATGGAACTGAGAGCAAGCAATAGTGGTGATCATAACAAAAACTGCATTGCCAGACAAGGCAGAATGTCTTTTAAAATTATTTTATTTGGCAGAATGATTACAACAATTACAGATTAATTCAAAAAGTCAAAGTTAATCTCAAACAGTACATCATTGCAGCAAACAATGGCTTTGGAAAAAAAACAACAGCCGCCAGTGGGAAATTGCAAATGTGACTTAGAGGCAATGTAGTAAAACATTATTATATGTCTGAAATTCTTAATAGGAACGTAATTTGTATGTAATTTGTATGTAACATAACTGAAAAGTTATAAACAGGTAATAAAAACAAGTGGAAGGAAAATTACTACTATGGACTCCAAGGTGGGTTTTATGTACAGGTTTTTTTACCTCCTTCAAAGATCTAAAAGAGAGAAGCAAAATATTTGTAGATTAAATCCTCACACAAGAAGATTTTGGAAAAGTTTCACAGCCAATCAGGAGAAAGGATAAAAAACTCAACTCAGCCTAAAATGTTAGACAGGAGATTTAAGCTGGAAAAGATCAAGCTGATGGAAGATAAATCCTGAGGTGGAAGAACTGTGCTATGTGTGTAGGGCAGGTAGGATGGTTTGCCAATCCTTTCACTGCTGACTCACCCAGTACATAACTCCATGTATGAAATCACAGGACCATGAGCACAGCAGCTCGTGGCATAGGAACATGATTACAGCACTTGGGCTCCAGCTGGACAATGGGCTTTTGGCTAAGGCCTATCTGAGCAACTGAGCATTGCAGGAGTGGAAACGGCCTGGCTACAGCACAGCACAGCACAGCACAGGGGCTGGTCTGCTGCTCTCCCTCAGCAGAGCACGGGCACAGCAGGCTGGCAGCTCCCAGCTCCCAGGCACAAGCTGCCTTTGGCCGGGGCCACCCGGCAGCCAGTGCGCACCTCAGCGATCTGGGAGAAAGCACCTCTGAGCCACCAGGCACACAAGTGCTGCCACAAGTTACTTGTTAAACCATCTTCCAAAGGTGCAGAAGCGTAATCGAATCATTCTGGCATTCAGTGCTTTTCAAAACAGAGTTTACGCTGGAGAACTTCCAGGAGAGGGATGTGTTTGTGCAGGGCCATGAAGTGGCAGAGGGAGAAGAGCTGAGTGTGTTGTACTTTGTGTCATATTCTGTGTCACGCCACAATCCTTCCCATTCTTGGGACTCACTAGTTTCTGGTTCCTGAGAGTATAAGGAGGTTCAGCTAAGAACAATGTCATCTCTGACTCTGACAGTTTGCAGATGAAGTTAGTGGATGGAAATAGAAGGAGCACAGTGGAATAGAGAACACCAGCCATCCCGACAGGCATGCCAGCTGTCTGGCTACACTTGTTTGGAATAGCCACCAAATTCCTACCCTCTGCACCCATCCCTGACACCTGTTTTCAGATCAATTTATACCCTGCCTGCAACTTGAAACCATAAAAATAACACCCTTGTGTGGGATTTTGACTACCTTATTGTCTCTTGGGAAGTAACTATGCTTCTTCAAAGAGATTCCCTAGTGTTCTGATACATATATCAGAATACACAGCCAAGCTGGTATATATACATATGATACAGCAACACCAAATGCTAACTATAAATATTATGCCAAATAATAATACATAAATATCTGCTAAGGTTATAGAGAGAAAGGCTTTCTAAATTGTTATTGTAAGTCTGAGATACCATGAAAATTAAAACAGTATTTCTTTAAATCCTTTTAGTTCAGATCTTGGACATTAATTTTCAGTAGCGTATTCATCTAATCTAAGAAAGCATGAAACAAACCTAAAAAATTAGTGAAAAGTTTATGTAATGGAAAGTTAATCACTAATATTCCAATAATAAGAAATATAGGGTATGCTAAGAAATATTCCAACACAAAAAAAGCTTGTCATATTTCTGTTCTTCAGAAAAGGTTCTTCTATCACATAACTTACTCCTTTTCTGCTGTGATTGATCTTTAGCAACTCTTCCACTTGGCTGATTTTATTTTGACAGTTACTCATTTTTTCTTATCTTCTGTTTCTCCACCTCCTTCTATTCAAGTCAATCCTTCCTCTCCCCAGTTCAAGCTCCTGCTGTTGTACATCACAAAACTGCAATTCTGTCTCTTCTGAACTTGGCAAATACTTTTTTTTTCACACGGATTAAATCCTCTTGGAATGCCACAGGCAAAAATTTGCTCTGAAATTGTCTATATGCAGTACAGATACTGCATATAGATAAGGGCCCAATTCTGCATCCCTCTGCATCCCATTGGCCTTATGCATTTGCTGATTTTACCCTGCCTTGCATCCACTTTGCCATGCAACCCCAGGATGCCTTTTCTCTTCCACAGTGCTGCAAGGAGTCAGCAGCTCCTTGTAAGAGATTATTTAATCAAAATCAGTTCCAGACCTGCATCCCTCTCCTGTTATGGCCTCATTGTAAGGCTTATGATCTTCCCTTATAGTTCAACTCCATTTGTCTATCAAAAGATAAAACCTCTTGCCTGCCTGCAGAAACAAAAGGTCTCTGACATTTCAAACGAGACAAAGCCCTGAAGAAAACCCCCAGAAAATTACTGTTCTGTCTGGCAGCTGGTGAAGAATGGACCACATACATATAACTCCAATAATTAATATTTCAGTTCTTGATCCTGTTGCAGTCTCCCTGTAGCAAAGCATCTGAGAGAGCAGGAACACGTGAAATGCTTTTTCTACCATTTGCCTGTGGCTGGAGGGCAGAAGGCCCTCAGTCCCTATCTTCAGACTGATGAAGCTGTGACACATTCTCCTGATTCCTGTAGCAACAGGAATCTGCTCCCAGACTGACAGCCCACCTCTCCCTCCTCCAGAAAGCTTCTGAACACCCATGCTGTTAGAGATGATCTGTCTGGTCCCTTTTCACCCTGAACATGCACTGAATTCCACGGTAACTGGCACCTCACAGGACGGGAGTGCTGTGCAGCCTTTAGGCTCTTCAGGAAGGGCAGGCTGGGGGCTGAGGAGGAGGAGCTGCCCTTCAGCCAAGTGTGTGGCTGGAGCACTTAGAGCTCCATCTTGGGATGGACAGAGCATGAGCTGAGAGCTTGCAGACCAGAGTTAGGATCAGAGTTATCAGGTGGACCAGCATGTAGCACCATGGTAGGTGTCTGCTGCAGACCACCTGCTGGGGGAGAAATAGTGAGACCACAGACAGCAGGAAAAATCCCCTTGTCCACAGTCTCTGGTCTTCATGGAAGACTTCAACCACCCCATCTGCTAAGGGCACAACAGAGCATGGCACAAGCAATCCATGAGGCTTCTGGGTCACACTGACCATAAACTCCTAACATGGGCAGCTGAGGAGCAGACAAAGAGAGGTGTTCTGCTGGGCATGGAAGGACTGGTCAGGAACGTGAAGGTCAGAGCAGCCTTGGCTAGACCATGAGATGATATGTCAGGAACATGAGAGGATGGACCAGGGTAGAAAAAAATCAATCAACTGGAAAAAAGAGAGTTCCAGGAGATCTGGTTGATTTTCAAAAATCACCTCCTCCAAATTCAAGACTGGTTCATCCCACAGGCAGGAAATTAATCAAAAGCAGCAGGAAGCCTGCATGCATGAACAAGGAGCTCCTGACTGAGCTGAACCATTACAAGAGGCAGAAGCAGAGACAGGTGACCCAGAAGGAATACAGAGACAGTGTCCAAGCTTGCAGGGATGTAATCAGGATAACAAAAGTCCACCTGGACTTCAATCTAGGGAGGAACATGAAGGGAGGACAGAAAGGTTTTTACAAATATCTCAGCAGTAAAAGACAGATAGGTGAGAATGTAGGCTTACTGGGGAGGGGATTTGCTGAGAATGAACACAGAAAAAGTTGAAGTACTGAATGCCTTCTTTGCATGTTTCTTTATTGGCAAGATTGGCTGTCAGGAATTCCAGGCTCCTAAGACCAGTCTGAAGCTAGGAAGACTTGATGTCAATGAAGGAAGACAAGATTAGGGAATGTTTGAACCAGTTGGACAACAACATGATATACAACAGGTGAACAGATTTTTACTTAGAAAAGATTGCCCAAAGAGCAAGTTCACTCCATCACTGCAGATATTCAGAAGATCACTGAACTTGGTAGTCAGCAAATTGCTCAAGCTGACCCAGCTCTGAGATGGGAGGTTGGAACACACAATCTCAAGAGTTCCTTTTAAACTTCAACCATTCTGTGATGTTATTATTCTACTCAGGAAAGACTTAAGCATGACAAGTAACTCAATCAACTTGCCCAATCAACATGTAGTGAATTTGTATGAGGAACCACAGCCTGGAGCTGAAACAAGGCAAGGACAAAACACCTGGAGTGCCTTTACCTGCAAGCATATATGCTAGTCCAGCAGCAGCGACTGAAAGCGGTTTTTTGCCTTAAAAGGTACATTAGGGAGCAAACCAGTATGCTAATGAAGGTAAGTCATGCATTTCTGTTTTGCTATTCTTTAATGCAGGACTAGAAAGAAGCTACTGGAATGAAAAGCAGGCTGTTGATGAAAAAAACTAAACACTGCTTAGTAATACCTACACACAATACATAGAAATGCATTCAAAATGCTGCTCCTAAAATAATTTTCTCAGTTGATCACTTTGAAATGATCAATGTTCTGTTAGTGCTTCTGCATCCCATGCCTCGTATTTAAAAAAGATGAAAACATCAAACCTACCATGCTTCAATCCTACTTCTGGTGCCAAACATGAGTTGGCTCCCTTAAAAAAGAATCACAGTGAGTTTAGAAGAAGTGGTGCCTATTGTACATAATTTGCTTACTTTATTAGCAGTTTTATGTGGTGGATCTAGTGCAGATAGGCCTGTCAGTGTCTCTGCACAATTCTCCTTTCAGACATCAGAAAGGGCTGCTGAGATGCAGACTTGGAAGAACCGTGTCTCTCGGGCTGTTGTTTGAGTCCACCCTGGCCCCCAGGCTCTTACACGGACGAAAGCCAAAGACGAGAAGCGCTCTTCTCCACGCGGGGACAGGGTCCTGTTTGCTGGCTTGGGAAGGGACCCTCAGACTCGGGCGACCCCCAGGGAGGAAAGAAGTTGTCCCCTTCTTGCAGGGGACTTTTATACCCAAGGAATGGGGGCAGGGGAAGAGGACCACGGGCAATGGGGTACCACGGAGGAGGGGGGAGGGTAGGGACAACCAGGGGACAGACCACCAGGGGGTAAAGGGCAGAGGGGTGTATGAGGAAGAGACCATGTGATGGGAGAAGGGAATATCAATCCATGTGACACAACAAACTGTTTTGTCCAATATAAGGACTACTCAGTGCAAATTTCAAATCACCCAGTGCAAAACAACAACTAAATAAACTATTTAGTGCAATACAACACAGACTCTTTGCATATACGTTGTTTCCTGTTTTTTCAGATCTTTCTGTCCACGCCTTTGAAAGAATCAACATCAAACATTCTCTGATGCCTCTCTGGATAGCAAAAATCCTACTTTCCTTATGGGGAGCTGCAAAGAACTCTTTAATGCTGGCAGTTAGGAAGGAATTCCCCAGATGAAACAACACTGCATAATTAATCAGTTTTACACAGGGAGCAGGAACACTTCCAGTTCACTCCTCCTTGTCAGCTGCAGGATCAGAGCACCTGAATGTGCCCACAGCCTCTGCTCCAGGGAGGAGCAACGAGCTGGGAGCCTGCGCTGAGGAGCTCTGCACAAGCCCTCCTTGAGCACCCCTCCAGTCCGTTGCCATGGGAACAGATAGATGCCTTCCTGTTGCCAAGGAGACAGCCACTGGCTTTTGGAGACTGTGCCCAAAGCATTTCAGCATCTTTAAGACCATAAAGAGTGTTACACAGTCATAATCACCTCCCCCAGTTAAGCACATCAATCACTCTTCATTCCTGTTTTCAGAATATGTTTTAAGCGTTTTGCTAGAATATGTCAGATTATCCCTAATATCTGGTTTTGATATCAACACTTGAAATGACATTGTCAACCTACACACCTCTGCATGCCTGTCTTTTCTCCTGCTGTCCTGCTGCTCTTTCAATTCACTCTCACTGATCTAATGTGCAATAAAACAGATTCCTTCCTCTCCACAGGCTTCCTGTGGTCTAGAACTGCACTTCCAGAAAAGCTGGCTGGCAAAAGGCAGCATCCATCTCTCCTCTGTCTTTGCCACTTGTTTTAGCCAGAACATGTCTATAAAATCAGCCGGCTCTGTGCACCGGAGGCCCCAGGCAGCAGCAACAGCACACGGCAGACTCCTGCCAGCCAGGGCGGGAGCAGCTCCCGCAGCCCGGCTCAGCAGGGACACGGTCCTGGCAGGTCCGCACTGCCCTGGAGCCCGGCTCAGCAGGGACACGGTCCTGGCAGGTCCGCACTGCCCTGGAGCCCGGCTCAGCACGGACACGGTCCTGGCAGGTCCGCACTGCCCTGGAGCCCGGCTCAGCAGGGACACGGTCCTGGCAGGTCCGCACTGCCCTGGAGCCCGGCTCAGCACGGACACGGTCCTGGCAGGTCCGCACTGCCCTGGAGCCCGGCTCAGCAGGGACACGGTCCTGGCAGGTCCGCACTGCCCTGGAGCCCGGCTCAGCACGGACACGGTCCTGGCAGGTCCGCACTGCCCTGGAGCCCGGCTCAGCAGGGACACGGTCCTGGCAGGTCCGCACTGCCCTGGAGCCAGGCTCAGCAGGGACACGGTCCTGGCAGGTCCGCACTGCCCTGGAGCCAGGCTCAGCACGGACACGGTCCTGGCAGGTCCGCACTGCTCTGGAGCCTGGCTCAGCACGGACACGGTCCTGGCAGGTCCGCACTGCCCCGCTGCGGCCGCCTTGGCCAGGGCACCGCGGGGAGCTCCTGCAGCACGGGACCTGTGTGGAGGTGGATCTGCACTGCAGCCATGCAGGAGGAGCAAGGCGGTTCCCTGGGCTGCAGGATGCAGTGCTGGTGCCACCCAATCCCGTTTCACATTCTCCCTCCTCCCTCACCCAAGCTTTTTCCCCATCCTTCTGAAAAGCCTGCACTGATACTTAAGATTTGCAATTTGGGGAGGAGTGTCAACTGAAATAGGGGCCTCCTGCTCCATATACCTGATGTGGGGAAGGAGACCCTGCTAGGGTCTGAGCTGAAAGGATCAATGGACAGCATGTCTCGTAATGGGCAGGCCTGGTGGCTTGGTGTTCCTGGCAGCTTTTCCACCCTTCCGCCTCAGTGTACTGACTGAACGCACTGCAGTGCCCTAAGACTGAAGGGGAACATGGCCCACTTACTAATCACAGAAGTACAGAATCATTTAGGTTGGAAAAGACCTTCAAGATCATCAAATCCAACATACGTCCAGCACTGCCAAGTCCACCACTAAGCCATGCCCACAAGTGTCATGTCTACATGTCTTTTATCTTCCTGCCAGGAACGGTGACCCTGATACTTCCTTGAGAAGCCTGTGTTGGGGCTTCAGAACCCTTTCAGTAAATAAGTATTTCCCAACAATTTGAACCCGTTCGCCAGGCTGAGCCCCTTCCCAGCTCCCTCAGCCCCTCCTGGGGTTCCGTTCCCTTCCCAGCTCCACTCCCTGGACACGCTCCAGCCCCTCCATGTCCTTCTTGCTGCGAGGGGCCCAGAGCTGCCCCCAGCACTGGAGGTGGCTCAGCAGGGCCAGCACAGGCACAAGCACTGCCCCGGGGCTGTGCCCACACCAGTCTGGTATAAGCCAGGTGCCCTTGGCTCCTGCCCACCTGGGGGCATCCAGGCTTACATTCAACTGAACAAAAACCCCAATACCCAAAATACTTTGTGCTAGTTTTAAGCCTGTCGCTTCATAATTTCATCACATGCCTGTATCTTCTATAAATTCTAAGTCCATTTGTGCTTTACCTTTCCTCAGTTGTGGCTGATGATCTCTAGCACTTTTACCTTCATATATCATTTCTCTAAAGAATTCACACATGCCTTCTCTGATGGAAATCTCTCCACCTCTCACTATCCTAATCACTTTTTCTAGAATTCCTCTTGTTCTACTAGTCACTGCATCTTAAGGGATATGAAACTCCATTCTCTCTTCATGACACAGGAGAGCCACAGATTTATACAATATTACAACAGTAACTTCAGCTTTGTTAATTCATTTCCTGTAATATCTAACATCAAAGTTTCCATTTTAATCACTACTGTTAAGCTCAGGTTTACAGAGAACTCTCTAAGAAGATGCCAAGATTTCTTTCCTGAGCTGAAAGAGATCATTTTAGCAATGATGTGGCTACATTAGCAGGTTTATTTTCTTTATGCACTTTACATATAAATTTATTCTGCCATATTATCATCCAGTTTTGAAACTCTTCCTCAATCCTAAGAGACAGATTTAGGTTCTGTTGCACCAAATAATGTTGCATTATCATCTAATTTTGTTGCTTCATTACTTAGACCTTTGAAAATCATTCATCATACACTGAGCACCAATGGGGAACCAAAAAAGCACAGAAACACAACATTTATTCATCCTTCTACAGCCACCACCATCAGCAACTCCTGGTGTCCCAGGGATTGCTCTAATCCAGTTCAGACCTCTTGAAAGCCATGCCAGCAGTTTCCTAAAGGCTCATCAGTCAGTGGAAGTCAGCTCTTGGGCTTTGTTGCCATTATCCCTTGACTAGCAGCCTAACAGTGTCTCTCTTTTTCTGTAGCACTTTCCCCAATTACCTATTATCCCCTTTGCATGGAGAACCTCCTTGACTGCCTGACCTTAAAGAGGAAGAGGTGTACTCTCACCTTGCACTTACCCTTACGTTCCTGGCAAAATTCACCAGGAAGTGCAAATTGCTGCCCCTGGGGAAGGACAACCCCAGGCATCAGAACATGCTGGGGGTGACTCAGCCCAAGAGCAGTTTGTCAGACAAAAACCCTGAGTGGAACCCACAGGGCACCTGGGCTGCACTGGCCCCAGTGCCAGGAGGGGATCCTGCCCCTCACTGCTGCATGGTGAGGGCACAGCACTCCAGCAAGAGAAACATGGACATACTGGGGAGTGCACAGAAGAGCCATGAGGATGACAGAGGGACTGGAGCATCTCTCCTGTGAGGAAAGGCCAGGAGTGCTCAGTCTGGAGAAGGCTCATTGATGTATATAAATTCCTGATGGGACCATGCAACGGGGATGGACCCAGGCTCTTCTCAGGGGTGCCCAGTGACAGGATCTGATGCTATGGGCACAAACTGAAACACAAGATGTTCCCTTGGCACATCAACAAATAGTGTTTTACAGTGAGGCTGACAGGTTGCCCAGACGTTGTAGAGTCTCCCAGCTTGGAGACATTGAAAGGCTGTCGGGACATGGACCTGGGCAACCAGTTCTGCTTGATGACCTCCAGAGGGCCCTTCCAACCTCAACCATTGTATGAGTCACTGCTTTTTCTTACTGCTTATGAGGAGTTTTCTTTATTGACTGTCTATTTCCCTTGTTTGCTTTTATATTCTTTGGAAACCTGGCTGAGAGCCATTTTCAAAACACTGAAATGCAATATGCTGACAAGCCCACTTTTATTTACATAACCTATAAAAGAATTCTAATCCTAATAAAACAGGGACACAATGGAGAACAGAATAAGGACATAACAGACCCATGGGGCACATGTGTTTGTCTCTACAGAAGACATGGTGACTCCTTACCTGCAGTGGCACACTTACACACCAAGTCTTCAAACAAAAGACAGGACTCCACTAATTACAACTTTGTGTGCAATTTACATTGTTAAAGATATTAACGGGTGAGGATGGCTGCAGCACTTGACAGAAGCATTCACTTAGAAAATAAAATTTGAAGGAGTTATGAAGAGCTTGACAGAAGACATTACAGAATACAGTATCAGTCAGTACTGGCTTTTTATCACACTGCAGCCAGTGCTGGTCACATCTCTAAAAGCATACAGCAGAATTATAACCATACAGATATAGAAAGACTACATACAAAGTAATCCTCTTATGGAGAGGAGCTGAAGCAGAGTGCCTGTTTATACTGCAGAGGAGGGGGGAAATATACAGAATAAAAATTGTCACTGTGATGAAAGGAGTACATTATCTTGTAACAAAAGAACTTGAGGATCACCAACAAAAATGGAGGACTAAGTTCAAAATGAATTGAATGTTTTTCATGAAAGATAGGCAGTCTGGGGCACTAACTGACATTGCACTTGCCAAGAGACATTGAAGATGCAAAAAGCAGTAACTAGATAAGGGGCATCCAGTTTTCTCAAACTTGTAAACAACTTGGCAAAGCCTGTATGTGCCAAATGCCCAGAAAACACACTCCACCATTTACTTCAGAGGATGATGCAGACTGAAAGTACCAGACAGTCCAGAGCAAAGTTATGACAGCAGATGCTTCTCAGGTGCCCTGTCTCAGAGCACACTGCCTTGGTCCCCTAGCTGGTCTGTGCACATCCCAGGGAGATCTATGCATAGATCTAGATCCATGCTGTTCTTAGCAGTCCACACTAGTTCACTTCCTTACGAAGATATGTCTGGACTACCAAGCACAAACCTGGCACAAAAATTACTTACAAACCACATACAGACACCATTGGACTAGAGACTTTGATTCATACAATCATGCTAAGTATTAAGAGAACAAGCAGAGGGGCTGGCACGGCCTTCAGAGCTTCAAATCCTTCCTTGCCCCAAGTCAGCCTTGATCTGCCAAAATCCTTCTTAACAGATATTTGTCCAAGTTCTTAAACCCTCCACTGGTAGGTCTACAAGCAGTATGTGGCATTTAAATTTCCAGTGGTTAACCAGCTTGTCTTTGTGGAAGGTATGAGGCTCACAGTAAGGACCAATGGAAATCAATTAGTGCTCAGTAAAATATGGGTGTCATATCATCCAAAAGCTTCTTTTAGCATAAGATCCATTAACATGTAAACAACCATGATCAGTGTGGATCAACACCTGGCTTCATGGCTGGGGTTGGTGACTGGCTTCTCCAGTCATGGGATGCTCTTTGATGAATACAGATTACCAAGGAGAGATAGGATTCACCATCAGCCAGTTCCCTGAGGACCCTGGCATGTGTTTCATCAGGTCCCATGGACTTCTGTCTGTACCTGTTCCTCAGATGGTCTAGGTCCTGATCTACTCCTCCAGTGGGCAGGGCTTCATTCCCCCTGTCCCTACCATGACATTCAGGGACTCCAGAGATTTGGGAAGAGCAATTAAAAGTGAAAACTGAGCATGAAAAAAGTTGCTGAGTACCTCAGCCTTCTCCATTTTGATCATCACCAATTCTCCATCTCATTTTTTGCAGGAACAGATTCTGGCCATGAGGGCTGATGTCCCAGAAACAACCTGTGTCCTGGGCTGATGCCCCAGCACAGACAGCATGGATGGGGGGGATTATTCCTGTCTGCACTTGTCAGATCGCACCTGCGGTCCACAGTGCAAGACAAACATGGATCTGTTGGAGGCCACAGAGATGCTCTGAGGGCTGAAGCCCCTCTGCTCTGGAGATGGGCTGAGAGAGACAAGAGAGAAGAAAAGGCTCCAGGGAGATTTTCTTGCAGCCTTCCAGTACTTAAAGGGGACTTGTAAGAAAGACAGAGAGACCTTTTACCAAGGCCTATAAGACAGGACAAGGGACAACATTTTTAAACTGCTGTTTTAAAGAGGGCAGTTTTAGATTAGACCTAAGGAAGACATTTTTTTACAATGAGGGAGGTGAAATGCTGGAATACAGTTAGGTGATCTGTGAAGGCCCCTTCCAACCCATACCATTCCATCCCTCTGTGACCCACAGTGAATAAGCTTTGAGCTTTCTCCTGCTAAGATTGGCCTCTGTCCACACAGAGTGATCAGCCTGCCCGCCCATTCAGCTACTCTGTGGGCACCCCTATGATCTCAAAGAAACAAACAAGAATAAAACCCTTCAAGTAACCTTCCACTATGTCCTCTCCTTATCCTGAAAATGGAAAGCTTAAAAATCTTAAAATTAAAAGTAACATTTTAAAATCATTCCTCAGTGGTCTCACAGCTGCAAACACAGCTCTTCTGTTCCATGGAGACACCACCTTTTAACTGTAAATTCTGCCGTTGCCATGAGTCATAGTATTTGCCACGGGAAAATTACTGGTTTAATACTTTACAATTAATACATTTATAAATTCTCAGTACCATACTTTGCTGGGCCTCGCAATTTCACCAAGTGCAGTCAAATTTCTTTCACATCATAGACTCATAAAACATTAAGGGGTTGGAGTGGACTTAAAGATCATCTGGTCCCAAGCCCCTCTGCCCTGACAGGGACACCTCCCGCTGGACAAGGTCACTCCAGGCCTTATCCAGCCCAGCTCTGAGCACTGCCAGGGTTGAGGCATCCACAGCCTTCCTGGACAACATGTGCCAGTGTCTAACTACCTTCAAAGCAAAAATTCCTTCCTAATATCTAACCTAAATTGCCCCTCTTTCAATTTGTACCCGTTACTCCTTCTCCTATTACTGCAGTTACTGACAAAGAATCCCTCCCCTGCAGCCCCTTCAGACACTTCCACATAACCTTCTCTTCTCCAGACTGAACAGCCCCAACTTTCTCCACAGGGGGGAAAGGGAGCCTGTCTCCACAGGGGAGTTACTCATCAAAAGCATACTTGCAAACCAAAGGCCACATGCTGAAAAGTTAAGTTTACATGATTTCCCACTTCAATGCAATAGCTGTGCCTGTAAATCTAAAAATATATAACTGGTAAATTGTGTTTTCTTCTCTGCAGTTTAGGATCTTGAAAGGAGCTGAACTACATTTAAACAAGTAATTTTAAGAAATTTATTCACAGGCAGAGAGTAAGTGTGCCAAATTTGGGAGTGAAAAAGGTAAAAAATACAATGTTGAATAGAATCTTACACCAACATTCTTGGAGCAGGCAAATTCTTCAGTCTAGCTAAGGCCTTCAAGCTAGCTAAAGATAGCAGGGAGAAATGCTTCTATCCCTTGCTTTGGGCACTGATCACAGACAGACAGACACCACCTGTTCTACACCAGTACAGAAAACAGAGAAGGCTACAGGACTGTAAGAGACCAGGAAGGAAAGGATAGGAAGTTTGTCTCTCAAACTCTGAAACTGGTGAATGCAGAGTTTTTTTTAAAAAGTGGAAGGAAGACTAAAACAGCTTTCCATAAAATTCATGAGGTTCTTGCCCAGCACAAAGCTGCCAGTGCTCCCAAATACATCCAGGTACAGAAATGACAGTGCCATTGTCACTTCCACATCTACTCAGTGAATATTGGAAACAACTGTCAAGGGCACCTCAGGCTGTCAGTTTACACCTCACTTGATGACCTCTGGGGAAATGAAACACACCTCACTTTATAACCTCTGGGGAACATTCCCAGAACAAGACCTATTAGGCAGTGCTTGCATTATGAAAACACAATGGAGAGTGTGCACAGTGCCAGCCTTGTGAGCTAGATGAAAAGGCAACAAATTGTAGATACCTGCTTGGTTCCATGTACCCAGGACATTTCTACCTAAATGCAAAACCTGGATAACTCCCCTGGTATAACATCTGAACTCCTAATCCTTCACAGTTTAAATTAAGAACCATTCAATTCCTCCAGCTGCATCTTTCCAGAAAAGATAAGCTCCTGGAATGCTGTTCAATTCAAGGAGAGACCACCAAATTCTAGGTGTTAGCCCAAGCACTCTGCTTGGAAATCACTGTGGCAGCACTGCACTGGGCAAGGAGATAGTGCCAGGTGATAAAGAGAACAAAATGTGAACATTAACATCTTCAACAAAAAACTGAAGGAGTTTTCATACTCCACACAGGTGAGTGACCTGTGTAGGCTGTGAAAGGTGAGAAGTCACCAATCCCAGAGTGGCAAAAACAAAAGTTCCCTACAGGCATGCTGTGTACTGGCTGGGATACCAGACAGGTAGCTACAGGTGGATATTCACAGTGGAAGCAACAAGAAGAATGTAACTAATGGTAGAAAATGAAGATGTGAGTGGCAGATTTGGACACCTTATCATGGAGATGACCAGTGCCCATCCAGCAACAGCAGGTACTGAAGAAGTCCTCCTAGATGGGAAGAGCTAATTTAAACCTGCACTGAGAAGCATGAGAACCCCACAGATCAATAACCACTGGACAAGAACTAATCATGTTTACTTGTGGCAAATGGAGTAATGAATTACTACAAAGAATACTTCTACTACTCCTCCTCCTCTTAGCAAGTGCATCCTCCAATGTCACTTCCTCTGAGCCAGTCAACTCTGCCAGATCAGCATCTTCCTGGCAACACTAGCACAACTACCACAGAATTAACTGGCTATTTGAATGGCCAGTTTATGTCAGCAGCAGCAACCTGGCATCTTAGGATTTATTTCACAACATTGTATTTCCCATATGCCCACAGGCAAACATTTTCCATCCCCAGTCCAAAGCAGAGACACATCCTTCCTGACTAAAACAGGTCACTTTTCAAAGAGCTAAAACCTACCTGTGTTAGGCAAGGCAGCTGAACACCTGGAGTCACATCTGTGTAGACCAAGAGGAAGCAAGAAACTTATCCTGTGAGTGGAGCAGATATTATGTCATGATGAATTAGCAGGAGATGTTCTCCTTGACCTTAAGCAGGAACAGCTCTAATACAGCAGGCTGAGGATGCATTTGGATCCAGCTCTGAAAAGAAAAAGTAAATACTGGGTGAGAGGGAAATAACATACAATAAAAATAACATTTCCTAGAACAGCATAAACCCATGTGACACTTCATAAGCAGCACGACTTGCAGAAAAAGAGAGGGGGGAGAAGAGCAAGAAAGGGAAGATGAGACTGACACAGCATTTTGGGACTTGTCTGGAGACTGTGCACATAGGTGCATGACCAGGCTGCCAGGACAGCAGTTTTGCCCAGGCACTGGCCCATTCATGTAGGCTCTTCAGTTTCCCCACAAGATCCAGCCTGTATTTGTGGAGTCTGGGAAGAACACAAAGGTTACTCCATGCCTATAACCTGGCAACCTATTGAGGAGGCTCTGATAAGAACCCCATGGTGGGCAGGATTGGAGTGGACCCCTGGAATTTGCCTGACCCAAGAAGCAAGAATATTGTCTCATACAGATGTTCTCAACCTTGGGAAAGCAGGCCAGTTTAGGAACATTAACCAAGTCAGCTTGCCTTCATCCTTAAAAAAATAAATTCCTTAAAGAACTCAAAATCCACTCCTACCAGAACACTCCAGCACTTTATCAGGCACCCTTTAGCTGCCCGAGTAGGTTAAGGAGAGTGTGGCAGACTGGAATAATTAATGATCCTACAGATTTAGGGCATAGTCAGGCAGCTTCACTGTCTGCATGCTATGATAGCTCCCACAGAAGACAAACCAGGCTAAGAAGGAAAAGGGACCTGTTCCATGGGAAGAGCTGAGGCAGCTGCACCTGCACATTCGAAGCCGTGCACAGCAGGTCCTGACAGCTCTGTAGTGTAGCTGATGAAGAAAAGCAGCATTACAGCAGAACAGGTGTGAGCACCAGTGCACAAAGCATTCTCAAGCATAAGCTCACACCTAGACATGCAAATAGAAATCGCTGTTCAAAGGGATAGCCAAGAAAGGGAAGTACGAGCGTTGCAGTGCCAGCCTGGGCAGGGCCTGGCAGCAGGAGCAGACTGGATAACTCCACCAGGGACAAGACTCTGGATCTAGTGGGGTCAAGAAATGGGAAGAACAAAGGGCAAAAAGAAGATAATGGTGAATTCTGCTGAAACAGAGCTGTAGTCAAGGAAGGACAGAACCCAGGCAGGCAGGGGCTGAGGCAAGCACTGCAGTGGAGGCAGCACAAGTGAGAAGGGAGAGTGCATGAGGTACAGAAAGGAACATTACTGCAGTGCTGAGGAGAAGGAGGAGAGCAAAGGCTGAGTGTCCTCACCCTGCCTTAGGGGCAAGGCCGAGCTGCAAATTCCTCCTCATAGAGAGCTCAGCTGTTTGGTTGGTGGTGTCCCCATGGAAAACAGCAGATTGCTCCTGAGACAACACCAAGGAACTGGTTATTTTCAGAAGCTGCAGGACTTCCTTGGATGTGTGGTAGGGTGAAATCAGTCCCTCCAAGAAGGGCAGTGCTAACAGCACCACTCTCCCAGATCATGCCCAGGTGAATGACTTTGCTTGCTCCTCAGTCCCCCATTTCAATTCTACCTCAGTTTCTCCCAGAAGCAGCTTGCACACAGGGATCCTCCACAGGCCACAGTGATGGAGGGAACGGAGAAGAGTTCAGGCCTCAGGGAAAAGGAGGGAGGGAAGGAGCAGCAGTCTCCAGCAGCAAACTCCTGGTGCCAAAGGGAGATGGTTTGCACGTGTGGGAAGCCAGAAGGCCACACAGAGCATCAGTCTCCCACAGACACGGATCTGTTAGTCCTGAGAGAGTATCTTGGACCATGTATCTCCCTCTGAAGACAGAACTGAGAGGCATCTTAGAAGCAGCAAGTCAAATACTCTCTCTCAAAAGCTGCCATCTCCTGTGTGAAGGCTGGTTGTTCCTGGAGCACCAGACACAGCAGTTAGATGCAGGGCAGCGCTGGGCTGTCTCCAGGGACAGGGTGTTAAGAAGAGGACCCTCCTCTCCAGAGGATGCATGGACCGTGTCAGGGCAGGATGGGAAAATCCAGAAGAGCGATGGTGTCTCCCTCGGTAAAGTCAGTCCCTGCTAAAGGAGACCCTCCCGAGGGGCCTGCAGCCCGCATTCGAGAGCGGTGTACGAGCACTGGGCTCCCCCTTTCTGCCTGCCCCTCCAAGCGAGCCGAGCGCCTGCCAGGCAGCAAAGCCGCGGGGCTCGGAGGGGACGCGGGGCCCGCGCTGGGACAGCCGGCGGGGGCTGCACTGCCTAAAGCCGAGTCGGCGGGCAAGACCAGAGAGCGCGGCAGCCGCCAGGCTGCTCCAGCCGCGGCTCCACGAGCGAGCGGCGGCGGAGGCAGGCGGCACCGCCGGGCGGTACCGGCGGCGGAGGGGTCCGCCCGGACTCCACCAGGCTCCCGGCCGGGCGAGCCCTGCGGGCAGAGCCCGCGCGGGAGCAGCAGCGGCGCTGCCCGGGTCCGTGCCCGGCCCGGGGGCACCACCGGCGTGGGCGCCTCGCAGCTGCCCGGGGCCGGGGCCCGCCCGGCGCTCACCGTCCCGTCCATGCTCCGCTCCCGCCGCGGCCGTCCGCGTGCGGAGCGCCTGCGCGGCGCTGCGGAGAGCGGCCAGGGACCGTCGGTAAAGTGCATCTCGCCCGCCGCGCCGGGGGACAGGGTCCCGCACAGGGAGCCCGGCCCCGGCCGCGCTGCTGCGACGGGAGGGCGGCGCAGCCACGGCCCCTGCCCCGCTCCCAGCCCGGCGGGGGCGGCGCGGCACGGAGCTCCTCCCGGGACAGGTGGGTGCGGCGCCCACGCCCTCCCAGCCCCACGGGCCGCCTCGACGGGGCTCGAGAGAGGGACGAAGCGGCTTTAGGTCCGCCGCGGCCGCCAGGGTCCCCAGCCCCGCCGCCCCTGCTTCCGCCGCCACAGCCACCCCCTTCTCTCCCCACCAGCGCCCCGCACCACCGCCGGAGCCCCCTTACTGTGGCAGCCCCCAGCCCCGCACTCAGCGCCCCGCACTCACCGCCGCCCCCTGCCGCCCCCGCCGCCGCAGCCCCGGCGCTCTCGCAGCCCTCCGGCCGCCGCCGCAGCCTCCGCGCGCTCCCCAGCGCCGCCTGCCGGCCCCGCTCTGCATCACCCCCGACCGCGGGGCCCGACGCAGAGCCCCCGCCCCGTCCGGCCCGGCCCGGCCCGGCCCGGCCCCAGCGCCGCCCGCCCGGGAGCGCTTCCGACGGGTACCGAGCGGGTCTCGCACCCGCAGCGAACGGGCCGGGGTTCACCGGGAGGCAATGAGAATTCCAGTGGCGATGGAGACGTGAGTAGCAGATGAGAGAGCAAACAGGCCAGAGGAGCTCTGAGGCACGTCTAGTCCTTCAAACTCAGAACCCAGAGCCCAGGGCTGCAATCCATTATCCGCACGCTATTCCTTGTGTCAAGCAGCTGGTGGCTCCCGGGAGGGTGAAGATGAGGGCACTGGGCCTGGTAGGCTACGGGTCTGAGGTGCGGTGTCAGGAAAAAGAAAATTGCTTCTTAAACATCCAGGGGGAGATCTCTGCGACACGCACTTTGACAGACCGATTAGAAGGAAGCCTCGGTGTGATTTGCTAAAACCCTGCAGTCCATGGGGATGAGGGAAGTTCGGACAGAATGAGCACTGACAGCGAATGCTTTTGAGTAATGCTCCAAGGAGCTGTGAGGAGCACACAAGGAGCTCACTCCAAGGAGCAGCGAAAGGAGTGAGCTCCACCTGCAAGGAGCCAAGCAAACCTGACAGCTTCACATGCTCAAAAACAGTGTAAGTCTAAAAGATGAAGTAAAATATTGTAAAGATCACAAGGTGGATTTAAGTTTTAGTTGATGTTTTTAAGGAGGGACTGTACACATGCTTTTGGTTTTTTCACTACATTTTCTGTGTCACATTTTCAAGCTTTTTCCTATGGT
The DNA here is from genome assembly GCF_027477595.1 of Haemorhous mexicanus. Taxonomy (NCBI): domain Eukaryota; kingdom Metazoa; phylum Chordata; class Aves; order Passeriformes; family Fringillidae; genus Haemorhous; species Haemorhous mexicanus. The sequence goes on from NC_082341.1 coordinate 149,570, forward strand.
TATTTGTACCAGCAAAACACTGTTGCAAATGCAAAATGAAATTCTGCAGTACCTGTCACCAGAAAATTGCCCCCTTTGAGAATCCATGAGCAACAGTTCAGCATGCATGCTGGGAAGATAAGGTAAGTGTCTAGTACATGCAGGAAAGAGTTCATAATGGGACAGGGTGACTGCCTTGGCTGAAGTACAGGTCTGGGGAGTGGTGAGCCTGGGACAGGGGGGCATGAAAGCATCTGGTATAGTGGGGTTCAGGCCAAGACTCCTGGCTTGAGACCAAGCTGGCAGCTGGCACCTGCACAGGCCCTGCAGTGCTGTACAGAATATCTCACAATGGATGTGTGACAAGGCAATGCTCCAAGCCAAACAGAAGACAGCGAGCTCCTATGACAAGAACTCTGTGCTGGAGTTGAGAATGGAGGAGTATGCTGAGCAGGAATACCTTGCTGTAGCTGGGGAAACGTGTTATGAGAGCATCCTGTCCTCTCTCTGCTCATCTGACCAACAGCAACTCCAGAACTTCTGTGAAGCAGTTTAGACCATCTGCAAGACCTGGGTTGCACTCTCCAGTGTGCTGGGAATTGTATCTGCAGCACTTTGGGCTGAAGCAGCTTGTGAGCTGTGACTGAGTGGAGGACCTGCCCAGACAGACCTGAACTGCTGCTCAGGTGGCAGAGGGGAGGCCACCCTGGGCACATCCCCCAGGGGAGATGGGCTACTCATCCATGTCACATGGCAGAGGCACATCATTTATATTCTGGTCTTGGGGAAGACTGATGGACACTATGGTTAGATACAATATCTGAGTTCACAGCATCTGGGTTTGGGTTTTTGGGGGAGCAGGTTTAACGTATACTTGTTAATTTGGGATAGAGTAGCAGCTCTGTCACCTATGAAAAGGTGGAGAGTCTATTTTTACCTGTTTCTTGAAGCTAAAAATGCAGCTGGGATGGAAGCATTATGTTTGTAACATGTATACACATCCTCCTCTAGGATCAACAGATTATTCCAACAGGATATGTCAGCCAGTCTAAAACATGCAATGGATGGAATTACCTTCACAACTGAAGACAAGGAAGAAAAATATCCATTGCTGTGGACCCCAAAGAAAATGAAGTATACACAAAAGTAAACACACCCAGTGCATGTTGGGGAAAGCAGAGACATCACATAAGGGTGTGCATTTCTTCAGGGCTACAGGATCAAACCTGACAATCATGGTAATTTATCTTCCTGGCCAGTACATGACCCCACTGCAGTACACAGACTCAGTATCATGATCCTCACATAGTGCATCATTTCTGGCTGAAATAAAGTGCATCCTTAAAAAAAGACCTAGTCTTTTTTAGCACAAGAGACAAAAATGGTGACACAGAGTCAAATCACAAGCACATCTGACTGATTTACCCTCTCCCTGACACTGTCTGCTTAGAAAAAAAAAATCATTAAAATAGGGTAGACGAAGTGCTCCCTCCCTGGCAGCTCTCCTAATGCTTACAGATTTGTAATTCAGAGACCTGCTGTTCCAGAGGTTTTGGCTTTGTCTTTTAACAGCCTTTGATAGATTTCTCTTTTGCAAATTTCATCCATGGTAGAGTTACAGTCATGAAATTTAAGGCCATGAAGGACTTACTCTACCCACTTATATTTGACAAGTAATTTCACACTTGCCTCCAATGATCTCTGTTACACAAACCAAGTAAATTGTAGCACATGGGAAAAGTTACCACTGTAATTCCACTAGCTACTCACTTTCAGCACTGAAAGCATGTGCCCGTTTTCCTTTGGAATTAAATCTGCTGCAGTCATGCCTTACCCCTGGACAAGTAAAAACTGCTTTAGTATCCAATGTTTTCACTTTGTACATGTACTCACACCCCCTAATCAGATCACTCACAACATTCTAAGAGTTCATAGACTCATAGGAAGGTTTGGGTTGGGAGGGACTTTTAAAGGCCATCTAGTCCCACCCCACCAAGGACAGGGACATTTCCAACTCATAATAAGGTCACTCCAAGTCCTGTTCAACCTGGCCTCAGAGACCTCCCTGGATGAGGTTCTTTGGGCAATCTATGCCAGTGCTTTACGGCCTCATTTTAAAAATGGTCTCTTACCTAGTCTGCATCTACCCTCTTTTAGTTTAAAACTGTTAAACCTAGTTTAAAGTCATTACCCCTTGTCTTACAAGAGTTCTGCATCTCACATTGTAAAATACTTAACAATCTTGAGGTAAGTTTTGTGAACCACAAACGTTCTTCTTTGTTCCCTAGAAGCCTTAAAAATAGGCTGTGTGCTATGCCACCAGGGCCCTTCTTGCTGTCTCACATCAACAGCATCTGTTTCCCCCAGATTGTCTACCTGTAAAGATCTGTTATATCATGTCTTAAATCTATACTTTATAGGGCTGGGACAGAGCCTCGATATTAGTGTCTGAAACAGTGGGTCCAAGAAAAATAAAGCTGCTTGTACTTTAATACAGTCAATTTCTTTACAGACTTACCTTTTTTAACATGCAGTGCTCTCTGGAAGTGTGATACACAATCTTCCCCAAGCACGTAAGTTTGCATTTGACTGTTCTAAGACAAAAGTCTGTATGAAGGGCCTTACTCTGCTACACACTCTTCTTCACTATTATCCTCTCTTCATGACTTTTTTGCATATTTTTACATATCTGCTGATTTTATTTGTAGAGATCTTATAATTATTTCCAAATAATCAATTAAGTGTCAAACAACACTGGCTGGAGAACTGTCCTGCAGATAAAAACCAGAATCCCCAGCTTATGGATTGGGCAGTTTGCTGGCAGTATTTCCTGCCTTTCCTTTTCCACAGAGCTGGAATGTAAAAAATAGAAGAATCAGCTTGAGCTTCCCTCAGCTTTCTCCCAAGATACAAGATGCTCTTAAGAATTTTAAGTTCTTGTGTAGCATTGCATCATCATCTGACATACCCTGAACACAGGCAGGGACAAGTTGGCAACTACATCCCTGGCTTTTGGGTTACATCCATCAAATCTCACTATCCTGTTCTCCATTGTTCTCTTTCCTCTCTAATGAGGACTCACTAATGTTTCTTGCTTGCCCGATGTCATTTCAAACCCCTTCCTTTAGTAGCTTGTTTTACATCCCAGACATCCCCACGTGTCACATCCCCTACAGCTCCCAGTCAGCAATTCCTGCAGCTCTCCCAGGTTAATGCTCAGCTTGGTGGCATGACACCGTGTCCCTGTGCAGAAGATCCGCTGCTTGCTTAGTTTCTTACAGGGCCCAGTGTCACCTGCCAGTGCTTCCAGATGTGTTATGTAGAACAATGATCCAAGGAATTCTTCTTGAATATTGCACTGCACTGAAACTTGGAATTACAAGCTCTGTATCCTTGCTGACACTCGGAAGTTATTTTTCATGCACCAGAATCTCTTTTGCATTCAAGGTGAGCACACCATCCCCAAGGTGAGCTGCACTGGAGTTTTCACTCTGTCCATCTGTGCCATGGCACATGATCCCACCTGGCAGTCACTGCATCCCAAGGAGATGTTAACCTGAGCACACACAGGCCTGTGCTGCTCACAGGGCAACAGTCAGACCTGGCTTTGCTGCACAAACCCCTTGCCCACCAGACAGTCTCAGCCCAGCTCATCATACAGAAATGCTCACGGACACCTCTTGGTCATGCCCAGCCATTCTGCCACTCACATGCCCTGGCTTTTGTCTAACAGTGAGGCAAGAAATTCTCATTCATACATCCTTTGTGTGACAGCAGGAATGAGGAACAGAGTTGTTTTCTTGCACTCTTATAATGGCTCTAATAGCAAAAAAGGGAGAACCAGCTCCACAGGTGGGGTCTGCAGGGCATGTTGGGTGTGGATCAGAGGCCCATTTGGGGCTCCCCACATCTAAAGGATTAGAGATGATGTACAGTATTCTTTCATGTTTGCTCTAACACATTATATTTTAAATAGCACCCTACACAGCCCAAGTCCCTTTCCTACTTGGATCATAATGGATCAGGACCTCCTCATGCAGAACAACCCTCTACAGTAATAAAAGGTTTCCCAGGTAATTGTCCTTGTCCTCATTATGTGAATGTGTGCTTACATGTTGCATATAGGTTAAGCTTTATAAAATAAGGGCCTTGTTAACCTCATAAAGTCATGGCTCAGGCCTGCTACTCTGGCTAAGTAGAAGAGGACTATGGGAAAGTGATTCATCTGAATTGGAGATAGAAAAACAAGTTATATAACCATTACGTGCTCACACTGTGGTGAATGCTGGTTAGCTGAATTACACTTGGCATGCTAAAATGGAATGCAACTGATAACAGCCTAACTACTTTAAAAGGCCTGTTTTTTGCAATAAAGGGCTCTCCTTTGCACCTGCTTGGGGACTCTGCATTGCTCTGCTTCATTCGCTTAGCGACAAACTCTCATCCCCATAAGGCACTGCAAACATCTGTGATCTTCCCATGTAAATGCAACTGAGACGTGCCTTACTTAAATAAGAAAACCTGAAATTTCTATCCAATTTGAACCAATGTTCCTGACTTTGAATACTTCTTTCAAGCTTTTCTAATTTTTCAGCATCTCTCTTGTTGCCCACACCAGACCTTCACCTCGCTCACCTCATGAGATGAGTGTAGCAAATACAACCTCTCTCCTTCAGCAGTGACCCTGCAGCGATGACCAGGGTCAGTCACACTTGCCAGCTTATCACATAAATTCACAAGCTCACATCAGGGCTTTGATTTCTGGGACACTGGCTGGAGAAATGATGCTGGAAAGCTGAAAAAATAAAGGGATTAGTGGGGTCCTGGGATACCAAGCTAAACATAAGCCAGCAGCATTCCCTCGGAACAAAGGTGGCCAACAGCATCCTGGGCCACAGCACCCGGACTGTGGCCAGCAGGTCAAGGACAATGACCTCTCTCCTCAGCACAAGTGAGACATGCCAGGAATGCTGAGTCCATTCTGGGCTTCCCAATACAGGACAGACATGGACATGCTAGAGTTAGTCCAGTAAAGGGATGTGGAAATGTTAAGTAATGGGAAGTGAGATTGTTTTGTCTGGAGAACAGGCTCAGGACAGTGTCATCTGTGTGTGTGTCAGTAATGGTAAACTGTAAGGAAGATACAAACAGCTGCTGCTCAGTGGCGTCCTGTGATGCTGAGAAGCAATGGGCACAAATTAAAATGCAAAAAAATCATTTAAACAGGAGAAATAAGTTTTGAACTGTAAATGTTACTCTACTGTAAATCTACTCTACTGCTGGGAGTCTCCATCCTCAAGATATTTAAACTGGAACCGCTCTACACCTTTGGAAGAGCCAAAACCACCAAAGTGAAAGTGGTTGAAGAGCTTTGTCCAGCTAACCCAGACAAGCTGTGTTTATGCCTCTTGAAAAAGTGAAATGCATAAACACACAGGAGGGTGCAGCAACAGCCCTGAGAATAGCAGTCAAGGTAACTTTGTCCAAGTACACAGCTCATACTCATTTTCTCCTTGCAATGCTCAGCAGAATTACATAGCTTTAAGTAAGGTCCATTCTACAGCTTGTTTACCTCCCTCATCCCAGAGGCTGCAAAGTTTACAAGTGACGACATTACTCTGCCTGGAAAGAAAATTAAATTTATTTTTAAAAAAACCCAAAAACAAACCAAACCCCCTTTACTGAAACAGCCTCATTCCATAGCCCATGTGCCTCAGGGTCTGGGAAGTCTTCCTCCTCCCTTGACCTCACATACCCTTCACAAATGGCAAGGCTGGGAAGGGGATGGAAAGTGACGAGTGTTAAGGTGCTGAGAAGCTCTTGATGTTTCTCATCTCTCAAGTGCTGTTGGCCTGTTCCTGCTCAAAGAGGGCCATGGCTAAATGTGAGCGGGATGCAAGTCCTTCCAAGTTACTGAGCACACAGCGGTGGTACAGCTCCTCACTGAGCCGGGGATTGCAGCTTCTCAGTGTATATTTCTGCACTAGCCCCGGCTCCACAGCCCTGAACAGGTGCAGGCCAGAATAGTGGAGGAAGACATCAAATACCTCCATGCTCTCCAGCACCTCATCTCGGTCCAGGATATCAGCTGCGAGCTTGGTACGTGCTGTCATATAGTCAGAATTATAGAAGCAGGCCTCAGCAAAGGAATGTCTGTCAAAATGCCCATCTCTCAGGAAGTCAGTGTTGGAGGATGCTGTCTGCTCACCACGGTACACCAGCGCAGGGTTGAACTCCTGGAAATGCACAGGGAAGAAGACTTGCCAATTGCTGATGGTATTCATGCGGCAGCGGTTCAGAAACTCCATGTTGATTTCTGTCCAGACGCTGGCCAAGAAAAACAATGTGTCCACAGGGTGCTTCTTTGAGACTATATCCATGAGCTTTACTTGTGATGGCACCTCTGTTTTAACACTAATCCATGGGATTTTAACGTCTGCATAGCGTTTCTCTAGCTCTCCTACCATGGCTTTGACTCCAGCAAAAACATCCATCTGACCAACTCTCTGGGCATCGTAGGGATGGTAGATAAAAAGCAAAGTCAGCAAGGCATTATCATGTGTGTCCAGTGTGTTCATAGCAAACATATCCAGGAAGTTTGCTACAAAATCCAGGTCCTGCACTGTCAAGGGAAGCACCAATTGCACTCGTGTGGCCTCTGTCACATATGGCATGGGAATAATTTCCACCTTACTTAAGGGTCGGACCAAGCTCACTCGCTTGGCTAGAACATGACTGTGACCCTTCTGGGTGGCAGCCTCCAGGAGCAGGTCCAGAGTGTACTCCATGCCCCGTGTGGGGTCGAAGCGCCGGTAGCCGTTCAGCAGCTGCCGCTTGCTGAAGCGGAGCAGGGGCTGATAGAGATGGTTCAGCTGCTCCACCGCAGACTCGATGATTTCACTGACGTCTGCCTTACTGGCTCCAGAGAGCTCACACTTTGGGGAGCCGTCAGGACAGGAGAACAGGTGCTGTTCCGTGAAGTAGTCCCAGCTGATCACCTCAAAACGAGACTTTGGAAGGAATGGGGCATTAATGCCCACAGGCCAGGTCACACCTGCCTCACCTGCAGGCGTCAGTGCTGTCAGGTTCCTGATCTGCATCTGTGCAAAGAGAGAGCACAAACTGATTGCCACTATGCTTTTAAAGAGATCTAGGCCAGCTCCTCCCCAGGCCCACCTCACCACCTACAACGGTACATGGGTAGTGTCACACCAGGAGTTTTGGGTAAGGTGGTATCAGAAGTTCTGTTTCTGAGATAAGGGACTATAGCCTGTGTCTGACTGACAGTTGCCCACAAACAGAAGCAATGATCTTCCTCCAGTGTGCTGAAAATGAAGGAAATCCTCCATTTGGTCAAGGAGTTTTTGCAGGTAGCCCTCCCCACATACCTGGAGGTCCTGGATCTCCTGATAGACTCTGTCCAGCTGGATCCTGCTGAACTGCTTGTGCAGCCGGTACATAAGGGTCATGTCAGAAACAGGGTGCACCGCAAGAGCTGCTTGGAAGTCCTCTTCCTCCTCCTTCTCCGGTTCAGTATTCTTGGCTAGTTCATAAGTGTGATAATGCTGGCCCTGAAGCAGACAAAAGCCAGAAAGACTGGCATGGAACTTGAGTCCACAGAGCAGCTTTTCCTCACCCCATACACACATCTGTCCCTCTTTCCATACTGACTGCAGTACCCAGAAAAAAAAAGGGGTAAGTTGTCTCTCCCACCTTGCACTGCATTCCCACTTGCTGCTCAGTACCAACATACCTTTTATCATGCCTTCAAAAACCTGTGAATCAGCCCTGCTAGTAAGGCTGAAAATTATATCCCATGTGTGCTCTCTCCTTCAACATCCCAGCAGTGATTCTGGGCCCCCCCGCCAACGCTGCCATAGCACAGAGCCCTTCCTTCCTCTGCAACTCACAGCAGCAGCTCACAAAAAAGCCTCTTGGCTATGCAGTAGAGAATGAATCAGATTCTGGGCTTTGTTAGGCTCAGCTAACGCAAAACCTGAGCAGGGAGGTAGTACCTGGAGCTGGGAAACACAACTGATGCCAAGGAAATCAATGATGCAACGACCTAGCCACTCATCTGGGCGCACACTGAGGATCTCATTGCGACAGCTGTCCAGGTGTGGGTGGAGCTTTAGCAAGAGGCTACGGGACAGCAGGTAGCCAAAGCCCCCATGACAGTAACGGGCCTGCTCGTCTCCCCCGATGAACTCCTCTGCTCGCCCCAGGTACACATCTTGGTTAATACTCAGGTGTGTCACCAGAGCCTTGACCTGCTCAGCTTGGGCATAGGTGTCATCCTGCATGATGTAGAACCAGTCATAGTCAGAACCAAAATGTTGATGGATATAGTTCATGGTCTCATACATGAGCCAAATGGGCCTCTCGTCGCCATGGGCCACCAGCACCATGCCATGGGGCACCTTGGCACTGCGCAGCCCGGTGAAGTACAGCAGGCGTGGGAAGTGGTGGGCCACTGTCTTGTTCACTGCCACGGCCAATGTGTTCAGTGTGGCCTTGGAGGTCAGCACAGCCACAAACAGCCTCTCATGGAATCCCAATTCTGTCTGAATGTAGCGAGTTCTGTAAAGGAAGTACATACCTACATGACAAACAGCTGGAGGAGAAAAAAAAAATCAAAGAATTATGGTAACTTGGGACAAATCACTGAATGCTGGAATCTACCCAGGGTGAAAAAGTCAAGCCTAGTCACAGAGGTTGAAGAGAAGATTCACTAGTGAAAATCCCATTTTGTAAAAATGCTTCTTTCAACATAGCAATAATCTCACATTATCTATCTCAGCAAGAAGACTGTGCCAGTGCAATTAAAATTAAAATACCACAGAGCTAACCACTTGGAGCTTAGTACATGGTGCAGCTTAGCAGGTATGCTCAACAAAAACACAGGAATGATTGTTGAGGAGTCTCTAGTGCTGGTGGCTGAGGTGTGCTGGGGTACACCAGCTGCACATGGGGTGCTGGAGATCACTGAAGACCCAGGCCAGGAGCCAGCAATGGGTGCTGCTCTTTGGCCTCACAAATGGCACAAAGCCCTGCAGGACCCAGTGAACAAGGAGAAGACTCCAGACCAAAAACCACCACTGCACCAAGGGGCACATGAGGAAACATGTGAAGAGAATACATAGACTGTGAGGGTACAAAAGTCCAGGGGTCTCCTTGTTCAGGGTCCCTCTGCAGAGGCACCACCCTGAGTGTTGTGATGTTACTACAACATAAGTGAAATACTAAGAGAAACCAAAGAGACTCTGCTACAGGAAACCTGGGGCCAAGGAAACTTGTCTGGCAGTATGAGCGTGGTGTGTGGGAGGAGCTGAGCAAGGCACTGCTTGGGTCACCAGAGCTGTAGCTGCAAAGGAGCCTCAGCCCTGGCAGGGGCAGCCTGGGGGGGCAGGGGCAGTGTGATAACCAGAGCGGCTCCTGGATGGTCAGACAGGAAAATTTCCTTAACACACACACACACGGATTAATTGGCCAGTATTTTCCTAACAAGCAGACCAGTTAAAACAAATTTTGAATAATTAAACATGTTCTGTTAAACACAAGTAACAAAACAATCCCTGAATCCCAGAATGGTTTGGGGCAGAAGAGACCTTTAAAATCATCTAGTCCCAACATCCTGCCACAGGCAGAGACGTCCTCCATTAGATGCTCCAAGCCCTGTCCAACCTAGCCAGGGACACTTCCAGGGACAGAATAGCCACAGCCTCTCTGGGTAACCCGTGGCAGTGCTTTGCCATCCTCACAGGAAAGACTTTCTCCCTAATATCTAATCTAAACCTACTCCCCTTTGGTGTGAAGTCATCCCCCCTTGTCCTGTCACTCCACGCCCTTGTTAAACAGTCTCTCCATCCTTCTTGCTGCTCCCTTTGCAGTACTGTAAGGCTGCAGCTAGATCACTGTGAAGTTTCTTTTCTCCAGACTGAACAATTCAAATTCTCTCAGCCTTTCCTCGGCTCCTCCAATCATCTTGGTGGCTTCCTCTGGATTCACTCCAACAAGTTTCTGTCCTTTTTGTGTTGGGGACCCCAGGGCTGGATGCTGCATCGCAGGTGGGGTCTCACCTGAGCAGGGCAGAATCACTCTCCCTGTACTGAGAAGAAATATTCCCACTCTTCTTAGGCAATTTTGCTGCCTTTTTTTCCCCTCAGGTTAATTTCCTGAACGCGTCTCTTACGCCCCTTAAGGCAACAATCTCGGCCGTTGCCTTGGTGCACCACACTCTTACTACACAAGTTATTTCAAACAGCATATTTTACCTTGAACCTGTTCACTTACAGAACATTTAAACTTCCCACAACAATATTTTGCTTGAAAAAAGCCAGGCCAGACAAAGCATGCCTTACCGGAGCACTTTTTTGTAAGGCTTGTTGGGGTCTCTGTAATACGGCACAATCCGAGGCCTGAAGTCCTCTTGGCCCGGGCCCGGCCTCCCCTCCGCTGCCTCGGGCGGAGCGCCACGGGCGGGGGGCGCGGGCGGGCCCGGTGCCAGACAGCGTTCCTCAGCCGCGCCGTGGCTCCAGGAGGCGCGCAGGAGGCTCAGGCTGCAGCCCAGGGACAGCCCGAGCAGGAGAGGCAGCGCGGGCCGCAGCGCGCTCAGCACCGCGCCCAGGCGCATCGCGGCAGCTACGGCCAGGCCGAGCTCACGGAGCAGCCGCAGGACATGGCGGGCGCGGGGCGCTCGGACGGCAGCGGCCCCGCGGGACGGCGGCCCCAGGGCTCTGTTACCCCCAGGCCAGTGACAGGACAGAGGGCGGGCCGGAGTTCTGGGACAGGGGCGCGGGGAGTGACGGCGGCCTCAGCCGGGCCGCGCTTCGCCGCTGCCACCTCGCCTGCCACATCGCCCCGCGCGCTTCCGCTTCCGCTCCGCTCTCGCTGGTGCCTGGCGGCCGCTCTGGCCGGCGCCACTCGCGCCTCTATGGTACCTGCGGGGGCGGGGCCGGGTCGGCGCGCGGCATGCCGGGAGGCGCGGCGGCGTGCGGACGGCGCTCCCCTGGGCCGCGCACCGCCCGGCGCCGGTGACGGTCCGCGCTGCGATTGGCCGGTGCGCCGAGGGGGCGGGGCGCTCGCACGCGGTCGCGGCGGGGCTGTTGCGACAGAAGGAAAGCGCGAGCGGCCGGTGCGGGCGGGCCCAGGAGCCGTGAGCGGGGAGCAGCGGGGCAGGGTCAGGTCGGGCCGGGCCGGGGGGGGCGGCGCGGCGCGGCGCGGGCAGCCCGGCAGGCGGGCGGGAACCCTCGGCAGGAGCCGGCGGCGCCGTGTGCTCCGGGCCGGGGAGCAGAGGCGGGGCGACCCGAGCCGGGCCGGATCGGCGCGGCCTAACGGCGCCTGTCGCCCCCTCTGGTGTAGCTCCCACCCGTGCCATGCCCTCCGACCTGGCCAAGAAGAAGGCGGCCAAGAAGAAGGAGGCGGCCAAGGCCCGGCAGCGGCCACGCCGGGTCCCGGACGAGAACGGAGATGCCGGGACGGAGCCGCAGGAAGTCCGGCCCCCGGAGGCCAACGGGACGGTGCTGCCAGGTGAGAAGCCGGCCAGTCCTGTGTCTGCCCAGAGTGTCCCAGGGCGGGGGGCCTGGCCGGCGCCGTTCTGGCGGACCGTGTGGGCTCGGCTGTGTCCCGGGTGGGCTGAACCGCGACATTTATGTTCTGATGAAACGCCTCGGGCGTGGGTTGCGCCGAACCGGGCGGCTGCAGTAGCTGCCGTCGAGACCGCTCTGCCCTGGGACAGCAGGACAGCCGCGGGCCCGTGGCCCGCGTGTGTGAAGGATGCTCGTTGGCCCTCGTTTGAGGCATAGCAGTGTGGAGATGGAGGGGGCTCTGATGGTGTTTTCCCCCTCTCAGACACTGTCCCTACCTTCTGCTAGTTGATGCCTAGACCTGTTTGGGGTTTCTTGGGTTCTCGTTTCGTTTGGAGTTTTCTTTCCTGCTGCAGAAAACACTAGCGTCTGAATTAATTCTCTTAAGGCTATTTGCTGTGACTCTCTGCTCACCTGTTTCTCTGAGAGGTACCTGGTTTGCAGAAACAAAGAGCCTGCCTCTAAAAGAGGCTTTGTGCCTGTTAAAGAGACACGCTTTGCCACAGGGAGCTGTTGGTCCTAAAGGAAATAAGGCTGGTAATGCTTACAGAGAGTTCCTTTTTTGGGCCTTCCTTTAGCTCACCCGGCAGCCCGCAGGGTTCTGTGGAGCTCAGCCCGCGGTGCGCCATGCCAGGCGGCGGCCGGTGCGCGGCAGGGAGCCCGGGCGGCGGGCCCGGTGCGGGCCGCGGGTCCCGGCGCGGGCGGGAGCTGCGGGAGGCCCCGGCGCGCGGGGGCCGGCGCTGCCCGAGCCGCCCAATCGCCGCCTCCGCCGGGTCCTTTGCATGCCGCGTTCCTATTGGTGCAGCGCGGGCGGCGGGCGGGGCCGCGGCGGGTCCCGCTGGGGCTCGGGGAGGCTCCGCTGCCCCGGCGGCTGCTCCGGGAACTGCCCCGAGCTCGGGGCCTTCGCACGGCGCTCTCGGGCACGGGGTGCGGTGGTTGGGGTGTCTGTGCAGGGCCGGGACTTGGGGCTCCATGGTCCTTGTGGGTCCCTTCCGGCCCAGGAGATCATGTGATTCTATGTGGGTCAATACCGGCATATTTCTTGCCGTGCTATTTATGCATCGGGGTAACGCTCCCTTACCCATTTTTGCTCACCCGTTTCATTCTTTGTTGTCACTGCTCTATGGCATCGCCCAAAGGGGTCCTGTGTCAGTGCCGGTGACATTTTTTGCTCCTCGGCTAAGGCACATTTGCCATGGTGTTAATAGAGATTTTGCAGAGTGGATGATTTTGCCAGGAGTGCTGGATGCTGACAACCAGGGTGACATTCTGCACTGGCACAATCAGAAAGCAGGTCTGCCTGCCAGGATCCCCGGTGCCATTGGCTGCTTCAAAGGGCAGCATCTCTCGCTGAGTGAAGCTGGCCTGTGACAGAAGGTCAACAGGACAGGAAGGATGGGCAGTGAGTCTCTGGCACAGGCGGCCCAGAGAAGCTGTGGCTGCCCCATTCATAGAAGTGTACAAGGCCGGGTTGGACGGTGCTTGGAGCCACCTGCTCTAGTGAAAGGTGTCCCTACCCATGGCTGCAGGTTTGAAATTAAATGCTCTGGAATATGTAACCCAAACCATTTTAGGATTCTGTGATTGTATGATTTTCTTGTACTGTAGGAGGAAAGGAAGAGGGAACATGCAGATGGGCATTGTAGCTTCTCAGAAGATTAGTAGGGACTGTTTCAATGCTGCTGCTGCTTCTCTGTTCTCAGCTTTCCCTTTGTTTATTTTCTGGCCAAGCCTTTTTTTACACTTGCAGGCAATACTTTGTATGCTCTATTCCTAGTCTAGTCTTTCCTGCAAGTGGGGGTTAGTCCAATCACATTCAGAAAACGGCTCACTTAGTTTTGATGGTCCTGTTTTGTTTAGATGACATTGAGATATTTAGCTGGTGGAGGTTCCTACTAGAGCATATATATCCTCCTGCTAAGCTGAAAAGCTGAGTGTCATTCTATCCTGGTCTCCTCAACTCTTCTGTAGAAATGGGAGTTGTTTTTGTTGTCCTGGGCCTTTTGGTGCAGGGGCTTATGGCTTCCCTTGTGTTTGTAGATCAGTAACACTTCTGGTCTTCTCTACATTTAGAGGTGGATGCTCTTACAAAGGAGCTGGAGGATTTTGAGTTAAAGAAAGCTGCTGCCCGAGCCGTGACAGGAGTGCTGGCCTCCCACCCCAACAGCACTGATGTGCATATCATCAACCTCTCACTGACCTTTCATGGGCAGGAGCTGCTGAGTGACACCAAACTGGAGCTGAACTCTGGGAGACGCTATGGCCTGATTGGACTCAATGGCATTGGTAAGCTGAGGGGAAGCAAGGTGGCTCCCTGGAACTCAGTAAAGGTGTCTCTGCTGAGAAGCTGGGCAGGTGCAGGTGGGAAGTGCTGGAAACCAGAAGGAGGGCTGTTAGGCAGATATGGCTGGCACCCAGCAGTTTCTTTTCTCCCATATCTCCACCCAGGAGGGGAATTACTAGGATTGCCGATAGAAGTCTGAGATTGCATTCTAGATTTGGACTGTGCTTTTAATCTTGTTGCTGTGGAGGGTTGGGAGAGGTGTCTGGGATCTGTGAATCTGCCTGATTCCTGTTTGCCTGGTTAGCTTAGTAGAGCCAGTAAACCCAATGCTGATGGTGTTGGTCAAAGTACTTGTACTGTATGGAGAAGTAGAAAATGTGTGGTTTGGCCGGACTAGGAAAACAACTGTACAGTCCCTGGAGCAAGTGATGCTACATTGAGAGATGCAGAATATGGCTTTGATTAGAGAGGTGCTAGTAAGAGTGACCATCTGGTTTAAGTTTCAGGAAACCCCAGGTTGTTTAGGGATGAGTGCATTACTTTCCTCTATATTAGAAGTCTTTGGAATCTGGGATCCTGATACCAGCTGTCAGACCTGGTTAGACAGCAGAAACTACAACAGAGACAAAGCTTCCCAAATCTGGGCAAGGGCTGAAGTGCAGTGGTCTCCAAAAAGCTTCTTCATGTCTCAGTCCTATCTTTGGGGTATTAAGCCTTAGCTAGGAGGGTGACCTGTCCTACCAAGGCAGTGGGCTCTGCTGTGCCTCCAGTTCTTCTGGCCTCTTGGGGAAAAAATTCCCCAGGATTTTCTGAGGTTGGAAAGGGAAGGAATCACAGTGGGATCTGAGTGTATATCATGTTTCACTGTGACGTTGTATCTCACTGACTCCAGCTATTAATTGTGATTATCTGCACACAGGGAAATCCATGCTTTTGTCAGCTATTGGGAAGCGAGAGGTGCCCATCCCAGAGCACATTGACATCTATCACCTGACCCGAGAGATGCCTCCCAGTGACAAGACCCCTCTGCAGTGTGTGATGGAGGTGGATACAGAGAGAGCCATGCTGGAGCGAGAAGCAGAGCGTTTAGCTCATGAAGACGGTAAAGCTTCTCAGAGTCCCAAGGGACTTTTCCTCCCTTTCCTTCCCTACCAAAGAAATTGGGGTTCCTTGGGGAAGTTTTCACATGTTGTGGTACCCGTTTCCCCCAGCTGCCCTGTACTAAGGAGCACAGATGACACTTCTTTGGGTGAATTATTCCATGCAGCATCTTAAAAAGTGTCTTGGATATGGAGGGGGCTCAGCAGGAGTAAAGCAGAGAGGCTGTGAGGTTTCCCAGCTGTGCAGCTGAGAGCCATTTGTGGGCAGAGGTGCTGACCGGCAGGCTCTCTTTCAGCGGAATGTGAGAAACTCTTGGAGTTATATGAACGCCTGGAGGAGCTGGATGCTGACAAGGCAGAAGCACGAGCCTCACGTATCCTTCACGGCTTGGGGTTCACGCCAGCCATGCAGAGGAAGAAGCTGAAGGACTTTAGTGGTGGCTGGCGAATGAGGGTGGCTCTTGCCAGGTGAGTGAAATAGTGCCACCTGCCTCCTGTGGGAGTGCGTGCCTGCTCGTGACTGCAGAGTCACAGACAGTTCTAAGGACTCAGAGCACGTTGAGAGGCTTTGGGTTACACACTTAACCTATGCTGTCATCTCCCCTGTCCTTGCAGAGCGCTCTTCATTCGGCCTTTCATGCTGCTGCTCGATGAACCCACAAACCACCTTGACCTGGATGCCTGTGTGTGGTTGGAGGAAGAGCTGAAAACGTAAGCATGGAGGAGTTTGCTGCTTCTGTGGGTTGTGCTTTTCTGCTTGTCAGCATGTGAGCAGGAGCATCTTGTCAGCACGTAAGCAAGTTCTGCAGGAGTAACTGTATAGTTCTTGTGGGTGCATAACTGTGTTGCAGTACCAGTGACACCCGCTTGCTGCTATGTGAGATTCTTTGATGCAAGGATAAAGAATTCAGTTCAACTCCCTGTCTCCCTGGCACTGAAGAAATGAGAAATGCTGGGTTGTACTCCCAGGTTAAAGGTGCTTCCTTGAAAGCGAGGAGCCGGCCTTGGCAGCCTGTGTACCAACATTATGTGCTGTACTAGTAGTATGAGCTTTCCCGACCTGGCTCTCAGCTCATCTTCCTCCCCACCATTTCTCTGTTTTCACAGAACTATAGTATCTGAGTGTGTTGGTTTCATCTTTTGCTAGTGTGTGATGTGCCTGGTTTTCTTAACAAAGGTAAAATGTTAAGGTGTAAGGCAAAAAGCTTAGGAACAGTTAGGAAGCTCAGGTTATGGGGTGTGCATTAAAAGAACTGTATTGTGAGAAGGGCTTTGCCTTTGCAGAGGTTTTCCCGTCAGCTCTGTCAGTTGAACCTTTTGTGTCCTTGCTTTACAAGTGAGGTGCTTTAGAAAACAACTTTGAACCTCTTTTGGTGAGGCTTTAACCCTTCATTGTACAGATTTGGACCAGAGCCAGCTGCAGTGTGCATATGGATGGGAGTCTGTACTGAGGGGACAGTAAGCAGCAAAGGTTGAAACTTCTTAAAAACGTGATGCCAATGGAGGCAACTGCATCAGTGACACAATTCACTTGCCTCAAAGGCAATCTGCTCTGGACTTCTCGTGATAACAGGCAAAAACTATGTAATGGTGCAGGGTGTTTTACTACAGTGAAAACTGTTGGCAGGATTTACTCACTGCAGTTGGTTGTAGCTGCTTTACTGCTATTTCCCAGAGCATGCAGATAAAGCCTTTGTCATCATCAGGGCCAACAGATGGGATTTCTTTTTCTAATTTAGTCTGTAATAATTTACATGGTGCCACAGGTTCAAGCGGATTCTTGTGCTGATATCCCACTCCCAGGACTTCCTGAATGGTGTCTGCACCAACATCATCCACATGCACAACCGCAAACTTAAGTACTACACGGTGAGTAAACAGAGCCCCATGGAACCAGAGCAGAAACAGGGGCTGTTCTCAGGACACACCTGATGTGCCATGCTCTCTTTCCAGGGAAATTATGATCAGTATGTAAAGACTCGCTTGGAATTAGAAGAAAATCAAATGAAGCGATTCCACTGGGAGCAAGATCAGATTGCTCATATGAAGGTACCTGCCTAGCTGCATAAGCACCCTCCTGCCCTTCTAGTGGGCATCCCTGCCCCTCATCAGCCTTATCTCTGTGCCTTTTGGCTGACTCTTTTTGCAGAATTACATTGCACGATTTGGCCATGGTAGTGCGAAGCTGGCCAGGCAAGCTCAGAGCAAGGAGAAGACCCTTCAAAAAATGATGGCTTCTGGCTTGACAGAGAGAGTTGTGAATGATAAGGTAGGATCAGACATGGGATTGCATCTAGAGATCTGTATTTGAAACATGGACTACAAGAGTAGAAGGGTCTTCAGCAGACAGCAGGAAGGTCTGACAGAGCTGGTAGCAAGAACCAGATACCCCTCCTTGATGCCAAGTATCCCTGTAGTCAGCATGGAGTAATGCTGAACAATGAGAAGGAGGAATTTTCTAGGGGAGGGAAGTGGAGTTGTCTTATCAATAAGGCTGTTTTGCAGATACAGGAATCAGAAAGGAATGCCTAGGGCTCATGGGAGATAGGAGAGGATGCTCAGTGCACCTTTTACTTGTGTTAAGAATGCAGACCCACATTTGTTTCAAAGGGAAAGAAACAGGGATTTGTTGGCCAGCAGATGAGCTGGCAAGCAGCTCATCAGAATAAATCTGAGTGAGTTGCAAGAAGGGCTTATAAAAAGTCACAGTCTGGTGCCTTGGTCTACAGCTGATGTTGGTAGTGAGGCATGGTTATACTGGAATGAGTGGGCTGTCCTGTGATCTGAGTGTCTCACAGGTGGATATTCTGTGTTAACAGACTTTATCATTCTACTTTCCACCCTGTGGGAAAATTCCCCCTCCCGTCATCATGGTGCAGAATGTCAGCTTCAGATACACCAAGGATGGGGTGAGTATGGGACTCTGCATACAGAGATCACTTGTATTCCTGCCTTGTTTGGGAGTGGGAGACTTTTGGCTGAGCTTCCTGAGGGGGCAGCAGTGTATGACTAATGGAGCAAAGTTCTTGCCAGTGCTAATGCTGTGCCTGCTGGGGACAGAGCATTACAGGTGCAGCAGGGAGGTTCTTGGGAGTACTGAAAAGGCATAACGTTTTGTGGTTTTTTGTGGTTCACAGCCATGGATCTATAATAACCTGGAGTTTGGAATTGACCTGGATACTCGTGTAGCTCTTGTTGGACCCAATGGAGCTGGAAAGTCAACACTGCTGAAACTGCTCACAGGAGAGGTTTGCTCTGTGCATTGTCTATCCCGCTCTGGGCCTTTACTTTTGGAATAGTCTTCAACAAAGTGCATTTGTTTGCCAGAACACCCTGGTCAGGCCTTAGAAGTCCTGTGGTCTTGTTGAAACATGGGGCTTTTTCTCTCATATTACCTGTTCAGACTGTCTCCCCTGTGCCAGACTGGAGATGGCTGGATTCTGTATTTCTGGCATACTACAAGAGGAGAGATTTCCTGCTGAAATGACTTTATCTTCCCCTTCTAGCTGCTGCCCACAGATGGGATGATTCGCAAGCACTCGCACGTGAAGATCGGTAGATACCACCAGGTACTCCCTCCAGCAGCCCCAAGGGACAGGGAATGTTGAGGAAATAACTGTCAGGAACGAGGAACTTTGTCCCTCTAGTTCTGCTTCTGAGGCCTCTCCCAGTGCTGCCTTTCTGTGTCTGGAGATGAGGGAAGGAGCTGTTCATGGAATGGGCTCCAGTTTGTGTTCTTACCCTGCAAAGAGGCTGGCTGTGGTCCTTCCTGTTCAGTCTCCCACCTGCTACGACAGAGCTGGTTGCCTTGTGTTGGGTGGTGAACACGCCTCCTGTTCTGAAGCAGCACTCCGGTTCCTCAAATGGAAATTATTAAATTATTCCCTGGTAGTTGGGCACAGAGGCTGTTCTGCGGGTGGGATTATTGTCTCACGTGTTCTGCTGCTCACCTGGTTACCAGAGGGGTGCAGGGGGGGTGGTGCTTAGGGCCATGAAGTGGTTGGCCTGCACAGCCTGAAGCTGACTTTTCTTCTCTGTCAGCACTTGCAAGAGCAGTTGGACTTAGACCTCTCACCATTGGAGTACATGCTGAAATGCTACCCAGAGATCAAGGAGAAGGAGGAGATGAGGAAAATCATTGGCAGATATGGTTTGACAGGGAAGCAGCAGGTGGGTATTAGCTGTTGAGGTTTGCTTTTTGTTCATTAGGGGAGTAGAGGTTCTGTGTTTTCTGTTACTTTACTGATACCTGACAGTGTGATACAGTATGCAGCATGCCACACCACAGCATCAAAATGCTTTTTCTATCTCTGCCTTTGAAATTGGAGAAAAAAATAACTCATGGCTCATGGGAACTTTCTTTGGATCACAGCAGTGTGTGGGTTGGAAGGGGTGACTCCCTCAGACTCTGGGTGAAAAGAAAGCAAGTTCTGGTATAGTGCTAGACCTGAGCATGTTTTAATTATAATTTGAACTATTTTGCTTCTCTCTTATTTCCAAGATGAATACCAGGCAGAAGTGCTAGAAGATGCTCAGCTGTTTGTAGGGTCCACTTGGCTCAGACCAGAGAGTGGGCTCACCTATGGTGCTCTAAGTCCCAGCATGACATGCTCCTGTGTGTGACATGTCTTATGTGTGACAGTTGTCCACATTCTTGCAGTTCAGCATTGATTTTTATGTTGGTTTTGCCTATTTATCACTGCAGAAGTTGAGAGTAGTTTGATTGTTGTGTCAGTGAATACCAGTCAGACCAATTAACTGTCCTTACACACCTTTGGCACAAGCTGGGCCTTGCTGTGTACAGTCCTTCAGAAACCCCTGGAATTCCCTTCTTCCCTGGGTGGGAGAAGGTTGGTGTAGGTATAAGGCTAACTCTTGTGTCATGGAGCTGCTGAGAGCCCAAGGTGAGACCCAGGTGGTTTGGGTCAGGGTGGGAGGCTGTCAGGTCACTGCAGAGCTGCAAGCCATGTGTGTGTTGGGCAGGTGAGCCCCATCAGGAACCTCTCTGATGGGCAGAAGTGCCGTGTGTGCTTTGCCTGGCTGGCCTGGCAGAACCCTCACATGCTCTTCCTGGACGAGCCCACCAACCACCTGGACATAGAAACCATAGATGCACTGGCAGATGCTATCAATGAGTTCGAGGGAGGAATGATGCTTGTCAGCCACGACTTCAGACTCATCCAACAGGTAAGGACAGTTGTGAGTTTTGTCAGAGCAACTTTCTAACATTTTAGTCATGAAAACAAGGTGTTTTCAACTGACTGGCTCTTACTTATCCCAAAAAGATGGGTGAGTAAAAAAAAAACAAAACCCCCGCGATTCCCTTACTGCGTTTATGTTAAACAATTGCTCAGCTAGCCCAGGAAAAGATTAAGTACTTAAAATAAAATGAAAACCACCAGAAATGTGAAGTGCTGATCTATCTGCTATAGCTTTGGCTGCAAGTTCAGGTATGATTTTATTTTTCACTGTGATAGACCCAAGTAGTTCAGGTCAAAAACTACTTTTGTTTCAATTACCAATTTAGCAAGAAAGGCTTTTCATCTTAGTCCATGAACAAAGCCAGGAATATAGAGGGGCCTGGGACTTTCAGTTCTAAAATCTTGTACAAATTATGCTGAAAACACCAGGAAAGATGTTTACGTGTAGATGCTTTTCTTTGGTAGTCTAAATGTGAAAGTTATCAAACTTTTCTTGCCAGACTTCAGAGGGTAGTTTTTACTTAACTTTATAATTTTGGTAAGATTATAAAAATTTGTACTGCAAACGTCTCTCCTCCTCCTCCTCCTCCTGGTGTGTTGGCTCTCAGGTCGCACAGGAGATCTGGGTCTGTGAGAAGCAGACAATCACCAAGTGGCAAGGGGACATCCTTGCCTACAAGGAGCATCTCAAGTCGAAGCTGGTGGATGAGGACCCGCAGCTCACCAAACGGACCCACAACGTGTGAGCTGAGGAGCCCCGGCCGTGCTGTCCTGGGGCTGCCGCTGGCCACGGCGGGGCAGAGCTGCTGCTCCCTCTGGCTGTGTTCTAGGATTGCTGCAATACTGCTTCCCCTCGACTTGCCTTGCACCTCTATGTCTGGACAGAGCTGTTCTCTTCTGATCTGGCTGCATTTGGGCAACTGTTTCCTTATTTAGACAACATCCCATCTGAGCCAGGCCTTGAAATCTGTTGGCTTGGGGTCACGACAGTGGCCATCGGGGTGTCCAAGCTGCAGTGATATGCAAGTGGAGACCCCAGCCCAGCTTCTCCTGCCTTTTCCTTCCCAATTTCTGCTTCAGTTTAGATACTTCACTTCAAACTCCTCTGGCCTTGGTTTGTTTTTAACTATTATTTAACAGTGTAATTAACAGATCTGCCTGAGAATCCATCAGTCAATAAAGAGAGAAAAACAATCTTGCCTTTTTTTGTGAGCCATGGTAGTTGGGTTGTGCTGGGGTGAGTCAGCAAGTCCTGAGCTTTGAGTGAGATCAGCCTTTCTGCTAAATGCTCAGTTCCTCAGTACAACCAAAGCCGTGGCCAGAAATTGAGAGATGTGGTGAGTACTGAGCTTTGGAGACACTGAGCAGGGTCCTCACTGGCGCACCTTGGCTCAGCCAGACTGAACACTGCATTTCCAGTGAGTCACAGAACAGGCCACGGATGCCTCTGTCGTAGACAGTGACTGACACAACCTGAAAGTGTTCTGAAGATCATTGTTAGAGACAGAACATAGATCTGTGGAACACCAGCTGTGTTCTTACAAAAACTGGCTCAGGTGTGGTGTTGTGCTTCACCTTGAATTGTCTAATCATAAGACTCAATAATGTAGGAATTTTGGACTCTGAACTAGTTCCTTGCAGGTTTAATGAAAGACTAATCAACTGAAGTTTAATGGTTATTTTTGTTCTCAGTAACAGATATTGGAGAAGTTGGTGTTCAAACCTCACCATGAGCCACAGAAGCTTGAATAAAATACATTTTAATTTAGTACGAGAATAAAGGTACTAAAGAGAAAGGTAGGTAGCAAATTGAACCTAATAGCTTTTTTTTGATCGTGAGTCATTGTTTTATTACTTCTGAGCCATGGGGGTGACAGCACTGGTCACAGGAGAGGCTTGTGTAGCCCAGCAGCCCATCTGGCAGCACAAGTGCCTGGGTGAATGGAAGGACAGGACAAATGAAGGAATTGTGCTCCCATGCAGGGCATTCTTTAGTGCCAACTGACTGGCTTTGACTTTTTGAGTAGAGTCTTTCCTTATTTTTCTTTCCCAAAGGGCCCATCCAAGTTGTGACTGCTGCTGTGGAAGCACTGAGTGTCATCCATAGGACAAACGTCACAATGTGGGCTGCTTCCAGTAGATCAAAAAGGACCCTTCAGGTTTTTACCAGTTCTAGCAATGCCCTGAGGGAGAAAAGTAATATGTTTTCTGGGAAAATAATGCCAGTTAGTATAAGTGCTTCCAAGTTAGTTCTGCAGAAAGGTCTAGATGGCAGTAAATGTCCCCTGGATGACTGTCTCACAGTGGAGGACTTGGAAGTTATCAGGTAGAGTGAGGGTGTGAAAACTCACAGGGAAGTGATTACTCAAAAGACTGATGGGTCACAAGTTAAACCATAATAGATTAATGCAGGTCTGTTTGTGCTCCTCTCTAGGTGTAGGAAGTGCTGGTGAGTTGGAAATGGTTGTGAAGTAGCTCTGAGAACAGTGAGGTCAGAGTCCTCACTGAAGCTAAAGCTATTTGTCCTGTACTTCTTTTCCTTACCAAGGATTTGGCAACATTTCATTTCACTACATATCAGATCTGCTGTAATAAATGGAGGATACAATCTTAACTCAGTTCTTTGGGAGCGGTAGCCCCCGAGAATGGCCTGGGAATGCTGGGATGACAGGGGCAGTAGTTGGAGCATTGTTGTAGCTCATGGAGCCAGGAAGAGCACTGTCACCTATCTGCTGCTGCAAGAGAGAGGAGCTTCTCAGGTGCACACAGGTCTCTGATGTATAAACGAGGGCCACAGATACAAGTTTGAAGCAAAAGCAGCTGTAGCTGCACTAGGGGTCACAGTAGGCCAGGACTTGTGAAATGGAATCCATAAATGTGCTTTATTAGCCTTGGTTTAACCTCAGTTTGTTCTGTGGTGACAGTGTGTTGGGCTGTGCTGAAGCAGCTGTTGCAGACAGATGTCCTGGAGCACTGAACTCAGACAGCAACAAGCTGAGGCAGTGCCACTTCAAGCTGTTTCAGCTGAGAATTTTCTGGTTTTGCAGAAAAGCAAAACTATCAATAAATTACAAGAGTTGCTCCTCGGGTGCTAGGATGGTCATTTCTGTAAAAGAAGTGACCCAGTGCCTGCATAGTCACACTTGCCTGTTATCCAAAAGAAAGGTTGGCTCTAACACAGCCAGAGGTGGCAGGTTCAGGCTTGTGGGATTCCCTTGTGTGTGTGCTGCAGGCAGATCCATACACCACAAACCAGCAGCAGGATGAGGCAGGCTCAGCACAGCAGCCTGTACAGCCTCTAGCACACGTAGTCCAGGGAAGCAGATGGTAATTCTCCAAACCTGAGGCTCCAAAGCTGACCGTACTCCTCCAGGCACCAGCCTCCACCCTTGGTGTGTAAGGACTTCCTGTGCCTAATACTGGGTGAGCAGTTGCTGTTCCTCCACCAACGGGTCCCTGCCAGCTAAATGGGTTCTTTTCAGAAAAGACAGCTGTGTGTTTCTCACTGTGTAAGGCTGTGTATTACAAACAGGGTGGGAGCTGGGGAGGGATACAACAGCCCCCAGCTCCTTCAGTGCAGGAGTCCCTCACTGTGTGCTGTGACCAAGGAAACACAGCTCCCATGGCAAGGAGGGTGGTGGAATATCCCTCTGAGGGGGGACCCTGTACTGCTCCTGACAACACAGGGCCCCTTAGGAAGCACAAGTGGTGATGTGCCCTGCTCCTCACTGCCAGAATTAGTCACTCTTCTTTCAAGAGGATCCCACTGCCACATATCTTCACAAGCCCATTCTCCTTCACAAATGCACTGACACGACCATTCCAGCCTGCCCTGCCTGATCACTGAGGTTTCAGTGTCTGGGAGTAAGAACCTGCCGTGGCACTGCCCCCCCTGTCACTGTGACAGTTATTTGCACTAGGGGAGGGTGATCAGGTGCCTCCCCATGAGGACAGGCTGAGAATAAAGCGATCCAGAGAAACACTGTGGGCTGCACAAAGACTGACTGATGAGTAGTCCTCCCAGGCTCACTCTTAGGGAGATGTGATTTGCTCAGGATGTGCCAGTGTGATGTGTGTACCTGAGCAGGAGATTCCCCCTGTCGGCACAGAAACCCCACCAAACAAGGTGTGTTCCCCCACCATACAAGCATACTGGCATCACCCCTTATGGCTGTAGTGGTGTCTGCTGAAAGGCTTCCTTTTCTCTCCAAAGTACAGAAAACTCTGTTTGTTCATGTCTCTGCTGTGCTGCTACACGTTTTTCCTGGCTATGCCTAAATCCTGTGTCACATTTACCCTCATTAGCGAAATCATTGGTTTCCAAGACAGGTCAATCCACCCTTGGGGTGTCAGCCCTCCACTGCCCCCCTCCTGGCATTCCAGGCCCTGTTGTGTGCAGCACGTGGGATCCAAGAGCAGGCTAGGTAGCAGGGGAAATTTGGCTGGTAGGATGTTTACAGTGCCATTCTTTCATCTCTGGACCTATTCTCCCTGCAGTTACTGGGTTTCCCCTGATGGCATTACCTGTTCCATAGAACAGATGTGATTCCATTTGATTCTGGAGTACCTTGAGTACTCCAATTCACACCCTTGCACCAAAGCAAGATCCCTCCTTTCACCAAACTCCTTTTGGACCTGGGAATGGCTCTTCTCTGGTAATTCTGTCCCCTGTAAATCAGATGCTTCTGCTCTTGCCCTTCTTTGCCCCAGTTACACTCAAATTTCTCAGGTCTGAAAGTTTAGCTGAACCTGTCACTTCCAAACTCCTCTCAGGCCAGCTGCTTTTCATTTAGAGCAAAGTGGAATCATCAGCCACAGGTGTGTACTTGTCCTGCTTCTTGAGGGCTGTAACTGAGGCAGGGTAGGTCCTGCTGCCTCTGCTATATAACCGGCCCCACAGCACTTACTGGCTGTTCTGTTGGAGGCCAAGATGAGCCCAGAACCTTTGAAAAAACATGGTCATGCTGCTGCTTCTGGGGAAAAAAGATCTAAAAGGAAGCCAAAGAGAAAGGAAGCATTTTCAGTCTATATTTACAAAGTACTGAAGCAGGTGAGTAAATGTTTTTTTTTTGCTAGAAATTGCTTTGTACATAAAGCAACTTCTCCCTGTTGAATGTTAGCACCATAAAGAGCAAGGAAGAAAAATCTGGGTTTCTAGAGAGATGGGGAAAGAAAAAACAGTGTAAGTGCAGGTACAGGAGAGCCCCAGCTGAAGCTTAGAAGTTGAGGGGGTGGATTCTAGGGGTAGTAGAGATGGATCCAGAGCAGACAGTGTTTCCTAGAGGGAATGAGCTCTGGTGCTTAGCTCTACCTGAAGAAGCAATTTCATGAAAGTTAGTACAGTAGAAATAGCTGCTTCTGGCCCCCTGAGTAGATGTCTGGTGATTTTTGACGGGGAGATGAGAGCATTTTTGGAAGTGGCCATGAGTTTTCTAGGCCGTGGTTGTCAGCATGAGTCTGTAGCTAGGACTTGGCAATGGGAGTATTTCCATCCCTTACAGCCAGTGCTGAATACAGGAGCCTTCTGCCAGTGCAATCCCCAAACTCCCACAGCATCACGGGAGCCTATCCTGAGTTTGAAGTGGCCCATGATTTGAAACCCTCGGGGTGGCAGCTACAGGTGCCTTTGGAGTCACAGTGCCCTGTCTGGGACGGGGACCAGAGCTCCCACTCCCTCCCGGTGCTGGGTGGGTGACACCGAGCC
Organism: Haemorhous mexicanus; assembly: GCF_027477595.1. Classification (NCBI taxonomy): domain Eukaryota; kingdom Metazoa; phylum Chordata; class Aves; order Passeriformes; family Fringillidae; genus Haemorhous; species Haemorhous mexicanus. The sequence continues at coordinate 175,423 of NC_082341.1, forward strand.
GCTGTTTGGGTCCCACCCTGCAGGTGCACCCCGACCTCGCCATCTCCTCCAAGGCCATGAGCATCATGAACTCCTTTGTGAACGACATGCTGGAGCGGCTGGCGGCGGAGGCCTCGCGCCTGGCGCAGTACGGGCGCCGCGCCACGCTCACCAGCCGCGAGGTGCAGGCGGCCGCGCGCCTGCTGCTGCCCGGGGAGCTGGCCAAGCACGCTGTCTCCGAGGGCACCAAGGCTGTCACCAAGTACACCAGCAGCAAGTGACCCCCGGGGACACCACCCGGGCCCGCCGCCTCCTGCGGGAGAAGCGCTGGCTCTTATTCAGCTGAAAAAGCAGAACCTCACATTGTCTGCCTGCAAATAAAAATGCATAGAAATACAGATTGTGTCTTTAATCTTTGCATCACAAATTGTGAGGCAGTTGAAACTGTGGCCATGGGAATTGTTTGGGAGGGCTGGAAAAACAGCTGCAGTTTGAAAACAACCACATGCAACTAGGAGCAGGGACCAGAGGGCGTGCCTGGGTGAAGCTGAGGTCGCCATGGAAAGCATAATGGGTTCTCTGCAGTTCTCCAAACTCCTTACTTTGGCTTTCAGATTCCTGACTGCTAAAAACTTCTGCTGCCTTTGACTTTCCTGCTGTTCTTCAACTGCTTCCTAACTGTGGTGGGTCTTTCTGCCCAAGTTATCAGTTTATACTGGTTAGAGTAGATGCTAAATCTCCCTGGGTCAATAGGATCAAATTAGCACTGGGTAAAGGGTTCTTCTAATGTTTATAAACTATTTTCAAAGCTGTTGTCCTTTGGTTGTTTTTTTTTGGCTTGTGGGTCATGCAAATGAGAGTTTTTCCTTGTTAGCTGTTTTTGTGTATTGTTTTTGTCATTGCTGTTGTTTAGTTTGAGTTTTGCTGGTTTTGTGGGTTTTTTGTAGTTTTTTTTTTCCTTCTGGTGAAAACTTTCTCCTTTTCTGGGATAGGCAGAACTGAAGCAAAATGAGCTTCACTGACAGGAAAAACAGTTTTCTTTCTAGACATGTGGCCATCATCTCTACTTGCTGCCAGTGTCTTCTTGCAGGGCTCTAAACTGGGCAAGGGTTGGGTGTCCTGTGTTCTGCCTTGGACCTTGTGTGTGTGCTGCAGGTAGATCCATGCACCAAAAACCAGCAGCAGGAGGAGGCCCAGCACAGCAGGCTTGGACCATCATATTAGTGACCATCATATTAGTGACTGGCCCTCACTGCCTTTCCTTGTGTCCCCAAGTGCCTCTCACAGGAGGGATCCAGGGCCCTGAAGGGAGAATAGGCACACTTCTGCTGTCTGTCCACGTGGAGCCTGGGCAGCCCACAGGGCTGAGTGCTGTGTCCAGGGCCATGCCCCTGTGGTGGATGGCTTGACTGCCCTGTAAGCACAGCACCGTCCTGGGGTGTGTGGGGCTGCCCTGGATTCCTGCACGGAGCTGCTGCCTCAGGGTCTGTGCTGGAGTGAAGAAAACGTGGTCCATGTTCTGGCTAGAGATCATAGAATGGTTTCAGCTGGAAGGGCCCTTAAAGCCCGTTCAGGTCCACCTCCTTGCCACAGGCAGCGACACCTTCTGCTAGACCCGGTTGCTCCAAGCCCTGTCCAGCCTGGCTTTGGATGCTTGGGCATCCATAACTTCTCTGGATAACCTGTTGCAGTGCCTTTGTCAGCTTCAGGGTGGGACTGGATGCCTGGTTCTAATGTCTTATCTTCACGGCCACTGTCAGGGTAGGAGTACCAGGAGGAACCAGAGCTGGGTTAAGTTTCAAGGTGGCAGTAATGGGGCAATCCTGGATTTCCCCAGCGTGTGAGGTGCTGCTGCATCTCATGAGCTGTGACTCTGGTGGGGGCCAGCCTGGTCAGCAGTGTGGGCCAGAGAAGATGTACATGATGCTTCTAGAGAGAGCACAGGAGGCAGCAGCACTGGGAATCTCCCCTTCAGCTCCATCCCTGCTGCTGTAGAGTGGGGCTGGCTAGGGAGAGAGCCAAGGGCTGTGCTGGGTGCTCTGTTTCCTTTTGACTGTAGGACAGCATTGAAGAGCAATCTCTTCATTGTGTCTGGCTTGCAAGCCAAAACTGGACTTGAGCAGAGGTGTGGGCTGCGCCTCTTTTCCTCCCTCTCGCCCTTGTGGTGGCTGTGCTGTGCAGAGAGGCTGTGTGGCTGGCACTAGGGGCAGAGAGCTGCGGGGATGCTCAGCTGCATGCATGAATGGGAGGCAGACCTGGGAGAGTCCTGCCCAAGAGTGGGAGGCCTAAGGTGAGGAGAGGCAAGTTTTGCCTTGATCCATAATTGTGTAAAGGAACTAGGTCCTAAACATACTTGCAAGTGAGATTAAAACATAAATGAGGTTAGATGTTGGAAAACAAAGTGATGATTCAACTTTTTTTTTTTTTTTTTTTTTTTTTTTGTCCTTCATAAAAGAGAAACGCAAAGAAAATAGAAAAGAAGGAAAATGCTGAGAATAATTGTGAACAGCACAGGAAAGGGGTGACCACCACCAAGGGTCCAGAGCTGGCTTACAGAGTGCAACGGGGGAGATCTTTGTTGGGTGTGATGGGTCTTTCCCTGGTGAGCTCCCTCTGAGAGCTGGCAAACAAGCCAGAGACGGAGCAGAGCCACGGCAGCCAGGCCAGCAGGGTGGGGCACGAAAAGCCTCCCAGGAGCAGCCAGGACAGATAAGGACAGCAAAGACTTCGATGTTTTCTAGATTTTGTGGCCCCTGTAGCAGGTTAGGTACTTGCCTACAGAGGATGTTGAACGTGGCCGCCACAGCCACCTCCTATCAACAGCCGGAGTGCGGAGATCATCTTTGCTTGCTAAAATGTCATTGACTGCTCCTTAGTATCTGGTGAAGTTTGCCTGATGTATCAAAAGTTTATTACTTGCTTGCCTGTAGTATCACCTGCAAAGGGGGCGCCTCGCTTTCTAAAATAAACCAGTTCCTGTTCGTTGTTGGAGGCAGTTCAAAACTTTAACTTACAGACCGTTAACTTTGAGGAGGCAATGGAGAAAAATTCCTTGCTTTTGACTCGTTCATTACAGCTTTTTTCCTTTTCCAGCAGCTCTGGCAGCCGTGCTCTCAGGGATGGGCAGCGCGGAGGAGCCCGGAGCTGCAGTTCTCCTCCTGCCCTGGAGATGGGTCTGTCTGCCCGAGCTGGGATCGGAGCAGGCTGCCCGGGTCTGTCTGCCTGAGCTGGGATCGGAGCAGGCTGCCCGGGTCTGTCTGTCTGTCTGAGCTGGGATCGGAGCAGGCTGCCCGGGTCTGTCTGTCTGAGCTGGGATCGGAGCGGGCTGCCCGGGTCTGCCTGCCTGAGCTGGGATCGGAGCGGGCTGCCCGGGTCTGTCTGTCTGTCTGAGCTGGGATCGGAGCAGGCTGCCCGGGTCTGCCTGCCTGAGCTGGGATCGGAGCAGGCTGCCCGGGTCTGCCTGCCTGAGCTGGGATCGGAGCAGGCTGCCCGGGTCTGTCTGTCTGTCTGAGCTGGGATCGGAGCAGGCTGCCCGGGTCTGCCTGTCTGTCTGAGCTGGGATCGGAGCAGGCTGCCCGGGTCTGTCTGTCTGTCTGAGCTGGGATCGGAGCAGGCTGCCCGGGTCTGCCTGCCTGAGCTGGGATCGGAGCAGGCTGCCCGGGTCTGTCTGCCTGCCTGAGCTGGGATAGGAGCAGGCTGCCCGGGTCTGTCTGCCCGAGCTGGGATCGGAGCAGGCTGCCCGGGTCTGTCTGTCTGTCTGAGCTGGGATCGGAGCAGGCTGCCCGGGTCTGTCTGTCTGTCTGAGCTGGGATCGGAGCAGGCTGCCCGGGTCTGTCTGTCTGTCTGAGCTGGGATCGGAGCAGGCTGCCCGGGTCTGTCTGCCTGAGCTGGGATCGGAGCAGGCTGCCCGGGTCTGTCTGCCTGCCTGAGCTGGGATCGGAGCAGGCTGCCCGGGTCTGTCTGTCTGTCTGAGCTGGGATCGGAGCAGGCTGCCCGGGTCTGTCTGTCTGTCTGAGCTGGGATCGGAGCAGGCTGCCCGGGTCTGTCTGTCTGAGCTGGGATCGGAGCGGGCTGCCCGGGTCTGTCTGTCTGTCTGAGCTGGGATCGGAGCAGGCTGCCCGGGTCTGTCTGTCTGTCTGAGCTGGGATCGGAGCAGGCTGCCCGGGTCTGTCTGTCTGAGCTGGGATCGGAGCAGGCTGCCCGGGTCTGCCTGCCTGAGCTGGGATCGGAGCGGGCTGCCCGGGTCTGTCTGTCTGCCTGAGCCCAGCTCGGAGCTGCCCGGGAACCGTGCCCCTTCCTCCGCCGGCAGCCCAGCTCTCTCGGCAGGTGCCTGGCTGGCTCTGTGGATAAGGTGCTGATTTATGAGAAGTCAGAGGCTGTCTCCTGCAGATATCTGATGGAGCATCGAGCACCGGCTGAGCCCCGGAGGAGTAAGGATTTAAAGCTGTAGGTTCTTGGTTCTCCAGTACTGCACTTTTACATCCTGCTTCGTGTCACATCCCCCTCCTCCCTCCACCCCCAACAAAGACCTGAAGAATGGAGTTGGAGATTGGGCTCACATTCCTCTTACTAGATCCCTGCACTTCTCGGAGATGTGACAGGCAGTGCAGATGCACGGAGGGGCACAAGGAGGAGGTTGCTCTTGGAATGAGGGAGTTCTACGTTGAATCTGCCCACAGTGTCCCTTTCATATTTCCCGTGTGAGGGGCTCCTCTCTTGCTGTGCAGGAGTCCTGCTGCTCGTTTCTCCACAGTTAGACCCCCCGGAGCTGCCCAGGATGCTGCCCAGGATGTCATCCAGGGCTGTCTTTTCCCGAGGACTCACCCTGTGTTTAGCTGATGAGCTCTGCGGAGAGCCATGCCTCAGCTCAGCTGCTTTCAGACGGGGCTTGTGGCTCCCGTGAGATGCGGGCAAAGTTGCTTTTGGGCTCTGCTGCCCAGTGAGAGGGCACTGGTCGGTGTGAGAACAGCTCAGATGTACTCAGGTTACACTAAAAGCAAAACTTTGAGCCTGTGCAGGCTCTCTTCCAAAGTGTGCTGGGGCTGCCTTGCTCCAGAGAGTCTGTCTTTGTCTAGGTCTGCCTATGTCTTCGCAAGTCTCACAGCAAGTTTTTAGTGCTGCAACACTGCATCACTGTCATGTTGCATGTCCCTGGCCCCACGTCTGTGTTCTGACTAAGCTATGCATGTCTGTGGGCTAGAAACAATTTTTTTTTTTTTTGTCCCTTTCTTCAGCCTCTCAAAAAGAGCACTATAGGGCTGAATGAGCGTTCATGAAAACATCACCAGTGCCTGTGCTCTGTTTTCTGTTTTCTAAGTGAGCAGTGGCTTAAGAGCACGTGCTCTTTCTCTCACATGGAGGAGGAACAAGAGGCAGAGCATCCCTGAGGTCTGTTCGGAGTGGAGCAGGTTTGAGGAGAGGGAGCCTTTTGGGCAGTGGAAGCTGGCAGCAGTGTGCAGACCTGTGTGTATTCCCCTTGCCATGTAGTGTCCCTTGGCAGCCGTGCTGCCAGGTGGTGCTCCAGTGTCTCATCAGACACTATCCAAACAGCAGAAGCAGGAGGGGCTCGGCACAGGGGGGAAAATGAGCTGGTGATGGATAGCCCTGGCCATGCCAAAGCTGTTAAAATATGAACCTCTGTTGTACAGCCAGGGTTCCAGCAATGGACTCTCACCCTCTCTGTGCTCAGCTGCTCGTGTTGGGGTGTGCTGCTCTGGGTCACTTCTGTTTAGGCTGGGGGTGGCTGCTGTCTCTGAGGGCTGGCAGCTTGTTGTTGGCCTTGGAACCCCTGTGTGGAGGAAAGGAGAGGGGGCATGGTCAAAGGTCAGACAAGCACTCGCCCATCACCAATGCACTGTTGCCTGAAGCTCTGTCACCCCTGATGCTGCCAGTGCTGTGCTGGGACTGAGCATCCACGGCATCCTTGGAGCTCTCTCTACCTGTGTTCTCCCCAGCAAGGGTTGCTACAAAGAGTTTGTTTCCTTGGGGTTTTGCTCTCTTTTCATGCTCTGTGTGCTCTGGATTTCTACAATAATGCTGTTTTCTTCATTTTCCCTGCTCAGGATTGTGCCTGGGGGTGTGGGAGGTATTCAGACTAAGTGAAAAAGTAAATCTTATGTTGTAACCATTACTTCCAGGGCCATATAAAGGGGGTCAGGAGGCATCCTTGCTCTCCTCCTTGTCCTCTCCCAGTGTAGCCCTGCATTACCTGATGCCAAACTGGGCAGAGACAGGAAGACCTGCTGTCTGGTGAGGTGACCCTGACCTGGAGCCCCGGGGCTGACTCGCAGCATCCCTGGGGCCTGGAAGCTGCTCTGGGGCTGGAGGTCACTGGGATGAGGACACAAGGTGTGCTCTCACATAAGCAATACGTGCTGGCCTGGGCTCAGCACAGGTACCAGTGGTGCCATGTTTGGCCTCCGAGGAAGAGGAGGAGGAGGAAGCTGCCATGTGGCCCCATGCCGGCTGTGGGGCTGGAGGAGAGGATGACATGGGCAGAGTGGCCCCATGAGGAATGGCTGCTGCAGGCCACACGCCGTTTTCCCATTAGTGAGTGTTTAGTTCAGCGTTTTAAATAATTGTGTCCTCGGAATGATATTTAAAATCCATTTGGGAGGCAATGAGGCGGGAAAGTGCCTGTGCCATTGTGATGACGCTGCGCGGGCCGTGCCACACATGCATATTACAAACTCGTTACAGGCTCGTCTCCACGCATGCTGCTCCCTCCCCACACAGGCTCCTTCTGAAGCTCTGAATGCCTCTCCCCCACCATGGCTGCAGTGCTTGGCCCTATGGAGACATTTAAGTGACAAGATAGACGTGGTGTCCTCTGGGGTGAGGGACAATGCACAGCCAGGTCATGGCACCTGGGTGCTGTCCATGGCAATGGAGGCGTGTGGGCCACACCTGGTGATGGAACTCTTGTTCAGGTGTCCTGGCCTTCATCTGTGGTCTCTTTCTGACCAGCTCTTGGACTTGTGTCACTGCAGGTTCCTGACCCTGAAGCCCCAGGGCTTTCAGCTGGTGTGCTCTGGGCACTGTTGGACGAGTTGTGTCAGCTGTTCTGGGCTGGCTCTGAAGCTGAGGACAAGCCTGAGCCCTGAATGCCCATGCAGTTGCACGAGCTGGAGGGACTAGGTGTGAGGGAGCTGACGGAGCAGCAGCAGCGGTTCTGTGGGTGCTGGTTAGTGCTGGCTGGGAGAGTGGCCTTGCTGCTCTTTCTGTTTCTCTCTGACTGCTCTGTGGGCACCCTCTGTGCTCCCTCAAGCCATGCAAGATGGAAATCCTGTGTGGGAGGACAAGGCAGTATTCAGTCCTTGTCCTCTTCCTCCTGACCATGTTCAGGCTCTCCTAGCCAGGGTCTCCCCGCTGTGGTTTTTCTCAGTGCTGCCTTGTGGCCAAACATTAGTGGGGTGAGGATGAAAGCCCCAGGTGCATTTAAAGACATGCTGTATTCGGACATTTGTCTCTTTCTCAGTGACCCAGCTGGCTGTTCTTCTGGCTAGGAAATGGATGGCTCTGGCACCCTTTCCTCTGCCTGCAGCTGAGGACCCTCAGTGCTCTCAAGGTCTCTGTGGACTTTCCTTCTTGGCACCTGTGGATGCTGGGCTTGGAGATGCTGAAGGAGGCTGCTTGTGTTTTATTGGTTTGTTGGTTTTTGTTGGTTTTTTCCTTTCTGGGTGGGTGGGTTTTTTGTTTGTAGTTTTGGGTTGATTGGTTTGTTTGAAGCGGTTTTAGGGATTTTTTTGTTGTTAACAATGGGAATGGGAGAAAATGTCCAGGGTAGCGGGTGCAGTCAAGGATGTGCAGACCCAGGTGTGTGAAATGCTGAGTGTGAGCACACGGCCTGCCCTCAACCAGCATGCAGGGGTAATGGGTGGGGGACCCCTGCAGGCAGGGTGCTCCTCCCAGGGACCTTTCCTGGATGGCCTTGGGTGCAGGAGTGCAGTAATCCGTGGTTTCCCTGGGCCTTATACGAGTCCAATCCGGCTGGCTCAGACTCTAGCCCACACGGACCCGCACAGACGAAGGTAAAAGACGAGAGGCGCTCTTCTCCACGTGGGTGCGAGTATCTTGTTTATTGGCTTGGTGCAGACACAGGTGATGGGGTCACCCAGGTAGAAAAGAGGGCGGGGAACCCTCACACAGGAGGTTTTATACCCTCGGGGATGGGGGCGGGGGAGAGAGGACCGGGGCCAATGGGATGCCATTGGGGAGGGGCGAATTACCTATGGGACAGGCCAGGTGTGTAACAGGGGGGGTGTGAGGGGGAGACCATGGAATGAGGGAGGGGGAAAACCCATCTGCTTGACCCAACATGCTCAGTAGAAATTGCCCATCACCAGTGCAACAACAACAACTAAATAAACTATTTAGTGCAATACAACACCTCCACCTTTTCTGTTAACTAAAGTTGAAAGGAGATGTGTTGGACTATTTCTGCTGCTGATTATGAATTTGTCCACCACCCCGAGAGTCCCCAGTCCTTGAACAGTCCTCGGATCCCTGCTTGACTTGTCCGATCAGGCTTTTTACTTCTCGGAGGGCTGCGTGGATGTTGGGTGATTTTGATGCTAGGTTCATGCAGCACAGTCCTGTTGGAGCGTCTGTGCCAGGGTCACCCAGATGCTTTGGCGTGGCTGAGGAACGATCCATGCAGCTGTCAGACTGCTCAGGGTGAACAGGATCACAACTCAGACAGGGCTCTTTGTGAGGTTAGGTGGGAGGTAGATTTCCTGTTCTACAAAGGAAAGCAGACAATTTTTTAAAGAAAACACATACAAGTTCACATGTCTGCCGGAATGCAGCTAATTTTTCTATGATGATTTTTCTTTCTTTTTCCAGCGGCGTCTTCTCTTGGAGGCGACAGCTGCTTGCTTCTCATCCCCGTCTGCTGGAGCTGGATTTTTAGGGCCGAAGGGTTTTACCCACTGTTGGGGTATCCATCGAGGGCCTGAGGGGGTGGATACACATGCATAACCACGTCCCCAGGTGACGAGCTCATAAGGACCCTTGGTTGTCCAAGTTTCTGGGTCCTTAATGAGAACTGGTGGACGCTGTGACAACTTAAACCGGTTGTTATTACTGAAATGACGTATTACTGGAGGATTCATGTTTTCAAATGAACAATTCAGAAAATTGATGGTAAACAAGGCTTTACAGAGCTTTTGTTGTGGAGTCATCCACACTGCAGAATTTCCCTGCCTAGCCAGGACGTCTTTGAGTGTATGGTGGGCACGCTCGATCACAGCTTGACCTGTGGGGGAGTGGGGAATGCCTGTCTTATGCTCCACTCCCCACTGCTGGACAAACTGCAGGAACTCCTTGGAGGCATACACTGGGCCATTGTCAGTCTAATCTCCCTAGGGACCCCCAGTACTGAAAAGGCTTGCAGCAAGTGTTGTTTAGCATGTGCAGCCCTTTCCCCTGTGTGGGCAGAGGCATAAACCACACCTGAGTATGTATCTATGCTGACAAGTACGTATTTCATGTGACCAAAGCTGGGAATGTGTGTGATGTCTGTCTGCCACACCTCGCAGCTCCCGAGGCCTCGGGGGTTAACCCCAACACCCAGGGATGGCACTGCCTGAAGCTGGCAGTTGGGACAGGTGGCCACAATGGCTCAAGCCTGACTTCGTGTTAGCTGGAACTGACGGATTAGACCTGGAATATTTTGATGGTATTGTTGGTGACTTAGCTTTGCCTGTTGAAAGAGGTCTGGAAGGCGTGCCATTTCTGCTGGAGCTGCAAGGGAATCTGCTTTGCGATTACCTTCTGCGATCTCGCCTGGCAAATCTGTGTGTGACCTCACGTGCATCACATAGAAAGGGTGCTCCCCAACAACAACAACAACTAAATAAACTGTTTAGTGCAATACAACACAGGAGCAGTGCTGAGTGAGAGGGGTTGGTTTGGGATTCTAGTCCCAAACCCCTAGCTGGGTGGAAATGATGGCACTGGTTTCAGGAACAGCACAAGTTGTAAAAACAGGTTGGAGAAGAACTAAGAGGTCTTAGTTTGTCCTTTTCCTCATCTCTTAGGGAATCCAGACTTCCTGTACTCAAAGTTCCCCAAGTCAGGGCTGCTGCTCTGAGTCCCTCACCTGGCTGGAGGAGACTCTGAAGCTCGAGTGTGGGTTCCACAGTGGAGCTGGAGATGCAGCCACTGCATCCTTCAGGAGAACAATGTGCTCCCAGCCCAGCACCAGGGGATGCTGCACTGGCACAGAGCAGCTGGGCTGAGGCAATGGGAATGGTTGGCATGATCCCAGTCCTGGGACTGGTTCACAGACCCTCTTCAGCTTTAAGGTTCTTACATAACTCTTTGCTCTGGAAACAGCTGCCAACAGGAACACAAGCAAAGTCTGGTTCTCTGTTTGATCAGTACCTCCAGCCACACCACAAAGAACTTGATTACAGTTAGGGACCAATGTGACAGTGTTGTACAAGCTGTTTTTCTCAGGGCTCCCCTCTCTGCCCTTCTGTATCCTGCCTAGCCCTGTGGTCTTTTGGTCCCTGTAGAGCTGCCTGTGGGGAAGAGCTCTGTTCTTGGGATGTAATGACTTCTGACTCCGAGTCTGATCCAGGCCTTTCCCAAGCTCCCCTCTCCCACCTGCCTCCCTGCCGTGGTTGCCCCACCTTGCTCTGACTTTCTCTCAGTGGGAGCACTGTGTGGAGCAGGGGCTGTCTGCAGATTCAAAAAGCACAAAGAGCATTTCCAGGCTGCCTGCCACCCCTCCCCTGTGCCTAGTCCGTGCTGGTGATTGCACCCAGCAGCTGAAAATAAGCTCTTGGAAGAAGGGGAGGTGGTGATGAGGAGCTGCCAAGCCAGGCTATTTATACTGGGTGATTCAGGCCTCCGCCTGAGTCCAGCCAGATGCAGGGGAGCTGGAACTCAGGAGCAGCCTGCAAAGGACAAACACTTGACCAAGAGGGTCTTTGCTGTAATAGCTCATTTACTGTGTGGCTCAGACTTCTCTGGTGAGTTACCTGTGATGGAGTGCACCTCCCCTCTCTGCTCTGCCCCTCAGCGTCTGCTGCAGCCGGCTCCCTGGAAGGATTCCTGCAGTGTGAGGTCCCAGCACAGTGAGCACAGACTGAGCCCAGATGGCTGGGGACACCAGCACAGCCGCCTGGAGCCACTGCAGTGCCAGGATCTGCTGGTCCAGAATGCACTCTTCACTGGAGACCTGGACATGGTGCAGAAGTACTTCACCAAGAGTTCAGCCATCAATCTCATCATCGAGACCAGGGGCGATGAGCTGCGCTGGACTAGCAGCAAACGTGGTGGGTATGAGGGGCTGGGACATGGGGGGTTAGAAAATGCCCAGGATGGGGTCCAAGGATAGGGCTCAAGCACCTGAGAAAAATATTGAAAGGAATCCCCAGTGGTGGCAGAAGGACTTGAGAACAGCTTTAGTGTGAGGAAGAAAGTCTGCAAGGCTGTACAACAAGTAGTAGTAGGCTTGTTGAAGGTGGCATGAGGCAGATCTACTGGGAAAGAATGAGAATAGGGCCCCTGGAAGAGTTGCTGGAGAAGCACATCCTCAGAACTGTCCTGTTAGAGATTGCTGGGATGGATGTGAAATACGTGTGAGGTGGGGAGTGTGCATGGGAAGAGGCATTAGAATGCTGCTCTGTTCCATGACATAGATTTGACCAGGGGAGCAGAAATCCAGTCTATGAGAAAGATGGTGGAAGCAAGCTTTCCTCAGTGACAGGAGGCAGGAGCTGATCATTCTTGGTGCTTCTTTCCATCTGTACATCTCACTTATCCATCTCTACCTTGTCCAGGCACATCTTGGGGCAACCACACATGCTTCCACACTCTCTGGTCCCTCTTACTTGCCTTCTCATCAGCATGGTCTATAAGCTCCTCAGTAAGCAGTGCAGCTGGTGTGTGTGTTCAAGGCAGAGGTGCGCTGGGCAGCCTGGATGTGCCCTTGCTCTTGCTGCTGTCCCCTGGTGACCTGGTGCAGGCAGACTCCCAGAATTTAAGAGTGTCAGGTGGGGAAGGCCTTTAACTGTATTTGTCCTGATTTAGGGCAAATTTGGGAGAGAGCCTCCTCAACAGAAGGCTGGTGGCAAAAGCCACCCATAGGAGAACGGAAGACCTGTTGATGAAGCTGCTTTCCCAAGGAAGCAGGCAAAATGTCCTGGTGCTGAGACAGACAACAGCATTCTCTGGGGATCCACTCCAGCAAGAGACAAACAGGGTGTGTGGGCTTGCCAAAGCACATGCTGCTACTTGAGAGTGGTGAAGATTATTTACTCAAGTTGCAAGATTTGTAAGACCCGGGTTTTGAATTGTTACAGTCTACTTAGGAATGGAATCACTGAAGGTGTTACCTTTTGTGTAAGTGAGATCATTTGTCAGTAAAATACGGATTGGGTGTGGTAACTCCTGTCCTGTGGCAGGCTGGCAGACACTGGAGCAGCCAGTCTCTCTGCTGGTAAAGGTTTGTGCCCAGAGAAAATGGAACAATGCGAAACGACCTCATGCAGAAATTTCTCTAAACAACAATGGTTCAAGACATGAAAAACCCAACCAAACAAGATCATTCATCAAGCACAGAGCAAAAATGTGCGGCCAAATTTGTCAGATAGGAATACAGAACAAAAACCAAAACAAACCTTCATGCTACCTGAGGCTGGTCTCTGTATGTCACTGACCGCGTAGGGACAGGTTCCCAGAACTGAGTGACCTTCACAGTAGGTTCTAGTGACCTTGTCCTTCCCAGATCACCTCGCTGGTATTTTAAGGTGCCCAGAGGAAGTGTAAACTGTCTGATGTCACTGATACTTACAGCACTTTCTGCCTCCCTGGTGCGTGACTGGGAACCTCAGGCTTCCATGGGATACCTGCTTATATCCTTGGGTAAATAGAGGGTCCCATCAGGTGAGAACATCTGCCAGGGGCTTCCCTTTCTTTACTTTTTTTAGGCTACATTTCAGTTAGACAAGGTGAATCCAGAGCAAACGGGATACTGTCAGCGTAGAACTTGCTCATTTATTTTCATTACTGAGAAGGGTAAAGTTCCCTCTCTTACACTCTGCTCTGGTCCTCTGGTGATTGTTGCTTGGTGGTCTGTTGGGGTCACTTAACTGGTGTTTAGCTGCATGATCTGAGTAGTTCCATGACACAAAATTAGATTGAACTCTACTAGCCTTCCATGCAGCTTGACATGTTCTCTAGATCACATGGAGCGAACAATATGTGCACGGTGCTAGTGCCACTGAGCAGGGCATGCTCTTCTGTGACCCAGGTGGGCAGGCTGGCTGTGTGCAGCCAAGTGGGCTCAGAGGAAAGCACCAGCTCAGGTGACAGCACTGGAGTGAGCAGCCAAGCCAGGGGAGTGTCTGAGGACTGAAAGGGAGCACCAAAGCTATGCAGGGGCTCTGTGCAAGGCTGGATATCAAGAAAGAGGAGGAAGTGGGGAGAGTCTAAAGGATAATTACCTCCAATTTTTCCCATCCTTGTACCCATTTCTACCATTTCTTTGGCTTTGATTAAAAATAGCTGTCCCGTAGCTTGTTTAAAAATCTTCTTAGTGCCAATGGCTCGGGTGCAACTGGTAGATGGGTGTGCAGTGCTGGAGACATGTGTACAGCCAAGGGGTGAACAAAGGCATGGAGAAGTGTGTGGAGCTGCTGGGGTCATGTTATTGTGGGCAGGGCAGCACTGGGCAACACGCTGAGTAGGCATGAAAACATTTCCCTCTCTGTTGTCTCAGTGATATCTTGACACCGTTACTACCCTTCAAGCTCCCCTGCCCTTCCTGAAGGTTTCCCCTTCACAGCAGGGCACTGCTGAGGTACTGCTGCCTGAGTGGAGAGCCTTTATCAGCCTCTTGGCCCCAGTGTTTGGTCACAAGGTTTCCCAGAATAGAACAGCTGAGACTTGAGCTGCGCCCAGCCTGAGCCAAAGAGAGGGGTATGACGTGTTCCCCCTCCCCGTGGAACGCCCTGGGCTGGCGGGCAGGCAGACTCTCAGCCCAAACTAGGCTGCTGGTGGAGCTGTGCCTCGGAGCCCAGCTGGGTGCACCAGCAGGTCCTGTCCTGCTATCTGAGGACAGTCTGTTTGGGTGCTATGGACAGCACCACAGGTGGAAGACACGAGAGCCAGGAGCCCATCCGCACACAGCAGGCACATGGCCCTGCCCAGGTGTTCTGGCAGGCCCTGCTGGCTGGGGATCAGGGCACCATAGCCAAGATCCTCAGAGATCCTCAGAACAACCTGAGCCCCAGCACCGTGTTTGACACCAGTGACCTGGAAGAGTGGAAGAATTACCGCTTCAACCCCCGCGGGCTGAGTATGGGGGGCAGGGGGCTCAGCCTGGGCTGTGGGGCTCAGCCTGGGCTGTGTGCTCTGGGGCTCAGCTGCTGTGGGGCTCAGCCTGGGCTGTGGGGCATGGCTGCTGCTGGTGTTCTGGGTTACGGGTGCTCCTTGGCTTGCAGTGCAGTGGGAACGGGAACAAGAGCACAGGGCTGTGGTCGGGTTCTCCTGTGCTCCTTGTGGAAAGGGGTTCTTGTTTCTGAGAGCACAGGGTGCATCCAGGAAACCTGGTCCCTCCCACAGGGATTGTCTCAAGTGCTTGAGAGCTGCTCTGCGTGCAGCCTGCTCTGTGCTGTGGGCTCCCACTGGGTTGTGCCAGACCGTCATAACATGGGTTTGACCTTTGAGATGGTCCTGTCACAACAGGACAGCCTATGATGGCTGTCACAACAAGAGTTAGACCTTTGAGACATGTGGCTTGAAACTCACTCGTGTTTTCCCCCTGGAAAACACAGGTGACATAGCGCCTCTGCAAGAAGGAGCTGAGAGGATGTAGTGTGGAACACACCGGTGCAGTCTGGGATGTCTCCAGCTCAGTCTGGGTAGGCAGTGAGAAGCACAGTTTAAGGAGATTTTTTCCTGTAGCATCTGCAGGCTGTTAGCCAGCAGAAAGCACTGGCTCAGCGGTGGGTAGTGCTGGGTCAGCATCTTTGAGAGCTGGCACATTTCAGCCCCTTGCTCTCTCCTAGGCTCTAGATGTCCAGCTCTGCTGTAGCTTGTTGTCTGCACCCTGCTCAGGGCTTGTTTGAGTCCCCTGTGTGTGCGGCAGTTGGCTCTGACACCTCTCTACTGCCTGGTTCCTTGTGCTCATGGTGCTGCACACACGGTGTTTGGCCCAGCCACCTCACTGCCATCAGCCCTGCTCGTGCCCCAGAGCCTTCACCTGCTGCGCCCCTGACAAGAGCAGCCCCGTGTAGCCCCTGAGGCACAGGTGAAGGGCCCAGTGCCCAGAGCAGCCTCTGCTGCGGGCTGCTGCTCCCTGGAGCTCCCTGTCTGCACGGCTGTGTGGCCTGAGAGCCTTCCAGGGATCTCGGCCGGGGGGCCCAGTCCAAATGCAGGGACCTTGCAGGGAAGGGACTTGACGTCCCTTGAGAGGAAACACCCGTCCCTCAGGGGGATGTACTTCAGGTACCTCAAGGAAAAGGGCAGGTGTTTGTGTACCGTGGCTGGATGTGGCTGCACCGTGGCTGGATGTGGCTCCCTGAGCTCTCTTCCCTGCAGGACTGTGGTCGCTGAGCTACGAGCAGGAGTTGACCACGCCGCTGCACATCACGGCGGGCCGGGGCTACACGGAGTGCCTGCGGCTGCTGCTGCAGCGCGGCGCCGCCGTGGACCTGGCCCCGGGGGGCAGGACGGCCCTGCATGAGGCCTGCGCGGCCGCCAGCCCCGACTGCGTGCGGCTGCTGCTCCGCGCCGGGGCCGACCCCGAGGCCGTCTCTGAGCAGGGCTACAGGCCCCTGCACCTCTGCAAGAGCTCGGACTCCATCGGGTGAGTGCTGCCGGGGGCAGCAGCCAGCCTCCCGCCCCCTCAAGCCTAATCCCGCGTGGGAGGGGTCCCTCCTCACCCCTGAGAGTGGGCTGGTGGGTGCAGAACGGGGCTGGCCCTGGTGCCTGCTCCTGCCCCGGGATCACCCCTGAGATCCAGCAGGTGACTGCAAGGCCGTGTCCTTAGCAGGTGCAGTGAGGAGGCAGTGGTTGTAATGTTCAGGGCGTTCCTGTGCAGATCCACTGTGCATGCGAGCAGGCACCGGGTGTGACAACACTTAAGAGGTCTGTGCAGAGTTAGCTGAAATCAGGGTGACAGCATCTCTGCTCACCAGTCATCCTGGCTTAAAAACAGTGCTCCAGGGCATGAGGAGCAGGGGTTTTCGGACTCTGGGGAAAAGCTGGGATGGTACAGATGGAGCTGGGAGGCAGGGTGGGAGGTGGAGATGAGGAATGGTCAGCAAGTTGCCTTGGCCCACACAGGTGTGTCCAGCAGCTGCTGCAGCACGGTGCCAGTGTGAACAGTCAGACAGAGGAGGAGCAGGACACAGCACTGCATGTGGCGTCACGGCACGGCCTGGTAGAGCACGTCCAGCTGCTTCTGCACCACGGGGCTGAGCTGGAGGTGAAGAACAAGGAGGGGCAAACACCGCTGAATGCTGCCTGTGCCCAGCACCATCAGCCCCAGGACATGGACCGCTACTACCAGGTGTGCCAGCTGCTGGTGGAGAGCGGTGCCAGCGTCAACGCCGAGGACCGGGACCGGCAGCACCCGCTGCACCTGGCCTGCAAGAATGCCAACGCTCAAATCGCAGAGTTACTGCTGGCCCGGGGTGCCAATGTCAATGTCATGAACTACGGCGGCAACACGGCCTTGCACAACATCCTGCAGGTGGCTGCCTACAAGCGGGAGCATCGCCCGGAGCAGGTGGTGCGAGCGCTGCTCAACCACGGCGCCGTCCGTGTCTGGCCGGGCTCCCTCCTCAAGGTGAGGGGAGTGGGTGGGAGAGGAAGGCTGTGAGCAGCACCAGGGCCTCGTGGGCCCTGCTGTCACAGCAGGGCTTGTTCCAAGGCAGCCTGTTTGCTGTCCTGCTCTGCTCTGCCCAGGGCCTGAGAAGAGAGAACTGCCATTATTGGCATGGGAATCCCTGATGCTTTCTCCTGGGGTGTGGTTTGCTGTAGTACTGTCCTGCTTTTGTCTGCTAAAATGTGTGCACAGCACTCACCCAGTTTCCATAATTACTTGATCTGGAAATTGTTGGTCCTTTTTCTCTGGAGATGTTTCTTCTCAGGGGCGCACCCTCCAGCTTCTGCTGTCTCTGCAAGACACCTGCAGACAAAGGGTTAATTTCCTGTCTTAATTCCTGAGCACTGCAATAATTACCCAGCCCGGAGATCAGCAGATTGCTCTCCCCTTTGGGAAAATACAGGAAAATCAACAATTAACACTAATTAATCTCCTATTAACGCCAGATAATGAGGATCACTGGTACAGCCAGAATAGACTCTGACAGCTACTGCTGGCCTGGGCCATGGGGAGTGGCAGCCCGGAGCCAGGGAAATCTGCCTCTGTGCGGCTTTACCTGGGTGGGGTGCTCTCCAAAAGCTGCACTGTGGCTAGGTGCACGCCACTGGTGTGTCACCTGCACCTACCCCAACGTGGGACACACCAGAGTTGTTGTACAAATACCTGTGAAGTCCTCTGTGGTTCTGTGCCACCCTTGACATAGGCCCAGCACTGCTCTATACACAGGTACAGATGTCTCTGCAGCCGTGCACCCAAGAGGCACAATCCTGCATCCCTGAGCCCCCAGTGTGGCCCTCAAAAGAGGCATGGTGTGCTGTGCTCTGTCTGATCACAAAATGAATGGCAGTCCCTGCCCTGGAATGGCTCATGCTCTAACTACTGCAATGTGAGGTGGGGAGTCTGGTATAAAGTATTGATGTTTATGAGCTTCTTGCAGCTGGTGGAGATCATCACCCCAGCCATGCACGAGGGTCCCTGTGTCTGAGGAGGAGCTGTGGGTTGTGCTGAAGGCAGCCATGCTGTGTGTGTTGAGTGATGGCTCAGCCCTCCTCTTTGCAAGGACGGATGCTCTGGTGCTTCATACCTGCAGTGGTTTTTCTCTCCTGGGACAGCATGAGGGAAGGACAGGAGTTCACCAGATTTACTACATCTGGATTGAGCAGTACTTTAGGAGGTGACAGTGGGGCTTGCAGGATCTTGCCAAATGATGGTGATCACCTGCTCTTGATGCCTTGAGTTTTAGCTTTCATATTTTCTGGATTCTATACTGCATTAGTATGTAACTCTGAACTTTATATAGTGTTAGCAAGCTTTCTTCACAGCTTAGTCAGACAAAACAATCCTTTTCTAGCCCAAGAACCAAGGATACCATTATAGCTTCAGGCCCAAAACGTGTAAACTACAGTGAATTGAGGAGAGCAAACTGGGAGGATGGGGCTGCATAACCTGGAGCTGGAATTGGACAATTAACCCCAATATGGAAATGGACCAAAACTTATAAAAATATGAAAACTCGTGACTTGGAGTCCATCTTGAGGGTAGCCTCAGCCAGGCTCTTGTACTGCCCAAGGGACATCCTTTGAAGGCCTTTTTGATCAATCCCTGCTTTATTCCTTTAACTCTGCCCAGCCCCTGTTTCAGGTGGCCTCTCAAGGCATCTGTCTGTCCCTGGCCAGGTGCTGCGGTGCTGCCACAGCTGCCCGCGTGTCATCGAGGCCTTGGTGAACAGCTACAGCCACGTGCGTGTCTCTGAGGACTGGCTGGCAGCAGTTCCAGCAGAGGTGGTACAGGTAAGGGAGCCAGTGCTGGCTGCTGCTGAGGAACACGCGTTCAGGCTCCAGTGGGCTGCAGGGGCATCTCGGCCTGGAGGGGGTTGGGCACAGCTGGGGCTGGCCAGGGAGGTTGCAGGCACAGGGATGGTGCTCCTGGGGATGGGGAGGATGCTCCATAGTGAGGCAAGTGGATGTCTGGCTCTACCTCTGGTCCCAGGGTGATATCTTCAGCTGTGCATGCCTCTGGTCCTTTTTTCTCTCTGTAGAAATACCCATGTTTCTACCAGTCCCTTTTCTCCCTGGGGCACAGACCTCGCTCCTTGCAGCACCTGGCTCGCTGCACGCTCAGGAGCCTCCTGGAGGGCCGGCTGCTGCTGGTCCTGTCCCAGCTGCATCTGCCCAGTGCCCTGCACCAGTTCCTGCTGCTCGGCTTCGAGGACGTTCTCTACTAGGGGTGGCAGTTCCAGTCCTGCTGTGCCTTTCTGTGCAGACGTTCCACTCCTGCCAATGCAGTCTGTGCTTTTGCAGCTCCCCCCTTCCTCTCAACCCGTCCTGCCTAGCCACATCAGCCCCCTGTGCCAGGCCTGCTGCTGTGTCCCAGTCCCAGCCAGCCCTGTGCTCTGCATCATGCACCTCTTTTGGAGTGTTCTGTTTGTCCATACTAATCCAGACAGACTCCAGACTAACAAAAGGAGGTATGGGAATTAAGGAATTTTGTGGTACAAGGAGCAAAGACACTGCATGGATCACAGGCTTAGTAGTAGGATGCCAGTTTCCCTATCCCAAATCCAAATACCCTATCCTGTACTAGGCAGCTCTGGTGCCCTGGATGATTGCTGTGGTCCTGTCTTTTGTCGAGTTGCTTGGTCTGTACCCAGAGGTGTTTGGAATAAATCCTGTTCTTTATATCCACCTGAGCATGACTTCTTCATTTCTTTGAAGACTGTCCTGACAGAACTCACCTGACGTGCCAAGGGGAGGTGGCATGTGCACTCAGACCTGTGCACCCATCTGCTTCTCAGAGGGAAATGTATGCTGGGTGTTCAATCAAAAACATTTACAATAACAGATTTTAAAAGATTTAATGTTCCAGAGAACATTCTGGCAACTCAACAAGCTTTGCTATTTTCTCAGGTTTCTGAAGGGGAAATTCCTAATGCAGCACTGGATGCACTTGAGGGGACAATTTTGCCAGGGAAATTTAACCATCCTGAGTAGGAGGGCTGTGGTCTCTACTGAGAACACTGAACCTAGGGGGTTGTTAGCACAGGGACACGTGGTTCTGGTGTGTTTGTATCAGCTGCTGCAGGCACGGGCAGCTCCCAGTCACTTCTGTGTCCTGGGTTTGCTGGGAATGTCTCATGGGCACAGGCTGGTGCTCCTGCTTCAGCATCCACCTGGGTTTGTCAGCAGAATAGTCACGGCAAGTCGTGCACCCTTAGGCGTGGCTGGAGAGATGTGAGTCCACTGTTGCATTTTCAGTGCAGCCATTCAAGTGGTGTGCTCTGGGAAAGAGTCATCCCAGCTCTAGACAGAAGTTTCCATCCCAGCTGCGGCCACTGTATCCTGTTTTGACCCTCCCTGTGCAGCCAAAGCCCTGCCCATCCCTGGTATCCTTTCTGACAGACAACCAGCACACTCTGCAGGCTTCCCAGCCTCAAGCACCTGCTTGACTCTCACTCAATTTTTCCTGTTCCTCAGTAAAGAGCATGAGAGGCCATAATGGGGGTTAACAGTAAGGTACTTACAGGCAAAGCAAGCAGAGAAAAGCTCTTTCCCAGCATGTCTGTACCCACCCAGAGTTGTAACCTGCTTCTTACGTAGCTTTGAGTCAAAAAGGCATCTTTGTATTTTTTGGCTGAGGACAGATATTTTTTTCTGCCATAAATTTGACTAGTCACTTTTTGGACCTGTGTGTATTTGAGCATTCTGATGCCCTGGTGGGAAGGAGAGAGGAATTGCACAGTGCATTTCTTGTTGCAGTGCATCCCCTGAGATGAAGGGAGGACAGCTGTGCACAGTGCTTGTGTGGGGGCTGTTCTGCTGGTCACTTGAGATCATACAAATGCTCAGGAGCCCTGGGTCTGTATTTGATGGGATTTGCCCATTTCACAGCCCAGGAGGAGGCCTGGGCTGAGATGCCCTCCAGCCAGTGTGGTCTGTGCTCCAGGGCAGATGTTGCAGCCTCTGATATTGTTCAGACCTGTTACACCCATGATGCCATTCCTGAATTAAAGTGAAGCCCCATTCTTGTTACTCATATTTTGCACCTTACACTGCAATGTAACCAACCTGGCTGTTCCTCAGCCTGGTGTTTGCAGCAACCCAGATCAGGTTCTCTTGAGCAAGTGCACTTGTTACTTTTACCATCCCAACAATTCACTTTTATCCATTCCAATAATTTTATCTGCAATTGTTTTTTATTTCTCCCTGATTGCTAATAGCATATAGCACTGATATATGAAGAGAATGGAGCTAGAGATACAGCTGTCAAATGGCTGTGTAAGATAAGCCTCCTCAGTCACCCAGTTCTTTTGGATCTGTTAATACTGAGTACACTAGCTGCAGCATACAGCTAATTTTTCTTATTAGAATGCCATGCAGAACTTAGTCAAATGACTTACAGATTTCTAAGCATGCCCCATCTCTCTCATTAGCTCTATCAAACTTGTAGGCTTATAAAAAAACTTACATAAAATAATTTGAAAGTACCTCTTTCAAATTACATTAAATTGGGTTCTACTTTTTACTGACTTACCCAGGACATCCTTTGAATGCTTGTTGGTGATTGCTTGAGAGGTATGTTGAACTAACTGCTGTGTAGTTTCTTGGATATCCATGTGAACACATTTAAATACTGACAAGACATTGGTATTTTTCCCCCTAGTAATCTTAAGTTCCCCAGTGTGCCATGATTTGTTATAAAGAAAAAAATAAATGGTTCAGTGAACTCATTAGCCAATTAAATACTCTTGGATGTAAGCTCTTCTTCTGCACATTATAAAAATTGTTACTTACACAGTTTAGCATCTTCCTTAATTACTGATGGAATAGAAAGTATTTCATTACCACTGTAAAATATGAATACTGCACATAGTTGTTTCAAATGCAGAGCAGAAATATTTACTGAGTTACTGGATTTCATTATGCAGAATGTGTGCTGCACACAGACACCTGGGGCAGGTACCCAGTGCCTGCAGGTCTCTGGTTCTCTGCTCAGGGGCACACAGCTCTGGGGTGGGGATTTCAGAAAGGCTGAGAGAGAGGAGGTTCAGAGCAGCACCAGGAGAGGGAGATGACAGGCTGCAGGGAGACAGGCTGCAGGGAGATGGGCTGCAGGGAGACGGGCTGCAGGGAGATGGGCTGCAGGGAGATGGGCTGCAGGGAGACGGGCTGCAGGGGCTGCTGCAGTGAGAGCTGAGGGGATGAGGGGGTTGGACACGCCGAGGCTGCTCCTCAGTCCCGTGTGCAGCTGTGGGTGCCTGTTCTCCCGCTCAGGGGTCACAGGGCAGGAGGGGCTGAGCACCCCCAAAGAGTGCCAGGGACCCCCTCCTTGTCCCCTGACACCCACTGTGGACCCCACTGTGCCTTCCTGCTCAGCCTCCCTGAGGGCTCATTCAGCACTGTCAGGCCTTCCTAGGGACACTTGGAGGTAAAACCAGACACAGGGGCTAGAAGCTGAAGCTGGACAAAAACATTTTAGAAATGAGACATTTTGAATAGCAAGGACAATTAATCTTCTAGTTAATTGCATCTTAGAAGAGGTTATCATGGTGGATATAGATTTCTTATTTCAGGGGTTGTTTTTAAATCACATGGGGACCTGCCCTAGCCCAAACCAGGGTTCATCTGCATGGAGCTCAGCCCAGTTCCAAAGAGATCAGGCTGATTAATTACAGATCTCTGAACCTTCACTGGGCTGCCACAAGCTGCTGCCACCACTGGGACTGTGTTTGGCCCCAGGACAATAAGTTCCAGTTTCCCTTCCCAGCACTGCTAACTCCCCTCACCCCTCACTGACAGCTCTGACTTAACCAGAGTTTCCTTCACTTCGACCCCACTGGTCTGTGCAGGGTCTGTCAGATTCCTTGCTCTGAATGTGCTGGCTGCAGTGGTTTCTGAGAAGGACAGTCTGAAATAAATGAGGATGCTGCTTTCATTAAGTTATTTAAATATCTGGTCTTACTCCACTTCTCTCACAAGCTTTATCTTTGACATCTCAGCTGTTTGGCAGCACCAAGCACGTTTCACTTGAGTGGGATGGACAGTGCTCAGGAGTTCTGAAGGACCCCCAGGGCTGGGTGTGACCCACAAAGGCAAACCCCATCCTTTCCCCAAAACAGGAGCACCTCGGGGCTGCCTGGCAGCCCTGGCTGTGACTACCCCCCCACGAGGAGGAGGAACTGCAAAGTGCCCTGACTTGGGGCAGTGGGAACCTCAGTGCCCATGCCAAGATTGACCCCCCTGCAGCAGCCCAGCCCCCCTGAGCTGAGCCTTGCTGGGCTCATGCTGGGGGCTTGCTTGTCCCGACAGCAGCTCTCCCACTGTCGAGGGCTTCTGCTCTTTCTTTGTGAGGAACAAGGCTCCAAATTCTTCCTGCACTTCTGTTTCCATCCAGAGGTGCTGCAGCAGATGCTGATCTCCTGAGGTGCCGTGCTGCACAGGTGAATCCCAGAGGAGCAGACCCCTTTTGCACACTGGTGTTCTCTGGCTGTCAGCCCTCCCTGTTCTCTGGCTCATTCCACACCTCAGCAGAGTCACCTGCAGCTGCTTACCAGGACTCAGTGCTTCTGGTCACTAAAAGAATCCCCAGCAAAGGTTTCAACAAAAGCTCGTTTGGTATAACTTTGCAGTAGTAGCAGAACAAAGATGGTCAGAAGACAACAAAAGCCACCTCAAAGAAAAAACCTGAGCAGTGACAAAATAACAATGTCCTAACATGGAAAAATTACTTGAGCGCCTCTCCTATGAGGGAGCTGGAGAAGGGAAGGCACCAGGGGGTCTCATCAGTGGGTAAATAAATACCTGAGGGGAGGGCATGAAGGCGATGGAGGCAGGCTGTTTTCAGCGCTGCCTTTGACTGGTCTGTGCTCCCAGCTGAAGAAACAATGTTCATGTGCCAGCCTGTGTTCTGCATGGTGTTGCATAACCCATTTTGTTCTGAATCCTGCGTCCTGCACTCTAAGAACAGCAGCTTTGCTTATAGGCTCTCATAGAGCCATGAGATGTATGTCTGTATAGTGACCTGCAGATGATGGATGTCTCCTGAATTGTTGCGGTGTGGAGCAATATCCTGTCCCTTAGGTGTGCCAACTTCCTCCCCTCCCCCTTGCCCTCTTCCTAACTGCTGTCTGTCAAGTTCCACATTCCAGCAAGGGCGTTGTGTGATTGGCAGAAGTTCAAAAGATGCTTCTCAGACCTGGGGTCATTGGCCTGTCCAGGTGTCATTGTCCCCTGAGACCCTCCCCCTCCCACCTGGTCGGTGGCTCACCTGTCCTTTCCCTCCCCCCTCCATGTGGGCTTAAAAGACACTGAAACCATGCGGTCGGGATTCTGTTGGAGCTGTTGCAAAGATTCAGAGCTCTGTGACCCTGGAATAAACTCTGGATTTAACCCTCCGTGGAATCTGCTCTCTTTCTCTTCACCGTCGCCTGAACCCTTTCCACTGGAGGTAAACTGAGTTTCTGCCATGCCTGGACTCATTCCGAGTGCCTGACTGCAACCTCCAGCCAGCCAAAGGTGTCTCTGAGGTGAAACATCCACAGCTGCTGCCTTTGGTCCAGAGCACCAGGGCTGGACGAGCCCAAGCACGTTCCACTCAGCAATATTGGGATTTTATTCCAATACTGAATGAGCAGTTCTGGAGTGCCATGCTCACATAACTGCTGGGGCAGAGCAGTGCATGTGGAGAGAGCTTCTTCCAGGCTAAACATGCAAGAGGTACCAGCCCTGTGCCTTAGAAGCCCCATAAATTGTCTAAAGAATTATTTAACATCACTCTCCCTGAGCAGGATCCAAACACAGGAGTGAGGGAGGGCTTGGCTCTCCTAAGCACAACAATCCTCAAAGAAATATGTAAAAGGAATATATGAACCTTGTCCAGGACTACAGAAACAAAAAAAATCCAGTCTGAGATCTTGTCAGCAGCGAACCCATGCACCTGGGGATGCTCTTGCTGCTGTTACTGAGGATCCTGGACTCTCATTGGTCCAGCTATGGCCCAGCCAGGTGTAGCTCTGAGGTACCTTCCCCAGGCAGGAACACACAGACACGTTTCACTGTCAGAAGCTGAAGACAGAAGTACGTGGGGCAGCTCTGCAGTCAGGGGGAGCTTGAGGGACCATGTACAAGAGCCAGCTGGGACCTCCTGGGTCCCCTTGCACAGGAGCTGTTGCCCACCTGGGGCAGTGTGTGGCTGCAGAGCCTGAGGGACCATGCCAAGGGCACCTCCAGTAGCAGGATCTGGGCCTGGAGGGAGCCCAGCTTTGGTCAAACAACACCATGGCCACAGCCAGCCTGTTCTCTAGACCTCCCAAACTTGGAGTAAATAATTTTACAACGTTACTCTTGCTTTTAATATGTTTAGCAGCTATATTGCAGGAATGCCTAGAGGCTGTGACTAGATTTAGTCCTGTTGTGCTAGATTTCGTGCAGAGATAGTAAGTGGAGCAGGTAGAGGCATAAAGTTAAGACTGCATAGCAGTTTCCATTAGGAAGACCTGCTTTCATTTCCCAGTCTGTCATTATGCTTTAACTGTTGCAGTTGTGGTTGCTGTGCTGTGTTACTCAGAACTTTACCCAGTACGGATACAGCAAAAATTAATTGGCCTGTATTTGGCCAACAGCTGATGCATCAGGAACACACTCCAGACCCTCCAGCTCAGAGGGGAGAGCTGGCCCGGGTGGTTTTTTCCTGCCCAGTAGCAGGGGATCAAATTTTCCTTAATGAACAGCCTCTGAGGATCCCACTATGCAGGTTCTGAGCAAGGACATTTTCAGAGGCTGAAGGTTTTTCCTGGGATCCTCTGCTGGTCAGACACATGCACCATCTTCACTGCAGACTGTCCCACATACCAGGTGTTGAGCAGGACACTCCCCAGGCTTTCCTGCTGACTCCAGAAAAGCAGGCAGACAGACTTGTCCATTTTCACATGTCTGCAGCAAGGAATGAGGAGGAGGAAGAAGCTTGAGCAGTTCTAATGCAGAAAGCTGAAAGGAGAGGTGGTAAGCAAAGGCAGGCTGAGGATGGAGGAAAGGGCCAGGCTGGTCTGTGATTGCTGAAGGTGCTGCTTGCAGAGACTGGACTTGAATTCAGCACTCAGGGCCCATCTTGGTGAGACTCAGGATCGTCTGCTGAGACTGAAAAACATGAGCCATGACACAGTGACCCCAAAACAGGAGAGAGCAGATCTCCTCCTGAGACTTTTTTACCTCAGTGTCTGACAATGTACCTAGCAAGGTCCTGGGAGATCTCCATCAACAGCTGAGAGTGCAGTGAGACATGGGGCTTTACAAACTGCACACACAATTAAGATTTCTGCTGTACCTGGCGTGTTGGACAGTCTACCTTCAGGCACATTAAGGAAATACACTGGTTCCTTGAGAGGGAGGGATGAAGCCCTTTAAACTGGAATCAAGGGGCTTTCTGCAGAGAGGGAAAGATGCCCAGAAAGCCTTTGAGCAGTGGAGATCTGAGCCTCAAGTGGAAGCCATGGAAACTGCATTTCACTAGGCAGCAAGAAGCTGTGGAAGATTCAACATAGGTCACACTATTGAAACTGGGAAAGCCCATGGAAGTCCAGTGGGTGGACGTGCAGCCTGGACCCTCATTCCAAGCTGGCTCACCCTCTGAGGATGGTGGATGAGGGAGCTC
Source organism: Haemorhous mexicanus (assembly GCF_027477595.1). Lineage (NCBI taxonomy): Eukaryota > Metazoa > Chordata > Aves > Passeriformes > Fringillidae > Haemorhous > Haemorhous mexicanus. The sequence goes on from NC_082341.1 coordinate 201,893, forward strand.
TGTTGCATTTGATGTACACATGAGAGCATAGCAGCACATCTTTGCTTTATTTCTCCCACAACCTTCTATGGGTTTTTTTTTCCTGTAATCCTTCAACATATCCTTCTCTGAATCTTTGCTTCACAATGTGCACTTTGTTCTACTACAAAGTCTTATGAGACAAAGTAAAAAGTGGAGTAAATTGCTGGGGCCCTGAGTACATTCCCCCCTCCTTGGGGGAGGTTTGATTCTCCAGGGTCAGGGCCAACTCATAGGATGAAGCCATCTGTCATCAGATCTGCTCTGCTCACCTTCCTCAGGTCTTGTGGGAATGCACCCTGGTCCTTGAAGCCCCTGCCTTGCTACAGCCCTTCCTGCCTGGCTTCCCACCCCTCTGGAAGCAGCCTTTCCTTGCTGCTTCTAGCATGGAACAGACTCGGTGTCTGAAGGGAGATGGGGCTGAAGGAATGCGGGTGTATGACCAGGTAAGCAGAACCTTAACCTTGGAGACATCAGTAGGGACTGGCAGGGTGCAGGCTCCTGCTGTGCAGAGGGCAGAATTGAGTCTGCACTGTGGTCTCCAGGCAGGACCTGCTGCTGTGGGCACGGGCTGCCATCCTCCCTCCCCTGGGAGACACAGTCCACCCCCAGCTTGCTCAGGTCTCCAGCAAGGTCACTAAAGACAGCAGCTTCCTGTGGCTCTCAAATACCTTGCCAACCTGTCTGCAGGTGTGAGGTGAGGGTTGGTTACACAGAAAAGATTCGTTGAACAAGTGATCAAATTGTATTTGCTCAGGGGTCAGAAAGCTGCTTGTACAGCCTGATCTGGGCTCTGGGAGTGCAGCCTCGAGATCCAGCAACACACGGCTATGCTTTCACTTTCCCCGTGGTCTAAAGTGCTTTCATGGCAGGGAATGGAACCAAGCCATGTGCATTGAAGATGACTCCAACCTGAAGGTTCCATTACCACAGACAGCTGGTGCAAGAGGCAGGAGAGCTGGGGCAAGCACAGACAGAACCTGGATGCTGACCAGCAGACCAGAGCCACGTCCCTTATTGTGTCACAGACCTGGAGCCACGTCCCTTATTGTGTCACAGATCTGGAGCCACGTCCCTTATTGTGTCACAGATCTGGAGCCATGTCCCTTATTGTGTCACATACCTGGAGCCACGTCCCTTATTGTGTCACATACCTGGAGCCACGTCCCTTATTGTGTCACAGACCTGGAGCCATGTCCCTTATTGTGTCACAGACCTGGAGCCACGTCCCTTATTGTGTCACAGATCTGGAGCCATGTCCCTTATTGTGTCACAGATCTGGAGCCATGTCCCTTGTGTCACAGACCTGGAGCCATGTCCCTTATTGTGTCACAGACCTGGAGCCATGTCCCTTATTGTGTCACAACTGCTCTCTGCAGTGGGATTCATCCAAATGCTTGTCACTGCCATATTCCTTCCCACCATGGAATCTAGGCCCTAATCCTGGACTAGGGGCCACACCAGTCAATGACCTGCAAAGATAAGCATCTCTCACTCTCAGCAATCCAAGGGCAGGAGGTGTCTGCATCAGAGAGGTGACAGGGATCCCCAATGCCAGGCCTCAGTTTTATGATTCAATATTTGAGCCTGGATGATTATTTTACCATTGACTTCTCCACACCCATTTCCCTGACTTGGAGCAGGGCTGTTCTTGCTGTGGAGGGATAATTCTCTGGGACCACAAGGATGTGCCACAGAAAAAGGCACAAAAGACAAGAAAGAAAGAGGAGTCTGTGTGATGTCGTATCTGGGCCCTGGGGATTCAGATTGTGCCTGTTTAGTGGAAAAAGGCTGAGTACCCCACTTGGAGCACAGTGGGACCATTTTGTCTCACTTAAATACTCCACACGGGATCCAAGTGTCCAACTCCATGGCTGGGCTGTCATGTCCCGCAGAAAACACACACTTCAAAGTGGTGTTCCAGACATCCTCAGGGACAAAGCAGGTGATGGTAGAGAAATCCATGTGTTTACACAGATATTGATGCCACCAGGGAGCCTGGGTAGCTAAGCAGCCAGGGGTGCTGCACCCCTGGTCAAAGGGGAAATGCAGACAGGAACACTCGGGGGGTTGAGACGAGGAATACCCCTAGGTGAGAGCTGGAGGTCTGGAGTGTCACTGTGCCACTGAAACCACAGCTGGAGTGAGCACAGACAGACATGACTCCAGCTTGCATTTTCTTGCCTTCCAAGCACTTTAAAAATCCTGATACTCTTCAGAAGCAGGGATTTAGTTTGCCTCCTACAGGTCTGGTGAGCAGCTCTCTATATACAGGACAACCCGAATGCCGAGCTGGGGCAGAAAGTCCTCTGTTTTATCGTGGGGACTCCCCACAAGGGGCAGGCGATGTTCCTCCGGACACAGCGAGCACGGCGGAACCGCGGCTCGGGAGCTTTCGCCTCGCACGGCTCCCGCCTGCTCTGCCGGTGGAGCGATGCGCACCGGGGCCGCTGGCCGCCCTCGGGGACGAGTCTGACACACGGAGTGCGGGGCGGGGGGCGAGCGGTGTCGGGGCCGCGGGGAGCAGCAAGAGGGGGCATTGCAGGATACATCCCCGGCTCTCACCCTGACCCGAGGGCGTCTGTGGGTGGCCCCGGGGTCCTCCCGGCCCTGCGGCGCCCGAGCCCGCCGGTCTCACCCCCCTGTCGCCGCTCGGAGCTGACAGGGCTCCAGAGCCGAGAAAGAGGCACTCCCGACCCTGCCCCGTGGTTGCTCTCCCCGCGCCCTGTTCGGGCGGTTTGCAGACACGGCACGGCACGGCACGGCACGGCACGGCACGGCACGGCACAGAGATGGCAGGGGGCGGCCGGTCCCTGGCCAGGGCCGGTCCGTCGGGGCGCTGGAGGCTGCCCTTCGCTGCCGTCCTCGGGCCACTCCCCGCGGGCTCGGCCATCCGGAGCTGCGGGGAGGGCCGGCTCGGGTCCGGTTGCGGGAGCCCCGGCGGAGCGGAGCCGGTTCGCCCCGTCCGTGGGCCCGGGCCCGGAGAGGGCTGTGTGGAGAGCGCGGCCCCGTCCCGTCCCCACAAAAGCACCCTTGTCCTGGCCTCGTAATTGCTAATCATCAATCACCATTAATAACAGCTGATGAGGCGGGAGGGGGAGGTGCCTTCCCAGGGGCCGGCCGCGCCGGGGGAGCGGGGCGCCTTGCCCCGCCGGAGCGGGTGCTGAAGGAGGAACTCGACCGTGATATGCAGAAGATGGATGAGAGCAGAGGGCGACACCCCCGCCCGCCTCCCCTCCCCTCCTCCCCCTCCCCTCCCCTCGGCGGCCCGGCCCGGCCCCCCCGCGGCGGGGCGGGCGGGCGGCTCCGAGCGCGCCTCCACTCCGCCGCGCCGAGACAGCGAGCGGGCGGGCGGGCGGCAGCTCTCGCCGGGCGCCGGAGCCCACGGGAGCCGGAGGGCGCGGGCCGGGGCCGGGGCCACGGCGGCGGGGCCCGGCGGCGGCGGGATCGCGGCGAGTTGGCGGCGGCCCGAGCTCGCCGGAAAGTTGGTGCCGGCTGAGCCGGAGGCGCCAGCTCGCCATGCAGAGACCCGGCGGCCAGGGGACCGCCTTCTCCATCGACTCGCTCATCGGGACGCCGCCGCCGCGCTCCGGGCACCTGCTCTACACCGGGTACCCCATGTTCATGCCGTACCGGCCGCTGGTGCTCCCGCAGGCGCTGTCCCACGCCCCGCTGCAGTCGGGGCTGCCGCCGCTGGCCCCGCTCGCTTCTTTCGCCGGCCGCCTCACCAACACCTTCTGCGCCAGCCTGGGCCAGGCCGTGCCCTCCATGGTGGCGCTCACCACAGCCCTGCCCAGTTTCTCTGAGCCCCCCGACGGCTTCTACCCGCCGCAGGAGCTGCCCCCGCCGCGCGCCACCCCCGACGCCGGATGCCGGCGCGGCGCCGACGGGCTGGAGGCGGAGGAGCTGCCCCCGGGCCGCGACAAGGGCCCGCCCGAGCCGCCGCTGCACTTCCCGGACCCCTTCCCTGGCCTGGCAGGTAAGAGCGGCGCGGGCCCGTCCTGCCCGGCGGGGAGAAGCCGCCCCGCCTCACCCGGAGCCCCACAGCCCCGGGGAGACCTGCCCGGCTCCTCTCCGCCGTCCCAGCGGCACCGGGGGCGAGCGGTCCTGCGGCCGGAGCTCGCCAGGACGGCAGCCGCGGAGCCGAGCGCTGGGGCCGGGGCTCGGCGGGCAGGACGGCGCGGCAGCCAGCGGGACCTGCCCTCGGCTGCACTCCCGGCCCGGCTCGGGGCACCGAACCGATTCCCCTCCGTCCCAGGCCCTGTCCGCAGCGTTCCCGGGTGGGAGTCAAACTTCGTTTGCCTCGGCCGGGCCGCGGGGCAGGAGGGGCGGGAGAGCGGCAGATCGTGGCCGGACCAGCCGCACGGAGCTCTCCGAGGTCCTGGCACTCGGCCCGGGGCGAGCGAGGCGGAAGGTGGCGGCGCGTCCCACGGCTCGCTCCGCAGCCCTCCCCGCCCGCACCGATCTTGGTCCTAGTCCCCGTCCCGGTCCCGTTTGGTGCGGCGGCCCGGGCCGGCGTCGCCGTGCTGCGACTACTGGCTTTCCAAAGTTTCCCCCGAGCGTGCCCCGCAGGGCCGACGACGGAGCAGGTCCCGCAGAGCCGAGGCGGCCGCCTGCAGTCCCGCTCTCCTCCGTCCCGGCCGCCCGCTCGGCACCGGCTCGGCCCGTCGGGCTGGCGGCAGCGCCCCTCCCGCGACCCCCGGTGCGGACGGGAGCGGCTCTCGTCGGGGTCCTCGCCTTTGTGCGCTGCGACCGCTCCCCGAGTGCGCCAGCACCTGCCTCGGGGACTTGTTGCTCCGTATTTCTCAGCCAGGTCCAGCACTCAGCTCCTGTCCCTGGGTCCTGCAGCACGGGCCGCGAGAGGTCCCTGCGGCAAGACGAGCCAGCTGCTGCTTCTCTGGTGCGGCTTCTCTTGAGCTGTCTCTCCTGGCCACTCCCGGGATCCACCTTTGTCTCATAGGCTTCTTGGCATGGATGTGTGTTGAGAATCTCTGCTGCTTCTTGCAGTGCCTGGCTGCTTGTTCTCCATCCTCTCTTTAGTCTCTCCTGGATAAGCCCAGGTGCCTTCCTTGCCCTGCCTTGTTCGTCCCTCAGAAGAGCATTTCACTCACTCAGGTACCCCTTAGACCTCTCACCCCAGGTAGGACAGTGGGGGCATTCTGCCTCCCCCTTGCCTTTGTAGGTTATTGGTTGCTCCTCCAGTGCTCCCCGGCCTCTGTGCTGAGCCAAAAGTCCAATGCAATCTTACTTTTTTTGTGGAAGCCTTCTCAGGGCAGCACTGCCCTGGCCAAAACCAGGTCTATACGACCTCACCTTTCCCATCTGTGAGCAGATGAACTGCACTGTGCTTGATCTCCCTCCATGGCTCCTCCATAACTGAGCCCAATATGTTCTCTACTCCCAAGGGACTCAGATGAACTGTCCCAGACCGTGGCCACTTCTGAATCCAAGAAATCCTACCTCTGAGACTTTTCCTGTTGCAACTGGATGATATGATGGAAAGGAAGATGTCTTGCTTCAGCTGTTTATCCCCTGCTGCCTCTGAGCACTGGCTCTGCTCTGGAGCCATGAGGGGTGCTTGTCCTTCTGCACAGGCACATACCCATGTGGACCCAGTTCTGTGGGCTGCTTTGCCCAGGTCCAAGAGGATTTGTCAGGCCAAATGTGCCTGCCTTCTCCTTTACCTACTGCTTCTCCTGGCTGTACCAGACAAAACTGGAGATGGACAGTGGGTTTTGTTTTACAGCCATCTTAGAGGAAACTCAGGAGGGTTGTTGTGAGCTTTTTCCAATACTAAGGAATAGAAAGATGATTCATGTCAACAGGAGTCATCAGAAACTATAATGCAGTTTGCTCTCGCATCCAGTCTGTGGCCCTGACAAAAAGCAGTTGTCCAGGGAAGAGCAAGAGAGCACAACCTGTTCAGTGGTCAATTCTAAAATGATACTTCCTTCACATCCAACCATCGGGGACTTCCTGTGCCAAGTGTTGTTTCTGTATATTTAGTAAACTTTGACTAAATTGTTTTCTGTGGCCTTATCTACTCTCCCCTGGAGTCCACCAGAAAGGAGGGATAACCTTAACATCAGCCACATCAAGATGGCAAGATGTTCCACAGATTTTTTACCTGTAGAAGAACCTTGTGAAAAATAAATGCTCCCTTTTGACAGTTTTGCTGACATTTAGCCACTTATACTCTGGAGTGACTGCTGCTGTCCCTAGGCTCTGTTAGTATCTCCATCATGCAGGTGTCTGTGGACACAGGATCAGTTGCTTCCTGGATCAGCCAAAGGAATTAATGCACTATTTTAGGACTTCTCTCTGCATCCACTGGGTTTGAAACTTGCTTCCAGCAACTGCCACCCTTCTTGAGCAGGGAGAGGCACACAGGGAAACTGGTGGTGAGCAGCAGCAAAGCTTGAAGTCTGGTTTATTTCCACAGCTGCCACAAAGGTATGACCCCCCCAACCTTAGCTCTCCACACCTCTTGTGAGAGCAGGGTTGTTCCTGAGCTATTCAGATCTCCTGTGAGATTCAGGCAGTAGTTTGAGACTCTCTCCTGGTTTGGTGTAGTGACAGCACATTCAGTCAGGGACAGGGTGAAGTTTCTGTTGTTCCCCTCACCAACACAGGGCTTCTCACAACACCCATTCCTGACCCTGCTCTTCCTGATGCTTCCCTGGCAGCTTTGTCACCTGTGACACTCAAGTCTCTTCACCATGCTTTCAAAATCCATAATCACAGAGTTACAGAATGGTTTGGGTGGGCAAGGACCTTTAAAGGTGACCTTGTCCAAACCCCCTGCCATGGGCTGGGACATCTTCAGCTGCATGACTGCTCAGAGCCCTGTCTGACCAGGCTTTGAGTGCTGCTGGGGATGTGGTATCACCACTTATCTGGACAACCCAGTGTTCACTACACTCATTGTGAATAATTCTTTGTTGTACCTCATTTAATCGACCCCTTGTTCTATCACAAGAGACTTTAAAGCCTCTCTTTGTCTTTCTTATAAGCCCTCCTTAAGTACTGAAAGGTTGCAATAAGGTTTACCTGGAGCTTTCTGTTCTCCACACTGAACAACAGCAAGTCTCTCAGCCTGGCCTCACAGCAGAGGTGCTCCAGCCCTCAGAACATTTTTGTGACCCCCTTTGGACTCTCTTCAATGTCTTTAACAAGATCAATGAACAGCTGTGACTTTGTGAAAAACAAACCAGCGGGTCAACCCTGTTCTTCATTTACTGCTTCTCGTTGATTTTTCAGTCATGATGCTTGGCTTGGTGACAGCTTTGCTTCATGTTCAAAGGCCTTGAAAGTCTCAGTACGCCCCAACCATATGGGTGGGATCCCCTGCCTTCATTCCTTCCTTGCTGGTGGCATAGTAGGTGACTAACAGACCAATATACTAATTTTCTTTGTGAACACATCCAATTTAGATTATGTTATGAAGTAGTTCCAAGTTCCTTACTGCAAACCCAGCCCTTTTATAAGACACAAATGTGAGAGTGCTCTATTTAAAATTTGGAGTCTGGTTCAGAAGAGAGTATTCAGAGATAGCACCTGTTTTGCAAACCATCATGTTGCTCAGTGTTCTTCCAGTCTCCTGGGGCACAGCCTGGGCTGACAGGAGCAAAACTGCCCTACGAGCACTGTTTCCTGGTGTGGCTCCTGGGATGCCATCCTCCATCCCTGGGGAATTGCAGTGCCAGGGCAGGACCTAAAGAGCCCTTGGGGAAGACACTGAATTCCTCATAAGAGCTCTCTTCCCTTGTCAGGCCCTATGCTCCACAGAGAGAGGTAGTACACAGCAGTGACAGCTCTTCTTTTCTTCAGCAAAGTGCTTGCGTGAGGTTGTGCAATGGCAGCCAAAGTGCTCCTTGCCACCTGCTGCTGATCCTCAGCCCCACGAGCACGAAATCTCGGGGTCTTTACCCTCTATGAACATGGGAAAATCTCTTCCCTTACCCCTGAGCCTACACTCTGCAGCAGGATAGAGATGAAGGTGTTCTTTCCCACTGTAGGAAACAGGAAGAGCAGGGAGAAGATTCCAGATCTCCAAAGCCTGGTCTCAGGAAGCCACAGGCTTGCTGCAGGACTGACAAGGGATGTGGGAGCTCCACAGTCACCAGGCTACCAGGAATGTCTTCTGGGCTCAAGTAGTCTCCTGCAGTTCTGTTTGTGTATTTAAACTCTGCACTGTCAGGCTTCTGAGGGCGTTCTGCCTTTCCCCCTGAGATGAGGTAAGGTGGCCAGCAATCCAGGGGCCCTGGACACTGCTGAGAAGTTTGGAGAGCTGCTGCTTCTCCTTTTGCTTGTTGGATTATATAGAGCAGCAGTGCTTCAGGGCAACTCCTTCCAGCAGTGATTCCTGCTCTTGGGTCAGACTTGAAGAATTTTCTGGTCTCTTCTAGTCTCAGCATGACAGAAAAGCTTCTTCACCTGCTTGTGCATAGCTGTGGGTCCTCCCTTGATTACCTCTGTCTGTGGCTGAGAGCATCTTCTCACTTTGAACCCTTTTACTATAGAAGTGACTGTCTTCCAAACCTCCTTCCTCCGTCTGTCTCCCACCATGTCCTCCCTTGCTCCATGGCTGTTTCATCCTTCAGGCAGCACTTTGGGACACAAGAAGCTTGCAAGGAAGAGATTCATACCCCAGTACCCTATCAATATCCTCACAGGCATCTTAACAGAGGTGTCTGCCATGATCCAAGCACTGCATTCTGCCTGATGGCCTGGGATGAGGTGCTGTCTGCTGGGTGATGTTGACAGGTTCTGTCCTGCCCCTCTGCCCACTGCTGAGCGTAGCTGAGCCCTGAGCATCATCTGCCTCAGCACCTTGTTCCCTGGCTGCACAGTCTGCTGTGGTGCATCCTTGGATTAGGGAGGAAGAGCCAGAAGTGGGCCCCACCATGTCCTGTAAAGCCCTGCAGAGAGGTTTGCTGGACTGGAACTGGCTCTGGATGCTGTTTCCAGGACAGTTCTTCAGCTCCTGGCTGGCTACTTTCTAACAGCATCGATGGTCTGGTGCACTGGTAAGAGACAGGGAGGGCTGAGCTGAGAGAGAAGGTATGGGCGTTCTATCCTATGCAGAGATCCAGACAAGCCCTGAAGTGTTGTGATGTTCTCTGCTACACTGAGACCGTGGTGCTGCCACGGCTGGGCAGTGGGATGGGGATGGGGCAGCTGCGGCGGGGGTCAGAGCCCAGGGTGGCTCTGTCGGGGCTGCCCCTTGCAGCCAGGCGGGCTGCGGGGAGAAGGGCGCTGGGACCCGCGAGGGGAGCGGCTGGGCTGCCCGCAGCAGGAGCCGGTGCGGGGCTGGGAGCTGGGGCCGGGGCTGCCGCTCCGCCCGCTGCGAGCTGCGGGACGCGGTGGTGAAGGGGTCCGAGGCAGCGGGAGGAGCGGCAGCGTCCCGCCGGGGAGCGGGGAGAGCTTCCCCCGCGGCTGCGGGGCTCTGGGAGCGGAGGGGCCCGGGCGGGCGGGGCGCGGGGTGCGGCGGGCACTGACGCTGTGTGCCCCGCAGACGGGAAGGCGTACAGCTCAGACGAGGAGAAGCTGGAGGTGAAGTCGGCGGCGACGCCGTGCAGCGAGCGGGAGGAGGAGAGCTCGGCGGGCGAGAGCGAGGAGGAGCCCTTCCTGGACGGGGCGGCCGCCGGCACCGCGCTGGGAGCCAAGGGCAAGGGCAAGGGCGGCCCCGCCGCCGAGCAGCCCCCGCCGGGCTCCGGGGCCGGGAAGAGCCGCCGGCGCCGCACGGCCTTCACCAGCGAGCAGCTGCTGGAGCTGGAGAAGGAGTTCCACTGCAAGAAGTACCTGAGCCTGACGGAGCGCTCGCAGATCGCACATGCCCTGAAGCTGAGCGAGGTGCAGGTGAAGATCTGGTTCCAGAACCGCCGCGCCAAGTGGAAACGCATCAAGGCTGGCAATGTCAGCAACCGCTCCGGAGAGCCCGTCCGCAACCCCAAGATCGTGGTGCCCATCCCGGTGCACGTCAATCGCTTCGCCGTGCGCAGCCAGCACCAGCAGATCGAGCAGGGCGCCCGGCCCTGAGCCCGGCCGGGCTCCCGGACCCTGGGGAGGGCGGCGGCGGCGCGGGGCGGGCCGAGCGCCCGCTCCCCCTCCTGTGTACATGTCCCTTATTTATTCCGTGTAAACTCTGTACATACGGCAGCGTGTCCTTCTGTCCGTGCCATGGGGAGTGCGGCCGCCTGGCCCTCGGGTCCTGGCTGCCCGCTGGGCCGGGCTGAGCCGGGCCGGGCTGGGCCGGGCCGGACACTCGCTGCCGCTGGCGCCCGCCCGTGTATAGCTGTGATTTCAATAAATTATTTTCTATGGAGCGAGACCACGTTCTTCCTCGCTGCAGGAACGGGGGTCCCGCGGCCCCGGCCCGGCGCGGGCAGAAGAGGAGAACAGGGAAGGGAGAGGATCGGGACAAGGACAGGGACAGGGACACGAGCACGGACAGCGGGCGGCGGCGCCGAGAGGCGGCCGCGGAGGTCGGGGCGGCAGGCGGACGAGGAGAAGGGGAGGCTCCGGGGCCCACCCGCCCCTCGGGCGGTGCCGGTACCGGGGCCCGCGGAGCCGGAGACTGTGCCAGCTGCAGCCGGGGCCTTGCGGGCTCATTGCACCCGCTGCTGTGCCGGTGCCGAGACGTGGGAGAGAGAAGAGGATGGGGCGGGCCGGGAGGCGCCCGGGAGCATCTCCAGGTCGGCCCTCCAGCCGGCGGGGTGGGGAATGTGTGTGCTGCAGCAGATTCCCAACACGGCTGCGGCCCCTGCCTGGCCCAGCTCCCTGGTGCTGATGCCCCGGGACAAGTGCAACAACAAAAGGGGCTCGCACATCCACGCCATTCTCTGCTCTTGAGAGCTATTGCAGGAGATGCTGCTTCTGCAGCCAGCCAGCTCAGATACTGAGCCAGCCCCAGAACCCTTGAAGACCCAGCTTTGCACAGGGCACAGCTGCATGCCCAGTCAAGAGCACAAGGGCTGTGTGGCTCCCTGGGTGTCCAGCCTGGGAAAACTCTGTTCTGGTGTAACAAACATCAGTGAGTCCATGGAGCAATGCCGCTCCCATGCCTGTGCTGTGGTAGCAACACCCATTGCACTGTCACCAGAGGTTCCTGGAGAGGGGGAGGGCTCTCTCCAAGGTTTGGCTGGGGCACCAATTGCTCACAGGTTTGATAGGGAGTTCTGGTCACAAACGGTCCAGCCAGCTGCTGTCCCCTTCCCTGGGAGACACAGCTTGGGAGAGCAGGAGCTCTCCCTGACAGCCGGAGCTGACTCCACCTTCCCCTGATGCCACAGCAAGGGCTGGGCCATCTCTGTGGTGCCTGGGGAGCAGCGCTCCCTCTGCATGTCCCTTCCCTCTTTGGCAGGTGCATTCTGTTCACCTGGAGTGTGGGGTCCATGCTCAGCCTGTAGAGCTGAGTCCTCCTGCAGTGCCCTGGAGCTCTGGAGCACTGGGGTGGCTGTGCCTCCCTCTTGGCTCTTGGCTCCAGTTGGCTCGTGTGCAGGCACAGCTCAGATCACAGCAATCATTTGGACAAAGCTTTTACATGTCCTTGGTGGGTGGCTCTTTCCATAGAAATATTTGCTGCAGGTTCCACGAGGGTTCTGTGGGATCCTTTCAGGATTTGGGTTCTCAACACAGCTGGCTTCCACTACAGGACACCTGCCTCTGTCCCTGCACCACTGACCTGGAAACAAGAAAGTATCCTCAGGAAATGCCTGGCCTGGTGCTGCCCACAGCATCCCCAGCACGGATTTGCCCTGTCCAGGCAGCAGCACCTGCTGGCATTCCCTCTGGATCAGGGGAGTAAATGTCCTTTGGCAGCAGCCCCCAGGGCCCTGCTCTCAGAAAAACTGTCAGCTCCCTTTTCAGCAGGCTGGGCTAGAGCTGCCTGCACCTGCACCACTGCTCCATCCTCGGTGGGGGCTGGTCTGAGACAGGGACTGACCTCAGCTGTGCTCCGTGGCTGCAAAGGGGACACAGCTGTTTGCAGCGGTGGCTCTGGCATGAGAATTGTGCCAGGTACTCACCTCGGTGTGGGAGGACAGGGGCAGGGTAAAGCCATTCTGCAGCTGCACACAGGGCTCTGCCACTACAAATGTGTCCATCGGAGGGGTCTGTGCCACTGCAGCTGATCACAGCACAGCAGTGCATGCTGACCACAACGCTCCAGAAAGTGTCCACAGCTCCAGGGTTGGGCCAGTGACATTAAAAGGAGTCAAATTTTACTTTAAGTTCCAAGAACTCCCTTATTCCCACAGGGCATTTCTAACTGACACTGGCTAAATATGTCCTGCCCCAGTGGCAGCACTGATTTGTTGTGTCTTTAACCCTTGTCCCCCACCATAGAGGCCACAGCCCACCCGAAATCCGTGTGCAGAGCACTCCACTCCACTGCCTGCTCATCCATGGGCTGCTGCTTCCAACACCTACAGTTTTTAGCTGCATGGGAGGGTTTTGTTGTTGTTGTTGTTGTTGTTGTATTAGACCAATCCCAGAGCCTATACACACCGCAGCCCTACAAAGAGCCATGTTAAAATCCCCACAAATGCTGCAGAGGTGCAGCTCTGTGTAGGGCTGCTGGAGGTGACAGACTCATGCTGTCACCAGCGCTGCTGGAGAGAGCTGCAGAGCAGAAGAGTGTTCCTGGCACCGAGCAGAGCAGAGCTCCCTGTGAACCCTGAGCACTGTGATGGCTTTGGTGCCTCCTGCACCCCGAGAGCAAAGCACTGCACAGTGAGCACGGTGCAGGGCACTGCCCACACTGCACACTGAGGGCACTGCCCACACTGCACAGTGAGCACGGTGCACAGCACAGCCCACACTGCACACTGAGCATGGTGCAGGGCACTGCCCACACTGCCCACACTGCCCACACTGCACAGTGAGCACAGTGAGCACAGTGAGCACGGTGCAGGGCACTGCCCACACTGCACAGTGAGGGCACTGCCCACACTGCACAGTGAGCACGGTGCAGGGCACTGCCCACACTGCACAGTGAGTACGGTGCAGGGCACTGCTCACACTGCCCACACTGCCCACACTGCCCACACTGCACACTGCTCACACTGCCCACACTGCCCACACTGCACACTGCCCACACTGCACAGTGAGCACAGTGAGCACAGTGAGCACAGTGCAGGGCACTGCTCACACTGCCCACACTGCACACTGAGCACATTGCAGGGCACTGCTCACACTGCCCACACTGCACACTGAGCACATTGCAGGGCACTGCTCACACTGCCCACACTGCCCACACTGCACACACTGCACACTGCTCACACTGCCCACACTGCCCACACTGCACACTGCCCACACTGCACAGTGAGCACAGTGAGCACAGTGAGCACAGTGCAGGGCACTGCTCACACTGCCCACACTGCACACTGAGCACATTGCAGGGCACTGCTCACACTGCCCACACTGCCCACACTGCACACAGAGGGCACTGTCCACACTGCACACTGCCCACAGTGCACAGTGAGCACAGTGCAGGGCACTGCTCACACTGCCCACACTGCTCACACTGCCCACACTGCACACTGAGCACATTGCAGGGCACTGCCCACACTGCCCAAAGCAGCTGTGGCCCCTCCTGAGATAGGAGAGCTGTGGCCCTCCCCGAGCTGGAGCTCTGGGTGCTGGGTCAGATTGGGGTTGGTGAGGGGAGAATGAGAAACTGGGCAGCAAAGACAGACCCTGGGCAGTTGAGCCATGAGGCTGGACGGGGCCTTGGGAGGTCTCTGCTCCAACACCTGCTCGAAGCTTGTCCCATTGAAGATGCTGAAGAGTTTGCCCATCTGACTTCCAGTATCTCCAAGGGGGGGAAACCCCTTCTCTTTGAGCCCTGTACCAGTGCCCAACCACCTCCCTAGTATGTTTTTTCACTGGCATCTATTTGGAATTTCCCATCTACCAGCTTCTGGCTGTTACTCTGTGTCCTGGAGTAGGAACTGCTGGGGAGGGAATCTCCACACAAGCACTGGTACACGCCTGTGCACGGGTATTTGTGTGTGTGCACCTGTATCTACCTTTTACTCTGTGTGCACACACACATGTGTGCACACAGAGTAAAAGGTAGATACAGGTGCAGACACACAAAGAGATAAATACATAGCATGTGCTTATACATGGACATGTGTTTGTCTATATAAATATGTTTATACACACACACACACACACACATATATATATATATATATATATATATATATATATATATATATATATATATATATATATACATGCATTCATAAAACAAGGCTTTTGTTGCCCTAAGGAAGGCAATTCCAGCATTTACAAGGGAATTCTCCTTACCCAAACCTGTCCACTTGTTTACCTGTATGGTGGTTCTTAAAGAACTGGGAAAGGAGCAGGGATTGCATCCCACAGAGTGTTTATTCACTCAGCACAACAAAGCTGGTCCTCAGCATTCCCTGACAAGGGGCTTGTATGAAGGTGTCATGGCCCACAATATGGTGCTGGTACTCTTCATTAACCAGCAGCTCCAGGACTAGCTCAAGGTGCAGGAGAGAAATAACGAGCAGGAGAGGAACAGTGTCCCAATGCCTTGCACCTGGGAAAGGTTGTGACCCTCCCCAACTCTGCAGCCTGTGCCAGCTTGCCCAGTGTCCCCATCAGCCATGCTGGAAGTCCCCTCAGGGCTTTGTGACTCCCTGTGTTGTGGAAGTCTGCACTCACCTGCAGCCCTGACTCCCATGGATGGGCACGGGTCAGGTGTGGTAGTGGAGTGTGTGGGTGCTGTACCTGAGTGAGCACAGGCTGAGGGGGCTGGGACACTGTCACACCTGTGCCTTTTCCCCCAGAGGCAAGGCTGGCTGGACACATGAAGGCAGGATCTCTGCCCTGGCCACCTCTGCATGTGCTCAGCCTCATCCCAGCAGCCTCAGGGTGGATGGTGCTGCCCCATGCCCACCTGTGCCCACCTACAGATCCCCAGGAAGCTGTGCCTGCTCAGCTGGGGCTAGCAGGAAGTCCCATGGGGCTTTGTAAGTTGTGCCCTGTGGGTTTTCTCCTGGCTGTGCCCAGGCTCCCTGGGAAGCACTGCAAACCTGTGGTATGGCTGGTTTCCAGCCAGAGGCTGCATACCATAGATTTACTCATGGCACGAGCCCGCTCCCATGGCTCCTGTCCTGTGGCACCCACCTCCCTGCCCCGGCTCCAGCCTCAGCTCCATGATGGGAGTGCTGCTGGCTGCCTGGGGCAGGGTCCTTGTGGGGCTGCCATGGTCACTGCTGCTGCTGGGGCCACGCAACTCAGAGACAGGCCCACTGCTGCTGCCCTGGGACAGTCCTCTGGTGTACAGCAGAGTAGAGGGCTGGACCGTGCCCTCCCTGGCATCAGCCTGAACACAGACACCTGAGTCCTGCCCCAAAAAAGACTCAGTGCCCCTGAACACAGACACACAGCTCCTGCCCCTGAGCATAGACACAGCTCCTAAAAACACCCCTAAACATGGACACACACCTCTTCCCCTGAACTTGGACATGGAGCTCCTGTTTCATTCAGCCTGTCCTGGCCCAGGGCCACCTGAAGCCACATTGGTCACCTTGGCACCCAGATGTGCCCCAATACTAGAGTAATGCTGGGCTGGGCTGGGCTCTGGCCCAGTCTTGACTCCTTGGGACCATGTCAGAGCCTGCAGGGATCTGGTGGCATTCCCTGTCCCAGGTGCCAGCAAAAGGGCATCACCAGGATCCCCAGCACACGTTTGCAGTCTGGGCAGCAGCAGGCACGGGGCCTGTCCCCACGGGGCTGTGTGCCCAGCAGTGCCACTGCCAGCAGAACCTGGCCAGGGCTCTGGGTGCCCTGAGCAACCTGCACCCCATGGGCACAGCATGGTCCAAGGGGGCTGCTGGGGCTCTGTGGCACCAGACCCTGGACGTTGATCATCTCTGTGGTCCCTTCGAGTTCAGGGTGTTGCAGGATTTTGGTTCCAGAGCTGTCCCCGTATGGCTCCTGGTGGCCTGGTCATGGCTCGCAGCCCCAGCTCCAGCACAGTGCCACAGGCAGAGTGCGGGGGCAGGCGAGGGGGCTCCTGGGGTCAGAGCTGGGGCCAGGCTGGGCACCCGGAGCTCCTGGGGTCAGAGCTGGGTCCAGGCCGGGCACCCGGGGGCCTGGGGCAGGGCTGGGATGGGAAGGGAGGCGCCAGGGCTGGGTAGGGCGGGATCCCGCGCGGGAGATGATGTATGGGCAGATGTATCAGATCGCACAAGATAAACAAGCAGTGAATTTCATCAGGGCCCATCATGGCTTTAATTTGGCTGCCTAATGAGTCAGATCCAGCCGCGCAGATAAAAGTTGTCAGAGCCGCAGCCCTAATGAATTTCTTGCCACTTGTAATCAAGGCAGCTTGTCTGAGGGGGATGATTAATGGGCCCCAGAGGAGCTGCCGTCCCTCGGCTTCCATTCCCGTTAATGCAGTCGCCAGGAAATTAACCAAACCCAGCACTGGGCTTGGGCCAGGGCCGGTGTGGGGGCACCCATGGGCACCACGAGGGGATGGCAATGAGGGCTGACACAGGTGCAGGGGCCGGACTGGAACTGGGACCGGGACCAGGATGAGGCTGTCAACATGGGCACACACAGCTAGAACATCAAGGAGTGGAGGGGCTGGGGCCACTGTCTGCAGCCCCAGCAAGGCAGCCCTCTGTCACGGGGGCGGCCAAGGAGGGGGCAGGGGTGTGGCAGGGACATCTGAGGGTACCTGTGGCAGCTGGGGGTGTCCTGGCACCTCCTTTCCTTGCAGCATTGACACACAGGCTTGGGGCCCAAGGGCTGTGCCCGCTCCCAGTGCAGCAGAGCCTGGACCCATAACAGCACAGAGACACTGGAGCCCCAAAGTGCTGTTTGTGGTGTGGCCTGGGGTGCAGCCAGCCCAGAACTGCCAGCGCTGGGGCCCTGCTCTGCCCACAGCTATGAGAAGCAGGTGAAGGCAGGGCTGGCAGGGCAGACACATGGCTCCCCTCACTGCTCAGGGTCTGCCTGTGCCTTGGGACTCGATGGTCCCGCAGCCTTCACTCCTGGCTCGCTATGGCAGCCCATCACTCCCTGCCCATGTCTGCCTCCCCCAGCCCAGCTACACATTGCTGTGCACAGGGACCAGCTGGCCAAGCCCCCTGCCCTGCACGTCCCCTTTCCAGCACAGCCCTCTGCTGTGACCATCTCCCACCCCACAAGAGCTGTGCATTCCTCTGGGGCCCTGTTCTGGCATTGTCCCTCAGTGCCCCTGGCTGGCACATCTCCCCTCCAACCTCAGTACTCTGCCGTGTCCCAGGAGCCTGGCTTGGCACAGGACTGCTGTTATCAGAGCCCGAGCTGGAGGAGAAGAGGCTGAACGTTTCTCAGTGTGGGCTGGAGAGTCACCAGACCCAGCTGCAAACCAGGGCTGTGTTGGAGGTCCCAAAGGCAGCACACTGTGACACTGGCCTGGCAGGAGGTGGGTTGCTTTATTGGCCTTTATCTCCTTGGCTGCAGATAACACACACAGGGCAACTTATGGAAAAGAAACCGTATATACAGAGTGTCCATATAAATATTTCCAATGTACATTTTATACACAAGTGACAGAGACATTCCATAGCAGTGTCCTAAGCCTTGAGGTTCCAGCAGTCAGCTAGAGGCTTGACCCCAATGCAAAGAGAGATGCTCCTCTCCTCTCCTCTTGCTCAGCTGGAGACCAGCCCCACCTGCGCAGCAGCGGGAGCCAGCAGGAGGCTCTAATGGAGACACTATGTATAGCTTGGAGCTTTAACCTGGAAGGACAGTGACTCTACAGACAGACGGACAGAGCTGGGGATCCCGAGGTGACCATCCTCTTCCCCCTCTAGTTCAGCAGGGAGGCTGGGGAGGCCTTTGTCCAGGGGCAGTGCTGGGGAGGTGCACCCTTGCATCAGCACACGGGGAGCAGTATGGGTGCGTGCAGCCCTCCTGCACTGGCCAGAAGCAGAGGAGCATGGGGGGTGCAATGGAGAAACACGCACCTCCTGCTGCCCCCCACCTCACCACTGCACTGGGGGCGTGGCAAGGCCAACATGGAGGGAGAGCAGGAGGGGAGAGACTACACTGACCACCCTGAGGGAGCAGGCACAGCCATCAGCCTCCCTGGGGCTGCTGTGCAGGGGAGGCCACACACCTGAGCTGCCCCCAGCCCCTGCTTTATCTACAGATGTGTGGGGGGAGCAGGAGACATTGCCTCCCCATCCACGTACCGGTCATGAGAGCGGGGTGCACTGGAGCCACCCCAGTGATTGTGCAGAAGCACCCCACAAGCTGCCAGCACTGGGTCTGCACAGCTACACAGCCAGAGCTGGCTGGAACCAGTGCAGAGGAGCAGGATCTGACTCCCAGCTGGCTCCCAGCCTTCTCCTGGCTGGAGCAGGGGTTCTGCGGGGGGCAGGTACTGTGGGGCCCGTCTGTGCGGCTCTCAGCGCTGCTCCTGCGGCCCTGCTCTGCAGCAGGGCTGGAGGGCAGCTGTGAACGAGCAGAGGGCCATGCCGGGCTAGCCCGTGCCAGGGCTGAGCTGCACGGGTGCGATGAGCAGAGGGCCGTGCCGGGCTAGCCCGTACCAGGGCTGAGCTCCACGGCCACAGCGAGCAGAGGCTGTGCCGGGCTAGCCCGTGCCAGGGCTGAGCTCCACGGGCACAGCGAGCAGAGGCTGTGCCGGGCTAGCCCGTGCCAGGGCTGAGCTCCACGGGCACAGCGAGCAGAGGCTGTGCCGGGCTAGCCCGTGCCAGGGCCAGCACTGAGCTCTGCGGGCGCAGCGTTGTTGTTGGCGTTGCGGCGGGGCAGGCTGGGAGTCAGCGTGGCAGCGCTGTCGCTGGGGCAGCCGTGCTGCAGCAGAATGTCGATGCACTCCTGGCTGCCCGCCCGCCGGGCGTAGGCCAGCGGGGTCAGGCCCCGAGCGTCCCGGCTCTTCACATCCACTCCATACTGTGCAGGAGACAAGCAGCTGGTCAGAGCTACCTGGGAACCGCGTGCCCAGGGGCATGGCAGTGGGCAGAGAGTGGGAGGGTGGGCAGGGACAAGGGGTCAAGAGGGTGGGCAGGTCAGTGCCGGTGGGCATGTGGAGGAACCCATGGAAGCAGGATGGATAAAGGTAGCAGGGAGGTGGGGAAGCACTGGGATACCACCAGAAGCACTGCGGTGGAGGTGCAGGTTCTGTCTTACCCAGATGAGCAGCTGTGTGAAGACCACATTGGCCATTGCACAAGAGAGATGCAGTGCTGTGCGCCCGTCTCCATCTCCGTAGGTCTCGTTCACTTCCTCCTTGGTGCCATGGGCCAGGAGTGTCACCACCAGCCGCAGGTCATCCTCCACCACGGCCCGCAGCAGCTGCTGCCCCAGCGGGATGTCCGACTGGGGCAGTGGGGCCAGAAAGAGCTTCTGCTCATACTTAGCCCGGATCCAGCGCTCCTTCTCCTCCCTGCCAGACAGGACATTGTCACAGTCACAGTTGAGACAGTTTGCCTGGGACCCATGAACAAAAGGACATGAGCATCAGCACTGCCATGTGAACATACTCGTGTGAGCAGTGAACATCTGTCGTGCCCAGATAGCCCCTGCATAGCCCCTGCCGTGCCCCTGTGCCCACAGCTGCCACCGAGGCTCTGTCATCCTACTCTGGACACCTTCCTGACACCTGCTGAATTCACTGCCCCTCCTTCAGCTCCCTACGGACACCGTGTGCTTGCAGTCATGCCTGCACAGCAGCAGCAGTGTCCTGCAGCCAGCCCCCGCAGCTGTCCCTGTGCAGCTCCGGCTGCAGCCCCTCATCCCCGGCGCTGTGGGCCCGTGTGGGGCAGCTCGGGGACCGTCCCTGCCCCAGGCCTGTGCGCGGGCCATGGCCAGAGGCAGGAAAAGGCCAGCGCTGCACACGCCAGCCCAGTGCCACGGGAGGCACCTTATCGCTGCCGCCATCCCGCCTGGTGCAGACAAAGGCTGTGTCCGCGTCCGTCCCGCCGGGGCGGCGGATCGATGCGCGCCGTGCCCCGCTATCTGCTGCCATTCTCTCCATCTGCGGCTGGCGGGCGGCCATCAATGGCGTGGCGCGCATGCGCGCGGCCGGCGGGCCTGACCCGCGCCCCGCAGCTGATAAGCGCAGAATGGGCTCTTGTCGGCCTGAGTGACAGGAGAGCGGCTGCGATCGGGACAGACAAGGGCTGAAAGGGACAGGCCCTGGGGACCCGCACCACGCTGCCAAGCCATCTCTGTTAACCCCTTCGGCTTCGCAGCCAGCCTCAGCTCTCGGAGTCACGGCACGGCTGTGGCTGCCGTGCAGCCCCAGTGCCCCGCCAGGGTGGCAGGAGACGGTGGCCAGTACCTCGGGCAGGCAGGAGCCCCAGCACTGGGGCATCTTGAGGAATCCTGCCTGCCCCAATGGCTGCTCCCAACCCCTGCAGTGTCACCCAGCCCTCCTGTGCATTTCCCAAGAAGCATCTCTGGGGTTCACCACCTCCCTTACCGACTGCTCTCAGGTGTGGGCTTGGGGTAGCCCTCCACCATTCCCTCCCAGACAGCGTTTGCGAGGGCGTTGCCGATGGCCGTCATGACCATAAGAAGCTCGCTAGGCCAGTCATCCAGGTCCAGGGAGCGCACACGGGACAGGTGGGTGCCCAGGTTGCGGTGGATCCCGGAGCACTCGATGCACATGAGAGCACCCAGGTTCAGACTGGCCCAGTCCGGATCTGAGGGCAGCAGGATCAGTGGGGGAGAGTTAATAACCTGCCCAGACTCAGCAGCCCGTCTCCTGCGGCTCAGACTCGTATCTGCAGGCACCTGCCCAGCAGAGCCCTTCCCATCTCAGTGTCCTGGGACAGGCCAGGCCCTCAGGCTGGCCCCTGAGGAGACACAGGCCAGTGTGGCAGTGCGGGCTGTACCCCACCCCGAGGAGCAGGTCCACTGCAGGAGAGGGCAGGACAGACACACAGAGAGGTCTCTCTGCGCTGAGAGAGGGCGTGCCTGGGTGGCTGGAGCCCCCTCCCCTCCTGGGTGAGCCCCCCACCCAGTGTATCATCTCTTACTGGGTGCGTCGCAGTCCACGCAGAAGCTGTTTCCCCGCGCGGTGCGGACGGCCTGCATGGCCTGCGCGTCGCCCTGGCTGCCCAGCCGAGCCTGCAAAGAACCCCACAAGGCCCTTCACTGCAGGCCAGCCACCCTACCTGCACCCTGCACCCCTCCTGCCATGCCACACCACGCTCCACCAGGCTGGCCAGCATGGGGGCTCTGACAACAGGGTCTGGAGTGCCAGAGGAGCAGGGGACAGCGGGCCAAAGTGGGGAGAAAAGGCAGAAATGTCCAGGGAGGGAATGATCCATGCAGGATCCAGCCACATGGGATGCAGAGTACTCTGTGGGGCCAGAGCCAGACAGGGAAGAGGTGACAAGAAACCTGGGGGAACTGCACAGTCCCAAGGACAGGACTGAACTCCCACTGGGAGGAGAGGGATCCCACAGGATTCAGCATGGACAGACAGGCAAGCGTGGGACATAGGGACATGGAGGAATGTGGCAAAGCAGATGCTAGAGAAGATAGAACAGAAGTTGGCCAAGACCTCTTACCTTGTTTTTGCTGCTCTCACAGCCCTGCAGGCTGGCCAGGATCTGGCTCTCAATGGCCTGCACCCAGAGCTCCCGCTCCTCTGATGTTGAGGCTTCAAAGAGCCACGTCTGGCCCGTCAGTGACACAATAATGAACTCAAATGGCTCATCTGGTTCTGGAAGAGAAAGGTGTGCCTAACATGGGACTGGGATGGAGGGGGTCTGCCATGGGACAGATCCTGCCATCCCCACATGGCAGGGCTGAGGCAGCAGCAGAGCCCAGGAGGCTGGGACAGGCAAGTCCCTGTCTCCTCCTGCAGAGAAGGTTCAGAGCTCTGTGCCAGTCCTCCCTCCTCCCTCCCTCTGCCCCTCACAGCTCCACTAGTTTGTGGAGCTCTCCCTGCCCCGTGTCCCACCCTCAGAGAAAGCTGCCAG
This sequence comes from Haemorhous mexicanus, assembly GCF_027477595.1. Taxonomy (NCBI): domain Eukaryota; kingdom Metazoa; phylum Chordata; class Aves; order Passeriformes; family Fringillidae; genus Haemorhous; species Haemorhous mexicanus. The sequence continues at coordinate 223,906 of NC_082341.1, forward strand.
CCTCTGGAGCAGTGGAATCAGCTCCTCCACAGGGCCAGTGCCTGCAGACAGCCCCAGTGCCAGGGCTCAGTGCCCGCCCTGGACGGGCCCTGCGCACAGAGTGACTGAGGCCAGGAAGAGGAGCCCATGCAGTGGGCTCTGAGGCAGCTCCTCACCAAGGCTTACAAGACGTTCTGCTCTGCTAACACCTGCCAGCCTGGCTTTGCCTCACACGGCCCCCCACGGGCACAGTTCATGGGGTGTCATGTCAGCCTCACACCCAGCACCAGCATTTACCTTTTATTGCCAACTTCAGTAGTTAGTGCAGTAAATGACTTAACTAAGCGGGGCCTGAATGGAATGACTAATAAACGTTATGTCACAGCACACGCTTCAGCTCATAGCAAAATGATTTGTAATTACCTAATTAGCGTTATGCAAATAACACCCTCATCTCCATAATGTGCCTTCCCAGCTCTCTATTAAAAGCAGGGAGTCAACTGCTCAGCTCTAGAGACAGCACGGAGGCCGAGGGGCCTCTGGGCCACATCAAGGCAGAGCTGCACTGGCCTCAAGCCTGGCAGGGTCTGTGCACACCGGCCATGACGTGGGGAGGTGAGAAGGGGAGTCTGGAGGGGTTTGAGGGAGGACCCCCTCCTCTCTCTGACTTCCCTGCAGCACAGAAGGCTCTCACTGCAGAGGGAAGCAGCAGAAAGACAGGGACTGAGCAGCTGCACAGCCCACAGTGAATGGCTGCAGAGGCCCCGAGCTGTGTCCCACCAAGGGCACGGCCACCCTCAGCTACTGCGGGGCCTCCTGGGCCCATCTAAGCCAGGCTGTGTGCATGAACATCCCCAGAACATGGTGCAGCCTTGGGAAGCCTCCTTAGGAGAGCCAGGTCTGTTGGGCATGATGGGAGTGCACAGCCCTTGCTCCCAGGCTTGTGGTCAGCACCTGCACTGACAAGCACCAGGCCTGGAGACCACCAGTGCTCGTGAACTGCTGCAGGAACACAAGGCGGGGTCTCCACACCATCAGAGCCTGGGGATGACTCCAGCATGAGGGCTTGTCCTGGCCTGCCCTTCCCAGATACGAAGGCAAGGCTCTTTTACTCATTTCACCCTAAATCAGCCTGGGACTCCTCCTCTGGGGAAAGATGTCTGCAACTGCATGTGTCCAGCTGGAATGAGAGACTGAGCCCTCAGAAGGATGACAGACTGCAGGGAGGGGGTAGTTAGCCACGCTGCTGGACTCTACCCTCTGTGATGCACAGGTGTAACTGGGACATCCCACTCATCCAACACTTTCCTCCAGCTCTCAGCTGCAGGAGAGACCCCTCAGACATCAAGTCCCAGCTCAAGGACAAGATTCTTGAAAAATATATAGCTGCCAACCTGTGAATACTGGGAGAAGAAATAACCAGGCAACAGCCAGGGTAACAGGCATTGCCTCCTTTGCTTGCTGGCACCAGCCTCTGAGTGCTGCCAGAGCCTGGCACGGGCAGGGAGCCCCCAGACTGCAGGAGAGCCAGGACCATCCCCCCACAGCCACAGGACTGGTGGCTGCTGGGGCTGAGCACTACCAGCCAGGAAGGAATGAGCAGCAGCTCCCGGGGGCAGAGACTGCCCAGGTGCTGCAGGGAACATCTGCAGACAGTGCTCCTGGGGGACCCTGACACATCACAACAGGCCCTGTTCTCAAACCTCATCCTGCCTTGGTCTGAGTCACCTGAGGCTGCTGCTGCTGCTGTGTTGCTGAGCCCAAGCCAGCTGCCTGGACTGGGGAAGCACTGGGTACACTTAGAGTCCTCCTCCCTGCTGCCAAGCCACTCCTGCACAGCAGGACAAGGACATCATGGTCAGCAGGACACAGGGAGGGTTCCTGCTGTGGGCTCATACGGCTCCATCTTCCCTGTTCCTGTTTCCTGTTTGCCTAGCACCTCCCCACCAAGCAGGCAGGCAGGAATCCCAGCCCCAGCCTTCCTGCACCTGTATACTTCCCAGGGAAGAAAACATCAGCCCTGCCTGCCCAGGGCTCTGGTGTGGGGGTCATTGCTGTTCCTTGAGGCACCCTGCTGGGGGGGGTGCTCCATGTGGCTCCCAGCACTCTGCTCAGGACATTCACAGTAGGACAGGAGGTTCCCTCCTTCTGGGTGAGAAATTTCTGGGACTCCAACCTGACTTGGATGGACTTTCCTACTGTCACAGCTGAGGAACATCCCAGCGCTCTGGGGCTGCCCAGTCCCAGCCCTGGGAGCAGTCCCAGTCCAACCAAAGCCCTGGCGCCAGCTCTGCAAGACGCAGGACCTACGTTCCCTTCCTTCTTTGTGCCTCCTGGATTCCAGCTTCACGCCAAACAAAGGCCCCGTTGCTCTCGGAGCCCGGGAAGAGCTAACAAAGGACCACAGCTTTTCTGCTGTGCTGTGGCCAATTCCCCACCTCACAGTGCAGGACAGCACTATGGAGCTGATCTCTGTGGAGGCCTCAGCACAGCACGACTACGACAGAAGAGTGTGGCACTGCAGGGTCACACCCTGGATTCATATGTGAGGACCAGCAGAGCTGGGAAGGGAATCAAGGACTTGCAGCAGCTTCGAACACTGTGCATACCCACCTTCTGGCATGGTCTAGGACCAGTTCCTGAGCTCCTCAGGGCACCCATACAAGTTGAATCAAGCAGTTGTTTTAGGGAAAGCACTGGGTATTCTCAGCTTCTTCTGGGGAGAGGTACAGGTTTCCAATGTGGCAGGGCCATTTCTGGTCAGATGAGAGGGAGCCACCAAGCAGATGATATAAGCAGAAGGGTTTAGACTACCTCTGCTGAAGCAGAACTGGCAGAACTCCCTCCCCTGCCCCTCACATGGGCACAAGCTCCTTCTGAAAGGCCAGAGAAGTCGCAGAGTTTGCCAGCTCCAGCTTGACAGGGCTCAGACCTCAGAGGAAGCTGCTCCTAGAGGAGTGGGGAGCCCTTCCCAGTTGCTTCTGAGTGAGCAGCTACCCGGGGGCAGATGGCAGAGCCCGGCCCCCAGCCCTGTGGCTGCCCCAGTGTGCTGGTGGGAGCCCATTACACCAGGTCCATTAGAATTAGTGGGCAGTGGAAATGAATGCTCTGCCTCTCTCTCTCTTGATGATTTTTTGATGATGTTTTAAAGACTGAGCTCCGTGAAGAGTTGCTGAAAAGAGTGGTGTAAGCCGGCTCTGCTAATGGGTGTTAACCCCATGACCCCCCTTCCAATACTGCCATGGAATGAGGGCTCTGAACAGGAGCAGGATTAGGGAGGGCATGGCCGGGACAGCAGGGCTACATGGCACCCAGAGCCCAGCAGCAGCCAAGACCATGGGCAGGGCCTGCAGGGAGAGAAGCAGCCCAGGGCAGTCACTCTCCCTCTGCCAACGACCCAGCCCTAGGGGGAAGCACCACGGGGCTGCCAAGAATGAGGAATGGAGACATCCTGTGTGAGACCAAAGGGACAGCAGAAGGGTATGAAGTGCCCACCAAGATGCAAGGGAGCTTGCACCTGCTGCTGAAGGCAGCCCTGGGGGCGAGGGTGCCCAGTCAAACAGCACGTCCCACTGACACCCGTGGGATGCCAGAGAGGAAAAGGAGGGGAGCAGCAGTGACACAGAGTGTTGCCTTCACAGCTCATGCCAAGCCCCGCCTCTAAAGGCTCTGAGTGCAGGGAAGTACAGCTCTGAGCACAAGGGGTACACTGGGGAGCTAAAAATGCCTCAGCTTCAATTCAGGGCTGGGGCAGAGCTTGGTCCTGCTCTGCAGAGGGCTCTGGCTACACCCTGCACTGGTGCCCAGCCCAAAGAGCCTCCTGTAGGGACCCTGACCTGGAGCAGTACTTCCCACCTCCACTCCTACAGACACCCTGCTTCTCCGTGGGGTGCACCCAGGCAGCGTGCTGCCCCAGCGTGCACCCCAGCGTGCTGCCCCCCAGCCCCTCCAGCAGTGGGACAGGCTGACCCCATGCCTCACCCCTACCCGAGATGCCCCCACACAGGTTGGGGCAGCACTCTCAGAGCACAAGCAGCAATAAGGGTGGCTGCTCCCCTGTCCCAGAAGCACCAGGATACGAAGCAGCTCTGTGAGGACAGAGGACGGAGCAATGTTCCTCTGGTCCCCACCAAGTGCAGCAGGACTGAGCTCCCAGCATTTGGACATGGCACAGCAATTCCCTCTCTCCACAGGGCAACAGAGAGAGTTCCCCCACGCCAGCCCAAAGGCCCAGGGCAGCACTTTCTTCCCTCGTGGGAAGGGGGAGTTCAGCACAGGGGATGGCAGGAGCATCTCCATCCCAGCACACTGGGCAGAGAGCCTTCCATGCCAGACAGCTTCCCAGCTAGCTCCTTCCTGAGTAGATGGGTGCAGGATAGTGCAGGACAGTGCAGGACACCTTCTCTGCATCCTGGCAGGTCTAGCAGAGAGGAACAGGATTCCACTCAACATCAGCAACACAGGAAGCAGAGCTGGCACTGAGCCCCACTCCTGAAGCAGAAGTTTCCTCTGTCACCTCTGCTCTTCACCATCTCCCAGTCACATCCAGCCTCTCCCTGCATGCCATCCTTCTCCCACTCTCATCCCTTCTCCTGCTCTGTGCTGGCACAGTAGAAGTGCCTCCAGAGATCCTGGAGAGTGGGTAGTCACGCAGGGAGGAGGTGGGGGGACGCCTCCAGCATGTGGGGCACACAGCAGGACCCAGGGCAGGTCTTGTCAGACCTGCAGGGAGACCCTGGCCCGCAGCTCTGCTCTCTGGCTGCCAAGCCTGTGAGAAGGGTCCTGGAGCAGGGCAGGCGGCAGCCCCTGGCCTCGGGTGCTTGTTTGCAAGCTGCGACTGTACCATATTATTATGAGGTGTTTGGGATATCAACAAATTAGCAGGCGTCTGGGAAGAGAAGGATGCAGCACCATTCGTAAATGTCAGCTCGCTACCTCCTCATTTTGCAGATCATTAAACCCAATATTCCCAACCTGTATTAGTGCGACAGGGACAGGCCCTCCGCGGGGACAGTCACCAGGAGAGCGCAGCAGGAGCAGCACCATGGAGGCCCCCCAGTGCTGCTGTCCCGGCACCCCCAGGGCCCAGAGTGCCCCAGGCTGAGCTGGCAGTGACCACCAGGGATGGTGCGGGGCTGGGGGATGGCAGCAGCACGGGACTCGAGCCTGAAGGGGCACACTGAGCAGTGCAAGGGGGCATACGGGGGGTCCCAAACGTGTGTGGCACGTGTGGGGAAGGACAGCATGTCAGGAGGAGCAGGTGCTCCCAAGGGACACCACAGGTACACAGGGGTGTGCAGGGGGGTCATGTAAGGGTCCAACAGTGTCGCTTCTGTGTACATGGCAGGGAGGATGCAATGTGGGGTGCAGCGTGTGCACAGTGGGCGAGGCCTGGGGGCGGCACAAGGGCCGGGGGGTGTGTGCAGCCATCAGGGAGGCAGGTCACAGGAGGGAGGGCACAGACAGCGTGGGCTCCACGGCGTGAGCAGAGGCGTGTGGCAGGGTCAGGGCTGCACACATGAGGGTCTCTCAGAGGGGTAACACGAAGCTGTGTAAGGTCCCCCAGGAAGCACAGACTGAAGGGGTGGGACCTGATGGAAACAGGGGACCCGCTGAACCACAGAGATGCCCAGCACAGGCTGCCTCCCTCCCACCAGGACTGAGCAGGGAGCTCCAAGGTCCATAATGAGCTGGAATGACTTGTTAGCACTGAATTAAGAGGCTTGGTGGAAGGAAGTGCGGGTGACACAAGCTGTGTGGGGCAGGCGGGAGCTGAGCGATAGCAGCTGGAATCCCCAGCAATCTGGTGAGCACGGCTCAGCCTCACACTCCTGGCTTGCCACGATGGGCCTCGACAGCCCCTGACAGTTGGCATTAATCACGCACATCGCCCCAACACAACTCTTTACTGGCCATCAATTTCCTGTGGGTTTTAAAACTAAAAAACAAAGACAAAACCGCGTCGTTTGGCCGCCACTGAGAAGCACATTAAGGGGCTGTCAGCTTCTCGCCATGCACCCTGCATCACTCTTTAAGCACATGAGAAGTTCATTATCCCCGGAGCTCTGGCAGCCATGGGGAGACTGGAGCAGGGAGCGTCGCAAAGGTGCTGCCGCCCTCAGCCGTGTCTGCTGGCTCTTGGCTCTCCTGGAAGCATGAACAGGGGCTGAGGGTCCAGGCCAAGAGGAGTGTGTCTGCAGGGGGGCTGTGGGCTGCTCCATGGCAGGACAGGGCACTCCTGACCACAGAGCTTTGCTGGGCTCTGATAAGAGCAGACTTTCCTGATGGTCCTTGCAGGATGACACTGCACCTACACCATGGGGATGAGCATCTTCGTCCCCTGACAGCCTGACACACGTTTGGCAGCCTGTGGGTGCTCCCTGACAGCCTGAGCTGCACTCCCCAGTTTGGTGACATCTCCGGCAGCACAATCCCACGCCTGCCATAGTTTGCGGATGCTCCCTGGCAGCCTGACACAGAGCTCTCTTTAACATGAGCCCATGTAAAAAAGCAACAGCTCGTTTGATTTATGATACTTCAGAACAACTAAGATTCAATTGCTCTGCACGTCCCTGGCTCTGATTACCTCCTAAATGAGATAAACTGATGGCAATTTATCCCCAGACCTCACCAACTTTCCCAGGATGCTAACCTGAGCTGCTCGTGCCTAGCTCCCCAGCGTGGGGCGGGTGGAGGCAGGTGCAGGCAGCCTGAGCACAGTCCAAACCTGCTCCCTCACATACCCCCAGGGCTGCTCCGGCCCGCAGGGATGCTGTGACAGAGGCTGAGCCTGACATGCCGGGCCCCATGCAGCTCCTGGTGGGCGAAAAGTTTTGGGGGGTCCCTCCACAGTACTCCCCACACCAGGCTACAGCAGCCACACTGATGTGAGCTAACGGAAAGTATGGCTCCTCACTGGGCTGTCCCCCACTCCTGCCAGGACAGTGAACCCTCCACAGAGGGATGAGCACCACGAGGGGATAGCAGCTCAGCCACAAGGGATGGCACCTCTGGCACAGGGCCCTGCAGCCCTGCTCCTGGCACAGCAATTTCACACTTTCACCATGCTGACTGTGCAGAAGCAAAAAGCTCAAATTACCCTGCTCTGAAAAAACTGCCATAACTGTTCAAAGCAGCTAAAAAAGATTCAAGGGGATATCAGTCATACTAATGGACACCAGTCCATGACAAAAACCACTGGCCATGTCCATGGCGTGGGGCAATGCTCAGCCCAGGGTTCACAGCTGGACCATTCAGACATTGGGACGGGACCTCAAGCAGAGGCTCAGCACCTCCTTGTGCTTGTTGCCAGTCTCTGCCTGGCATGCAGGACAGTGACCCATCATGGCTGGCCACCTGAACACCAGTCCCAGAGTCACTCGCTCCTCTGCCTCTGCCCTGGCCTGCTGGCCTTGCTGATGAGCTGCCGCAGCGTCCAGAGCTGCATCAGTTCTTGGAATAGTCCCGGAGCTCAGAGCAGGAGAGAGACCAACCAAGTCACTCACAAAGGTATCAGGGCAGGAGCTGTGCAGCAGGCACGTGGCGGGGGGGGATGGAAAGGATGTGTGACCCACCTCCATAACTCATGCTGAGCACAGGGATGCACACGGTCCTCTCTTGAGGATGTCCCCCTCCTGCCAAAACGGGGCACACCAGCATGGTGGCACCAGCAGCACTGCAGACCACAGAGTGGGGGCTCCTCCTGCTCCCAGTACTGGCGCCAGTGGTTCTGGCAGCAGGAGGATGCATATCGTAGGAAAAAGTTACATTGCTAAAACACCTGGTAGGGCTTTAAATTAACTATATCAACCTGAGACACTTCAGGTAAGGCAGACCTCTGCCCAGCTCACCACCCCAGCTAAGGACCAGTGCAGGAAACAACAAAAATACTCTGATGTCCTCATGCTCACCCCGTGCCTCCCTCCCCGTCACTCCACCTTCCAGAGACGCTGCCAAACCAGGAAGGACAGAAAGAGTAAGCATGTGTCTGAAAAAACATCCCTATGAGATGATGGAAAACCTGGGATTGCTGGAGGACTCCTGTCCTGGGCACACAAGGAGAAGGGTGACAGCCCTCCAGCCTGTGCATCTGGGAGCAGAGGGCTGGGAATTCTGCCAAGCACGCATGTGTTGCTGAAAAGGAACTAATCAAATTTTAAGACTTCAAGCAGTGGTTAGTCTGTGTTACTGCTTCATAAAAGTGTTCCCACATTCAATTCCCTTTTCCACTAGGAAATGGCATCCCATTCTGTGTAACATCAGGTCCCAGTCTCTGCACCTCCCACACTCTGTGAGCTGCGCTGAGCGGCCGCAGGACCAGACCTCCTCTGCAAGCACTGACACATCAGTCCTGTGCTTCTTGGCCTTTGCTGTGGTCAGCTGAGAGCCCTCATGTCCACATCACAAACCCAATCATCACACCAAGCTCAGCTCTGGACCTCCTTTACAACTGTCTTAGCATTTTTACAGGGCAGGACACACTACTCCAGCACCTGCTTTCTCAGTCTCACATGTGGGGGTGCAAAACCATCCCCTCCTTCACTGCCCCACTATTCATACAGAGAATGAGCCTCTCCTTTTGCCAAGCACTGGGCTGAGAACTGCAAACCAATTTGGGCAGGGCAACAGTGGGTCTGAGGAGGCAACACACACACAGAGCTAAGAACAAAGTGCAAATACAGGCAATGCTTCTTGCTATCATGGGACACCAGTTTGACAGACTCAAACAATGTTCAAGGCTCCTCAATCAACCACCACAGAGGGGAAGCGTGTCTTAGGCTTGTGCATTTCAGATGGAGACAACTACAATGGCAAAAAAACCCAACAGAGCTGCCCAGCTCTGCACATCATCAAAGCAAAGATTCCAAGAACAAGAACTTGAGCTGCTCTGCTATGGGATACCTGGGCTGCTGGACTGCAGGCAGACAGGTGATTTGGAGCAAGGTGCCAGGACAGCTGCAGCACCTTCAGGTACAGACTAGTATTTCCTGGTTTGTTTTGCAGCAACTGTTAGCTTCAAACACTTGTACTGAAACCTCCTCCCTCTGATTTACATCTTTGCTTTGGTTCACTACAGAAGCTTATTGAGTGCTGTGGGACAGGATGACCAAGAATAAAGTCAAATCTCACTTTTCCAGCAGCTATCACAGATGCAGGCTTTGGAGAACATGGCTGCCAGGCTCATCTCCACCTGGACAAATCTGGTGTCTTTTCCCAGCAGAATGCTTCCCCATGCCTTGCAGCCTCCCTGTCAAGCTTTGGGTCCCTCTTCAGCAACCACAGACACCAGAATTTCTCAACAAAAAATCCATCAGTACTCTGAACATCGGGAAAACAATGTACGTCCCTTCAGCTGGTCCCCTGAAGCAGACCAGCTCTTCCAAAAGACCCTTGGCTTGAGGCAGGTGCCTAGCACAGGTCTTCTAAATTATGAAAGTCTGGCCAATTTACAAGTCAACGGAATTATGTTCTTGTGGTGGGAAGTGTCTGAGAGCACACCTTAACCATACGGTGTACTCTCAGGTCTGCTGCTACAGTTAGCAATTTTAATTACCAGTGGCTGGCTGAGCACACACAGGCATGATGGTGGTTGTGCAAGGCACGTGGGAAATGGAGGGAAGGGCAGATCAGAGAGGCTGGTAGCTCTTTCCTGCCCCAGCCCAAGCTGCTGGGACAAGGAGTGCTCTGAGCCCCAGGTCACCACTGAGCCCCTCATGAGAAGCACTCCGAGCCCCAAGTCCTGGAGAGCACCCAGGATGCTCTGAGCAGCAGAGCTGCCCCCAGGCAGACCCTTCCTACCTTCTGCTGCCGTGCTGGGGCCATCGAGCCGAGTTGTCCCGGTGCTCTTTTTCCTGCGATGCTTTTTCCTGTTGGCATGTGGTGATGGAGGCGGCTCCAGCTTTGGGCTGGCAGCACTGGAAATGTTTGGGCTGGAGCTGAGGGAGTCGGCAGTACCGTTAGCTGGGGACAAAAATAAGGCAAGTCATGCACATGGGACAGTGACACTCCTCTTCCCAGAGACACCAAAGCATTCTGGAGCCAGCCCGAGTACTTGGCTGGCTCGACCCACACGACCCCATGAGACAGGGCAGGACCTGCCCAGCCCCATAGCACAGGGCCACTCCCACACCCACTCCAACTGAGGGCTGGCAGCTCCTTGGGCAGGCAGGCTGGACCACTCTGCACTGGGACCCATGCAGAACAATCACAGGGGGCAGCGCCGGCACCTGCGCAGCTGGACACGTGCAGCAGCCCCTCTGCAGCAGCCCAAGGTCCCCAGCATGTGCTCTTGGGGAAGCAGTGCCTTCACAGGCAGTGTCCTCACAGGGCTGGGAAGGGTTTTGGGAAGGGGCAGCCCAGAAGGTGATGTGGCTCTCTGGGGCAGACCCAGGGCACAGGAGCTGCAGAGCCTCTGCAGAAGCCCTGCCCTCCCAGCACTGCTCTGCCAGACGAGGTGACTGGGGTTGCCACACTCAGGAACCTGAGCATGATGGGCTCAATAGGCTTCCGATACGGAGCTGAAGAAGCTGCATCCCCAGCAGCAACGCACCAAATTTATCCTCAATCATACTGTTCCTTACAATTAATAGCAGAATTAGAAACAATCAGGGAGCTGCCTAATTACTGTCAATTAGAGTGCGCTAATCAAGCTCCGATCACACACACACACGCTGCCGCTGCACTCACCATTAAATGTCAAATTTCATTAGAGACCAGCAACAAAATCAAAAGCCTGACATTCAATTTCAGCAGCACACACAGCGCAGGCTTCCAATCAGCATAAAAATGCAGACTCCGGGGAAGGCAACGAGGCGCAGGAGTCCTCGCTGCACTGTTAACCCTCTCCTAAATCCACTCCTGCCTCTCCAGTGTCCACCCACCCCCCAGGGCATAGATGGCAGCTCCATGCCCAGGACCCCTGCCCAGGCAGCTTGCTGTCCTCTCTGCCACAGCCCAGTGTCTCCCAGCAAGTCCCGACTTCCCATTTCCATGTTCTGTGCCACCTGGAGTAAAGAAAGGAACCACAGCATTGCACAAGGGCAGCAGCTCCAGCAGTGGGATGGCAGGGACCTGCCAAGGCTTTCTCCCACCCCAGCCCGTCCTCTGCTCCCTTGGCTCATCCTGGTTTGGTCAGACTGGTTTTTGGGGCTTGGTCAGTCTCGACAAATACCAAAAGTGGGGTGGAGAGAGGCACAGAGGGTCAGAGCCAGGAGCTGCCCCAGGCACGGATCGAGGTGCAGCTGGTGTCCCCCTCACACACCTGAGAGAGGCTGCAGCCTTGGAGCTCTCCCAGCTCTGGTTTCTCTTGCACTGACACACACCAGTAGGGTGTTTCTGCTGCTATTTATCCATGGGGAAATAGCTCACCCATGACAATTAAGAGAGATAAATCTAATAAAATCAGACTCCAGTTTTCTAAATATAAATTACTGATCCTGCTACAGGACCGTGCTTAGAGCAGGTGTGAAGCACCTTCAGCTCCCAGCCATATGTCACAGGGGACCTGAACTATCTCGTCAGTGGCTACATGTGGTGCCTCAATCCTCCCTCTGCTGCCCACCTGCTCACCAGGATGCTCCCTGGGCCAAATCCCACAACTCTGGCACCCTGCCCCACTCCAGGCTCAGTGACAGGGGTAGCACATTTCTGCACTCCCCCTCTTGTGGCCTGCTGTGAGCCTGGCAGCTCCTGAGGGATCCTCACCCACACCCTGCTCTCACTGCCCAGCAGCCAACACCAGAGCTGGGGACTTGCAGGGCCCCCGTGGGATGGGGACAGGATGGCAGTGGGGTGGGGACAGCACGTGGAACACACTCCCTCTGCTAGGTCAGGCATTGCTCACTCTCTCCTTCCCCAGCAGGACAAATGAACCCCTCTGACCCACCCAAGGACTTCCAGAGCCCCAGCTCACCAAGGGAACCTTTCACAGGCACACCTGGGACCTCCTGGGCCCTTCTCCAAACCAATCAGCCTTAGGGGGAACCCTGGGACCCCACGGGTGGGCTGCAGAGCTCCTGCACAAGGGACAGATATAGAATGTGCTGGAGCACGTTCATATGACCGTCTGGCCCCATCCCACTGCTCTTCCATGTACTCTCCAGGGCACATCCAGAGCAGAGCCTGTCCCCAGGAGCTGGGATGGCAGCCTAAAGCCTTGCTATGTGCCCAAAAGCAGCTCTGAGCACAGGAAAACTCCTCTCCTGCCCTGCCATGCACAACTGGAAGCACAGCAGAGAGCCTGGCCCTGGCAGGGCTGGGGTTCAGGTGTGGTGCAGGACAGGCTCCCTCAGCTCAGCTCCTCGAGGGAGGGAGGGGTGGTTGTGCTGCTCAGCTCAGCACAGCCATGTGGGAAGCACTGCCCCCCAACAAATACCCCCTCCCTCAGGACACTGAGAACCCACCTCTGTCAGCTGTGGCTGTGGGGACACAGAGCAGGGATGCAGTCCTGGGAATGCCTGGGGCCCCTAGACATTCTCTGCTGTGAGCCCTCCAGAGCAGCTGGCCCCGTGCCCAGTCTGTGCAGCACTGACAGGGCTCAGGGTCAGCACAGGGTGGTGGCACCTGAGAGGGGGTGAGCAGCCACCAGCAGGCAGGACAACAGTGAGCACAGGGATGACAGTGCTGACAAGGTCACTGGCAGGAGCAGCAGCACAGAATCACAGAATGGTTTGGGTGGGAAGGGACCAAACCCCACCCAGTGCCACCCCTGCCATGGCAGGGACACCTCCCACTGTCCCAGGCTGCTCCAAGCCCTGTCCAACCTGCCCTTGGACACTGCCACGGATGGGGCAACCACAGCTGCTCTGGGCACCCTGTTGCCTCATCACCCTCTCAATAAAACATGTCTTCCTCATATCTAGTCTAAACTCACCCACTTTCAGTTTAAAAACGTTATTCCCTTTCCTGCTACAACAGACCATGCAGATCAGCTCTCATTTGAGTCTTCAGTTACTGCGCACAGAAGAGGCAGACTGGTCCAGGTGCTGTGAGCATGTACAGCTCCTCCATGGTCAGGAACAGGGCAGGGAGCAGAGGGATGGAGAGCAGGACAGGAGACAGAGGGACGGCGGCATGGGCTGGCTTGCTCTCCTGTGCCACCCAGGGAAGGGAAGGGCAGAGCCAACACGCAACACGAGCACACCAGCCCCCAGCTCCGCAGAGGGGCTGCTGGGAGAAGGATGAGACCTGCCACGGCAGCTCCCGGGGCAGGAGGGAACTGGGGCAAGGAGCTGCTCTCCAGAGGGCTGTGCCACAGAACGGGTCTGTGCCGAGGCAGTGCCCCGCGCAGCACGGCAGAAGCGCACCGGAGCCGCTGCCGAGCACGCCGGAGCGCGGAGCTGCCGCTGCCGGCGCTCAGGGCTCCCGCGGGCCGGGCCGGGTGCCGCCTGGGGGACCCTCCCCAGCTTGGGGACCCTGCCCAGCCCGGGGACAGGCAGGCAGCCGAGCGCGGCCCCTCGCAGTGCGCTCCCTCCGGCTGCCCCCGTGTCCGAGGCCGGGGCTGCGGCACGTCCCGCTCAGCGCTGCGCCCTTCCGCTCCCCTCGCCCGCGCTGCCCCATCAGCAGTAACAGTCTGATTAATTCGCTTCCAGCAGGGAGCTGATGGGGCCAATGATGGAGCCGCTGCATCAGGCGCGCTGAAATTGATAGTTTTTCACAGTTACAAATGAGGAGCCTCCTCAGCTGCAAATGGCGCCCGCACAGTCGGACTCCGGTAATGATCATAAAGAGGCTCCTTTAAACTGCGAAAGCCCCTGGGAGCGGGCGGGGGGGCGGCTGCCGCGCTAATGAGAACTACAAGGGGCGAGCAGGCATGGAAATGGCTCCTCCACTCTTGATGTGCATTTAACTGCTTTTTTAGTGCGGCGGCAGAGCCAGGAACGAAGGAGTGATGAATGCAGCACAAAAGCATTTATTTTCCAATTCGGCAAAGTGGCTACGTTGGGAAATGTATGAATTATTTTAATTCACTCAACTGTCCTGAAACATCACTGAGAGCGAGTGAGCGTGGGGGGAGGGGGTGGGCCGTGCTCAGTGTGTGCTCCAGAGACAGGAATCACTCCTATTCCTTCAACTGCCCCAAAATCTGGGAGATGGGGGTGCCAACAAGGTGCAGTGACGGGGGAAAGCAGTGGCACGTACCCCAGTGCCCCAGCACGCAGAGCTCAGAGCAAGGTCAGAGCAGAAGGCTCAGAGCCATCCTGCTGCAGATGTGTCCCTTAGCTGGAGCTTCTCCATGCCTTGCAGGACAGCTTTTTCCCTGGTGGGACACTGCCAGCTGACCTGGGCAGCCCCAGTGAGGCCCAGAGGCTGTGTCTGACACTCAGGAGCAGACTGTGGGCTCACAGCCACAGGGCAGAGCTCAGCCCTGCCCCACGGCTGAAATTAGCTGCCCCACCTGCTGTGGCTGAGGGGAGAAGGCCAGAAGGGCTACTCACAGGGGTTGGGGCAGCTGCCGGGGATAGCCACAGCCTCGTTCCACTGGTCTGCACTGGAGACAGAGTAGGAGCGCTGGTGCATCCCGTCCGGCTTGGAGCTGAAGCCCACGAGGTTGATGCCGCTGATGGAGCGCTCCGAGTGCAGGGAGGTGCTGCTGGTCGAGTGGGGAGCACCTGCAAGAGAGAGACACGAGCACGGACTGACTGCTGCTGGAAGCATGGACAGACTGGAAGCATGGACATGCCTGGGAGCACGGACTGACTGCTGCCCAGGAGCACGGACAGACTGCTGGAATCATGGACAGACTGCTGGAATCATGGACAGACTGCTGGAATCATGGACAGACTGCTGCCTGGGAGCACAGACAGACTGCTGGAATCATGGACAGACTGCTGCTTGGGAGCACGGACAGACTGCTGCCTGTGAGCACGGACAGACTGCTGGAATCATGGACAGACTGCTGCCTGGGAGCATGGACAGACTGCTGGAATCATGGACAGACTGCTGCCTGGGATCATGGACAGACTGCTGCCTGGGAGCACAGAGAGACTGCTGGAATCATGGACAGACTGCTGGAATCATGGACAGACTGCTGCCTGGGAGCATGGACAGACTGCTGGAATCATGGACAGACTGCTGGAATCATGGACAGACTGCTGGAACCATGGGCAGACTGCTGCCTGGGAGCACAGACAGACTGCTGGAATCATGGACAGACTGCTGCCTGTGAGCACAGACTGACTGCTGGAATCATGGACAGACTGCTGGAATCATGGACAGACTGCTGCCTGTGAGCACAGACTGACTGCTGGAATCATGGACAGACTGCTGGAATCATGGACAGACTGCTGGAACCATGGGCAGACTGCTGCCTGGGAGCACAGACAGACTGCTGGAATCATGGACAGACTGCTGCCTGTGAGCACGGACAGACTGCTGGAATCATGGACAGACTGCTGGAATCATGGACAGACTGCTGCCTGTGAGCACGGACAGACTGCTGGAATCATGGACAGACTGCTGGAATCATGGACAGACTGCTGGAACATGGACAGACTGCTGGAATCATGGACAGACTGCTGCCTGGAACATGGACAGACTGCTGCCTGGGAGCAGTGTGGGGGAGAAGGAAAAGCTGTCCCGTACCTGATGTCACACTCCTCGGGTGGCTCCACATGAGGACAGGCTCTCCCTGGCTCTCCCTGGCTCTCCTCTCCCATGGGGTGCTTGTGCATCACCCCAAAGGTGCTGGCGGAAGAGCCCAGCACACCCCACTTCCCAGAGGGAGCCCCACCTTAGTGGCTGCAGTGCAGCACCCCAGGATGCACAGCTGGGGATTCTGACACACAGCTTCCCCCCAGCTGGAGCTCACAGACATGGTTTTCACTACAGCCTCTGGCCCCTGGGCAAACCCAAACCCACCCCACAACCCACACACCCACTTTCATCTCTCAATTTCACTATCTTGTGTGCTCCTGCCAGGAAATCCAGCCATGCTGGGGACACTGGGAGAGAGTGTGAAATCACATGGAGGGTGTCAAAGAAACAAGCAGGGGAGCAGATGTTTGTAAGGTGGAGATGGCAGGTGGAAGCTCCTTTTTCCACTAGCTCAAAACTGCTGTGGCTGAGACCAGAAACCTGAACCCCCAAGAGAGAAGTGATTTTGGGACTAGAAACTGTCACAGAGGACAAGATCACTCAGTGATGCAAAATGGGTCAAGTGTTTCTGGATTACAGGAATACCCAAAATGTCCAGAATAGCAAACAAAATGGTTCTGACAGGGAGCACACACCCTCCCATTCAGTCTGCAGGCAACCTGCCACAGAGGACAGTGGCCCCAGGGATCCCTCTGCACCTGCCCACCACCAGCCCCCTGCCACGCTCCCCTCAGGCCATTCTGCTCCAGCCACTGCAGAGCAAGTGCTCTGGGAGCTCGGGGCTGAGAGAAGGGGCCCTGTCCCTATTACAAAGCTACTTCTCCTCCTTCCCTGCCCGGAGGCACAGACACTGAGCTGGGACTCTCACTGCAGCCCACCTGGCCGTGGCCCAGGGCAGGGCCACCAACAGCTCCAGATGCTGCACACCCACATCTCCAGCCCTGCAGCCATGATGAAGCTGGGCTGTGAGGAACCACTGGTCTGATGGGACTGCTCCAAGTGGGAGCCTTCCACAGAAGCAGATGAACACCTGTGGAAGCAGGTCCTCAGTGGGAGCTGTGCAGCCAGGACAGCTCTTCCTGTGGGAAACCACATTCACTTGACTCTCATGGATCCCAGCACAGCTGAGGTGGAAGAGAGCTCTGGCATCATCCTGTACAGCCTGGGTCAAGCAGAGCTCCCCAGAGCCAGTGGTCCTGGACTGTCTCTGATGAGTCTGGAGCATGTCTAAGGAGGGAGATGCCATAACCTCCCTGGGCAACCTATCCCTGTGCTGTGCCACCCTCTACAAAGAGCAGAGCCCCACAAAACCCCATGTGAAGCCCCAGAGCTCATACATAAATGTATGTTTCTGTCCTTGTTGTTTCCATGAAAACCCAAGTGTTGCTATTTAGATGTGTAGCATAGCCAGGGCTGCTGAGTGTCTGACAGGACAGCTCAGGAGTCCAAACAGCCCCTCCAAAGGCACGTGCTGAAAGAAGGGGTGACGTGGCCACCAGCCCAGCACTAGGCATGGCTGCCACCCACTGTCGTCACCACCACCACCACCACCATCATCACAGCCACCACTCCTTCATCACCAGCATGGCATGTACCTCCCACCTCCTCCTCCCTGTGCCCATCCTGCACAAAATGCCCTTTCCCTGCAGGGCAGTGCAGGGACGCCCTGCGAGCCCCCCTGCCAGCAGTGCTGATGGAGGGCTTGCTGGGACACGGCTCCCTGCACCTGAGCTACCAGGACCCTGCACCCCAAAGTGCCAGGCCCTGTGACCTGCACCCTGTGCTCCCACCAGCCTGACCCCAAGCTGCCAGGACCTTCCTCGCAGAGCCCCTCCACGCTGTCTGCCTCCAGCCTGGCTGCTGCATGTTCCCCCTCCCTCCCTCCCCTTGTTCAGCACCACAGAAACACGTGTAAAACCATGACACTGACTTTGCCTCTAATTAGCCCTTAATTTACAAGACACACTCGGAAGGGTAATTAGCTGGCGCTCCGCTCCTGACTGCTGCATCCATCTCCTCTCTGCCTCCTCGTGGGAGGGAGCCTGCTGCTGCTGAGGCAGGGACAACGCTGCTCTCTTGGGATTGGGATGAGCTTGGTCCTGGGAATGGTGCTGCTGGGCTGGGCTGGGCTGGGCTGGGCTGGGCTGGGCTGGGCTGGGCTGGGCTGGGCTGGATGGGCTGGATGGGATGGGATGGGCTGGGCTGGGCTGGGCTGGGCTGGGCTGGGCTGGGATGGGCTGGGCTGGGCTGGGCTGGGCTGGGCTGGGCTGGGCTGGGCTGGGCTGGGCTGGGCTGGGCTGGGCTAGGATAGGCTGGGCTGGGCTGGGCTGGGCTGGGCTGGGCTGGGCTGGGCTAGGCTGGAAGGGCTGGGCTGGATGGGATGGGATGCTCAGAGCTCAGACAGTGTCTGCCATCACCAAGCCCCAAGTACTCCCAGCCTTGGTTATGGCCACAGCCACAGAGCAGAGGAAGGTGAAGAAGGGAGAGCAGAACCAGAGGGCCCAGGAGAAGCTCCTCCTGCAGAGGGGAAAGTCCTGCAGGACCCTAGGGAGTGCAGATGTGACCCCTGCTCCCTCACCCAGCCAGGCCAGGAGCCCCAGCCCATCAGGACATGCCCTTTCATCACCCTTCTGAGGAGCAGCACAGGCTGACATGAATGCCAGTGTTCCATTCTGAAAGAAGGAGCAGCTTCCATCAGCCTCTGCAGCCCCTCCAAGCTCCCTGCACCTCTCTCCAGCTGCCTGGAGTCATCCAGCTGTGGGGGAACTCCCTCTCAGCCCAGCCCCTGCCCACTCACAGACCTTGCACTGTGCAGCTGTGGCCTCTCCCAGGGACCTGCTGGGTGCTCTCAGCAAGGCCAGAGCTCTCAGGAATTGCATCCCTTTGGGAGTGACACCCTGGCAGCTGCTGGATATGTTCCCTGTCCATGGGGTAAGTGACAGGTGACATGCAAACACTACCTGCCTCTGGGCCAACGCCTGCAGGACTGAACCCCCAAACTGCTGACTGCTCCCCAAGTCCCTCTCCCAGTCAGTTTCCTCAAGCCCCCCAAAAGAGACTCACACGGCTCCCTGGTGCATTTTCAGTACAGCCCAGCTGATGATGTGGCACTGGATGGAAAATGACCTAAAACCAGAAAGGCCTTTTCCCAGGCATGACATGTGGCAGCCCAGATGCTTCACCTGGATCAGAGAAAACCAGGAATTCCTCATGAGGGTGTGGCTGACCAGGGAACAGGATAAAGGGGAGTCAGCCAAAAGTGCACCGGAAGTCGGGAAGGAGATAATTTGCAGAGTCACTTGAGGATCTTTTTAGGATCTCTTTAATATTTTCAAGAGCAATTTGGCAAAATAAAACACAGGGTCTGTGATATTTCCTGGATATATATATTGGATACTGCCACCAGGCCCTTACAGTGTGGAGGAAACCAATTTTGGCACAGGGAATGGGCTATGCTGAATTTTAAGGAGGCCCCAGCTGGAGAGCCCTTTTGGGCTCCCCCTGGTTTCATGGCCAAGAACAGGGCAGGTCTTTCTCTGGAGTGCCAGGCCTGCTCCCTCACAGGCAGAGGGACATTGCTGCTGCAGCACGGGGCAGAGAACTGTCAGTGTGTGGCTCAGGATGGTCATGGAGGTGCTCCAGGATGGGTGGGGACACCCTGGCATGGAGCAAACCCTGTGTTCTCTGGTACTGCAGAGGCCAACAGCACAGTGGAGATTAATGCTATTAACTGTCTGCCAAACAGTGTCCCCAGGAGTCATCAGTCACTCTGCCCCTCAGCCACTTGTTGCCAACATGTCGTCATTTATTCCAAATAAAAACCAGGATTATTGTGAGTCACCTTAGCACACTGGCTCCCCAGAGCCTGGCTGGAGCCTGCAGGTGACCACAGCTCAAAGCCTCCCCAAAAGCTACAGCAACTCAGGACCCTGAGCAGGACTGAACACAGCTCCAGCTAGTGGGACACCTCCACTCCCAGAAACCAACGGGCTCTTGGAGGGAGGTGAGAGCCAAGGAGCCTGCCAGAGCTGCCTGCCTGTGAAACCCTGCTGGGGAGGACACAGCTCAGCCCCCATGTCAACGAGCCAGCAGCTGCCGTGGCAGGAAGGTGGCTGTCCTGGGAGCCCCAGTGGCTGCTGTTCCCAGAGCCACCTGTGCCCCAGAGCCTGTCCAGAGTCAGGAGCCTCTGTCAGGCCGGGTTTCTAAATGAAGCACTGCATGCTGTTACCTGGTCATTGCTGGGTCCTTCCTCCTGAACAGCTTCCATGAGTCCCAAACACACGGGCTGGCTCCCAGACACCAGGAGCCCCAGGATGCAGATGTGTCATTTGAAAGACATCACCCTCTGGGCTCTTCTTGGGAGCTGACCCCATGCTGAGCACCCACAGAGCTCCCAGGCACGGTGGGGCATGTTCTGGGGTGACAGACAGACAGACAGACAGACAGACAGACAGACAGACAGACAGACAGGTGTTCCTCCCAGCTCTGCCAACACTGAACGCCTGTGTGGAATCACTGATCCAAACTGGGCGACTGAGGATTCCCAGCCCAGCTCCGTGGCAGGGCCATCAGGATCTGCCAGCTTGCACACAGCAGGAGCCATTGCCTTGCACTGGGCCTCACAGATGCTCTGACACAAGGAATCTCCCTCCTCTCTCAGTGCTGCCCTTGCACAGCATGGCTTTGGACATCTGCACATGCTAAGTACCTCAGTGACATCCCAGCTCCTACCAAAGCTGACTCGTGGTGGGTACAAACCATCAGGACAGGAAACAGCATGGTGCCAGTGTCTGTGGGACAGCTGAGAACCCGGGCTGGCTGTGCCAGCAGGGTGGGGAGGGCTGGCCATGACACTTCCCATTCCCCAGCCAGAGCTCCAGGACACACAGGAGGAGCCAATGCTTCTCCACCCAACCACCAATGCAGCTCTGGGTTAGAGGGTGACTGACCCCTGTGCAGCCTTACAGGGCCCAACAGCCTGGGGAAGCCTGGCAATGGGCACCTCAGTGACACTGCCCCCAAAATCCTGCACCAGGACACTCTGCCAGCCCGGGCACTGAGGGAAGCTCAGCTCCTCTGTCTGTCTCCAGCCTGAGCTATGCCCCAAGCCCCCCCAGAGCCCACGCTGCCAGCTGAGGCACCCCACGCCCCCGTGGAGCAGCTCCACGGCCAGGGAAGGTGAGCTCTGCAAGGGAGAGGCAGATTCCTGGAACAGCAATGGCACACCTGGAGCAGGGAGTGGCCAGAGGAGCCCCCAGGCTTTGCTGCACAGCACAAACTCACATCACAGGTCTGTCACTCCTGCCTGAACAGTGACGGATCTGTCAGAAAATCTGAGCCTGACTTGAATGTTGCCGGTGCCAGAGAGATCACAGTGGTGCTGGGGAAGTGGTTCCAGTGGTTAATTGCCTTTCCTGCTGAAATCTGGGCCTTATTTCTGGCCTGAGTCGTGTTCCTTCTGCCACTGTCCCTGGATCCTGGTACATTTTAGCTGATAAAGACCTCTCTCACCAAATTTCTGTTCCTATACAGGTATTTACAGGTGGTGTTGTAATTACCTCTTAACCTTTTCTCTGGTAAGTTAAATATATTGAGCTCATTGAACCTTCCTACAAGGTGATTCTGAGAGCAGTTCCTGGTTTTTACAGCCTTTTCTGTCCATCATTTTTAGTCTCATCCTGTAGACACATAAATCCTTTAACCTGAGCTCTGTGGAAGTCCTCTCCGCCTCAAAACTCACTGTTACCATCCACACATGAAAAAGACCTTGACCACATCTTCTACAATTCCTGAATTAAATAATTCAGCCTTGCTGATTCCAACATGTCCACATCTCCTACCTGCTGTTTAATTTGCTGCCTAATTACAGCTGGAATATGAAGAATTCATCATTCTGTGCTGAGATACATCATCTTGCCTCTTCCCAAACACCAATGCTCACTGAACACTTTGCTTTTTTCCTTATTAACCATTCTATTATTCCCACACAGTAATGAAAGAATGCTGGGGTTAGGATTCATTAGTTCCTAATACACTTGAAAAAAACCTTTTCACTGTCTGTAACTCTACTGGTTCCTGTTCTGCATCCCCTCGTGCAGGCATGGCAGTGCAGGCTCCTGTGCCAGCCAAGGTGGAAGGCGAGCTGGGAAATGAGCTCCTGGGACTGGATCCATCACTTTCATTTGTATGTTTTGTGGAAACCCCATGGAACATGAACAGTTGAGGATTAGAGACTTGGTGAGATACATGAGCAGTGACTGTTCTTGTGGCTCTCAGGCTGAACCACTGTCACAGGGTGACACAGCCACCTAAGGAGTGGCCACCCAGCACTGGGCAAAGATGAGTCTTCGGCATGGAATGGTGGTGAAGGAGACCAAGACAGAGAGTGCCAGGGAGGACATTGGAGCTGCCCTGTGCTCAGCACCTGGAGCAGGAACTGAGACACGAGCAGAGTTTTTGCCAAGTAAAGAAGCTGTGAGAGTGAGGAAAGAGGTCTTCCTCTGGGAGAAGGGAACAGAAGTGAAGTGAAAGACTTGTGCAGATGTCCCCAAAATGGGGCAGGCAGTGTAAGTGTCCCCATCAGCTGAGACACCCCTGTCCCCACAGAGAAAGAGATGGGGGTTGCCCCAGCAGTTGTGCTGTGCTGGTGCTCTCACTTCATCAGTGACTTTGTTCCTAAATCCCTCATCACCACCATTTGTCAAATGTTATTTAACTTCCTCCCTAGATGTGGTGGGCACGGAGTGTGACACGGGGCAGCGCAAGGCTGCCCTGAGAGCCCAGAGCAAATGGTGACACAGCCTTTGTGTGGCTGCAGCCAGTGAATCTGGAATGCAAGGAACTGGAGCACTTCCCATGAAGCCAGGATGGTCACTTTGTGGGCTGCTCACAATTCATCACTGCAGGGCCAGGAGCACTGGCACAGGAGCCTCCTCCAGCTGGCTGTGCCAGGCCACACCAGTGCCACAGCCTCCTCTGGCTGCAGCTGCCAGCTCCTGCTCAGCACCTACCCATTACTTTATCAGGTTGCAGTTAATTTTATCACTTTTCAGACACACACAGAGACAGCTGCACAAACCACAGCAGCACCAGCAGCCAGCTCCTTCCTCCCGCTCCTGCCCCTTCTCACTACTGGGACAGAGAACAAACAGCTCACATCTCCTCTCCACCAAGATATTTTTAAGCAGTTCAACCTTCCTTTTAACTTTTTGGTATCCAGTAAAATATTCTTTAAAAACTCCTAATTACACTTCACTTTTTATTTCCCTGTTAAAGTTTCTTCTCCCAAAAGATCTGGCACGTAATTGCTTCCAGCTTGGTGAAATTGGCTCCGACACATTTTTGTGTGCATGTGTCCATGCATGTGTTTGCACAGACTACTCTCTTTGTGACCTGAATGTTACTCTGCCTGGACACCAGCACAATACAGCCAAGTCACCTTTACGAAGGCACTACTGAATTTAGTTTGGTGACTGTCTGAAGTGGGGGTAACAGTGGTGTTCTCCTTGGGAGCTGCTCTGCTGTTTGGAACCAGCTTTCAGAAAGCCCATGGAAGCTTTAGTGCAACTTCATAAGGTCCCTCAGTGTCTCTACTAGATTAGTATCATTTACTCTCCAACACGTTACAAAGAATTATCTCAGAGAAGCAAGGTGCTTGGGATGAGCAGCAGAAGCAGAGGAAGGAAGCAGGGTCTGTGTTCCAGATCACTCTCCTGGTCTGTGACTGTGAAGAGGAATCCTGATGGTCCCTGCAGGAACCTGGAACGAGCTGCAGGAAATCTGCAAGGAACACTGTCTAAAACACAACCCAGAAGAGATCCCTGAGATGGCAGTGGGAGACAGACAGGCAGCACTGACATGGATCCCCCTCTGTGCGGAGATGGAGCAGGAACCTGGCTCAGAGACACAACTGCAGGAGGGAAGGCAGCAGAGCCAGAACCTTCTGCACTTGCAGAGGAGGGTGGATCTGGACCAGCACTGGTGACTGATGAAGAACAGCCCCTGTTCTCCCCCAAGTGCAACTGGGAAAGGGCCATCTGGGGATGCTGGAATTGCTGTATTTTCCTGCATAACTCCTGTTTCTAGAGCTATTCACTCACACAAGGCTTTATCCACCCCTGCCTGCTTTGTCCACAGAGGCTGCTTGGTGTGCAGCAGCACAACCTCCTGGGGTGCATAAATTCCAGGGGATGGAGCAAGCCCTGCTCTGTCTGGAGAACAGGATGGCTCTGCCCCTTGCCTGCTAGTGATGAGCTCTCCCACTGCTCTGGGACAGCTCCCTGTCCAGCAGCACAGAGCAGAGCCCAGCAAAGGCCCTGTGTGCTGATGGCAGAGGGACTCACTGCTGGAGCCGCTGCCTGCGGCCAGGACTGAGCTGGGGCTGTGTGACAGCAAGAGTAGGACTTTGTGGCCTGTAACAAGCCACTCCCTGGCCCTGCTCCCTCCTGCAGCACAAGCCTGGGCTGTATGGATGAGAAAGCTTGGTTTGCTGGAGAAGGCTCCCAGTCCACTTTGGAGAGCACTGGCCACTCCTCCAGCCCAGCCCTCCCTGGCAGCACCAGGCAAGTCATTTACACTGAGATTTTCACAGGTGGCCACTAATTACACCCTCGTAGCTTTTCCAGGTGCCCCATGCAAGGAACCTGAGCCAGATGTCCCAGAATTGAGGATGCTGAGAGCTACAGCTGCAGCCCCCTCCCTGGCTGCCCTGTGCCCACCTGGCTGCCCTGGACACCTTGGCCAGCCCTGGGCAGGGCTCTGATCACCGTGGCACGCTGCTGCCTTGTGCTTCTCCCTCCCTGCTCCTCTCCTCCTTCCTTTCTCCAAGGCCTTTTCCCTGCTCAGCCCTGCACTGCACGGCTCCTTAGTGATCTGGTAAGGAATATCAACTCCCAGTAATTATCTCTAATTAGGGTTAGTGATTACACTGTTGGGTCGGAGAAAATCAGGCTCTGCTTTCCCACTGGGGAGGGCAAGTAGAGCTGGGCTGTGGAGGGGGGAAGCACCAGCAGCTCCCTTCGTGCTCAGATCCCCTCCATGAACCTCTCCCTGCCTGCACAGCTCTGGAGCTGCCTGTTCCAAGGGCAGGAGCCATTCTGACCCAGCAGGATCTGAACTCAGCCTTCTGTCCAGCACTAGAACCAGGCACCAAGGACTGCTGGTCCTGTCCTGCCTCGTGTCATCCCACCTGGCTGCAGCCATGCTCGTCCTCTTCCCACGGAGTCCTGACAATTTCCAGCTTCTACTCAATGCAAAACTTTAAACCAGCAGCTCAAGCCTCACATTTGGATTCATCCTCCACCTTCAGACATGCAGATAAACATTCGTAAGAGGTTACTGTATGACTGTAATGGTGAATGTATAATATTTATAATATACATATGAATTTGCAGTATTTTATACATGATTCATGATGCAAAATATTAATTACAGATAAATTTTCGTAAATCTCTCATCTCAGCTTCATCTTCAGACTACAAACAACCCGTTAACCTATTATTGGGAAGGGCAGAAGTCCCACACTGACAGACCCTCACCCTCTTCCTTTCAGCTCAGCATGCCCATGTCTGAGTTACAGAATCCCAGTCTGGTTTGGGTCAGAAGTGACCTCAAAGATCATCCACCTGCAGTCCCTGCCCCGGCCCTTGGCTGAACACAGTGACTAACACTGGACTTTCACAGTCTGACTCTACAGAAAGCCAAGTGAGCACACAGCTGGAGGGAGGGAGGGAGGGAGGGAGGGAGGGAGGGGTGTCCCCACAGCTGGCACAGAACCAGCTGTGCATGAGCACTGCCCCATCCCAAGCAGTCCCTCAGGCTGGGGGGCACTGGGGGCCCTGCTCTGGCTTTCCCTCTGCTGCCCAGCTCCCAAGGAGCACAACAAAGAGCACAGTGGATGGGATCCCACCGCTGAGCAGAGCACAGAGCACAGAGCACACACGGCGGCCGTGGAGCCACTCGTGTGCAGCCGTGGGACTACGGGCCAATCCCAGGGACACCAGAGTCCATCCAGCCTTCCCTGACAAGTGTGGAGCACAGGTGTAACTTGGGATGCTCCTGGTCACACGCCAGGGCAGGGTGACCTGAGCTGCTGGTGGGAGGGGAAGCAAAACCAACTTTGTTTCAGAAGTCAGAGCTGAGCTTTCCCTCCTGAGTCTCCATTTCCATTCTTTTGTATGAGATTAATGACCCTGCTCTGACCTGAAGAATCTGTTGTGCAGCCACAACCAGGAGAAAGGCAGGAGATGATCCACCAGCCTCCTCTCTGCCATGACCTGCACCACCCTGCTCTCACTGCTCTTCTTCCCTCAATGTCATTGTCCCCCACGGCGAGCAGCGGTGTGCCAGGGAAACAGGTTTTCCCTTTTCTTTGTTAATTCTTCCCTCATTACATTTGAAATTCCACAATCAGTGTGCACTGTAATTGTCGAATTTGATGCTAATGATTAATGAATTAAACATGGATCCATCAATTAGTCCTCGGAGAATAATTCTGCATAAAGCAGCGGATAATGTAATTACAGTAACAAAGATAATGAGATGTTAACATCGACGGAGCCCGACGTGACATGATCACAGCAGGCTCAGCAACCCCGGCCTGGGGGAGCCAATCCCTCACTCTGCAGAGGAAGAGCATCGGGGGGCACGGGCCTGGCGGGGGGGCCCTGCCAGCGCGGCGCTCCCCGGCACCGGCACCGGCACCGCACCCGCCAGCGCTCCCGGCCACCCGGCCCCGAGGCCACCACGGAGCTGCCAGGGTCAGCAGGGACCCAGAGAGGGTCCAAAGCTGCTGGAGACCCACACCATGCCCTGCCATGCTGTTTGCAGGGGCTGAGGCCAGCACAGGCTCCCTCCCACCACCGCACCCGCACAGAGGCCCAGGGACAGGCACGCTGCCACTCCCTGTGCACCGACGGCTCCCTGGCCTGGGCTGTGAGCCAGGAGTGGGTGCCAGCACACAGAACTCGGCCCAGGGACAGCTGGACCCTCGTCACCTCAGAGCAAACAGGAACATCAACAAGCCCTGCACCCCAAGCAGTGCCTCCCCCCACCGCACACTCCGGAAAACGCTCTCCCTGGAGGAGATGTGGGAGTGATGCTGCAGAAGCAGGAGGAGGAAGAGGACTCACGCTGGCACTGGCCCCAACACACGTGTCAGACCATGCAGATTGTTCCTCGGGCTGAAGGGAACTGACCAGCAGCAGTCCCCACCCAAAACCCTCTGGAGCTAAAGCTCACAACTCCGTGCTGAGTCTGGCTGGCCTGTCCTGCTCAGCCTGCCCTGCGCTGAGGACACGGCTGCCATCTGCTCTCTGGCACCACATCCCACAGGAGACTCACTGTCCTCAGCTGGAGAATCCCCTATGAGCCCCCCAGAGCGGAGCAGAACCTCCCCCTTCAGCCTGCTCTCTTCACTCTAGTGCTCTGCTCCCCCACCTTTGTTTCCTTCAGTCCCATGCCTGTCTGCTGCTGGAAACACCTCCAATTGCTGCCTGCAACCATCTCTGCACTGCTGCAGTCTCTTCCTGCACTTCTCTTCACTTCCCACTCCAAGGCAGGCTTCCTAGTGCTCAGCTCTCACAGCCTCTGCCATCCCCGAGCTGCAGAGCCAGCTGCTGTGCTCTGTGCGTGGCTGTGCTCTGCACAAACTGTCACAGGTGTCACAGACCACGGGTCCAGCACCTCCCTGTCCAGCTGCCCTTTGCCAACACTCTGGAGCAGGTCCCTACAAACCTCTGTGAAGCAAGAACCGAGGGCTCAGCTGGGCTGGGGCGAGGCTCTTGTGCCGACTGACACTGTCCCTTGTGCCACCATCTTTCCTCCCTCACTGAAGTCCCTTTCCATCCCAGCTGCACTTTGATATGAGCTGCCCTCATTCCTCGAGCCAGAAAAGTGATGCAGCACAGACAAGGCCAGGTGAACCTGAGGAACCATAGCAAGGATGCACCTGGGGGCCGTGAGGGAGAGGGCAAGAGAAGAGACATTCCAGCGGGAAGAGGAGCAGCAGGGATTTGAAGGAGACACCTGACCCACCAGTGTCACACCTCCAGTGAACACCTGCCTTCAGGCCACAGCACCTGTGAGCTCTGGCAGGAGATCTGCTCATCCCTTTCCTGCCCTCTCCAGCCCAACTACTGTAGTGCCATCTCCTGCCATTGGCCAGGACACCTTCTATGGGACCAGGCTGCTCCAAGAGCTGTCCAAACTGGCCCTGGACACTTCCAGCGATGGGGCAGCCTCAGCTCCTCTGGCCATCCAGTGCCAGGACCTCACCACCCTCACATGGAAGAACTTCCTAATATCCAATCTAAACCTCCCCTCCTGAAGTAAAACATCATTCTCCCTTGTCCTGTCACTCCAGGCCCGTGTCCAAGCTCCCTCTCCAGCTTCAGGCACTGGAGGGGCTCCCTGGTCTTCCCAGGTTAACACCTCCAGCTCTCTCAGCCCATCTCTGGAGGAGAGGGCTGCAGCCCTTGGAGCATCTCCATGGCCTCCTCTGGACAATGAGAACGCATCCGACCCAAAATAAAACCAAGCTTAAGGACAGTGAAGTTGCCTTCTTGAATGGTTGAAATACTGGGCCACAGAGCCCCCAGTGGTTTCACAAACACAAGTCCCTTCCTCATTCCTGCTGTATTTAGCTTGAAGCTGTCTATACCTGCTTTGGAGTTATTCTGAATCCTCACCAGAGCATTGCTCTCATGTATTTCATCTACATACAGGGCAAGGTGAGACTTCCTTTTTTTCTTCTTCTCCCCTCTACGTCCTTGGTCTTTCGTCACCCCAGGAAAGGACAGTGCAGTGGACATCAGCCAGCACAGTCACTCACCTTTGCAGAGTTCAGGTCACACAGGAACCACAGACACTTGCTCTGAACTCTAACCACGGGCCACCTGGCTTTGCCCAGAGACTCCTGGGGCAAGACAACAAATCCCTCATGTCTCCAAGGTTCGTGTCCTCTGAAGATTAACTTGTGACTGACAAAGAACTGCAGACTTTGAAGTGCTTCTTCTCCAGTTCCCAAAACATGTGTCAGATGAGAGATGCCCAGTGGATCCAGTGTCAGTCTCATCCACAGTCCCAAAGGTGGCAAAACTGTGAGGTCACTGCTAATTTGAAGCCAGGCAGATTCTCCTCAACCCTAAATCCAGCCCATGGCATTGCACAGGGATAAGAGCACATCACCTCAGACAGTCTGCGTCCCATCAGTGCCCTTGGTGACTGCATCCACTGCTACTGGCCTTGGAGGCATCAGAGAGAGATTAAAAAGTTCCTCAGAAAAGCCTTTACTGGTTGTGTACCAGACAAGAAGCATTTCTGACACTGCAGGCACAGCCTGAGCCAAGGCAGGACACACCCCTAGGGGTAAAGCTGCTGTCCTGGTGCTGAGCCCTGCGTGGCCACACCTGCTCTGGGCAGCCCAGAGCACTGCTCTGCTCGAGGCCCAGGGCAGAGAGCCAGCAGGGGATGCCAGAGCCACAGACCCTGCGTGGCAGTGACCACTGTACCACAGGGTCCCACCCTGCACACACACCCAGCAGCAGCCCAAGCTGCACTGAAGCACAGCTCGTGAACAGAAAACTGTCTCATTCTGAAGGCTCAGGCAGTGCTGAGTCCAACTGCTCACCAGACAAACTATTCCAACATTCATTTCCCCCCTGCCAGGAACCTGCTCCTCCTCTCCTGTGCCACTGCTCTAGCTCCAGCCCCACGCTCTGAGCCTGCCCCAGCCCCGTGGCCCAGATTGCAGGGGGTCTCTCACACCACACTGCCTCCTTGGCACTGGCTTCCAGCAGCAGGGATCCAGGTACAGGTACATCCCAGGTACATCCCCATCCTGCTCCTGGGCAGGCTGGCCAGCAGGGATTAGTAATCCAGGTACTTCCCAGCCTGCTCCTGTGCCCAGCAGGACTGAGAGCACTGCTGGAAGTAGGATATGGCACTAGGTGAGCAGCTGGTTTGACATCAGCAGAAGCTCCTCTGTGGTTTCAATCCTTCCCCCAGCTCTGACACCTCTGCTAAGTCAGAGCTCAGACAAGGCACCTCTGACAGGCAGGCAGAGAAGTGTCCCTGTCCAGAGTCAGAACTGTCCCCTGCCAGGGAACAGAGTGTGGGTGGTGGTGGTGAAAGAATGTCAGTGTACAGTGGAGAGCCAAGGCAAGGAACAGGCAGAGTGGCACAGCCCTGGTCAGGACTGACAGTTTATCCACAGATGACTTCTGACATGTCAAGAACAGCAGTCTGGGTGTTACTGTGCCCCATTCCCTGTCCGTGTCCCTGAGCGTGTGATGCCAAGGACTCCAGCAGCTCCTGCCCCTCACCCCAGCTGCATCCCACCTCCCCTCAGCCCCAGGACACTCTGAAGCACTGTGCTGACAGCACCTGACCATGGGGCAGAGCCAGGGCACAGAGCAGGAATGGACCAGATGGGGATGTGCCACCCAAGCTCACCCTGAGTGCTGGATTTGGAGGGATTTCTGTGACAGCAGCACCACCAGCACTCCCTCAGCATCCCAAACAGAGCCTTTTCCACAACCCATGCACCAGACTGTGCCAGCAGCTAGATGGGAAGAAGGCAGGTGGGAACTGCCCACCCTGGCAAGGACACCAGCCCCAAGGATGCAGAAAAGGCTCTGGGAAATGTGGGCAGGATGATCCCAGGTTCAGCAGTTCCCCCTGGCAGGGTGAGAACCTCCCATGGCAGCAGCAGCAAGGAGGAGCATGGCAGGGACTCTGTGAGAGGAGGAGTGTGACAGGAACTCTGTGAGAGGCCAGAGGGGCAGCCAGCCTCCAGTCTCACCTCACCCCACTCTGGGGCAACTCTTCAGTGAGCACACAGAGTGGTGATCCCAAACCAGATCTTCACCATTTCTCCAGGGAAAGGTAAGGAGGAAAGAGGGTCCCAGAACCAGAAAGAAACAGAACACAACTTGTCAGGAACCAAGAGCCTTGGGATTTCCTTTGGTTTAGGGAGCAGCAGCTTCGACCACGTGTAGCAGCTCACCAGCCTCAACACTGTCTTCAGGGTGAGGAAATTCCTCAGGGGTTCACACTGCCAGTTAAACCCCTTGACATTCTTCTGTCCTGGACACCAACCAGCACAAAATCCTAACAGGATTACCTCTTACCTGTAAAATCCTAAAAGGATGACCCAGGGAGCTCACCTGGGACCTGCACAGAAATGCTAACGCCCACCAAAGGGAGTCCCTGAAAACAACACTCCAGAAGGGGTTCTGTCACCAGCTCAGCAAACCCAAGGGCTGCTGGGGCATGGTGGAGGGACAGCTGCTGGCCCTGTGGCACCCACACCAGCTCCTACCTGTGCCTGCTGCCAGCTGCGAGCTGCTCCTCTCCTTGGCCAGCCCGTTGGCCTTGGGGCTGGCGCTGGGCGCTGCCGTGGCCCGGGGCAGCCGCTTGCCCGGCACCTTCACCGTGGTCCGCAGCAGATCGATCTCCTTGCCGTGCACGTTCTGCATGTAGTCCTGCAGCAGAGGCACAAGGGTGGGGGATCAGCCCTGCCCCAGCCACACAGCTCAGCTCCCCCAGGCCCAGAGTCAGCGCTAAGCCCTGCTGGATGCCAGCACAAGCCCATTTGGGAAAGCATGGCTGCGCATCAGAGACCAGATGGAGCCAAAGGACACAGAGGTGGCCAGCACTTCTTCCTCCCTGCCATCCCTTGTTTAATCTCAGCACTCAACTGCAACAGCATATGATATGATATATGATATGATTTATATAACATAACATAACATAAGTACAGCATAAGCAATGGGATACCTAAACATTCCCTCTCAGGTCACAGCTGGGGTAAGAGAAACCCAAAACAACAGAACTCAGGTAACTCTTGCTCATTCACCTGCAGAGCTTCCTGTTATTCAAAACTTGGTGCTTCCACCATTTCTTCTGGCAGACAATTCATTACACAACCAAAAGCCCATGTGCAGACTGTAACTATCACTCTGCCCAGCCTTCCAAGAGCATCTCAGATTTCAGTCAGAACAAGGGTGCAGACTCCCAATCTCTCCTGAGCATTGTGTCCCTTCCTGGGCCTCCCACCCTCCCTGCCCCTGGGGCCCCATGGTTCTTTCCCAGCCCTCTCTGATGTGGCCAGCTCTTCCTCAGGCTTGTGCCCTCAGAAGGGGAAGACTCTTGTTACAGGGGGGAACTGTAGGTCAGATCCCGAGGGAGCAGGGACCAACACTGGAGCTCAAGGCTCTGGGAGGAACAGGAGCTGGAGACTACATCCCTGGGCTCCTCTGCTGCCATCAAGAGAGGAGCCACAGCTGTCCAGGGAGGAGAGCTTGTGGCTGCTGCAGGGGGCTTGGGTTTACTCCAGTTCACAAGGAGGTCACCAAAAAGATTAACTCAGAGATGGTCCCTGTCTGCTTCCACATCCAAGAAGATAAACACAAGAACAAGCTCAGTTTAAGAGCAACAATCCTCCCATCCTGGACCCGAAAGCAGGTGACAGGGGCTGCACAGGCCATGCTCTGTGCTCTCAGGTAGCTATTTGCAAGGGTCATAGTGTCCCCACAGCACCTTCTCACCTTGGTGTGAACTGCTCTCTTCCCACTGACCCCCTGCAGGCAGCCTGCCCCCAGAGCCCCCCCGGGCCCGGGGCAGCACAGCCCCCACGCTCCCGGGCAGCCTGGCCTCAAGCCTTGGCACTCCCCAGCCAGCACCCTGGGCGACTGACACAGCCCAAGCAGGCCGAGCTGCTCCCAGCTGGGTGCAGAGCTGGTGCCAGCCCTGGGCAGGACCCTCGGAGGGCTGGAGGATTTTCCCTCACTCAGCACAAGTGCCGCGGTCGCCGGCTGCCTGCCGGAGCGAGCGGTCACTGCCGCTCGCTTTTATTACCCACCATAAAACTGCAATTTCTTCCCAAGCCTCCTCGCTAATTACCCAGCCAGTTCTCTCATTTCATTTTATTACTGGAATTAACAACGAGTTCAAAGCGTGGAAAGCTATTAAGATGTGTGATTAAGCCACATTCAATTAGTTTCTACAAACAATTTAATTGATGTTGCAGATAGAATTAACAGAAGGTGATTGTGTGAATGGCTCCACTGGCTGCAAAATGGGAGCTGCTTCCCTGGCTCTGTGCAGCGCGGCCGGCGAGCCTGGGCTCAGCCACGCACCTTCCCAGCAGCAGAATTCTCTCCAAGGCTTTGGGCAAGTGATGGGAAACGGCACCAGGCTCTTCACACAACTTGTTCTTCTCCTTTCACTGAACACACTTACAGAAAGGTAGAACATAGATGCAACAAGGAAAGCTCTGCTGAATCCTGGGATGAGGCTCCCAGCACTCCTGCCTCCATTTCCAGGCACCCTGCTTGTCCCTGGAACCACCAACTGCTCTGGTGCAGAAGCAGAGGTGGCACCTCAGGGGAGAGCCACCACTGCCCCACAGCTCCCAAGCATGAGTCTGGGCTGTGGTCAAGGCAGATTTGCTTCCATCAGGGAAGCAATTCCAGGGCCAGGCCCAGCTCACCACCACGTGTTTTGCCAACTGCGAGTGAAAACCCAGAGTTTACACCTGACTCCTGCTGAGGAATCTTTCAAGTTGGGCTGGAGGTACCACGATCCAGACCCAGAAATAGGCTGAGTGATGAACTCCCAAAAACAGATGAAGGGCTCCACCAGGAAGCTTTGGTTGGTAAAATCAGCACTGCCAGAGTCAGGTCCTGACCTCCATCCAGTGGGGCATGGACACACCTGGCCAGATGTGCACTGGCAGAGAAATAAATTCGGGCTGCTGATCTCTGAGGTCCTGACACCACCCCAAGAGGGACAGGGAGAGAATGTAACAGAGATGAAAGAGAACACAAGCCAGGAACTGCCCTGACTCATGCCAAGGAACAGCCACTGGGAACACAAAAAGAGCACAAAATTGCTCTGGGAAACTGAACATCCTGATGGACAGGGAAGACCCCCTTCCTGCAAGGCTCAGTCTGCTCTCAGGGACCCCTCTGCTGCATCCAGAATTCCACCATCCCCCAGACACATGGCAGCACAGGCAGGGAAGAAGCTGGGACTTCCCATCCCAGGGCAAGAACTGGATGCTGCAAGTCCCCTCGGCTGACACTCTGTGGTTTGCTTTGGCCCACAGCTCCCCCACCCCGTGCCAGCCAGCCTGGGATCTGCTGCTGCCACACTGAAGGGATTGAAGAGCACGTGCCCATCCTTGGGAACACAGGTTTGCTCCATCCCTAACGTGCTCTGCTTGTGTCACCCTGTGAACGGACATGGGAGCTTTGCCTCGGGCCACAGAGCACAAATCCATCACAGCACCTCCTGATTCCCTCTGGAGGATGGGGAGGAGAAGATACAATGGGACACCCTCCTCTGGACTACCTCCTCCTCCTGCATCTACCCCTTCCAAGCAGGCTGTACAGCAGGTACCAGAGGGAAAGGGAGGCAGGAAGGCTTTGTGGGTCACACTGCCAAAACTGCAGTAGGCAGTGGGACACGATGCTGGGTGCCAGGGTGCTTCCCCAGCTCCTAGGCAGGTGGTGCCACGGGCAGCACACAGAACCCCAGCCTTGGGGCAGACAGGCTGGGCAGCCCATGCTCTGTGCAATCCACCCTCACTGTAGGTAAACATCCAGCAATACAACTCCTATCTCAGGGGCAAGGTTCAGAGCTCCTTGTGGAAACCAGGCAGGAGAGGCCAGCTGGCATCACCCTCAGCAACAGTGGATCACCAGTGGCACCAGCTGGAAGCAAACCAGATTTTTTCCCAGGGCAACACAGTAATGAAATGAAACACTGAAGTGCAGGATGGAAAGCAAGTGGCATCAATCTCGATCACCCCCTGAGGAAGGAATGGTGAAAAAGGGAGAGAAACCTGGTGTGTGGCAGCAGCAGCATCTGAGAGTAGCTAAGCAATAGCCCAGAAATTGCTCTCCCTCCAGAGCTGATGGTAATAGCATGGCAATTTCCACGGTGGAAATGTGATAAGCCCATACACACGGATGCACAGGTGAGCACACACACAGAGAAGGCAGCAGCACCCACTCCCTCCTGGCTTGGTGATCTGAAGACCAAAAACTGGGGTTGCAAAGTTAGAGAATTGACAAGTACGTCATAGTATGGGGATTGAGAACTCTAAGAAAAAGCTCTAACAAATTAGAGAAAAGAAATGCAATGGTTGGGTCTCCAGTTCAAGGACAGGAGGGTCCAGGAGCTCTGGAGCTGGATAACTGAGCAGGGTAAACCCTGGAGTGATGGTGCAGGGTGAGTAATGAGGAGAAAGACTCTGAGGCTCGGGACACTCCAATACCCCACATCTGAGGAGATCAGGGACACACTGAGGGCCTGGAAACATCCACAACAGCTGCAGCACCTTGTTCTTCTCCTTGCAGCCCCCTAAACCACTGTGTGACCCCCAGCCACTGTCCGTCTGTCTGTCCTGTGGCAGCAGGCCCTTGGCAGAGGTGCTGGGCCTGTGTCACAGGTGTGTCTGTCGGTGGCTGCTGCTGCAGCAGCAAACTGTGCTCCAGAGGGAACGGGGAGAAGCCATTAGCCCCACAGTGGGGAGGCGACAGAGACGGATGGGGCGGCAGCTGCGCGCCCGAGCCGAGCGAGCGGCACCAGCCCGCTCCGAGGGCAGCGCGCTCGGCAGGCTCTGCACAGCCACCTCTCTCCATTACCCAACGCCTAGCAGCCAGGAAAATCATTGCACACCCAAATGGCAGTCAGATACAGCTGCAAGGAGTTCTCTGCCTGCTCCTCACCCTGCTTTAAAGGACTGAGCAGGCAAACAGGAGAGAACTGCAGCTCACGGTGTAACCCTGCACAGAGCATGCTTCCGCCAGCCAAGCACTGAACAAACAGCCTGCAGGAGACAGGCTCCTCCAGACCTGGTGAAAACCAGGTCTGCTGAAAATGCTGCCTGGGAGGTGGCCAACACTGAGCTCCTGCGCAGGGCAGAGCCCAGAACTTCCATCTGCTGTCAAACTCTTCCCCAGCCCCTCTCTGCCATGATGGCTGCTGCAAGAGCACTGCAGCAGCAGCCACAGCGTGGAGGACACTGCTCTGTCCCACCCTGCTCCTCTACTCAGCCCAATACTCACGTGCAGGCTGGGGTGGTAGGTGAGGACCCCATTGTCACACAGCGTCACGTACTTCTTCTTCCACTCCTTATTGAGGGACTTGCCACTGCGTTTGAGGAGAATGCCCTAAAAGAGAAGAGCCACGCGTCTCAGGTGATGTTTGATCCTCATGCACCTCATGCTCCACTCCAGCACTGCCCCTTGGAGACTGGTCTTTGAGAAGAAACGACGAGCAGACTCAAGAAAACATCCTCTAGGTCGGCTTTCCCACATTCCCTGGGCTGCACTCTTTCCTCACCAACCCCCAGTCCCCACAGACAGCCCCCTCCCTTTCAGGGATAAGGGTTTCCACATGTCAGTGCCAATGTTCAGGTCCTCTGAAGGACCCATCACATCCTCTGATGTCCCAAACCACCCACTCTTCCCATGCTGAAGGGCAGTGCCCACACAGGGCAGGAGCCAGCCTCCCCACCAGAGACACAGACTGCTCCCAGACCTTCTCCCACCACCCAAAGTGCAGAGGGATGGTCAAGGCAGGGAAAACTGGGGACAGGCAGGGGCCAATTCAGAAACAACACTCCAAATACAGGTCTCCCAAGGGATGCACATTTTCTCACCTACTTATGATTCTGAGAGCTGTCAAACAGAGTAGGGATGGACACATCCCAGGAGGGAGTGCAGGTCCTGGGCAGCTGAGAGTCAGGGTCATCCCCTTTTCTCATCAGGATTTTACCTGGGACCCACCCTGCTGTCGCTGGCACCACACACTGCCAGGGCCAGGAAATGATGGCACTCAGATAACCCAGACCTAACTCCATGGATCTGAACCAAAGCTCACAGCACAACCCTCATCCTCTCCTCATTCGTTTTTGCCTCCCCAAGAAATCTACCTCCAGCAGCAATTTATTATGTACCAGGTAAGGACAAAGGTGGACAGGGAGAAGGAAGCTGGGGCAAGACACCAGGTGCAAGGGCTCTGGAGCAGGGAGAGCACATCAAGCACTCTGTCAGCAGGGAGGGAAGCACGGCATGGGGGACAAAAGGAGGAATGAGTAACAAAGTCTGGGAAAAAGCTGGCTCTACCGACTGTCAGGCCTGGCCCCTCTGAAAGTGCTGTCTGGACAGACACCCAGACTGCCTGCTCCTAACTTGGCAAAAATCTGGGCCCTGGGCCAGCCCCTCCTCAGAAACCTGGGCAGAAAGTCTCAGCCCTGCCAGCCCTGGCATATTTGGGGGCCCCGTCCCAGTGCCTGGAGACTGAGCTGCTGCTCCTGCACGGTGCAAAGGCCCAGCACAAAGTGGTGGGGGGACAGCACTGCCAGACGGGAGCGTGAAATCAGCAATAAATGGTGCACAACAGGCAAAGTCCCTGGGACCACTGCAGCTCGGTGCTCCCAGCAAACAGTGGGAAAAGGAGCTGCCCTCCACACATGCAGGGATGGAACAGCAAAGCAGAGTGGCTGGGGCAAAGCTGTGTGTGGGCAGGATCAGATCCCTTGTTGGGATCTGACCCCTGGCCCTCAAGAGCTCAGAGGACATGAGCTGAAGGACTCAGGCAGAGTCACAAGGTGCTGATGAGAACAGGGCATGGAATGTGGCAGCTGGCTGACAGCTCCTGCTCTGCCAAGGGCTGCCAGGGGGCAAGCAACAACCCCTGGAATCAAAGCAGGAGAGGAGAGGAGGAGAGGAGGAGGAGGAGGAGGAGGAGGAGGAGGAGGAGGAGGAGGAGGAGGAGGAGGACTATCTGATGGCAGGAGCGACTGTGCTGACAAGTGTTTTTAGCTTTCTGTCCGGCCTTTAACTGAGCAACAACTCTCCTCAACACCAGTTGTACAAAACCCATAGAGGCAGCAGTGAATGCAATGAGAACTAGTCAAGTGCAAGGTCTCAAAACACGTCCATGTCTGAGAACAAGCATGGTTATAAATGGCAAATCTGTGTCCAACAGGACTTACAGAGGTCCAGCCAACCTGCATCTGATTCAGGCTAGTTCCTCAACGTCTTGATCAAATGAACTCCAAGAAAACATAAAACCAGAAAACCTAAAGGGAATGTTGCAACTGCGTGGTGTAAATCAGTGCAGTGACTGGCCCTTAACCCCAGCTGCCTCCTGCCACTGGGCAAACTGAGCTGCTGAGGACAGCAGGCACAATCCTGCTCAGGGGCAGGTGGCAGGACCCTGCAGTGGGCTGTCAGGGCTGGTCCTGCACAGGGACTGGGTGGGAGCTGCCCACGTGTGAGCTCTTGGGCTGGATGTGCCACCTCTGAGTAGCTTTTCCTCTGTGGGAAAGGTGCCTCAGTCTGGCAGCACTTGTTGGGCCAGACAGGGCAGACAGTGCCCACCTGAGGTACTGTCACAGAAAGGCAGAGCTGCAGGAGTGCTGGGAGGTCAGCTCGGCCCTCCCTCCCTCCTTGGGCAGGCTCAGCTGCACCACGGCACCCCAGCCTCTTCACAACACCTGCACTGATGGACACTGGGCATGCCCAGCCGAGACGGGATCCTGATGTGCCTGCACCTCCCAGATGAGACAGCAGCCATGCCATGCCATGCCATGCCATGCCATGCCATGCCATGCCATGCCATGCCATGCCATGCCATGCCATGCCATGCCATGCCATGGGCAGGACAGCAGCCTGGGTCCTGTGTGCCATCCTCCCACACACAGCCAGCAGTACCTGTGCTGCCTGTGGTTCTGGACCCACCCAAAATCATCCTCTCTAACACCACAGCTGGGCCACACATTTCCCACACAGCGTACGAAAATGATTGTTCCTCCTCCCACACAAAGCCAGTTTAACATCCACAGCTCACCCAGGTAAATGGTGAATTCTCTGTAATTCAGAACATTTGCTTGGTATCTTTCAAACAAATCTGCTCTAGACTGGGCTGAAGTTACAGATCTTACTCAAAGTCACTGTGTGGAATTCTCTGGCTTCTGAGCGTGACAATTCCCTCTGGACACAGTGATCTCTTCTGGGCACGTAATGATCCCTGCTGGGCATAATGATCCCCTTTCTTGCCCTAAACCCAGCTCAGTTCCACAGTCTGACCCTGACCCTACAGCATCCTTCAGTGCAGCTCCTCTCCTCCCCTCACTGGGACTCCAAGCTGACGCTACAAAACACCCACTTGAGCACTGCCAGCCTGCCCCAGACACACGCTGCCTGCAGAGAACAGCTCAGCTGCAGTCAGATCAGCCTCAAACCTGCAACTCGGCCAACTGAAGCACAACCAGACTGAGAGCAGGAAAGGAGGGCCCGGCACTACAGCCCCTTTGTGCAAGGCAGAAGGAACAGAGCTCCAGAAGGGAGAAGGACCCAGGCTGAGTGGCCGTGCTGCTGCCCACGAGCCTCCCAGGCAGGCTCCTGGTGCCCGAGAGCCCTGTGCCAGCACACACAGCTGCTCCCCAACCTCCCCGTGCACCTCCTGGGAGAGCTGCAGGCAGGACCTTTCCCCAGGTCCCTCCCCGTGTCACACACAGAGGGAGGGGAGCTCCTCAGGCTGTGCCGTGCGGGGCTGAGCTGGGCTGGGCTGGTGCTCAGTAAAAGCAGCAGCAGCAATATGCAGCGTAATGAAGCAGGGAGTGGTGATGGCCCCCAGAGGACTCGTTTACTCCACAAATCTCCCTTCCACTCACTTTTTGCTAAGAATTTTAACACCAAACTTAATTGTGAAGTCGCGTATTGATTGGAAAATGCAAATGGCAATTTAAATGTAATCTAAGCTCCCAGCATGATCCCAGCTCCCAAGGAGGAGGAGTCACCCGCCCTGGGCCCTGCTGGAGTGCACGGCCCGAGCAGAGCCAGGCCAGGGGCCAGGGGACCCTCGGGCTGCCAGCACGCCCCATGCAGCCTTCCCAGAAAGATCTGGTAGATGTGCAATTAGGAGCTCATTCCTGGTAACAAACAGCTGAGGAAGCTTCCTCTCCCAGCCTAATTAACCCACTTCTCAGAGGCAAGTGTCCAGCTATGAGGGAACTCTTCCAGCCCTGCAGGACCCTCACCAAAAGGACTCTCCAGCACACAGACCCTGAGTCCCTGGCACAGAGCAGCCCTGGCAGAGGCACCAGCTGCCTGGAGGGTGGGTAGGTGCTGTTCCAGGTGTGGGGGGGCCCCAACACCCACAGTCTCACCTGTCCCCTTGGGGAGCTCCATCTTTTCCAGATGTGCATAAGGGAGACAGGTCAGGTCACCCAGAGGTGCTGTGCTGCAGAAGGCAGTGACAAGTGACAGCCAAGCACCCTGCAGTAGCAACACACAACCCTGCTCAGCCACGGCTCCCCAGTGTTTCTCTTTCTGCAGCACCTCCTGCTCCCTGGCTCCATGCAAACCCCAGACCACACAGGCTGAGGAAGGCTGTCAGTGCTGCCTCCAGCGCTTGTTCTGTGCTCACAGAGAGCAGGAAGGACCAACAGATCACAGTGATTGCAGATGGGTGAGCCTGCTGCCCCCAGCACCCACTGCCCTCAGCCATGGGCTGGCAGTGTGAGCACAGACCAGCCTCCTTCTCCCAGCTGCTCCCGAGGTGACCTGCCAGCAGCCCCAGCACCAAACGTGCCAGCCCAGGGGTGCCCATGCCCAGGGAAGCCAATGCTGGCCACAAAGCCAGGCAGCAGATCCTGCCCATGTGCCACTCACAGCCCCAAACCCAACAGCTTCTGTGCTCTTAGGGCTGGGCAGGACCAACGAGTGATCTAAGAGGAAAACCAACTAAAGGGCCCACTGTCCCACTGCCTCTCAGAGACAGCAAGCAATGAGACCTCCACCGTCCTCCAGAAGGGGCAGCTCCATACCAGAGACCAGAGCAACCATCCCCTCTCCTGAATCTCTGTGATACAGAGCTACACCTCCTGAGAGTCTTTGCTCCTCTCCCTGTTGGTGGTACCCAGCCATCACTCCCTGTGGTGTAGGGCCACGGCAGGAATGTGCCAAACTGCAGAGCTAACCTCACTATGGACCCCTGACAAGCCCTTCCCCACAAGCCACACGCTGGTATCTGCTGGAACAAGCTAGTGTCCACCTGTCAAACACCACTTCCCCCCACGTATGTTCCTGTAAAAACATGCCAGGATCTCTGTGAAACCACGTCTAGCACCTCTGGCTAGAAAAGGTGCCAGTCCTGAGCCCAGCATGGACCTGGCTCTCCCATGGGAACTCTTTGCTCCAGGTTCTCCTCGTGAGCTGCTGCTGCCATGAACTGGTTCCTCTGCTTAGTCCTGAACCAGGCAGAGGTTTGGCATCTCCTCCTCCTTGCAAAGCCCAGAAAGGATGTACAGAGGCTGTGTTTGCAGAGCTGGGCCTCTGTTGGTCCCAATTCTCCCCATTTCACACAGGAACACCATGGAATGCCTTAATCCCACTAAACCAACACAGCCTCCAGCAGACCAGGGAAGGCCAGGCCCTGTCAGCAGCACAGAGACACGGGAGCAGGTGAAGAATCATCCTGCCCTGCAGAGTGGATCCTGGAGGTCCAGGCACAAGAGGCTGTCAGGTCTCTCTCAGGACCAGCCCTTGGCAGGCAGCAGCAGGATCTGGGGAACCAGGTCAGGTCTCACCAAGGGCTCCAGCTGCTCTACTCTCAGCCTCCCCCACCTCACCACAGAACAGCTACCCACCACTTCTGGTTGGGCTGACCCCAAACCAGAGCCTATGGGCACTGCCACTGCAAACCAACAACCCACTGCAATCAACAACCCACCTCATGCCAAGGACCTCCACACCAACAATGATCCACTACAAACAACAACCCACTGCACACCAACAATGACCTGCCACAAAGAACGACCCACTGCACAGCACCACCAACCCACTGCACAAACAGTGACCCACTGCACACCAAGGACCCACTGCACAGCACCACCAACCCACTGCACAAACAGTGACCCACTGCACACCAAGGACCCACCACAAACAACGACCCAGTGCACACCAACAACGTTGTATTGCACTAAATACCAGTTTGATCTCACAAACAAGGACCCACCACAAACAGAGACCCACTGCACACCAACAGGCCCTGTGCTGCAGAGAGCAGGGCACTGCCCAGCACGCAGCTGGGCTGCCTCTTCCTGCTGGGGCAGTGCCAAACTTGGGCACCTCAGGAGCAGAGCCCCCATGTGTGAGATCCCACAGCCTCCACCCTGGCACTGTTTCTCCTGTCACTGCTCCCCTTGGCTCCAGAGCCAGCCCTCCCAAGGCTGCCTTCCCAACACCAGCCTCCTTTCAGCACAGCCCCTTGCCTGGGGCACCAACAGCCCTGCACAAACCTGCCCCAGGATTGCTCCACGGGCACGGAAGGGCAGGAGCTTTGGCAGCTCCAGCATGGGCTCTCTCTTCTGACCCACCCCTCCACTCCCCAGCTAGCCTGGCTTCACTGAGTCCTTTGCCATGGAATCTCAGCATGGAATCGTACCAGGCAGCCAGAACCTGGTGGAGATGTAGACTCTACTCTGCTGCCTCATGTCCCAGCACCCCTGCAATGCAGGGACACAACTGGCCCTGTGCAACTTAGCCCTGGCAGGGCTGGGGGCCCATGGGGAACAGAGGGGCCAGCAGGGGGTAAACGAATCCACAACGGGGGCACAACATGCAAGGCAGGAGCACAACCAGGCACTGCCAGATCAGTCTTTGCTGTAATGCAAGGAAATTCTGATGAAACACCATCCAGGAAATCCACACCACTTGGCTCGCTTGCATGTCACCCACCACTGCTAGCCAGTGATGGACACAAGGGCAGGCAACACTCTGGGTTGGATCCAGGCAGTTCAAGCTTCCCTGGAAGCCAAGAGGCAGGAGCAGAATGCACTGCTGC
This sequence comes from Haemorhous mexicanus, assembly GCF_027477595.1. NCBI lineage: Eukaryota > Metazoa > Chordata > Aves > Passeriformes > Fringillidae > Haemorhous > Haemorhous mexicanus. The sequence goes on from NC_082341.1 coordinate 266,344, forward strand.
TGGAGGGAGCAGTGCCTCCCTTAGACTCCCAGCAGCTCACGGTGCCCGTGCTCACAGCTCTCTGTAGCAGCCCATGAAGAGGGGAATCCCCTTCCTGTCCTGCCAGGAGCAGGAGTAGGAGTGGAAAGGAAGAGGAGAGAAGAGGAGCAGAAAGGAGCAGAGGCTGCAGCGGGCGTGGGGCATGGATGCCATCTGCTGGAACTGCTCTGCAGCCACCGCTGCAGCCCCCAGCAGTGCCCTGCCACAGCCCCCTGCACGCCCACCCACCCACAGCACAGCCCCCAGAGCCCCCTGCACGCACACCCACCCCACAGCACAGCCCCCAGAGCCCCCTGCACGCCCACCCACCCACAGCACAGCCCCCAGAGCCCCCTGCACACCCACCCACCCACCCACAGCACAGCCCCCAGAGCACCCTGTACACACACCCACCCCACAGCACAGCCCCCAGAGCCCCCTGCACGCCCACCCACCCACGGCACAGCCTTCAGAGCCCCCTGCACGCCCACCCACCCCACGGCACAGCCTTCAGAGCCCCCTGCACGCCCACCCACCCCACGGCACAGCCTTCAGAGCCCCCTGCATGCCCACCCACCCCACAGCACAGCCCCCAGAGCACCCTGCATGCCCATCCACCCACCCACCCACGGCACAGCCTTCAGAACCCCACTGCACACCCACCCACTCACCCACAGCACAGCCCCCAGAGCCCCACTGCACACCCACCCACCCACCCACGGCACAGGGCCCGCAGAGCACCCTACACCCCCACCCACTCACAGCACAGCCCCCAGTGCACCCTGCACACACACCCACCCCACAGCCCCCAGAGCACCCTGCACACCTACCCACCCACCCACCCACCCACTCACAGCCCCCAGAGCACCCTGCACACCTACCCACCCACTCACCCACAGCACAGCCCCCAGAGCACCCTGCACACCCACCCACTCACCCACGGCACAGCCCCCAGAGCCCCCTGCACGCACACCCACCCACGGCACAGCCCCCAGAGCCCCACTGCACACCCACCCACTCACCCACGGCACAGCCCCTAGAGCCCCACTGCACACCCACCCACCCACCCACGGCACAGCCCCCAGAGCCCCCTGCACGCACACCCACCCCACGGCACAGCCCCCAGAGTCCCACTGCACACCCACCCACTCACCCACGGCACAGCCCCCAGAGCCCCACGGCACGCCCACCCACTCACCCATGGCACAGCCCCCAGAGCCCCCTGCATGCCCACCCACGGCACAGGGCCCGCAGAGCACCCCCAGCAGCACTGGGGCGTGCAGCCCCGGGGCAGGGGCACCAGCCAGCCCCCCAGGCTCCCTGGAGGCTGCCCTGGCAGCAGGGCGAAGGGGAGCACCGAACCTGCTTCATGGGAATGGCCCTCCCGCTGCCGATGCTGTCCGCTTTGCACTCCGGCCCCTTCTTGTCGCGCTCCGGGTCCGCGCCCTTGCGGGACTGGAAGAGAAGAGACACGGGTGCGTTAGAGCCGGGCACACAGACCACACCACGGCCCCCTGTCCCCAGCAGCGCCAGGCCAGAGCGCTCTGCTCTCCCCCAGGCCAGCTCTCCCAGCACCCGGCCCCTCTAGGGACACTCGGGACGCTCCAGCCCAGCCCAGCCCCCCGGCAGGCTCTCCTCTCCTCTCCTCTCCTCTCCCCCCACCGCAAGCAGAGCTGTCCTCCTCCTGGCAGAGCGGGGCTATGTGGGCCCCCCCTCCCGTGGGGCACACAGGACATGGCGACAGACAGAAATGGCATGGGATGCAGGTGGAGCATGGATGGAAGCAGGAGAGGGTCAGGCAGTGAAGGAACTCACACCTCTACTAATCCAACAGATTTATTCTGGTAACACACTTGCACCATACAAAGTAGCACAGGTCACCGGGCAGATACCAGCCCCTTACAAAAGAGCATGGACAATAAATATCTACCACACGTCTAGAGCGGCGAGAGCGGGACCCACCAGCGCCCGAGGGCCGCGGGGAGAGCAAACTCTGATAAATACAATATGAAATTTACAGTCTGTTGAGCAGAACTCATTCAAAGTGCTTAGGACAGAGGGAAATACCAAGTCATACATGGCATGGAGCACAACCAATACATTCAGAATCACAACAATGGCAGGAGGCAGCGGCAGCGTCTCTCTGGAGCGTCCTACACACCCCCTCAGTCCAGGAGGGCCCCGTGTGCTTTGGATCAGAAAGGGATACGAGCCCCGCGCGCCTGGCACAGCGATTCACCAGATTTTGGGCCCAGAACCAAACAAAGAGATCGAAAGAGAAGAAAACTAAAGAGACACAGATGGCTGCTCGGCTGCGAGGAGAAGAGGAGAAGGAGCAGGAGTCCATGCAGGCTGCAGAGGTGCAGGAGGGAAGAAGGAGCGGAGCGCTAGCGGCAGGCGCTGCAGCGGCTCCCGCAGGCAGCAGCAAAGCGTCTTTTGGCCCATCCAGCTCCATGCGCGGCTGTCGCCCGGTCCCGGTGTGTCTGCAGGTCTTCCCATCCCAGGAGGGTCGTCCGCCTGGCATCCCCGAGAAAGGGCAGTGCCTAGACAGCATCCAGCAGGCCCAGAAATGTCCCAGCTTAAAGTGCAGGCGCAGGCCGTCTCAGCGCTTCCTAGACTTTACATTGGGGGGATTTAAAAGGCTCCTGCGTGTCTCCGAGGGGGGGACCCATGCTGGCTGGAGGGCGGGCGAGCCTCTAATCTTAGATCAATCCCAGTGCCCATCCCTTATCCGGCCCTGGAGAGGCAATGAAAAGTGAGAGAATTTGTACAGAGGTGCCGTGTGTAACCACCTGGATCTTCTAATTTGGAAGGAGTTGGAAAGGCCTTTTTGTTGATGAAAAGTTGGAAACAGTGGCACATATCTGCAAATATCGAAAGAATAAAGAGTTTGGCAAGTTATACTCAGAACACGGACACGAGTCTGTCAGTGATGGGTGCCAGCAGACAGCACGGACAGGCCACGGAGTGGGCGCCGGCGGCAGCAGCAGTCGGGGCTGGGGCGGGGGCAGGAGTGGGTGGGCGCCTCGAGGCCGGGTGGGCGCAGAGCTTGTCTCCACCTGGAGCTCTGGGGCACGCAGACCCCCCGGGGGGGAATGCGATCCACTGGGGAGTGGGAGGGGAGCAGGAGAGGAGCCAGAGCAGGAGAGAGGAGGAGAGCAGAAGAAGAGAGGAGGAGGAGGAGAGCAGAAGAGGAGAGGAGGAGAAGGAGGAAGAGAGAGGACGAGGAGGAAGAGAAGGAGGAGAACGGGGAGGAGGGAGAGGAAAGGAGAAGGAGGAGAGGATAAGAGGAGCAAAGGAGTCAGGCATAGCTCAGGACTGGGGCTGCAGCAGCTCCCAGAGCTGGGCCGAGCACTGCACCTTGGAAAGGCCTGTGCCCACGTGGGGACCCTGTAAGGACAAAGGCTGCTGGCTACACCTGCACTGCCTGCCTGGGAAAAGCTAGTGGCAGAAAACAGCCTGCCCTCTCCTTCCCTTCCCGCCCTTCCTGGTCCTGTCCCACTGCGGGAGGTGTCGGGAGCTGCTGCTGCTGCCACGACCAGATGGGTGAAGACGTCAACGTGAGCCATGGATGTGCACCAGCACACGAGCAAGCAGGTGAGGTGAGCCCCAGCAGGGGAGGTGAGCGCTGAGCAGAGGTGAGCGCGCGGCGCAGAGCAAGCGTGAGCCGGGATGAGCGAGCGCGGGACAGCCCCGCACCCGCGCGTGATGACTCCACAGCGAACAAGCGTAAGCCCCGCAGCAAGCCGCCCTCCTCCTCCCCCAGCGTGCCCACCCTGGGGAGCGAGCATGGGCTCCGAGAGCGTGAAGGCGAGCCGGCGGCGAGTCCAGAGGTGTCGGGCAGCGCGGCTGGGTGGTGGCACAGCGCGAGCGCCCGCGGCACGGCAGCAAGCACAGCGAGAGGACGGCGGGGCCGGGCAGGCACCCGCCAGCGCTGCGTGCAGGGGGGCACGGCCTGGGCACGGCACAGCTACCGGGCATTCCAGAGGGCACAGGAGGGGAGGCAGTGAGGGAACAACCATGCGCTGGGAGCGGGGATCTGCTGCGAGGGGCCGTGTGTGCTGGCAGGAGGGGGTGGGGAGCACAGCCCACCCACCAACAGCACCCGCACGGGGTGAGCGTGGGCCTGGGGCAGACACAGACAGCTGGGCGTGCGTGATATGCAGCCGGGGGGAATGCACAGAGTATTTGGGAGGTCAGTGCAGAAGCTGCCAGGATGTCAGATGCCAAGGGAGACGGGCACATTCCCAGCATGAGGAGCAGGGAATCTGGGATGCCAATGGTGCAGTGAGAGGAATGGGGCACAGGACACTGAATTTGTGTGGTCTGGGCTCAGAGCAATAGCGGCTGGTCACAAGGGTGACACAGTGCAACAGGTACAAGGGCTTTGTTGCGGCTGGTTCCACGAACAGCAGACACAGTGTGCTGAGCAATGGTGGCTGGAAAGCACATTGAGATGGGGAGAGGATCAGGCCAGAGCCTGCACATGTACACAGGGAACAGAGGCTACACCTGCGCTAGACATGGGACTGGGATACGTGTGTGCTCACAGCGAGGGACACTCATGGCTGTGCTCAGAGCAAGGGTGAGTGTGAGGGCAGGACTGGGCACACTGCGTGGACGGCGTGTGCATGGTGTGAGAGCGTGCAGAGAGGCAGGCTGCAAGGCAACCAGCACAGCTGAGGGCTGCAAATGTACCCTGCTCCACCTGGGGCCCACAGCTTCGCTGCCTCCCCTCTGTCCTCCCTCCCTCCAGACCCACAGCAGCTCCCACGTGCGCTGCTCAAGTCACGCAGGATTCAGGAACGGGAGTGAGAGGGGCCCCATGCCAGGTGCTGAGCTCTGCACAGCACCATTGGCACAGCATCACTAGCAGCAAACAGGAGGCCCACAGACCAGGGGCTCCGTGCCACGCTTGGGGTATGCAGCCCCAAGAAGAAGATGAGCGGAGTCACTGGTGCTGTGCACGCACAGCTGCACTCCCTGCAACGAGCAGGAGCTCACACACACTACACACCCACACGAGTGCACCCCTGCACACTCCCATGTGTGTGAGCACTGTCCTGCTCCCAGATGCTCCCCATGCATGCACACTCTGCCTGAAGCAGCCTGCAGCACCACGGTCCCTGCACACGCAGGTCCCTCCCACGTGCACACCCTGCCAGCACAGCACGGGTGACCGTGCAGGAGAGCCCAAGGGCTCAGGCTGCCCTGACCCACTGCCCTGCCCTCTCCTGTGCTGCCAACCCACCCAGAGCTCCTGGGCTCCCTGTGCTGCTTACCGTGAAGATGTTGGAGCGCCGCTTGGACTGCTTGCGGATGGGGGTGGGCGTGTTGGAGGCAGCGATGGTCTCGATCCGCAGCTCCCGCTGGCTGATGCTCGGGGTGGAGGGCACAGAGGAGGAGTAGTCACTGAAGGCTCCTCCACCGTTGGTGGCCTGCAGGAGGAGATGGATGGTCAGAGAGGTCAGACAGGCTACCTGGAGGCGCGACTGCAGGAACACCACCTGCCCCCCGTGGCCTCATGCCAGGGCAGGGCATGCAGGACTGGGACTGGGTGACATCCAAAAAATCATGGAATCGTTTTGGTTGGAAGGGACCTTAAACACGATTTAGTTCCAACCCCCTGCCACGGGCAGGGACAACTTCCACCGGACCAGATTGCACCAAGCCCATTCAACCTGGCCTTGAACACTTCCAGGGATGGGGAGCTCACAACCTTTCTGGGCAACCCAGAAAGACATCCAATGCCAGGCACTGCTCCTGCTCAACAGGGGGGCTTGGGAAGCCTTTCACCTCTTTCTGCTCTAGTTTTTTCTAGTAAAATGTTCAAGTTCTGAAATCAAAGAGAAGAGCAGCAAATGGCCAGAGAAACCCAGCTGAAGCCCTTCCAAACATAGGTATGGAACAAGGTCTGAGGCAGCCGGGTCCCATGTAGCTGTGCCCAGCAGAGGGGCACAGCTAGGGCACCTTCACCTGCTCCCAGAACACAGGATCAGGGTCACTCTCCTTGGGCAGTCATTCCCTTCCTCTCCACTGAGCCCCTCAGACACGAGGCTGTGAGGCAGCCCAAAGCCTGCCAAGCTCCAAGTCCCACTCATCCATTCCCTGTCTCATGAGTAAGGCCGTGATGCCAGTGGGGATGCGTGTCCCCAGGACTCCAGCCTTCACCTGGCACAGAGTGCCGCACCCCAAGCTCACCCTCTGTGTGAAACCCATCTCTGCTGCTGGCCTGGAGGTCTCTCTGAGCAGACCCTGAGGCTGGCACACCCTTCCCATGCCTGCAGACCCCACATGGCTGCGCCATGTGCCTGGGAACACAAGGGGCTTCACCAACCCCTCACTGGACTCCAAGGCAAGAGGCAGATCCAACCATGCACCTATGTCATCAACACATCTCTTCCAGACAAGGCTGCTCACCCCCACCCTGCCCAGTGAGGGCAGCCACTGGACAGGGGCTTAGGGACACCCCAGGAACAGTACTGGCATGGAAGCATTTCAGGTCTGCAGCCCAGCACATCTCACCATGACAGGCACATGGCAGCCCGAGCTCCCAGGCAGTTCTGAACAGCACTTCAGAAACACATGGAGGAGCTGCCCCTAGAAGGGCAGGTGAGTTCCAGCACCCCAGAAGGGGCAGCCTGCCTCTCCCAGCTCCACACTCAGAGTGGTGGCATCACTGGCCCAGTGACTTCCTCGACCCCACCTACACTCTGAGCACGAGTGCAGCCCTTGCAGGGTGACGATCTGCTGAAGGGCCTCCACGAAAGACCCCCCATCCCCAGTAGGATCAGAGCCTTATTCTGAGACAAGCAGAGAAGTGTCAAAGGGGCTGCACAGGCAGAGCAGTGACCATGACCCACAGCCCTGTCTCAGAGAGAGGTGCAACCTTCACCCAAGCCATGGATCCCCCCCTCTTTAACAAGAGATATGGGAGAAGAAGACAATGAGAACTTAAGAGAGGAAAAAGCCACCCAAGCAGCATTTCAGTTTCTTCCTCATGACAGCAGAGCAAGGAAAAGAATTCCATGCTGTGAGCAGGTGGGTGGTTCAGACCATCCCAGCCTATCTGGAAACAGGAACACTTCTGGAGTCCTGAAACACAGAACAAGAGAGAACCTGGCCTGGTGGTGCTTTTCCACAAGTACAAGAGGCTGGGAACTTGGTCCACTTCACCTGGGAGCTCCTCTGCAGGGTGAGGAGCCCTGTGCTGGACAAGAAGGTTCTGCTGCCAAGTCCCAGGGAAGGGGGGACCACCAGGGACACAAAGGGGTGAAGCAACATGTCACCTGCCAGTGACTCCTGAACCTTCAACAGAGAGAGCTGCTGTCAGTGCTGGCTCCAACAGCCACACAGGAGTGCTGTGATGAAGGAAGAGCTGCAGAGAGCCAAGGCCACCGAGGGCACACATGTGCAGTCTGTGTTTAACTGATTCACCACACGTGAATAGGGCAAAGAAAGTGAAACATTCCAAGGGCTAGGAAGAGTAGGAGGATGCAGCAGCACAGACAACCTGCCACGAGGAACAGTGAGCTGGGCATGGCTGTCTCTCCAAGACCAGCTCCTGGCCATGCTTGGCACGCCTGGGTGACCTCGGCTGCACTTTCGTGATGCTGTGACTGTGGGGAGGAGCCAGTTCCAAGGAGGCTGCAGAGTCTGAGCTCCTGCCAGAGCAGCTGGAACAAGCCCTGTGGCTGCAGGTGATGGACACTGAAGCATCAAGGTAGAAATTTTGCTACACCCTGGTTTATATTTTACTTACTCACTACAATCCTGTGTGTCCTTTCTGTCAGGCCAGAATAACTTTCCTTAGCCTGTAAGTCTGCCTGGTGTTGGAGCCAAGGTCACTGTCCTTGAGTGATGAAGGACACTGGCCTTTGAGCCTCCCATGTCACACAGACCTAACCTCAGGAAGGGCTCTGGGGCTGGAGGATGGCTCACACCAGGCTATGAAGGCAAGCTGCCATGAGTCTGGGGGCAGAGGAGAAAGTCCTCCAAAGACAGAGAATGGCTCAGGCAATCCTGAGCCAATCCTGAGCTCTGCTGGAGCAGGGAGCTCCCTAACCTCCATGGGATCCAGGGACACAAATCCCAGGGATGTGGGAGAACAAGACGGCAGGTCTGGGCCAGTCCCACGTGTCTGCTATTGTCAGGTTCTTTGCTGGTGGACCTGAACAACCACCTGTGGTCCCACTGGAATCTGAGAACACAGCAGGAACTGGAAACTTGGTACGCACCCATGGGACAAATCCTTCCCATTAGTGTGCAGCTGGAGGAAGAGCATCAGCAGCACCACGGGTGCCTGGGAAGGGCAGAACTCAGCTGGAGTTCAGGGCAGGAATTCCTGGTGTAACAGGGCCTGAGGCAGAACAAGGAGCTTGGGAAGGGCTCTGAGTGCAAGAGCACAGACAAACAACAAACACCAACCTGGTGTCTGTGGGAAGAAGGGAGAAGCCAGAGGAGCACAAGGACAATGGAAAGGGCACCACGAGCAGAGCAGGCAGAGGGACACGGCTTCCACGAGGAAATGCCAATGCCTGTGCCACAGCTCCTGAGCTCTGACAAAACAATGTGCTGCAGCAGGCCAGTGAGCACTGTTACAGCTCAGGTGAGCTGCCCTTGGGGCTTCATTTCACTTGCAAACTTTGATTTTCCACCTCTTTCCTCTGATCTCTCCCTGAAGTGTGGATGAGGGCCCTCCCAGTGCCCCCCAGCCCGTGCAGGAAGGCAGACCGAGGCCATGGGACAAGAGCCACCATACTGGGCAGCCCAGAGCACAGCAGGGATGGCAGCAGCTCCCAAGGCCCAGGGGGCACCCAATTCCCTCCACCAGCCTGCTGGGTACCTGCATGGGGTACCTGTGTTACCTCCTGCCAGCTGCTGGGAACCAGTTTCCTGGCAGAAAGACAAACTGCCATCCCACAGCAAACACAACACTGACTCACCCACAGCCTGGGGAACTCCCAAAGGCATCCCAGAGGCCCTGAAGAAAGACTGAGAATGGGGCAGCAGAAGTGAGGAAATCAGGTAGAACAACTCTGCAGGTGTTGCAAGCACCCACTGGCCCGAGAAACTCCCATCCCCTCCCTGCAGGCAAGGGCCAGGAGCTGCCAGGAGGGAGCAAGGTGGGAGTCAGGGCCAAGTGAGGAGTGGGATTCCCAAACCCATCCGACCTGCTCACTCAGCAATAGGTGTGGGCAAGATACAGAGAGGAGAGCCCAAGGCAGCAGGCAAGAGCTCTCCCTGGGGCTGCTGGCTCTGGGCAATACCAGGTGCCTGCTCCAGCGGGTGCAGACCCACAACCCTCAAGCTGCTGGGAAAGCCAAAGGGACAGATCTGTGTCCCCAAGGGAGTGCAGGACTCCAGGGAGTGCTGGCCCTAGCTCCTGCTGTTCCAGACTGATGCTGAGCACAGTAGCCAGGGTCAGGGACCCACTAAGCACACCTGGTGACTCATGAGAGCTGTGGAAAACCCTGACCAGGGCTGACCTGCTCCTACAGCTCCCTTTCCCTCCCCACAGATGGAGCAACATCCTCCAGGCACAGCTGCAGAATAAGAGAAAAAACCCCAAACTCCCAAAGGCAGAAATGGAACCAGGGCCTTTGGCTGGTTCCCAAGACCATCAGGCACTGTGCAAGGAGAATGTCCCAGGAGAAGGGAATCCTCCAGACAGACGGGTAACAAGGAGTCCCTCCTCTCCCAGTGACCACGCTGGACTGGTCCAACTGACAGACCAGACAAGCAGTGGCCATGTCCACAAAAGTTAGTTTGGCTCAGCCAGAAGTGTCAAGCTGCTTCCAGAAGAGTTGTGCCCAGAACAAGAGAAGGGGCAGGGCTGGGCCCCAGCTCCTACCTGCCAGAAGAAGCCCTCTGTGGGGGACTCCTTGTTCCCATTCCAAGAAAAGTGCCTTCTCAGCTGGCAGCTCCAGAGGACAGTGCTGCCCCTGCAGTATGGACAGACCAGGCTCACAGCAGTACTGCCAATCCCAGTTCCAGGGCCTCCTCCTGCCCCTAGATGCCAATTGTGTCATTCCAGGGCCTCCTCCTGACGCCCAAATGCCAGTCCCACTGCTCCAGGGACTCCTCCTGCCCCCCCAGGCAGTACTGGAAGGGAAGTGGATCCTTCTGTCCCAAGTGCATGTCTCACCTGTACACACAGATACCTGAGGCCCAAGGCAAAGCTCCTAATTGTGTTTTTTGTCTGGCTTCTCTCCACCTCATCTCCATGTTAACTCCTGTGCTCCTAAACTCTTTCTTGAGAGCCTTCTTCCTGCTTTCTCTGTGCCAGTTAATCCTCCTTGACTTGCAAAACCAAATGAGAAACGCTGGTGAGAGCCCCAGGCCAGCTCAGCTCCACAAACACCTTGTCACCCTCCCATCTGTCCTTCCAGGCAGGGCGAGCCTGTCCCCCCCTCTCAGAGCTGCCCCACCATGTACTGCTGGGCCAGGAGCAGGGGACACCAGGACACTGCTCCCCAGTACCCCCAGGCATGGTGCCCTCCCACGAGGGCAGCCTGAGCTCACACCTGAGTGTGTGGGCTGCTCTGCCCCGTGCCCTGTCAGAACCATCAGTTATGGGTGAATTTGTTTCCCAAAGCCACTTGGATTTTCCCTGAGGACAGCGGGGAGCAGCTCCAGAACCTCAGTTCTGAGCCCATGCAAGAACAGGCAAATGCTTCACAGCATTTCAGGATCACTCACCATTGCTTCACTATTTTTAGAGGCATCCTTAGTAATGGGGAGAGACGTGCAAACACCTGGGGCAAAGACTGCTGCACGGGCCACTGGCCCCACAAGGGTTTGTGGTGGGACCCCACAAGACCCAGGAACACAAATTGACTTTGGGAGACTTTTGTGGGGCCCAGGCAGCCAAGGGCAGGGGGGCAGGGCCCAGAGCAGGTCCGGGGAGGAGGTGCAGCCACCCAGGCGCAATCCCTGCGAGCTGCACGCTGCGTTACTTCCCTTCACAGCTCTGCTTCCCACCACAGCTCCCTACGTCCCTCCAGCCAAGCCAGGAGCACAGCAAGGTACAGAGAGCAAAGGTCTGTCCCCGAGCAGGCAGCCAGAATTCACCTCTACACAGACGTCGTCTGCAAGCTGTGCTGAGAGGTGCTCTGTGGGAAGGAGAGGAAAGCAGGGACGCCTCTGAGCAAACTCCTCACAAAGCTCATAACACACACTTAGAAAATTCTTCCAAAATTTGCTTCCCCGCAGCCAGTCCTAACTCCACCCCTTTAGTTCAGTGCTGCCTTTCCTGAAGGAGCTCTTTCATGTCACACCTGTGTATTTCAGGTCAGGCTTGGCCAATCTCTGCACTCACTCCTCAGCTAAATCAGCCAAGTGCTTATGTTCCTTCTGTGTCGGGGTCTCTTCCCTCCCAGACGTTTCTGCTACTCCTTCAGGTTCCATGCACAGTCCCTTGAGTGACTGGACTCCAGCTGGGGAACCCAGGGGTCTGGCAGCCCTGTCCCTTGCACAGGGAACACTTTTCAGCTCCACAGTAAACACCCTGCCTGCCTGGCACACATTTGTGGGGACTCTGTTCTCATACTTTGGACATGGAAGAAAACCCTAAACAAGTGTCCAGCTCCCATGAGAAATGCTGACCTTGGCCATCAGCCTCTTGCTTCCCTTCCAGCACAGGGGGCCTCTTCCAAACCAGGCTCAAACTGTACACAATTTGCTAATAAAACCCTCAAATTACCAGAGACACACAAATCTGTATTTCCCTGGGACTTTGCTCTCCACCTTGGATGTCTCCCACTGAACTTGTCTCCAGCTTTCTGGACACAAGCACACCCTGAGAGAACCTGGCTTTGCAGCCTTCCCCAGCAGCCCATCCACTTGCACACGGACTTTACCTGAACTTGCTGGTGTCCAGGTGACCTGCAGCACCAGGAAGCTGGCACAGGTCTCTGCAAAACCTGCACTCACCTACTTGCAATCCAGCTTTAGAAGCCTCTGCAATCCAGTAGGCTGCAGATATGCCTCAGGTCTGTGTGGGGACAGGCTCCTGTGGTGGGGGCCCAGGAGTCCTGCCAGGGCTAGGAGGCTCTGACACACCCAGAGCTTCAAAGGCAATCCCTTATGGAAAACCCATCAGCTACCCGTGCTGTCCCCCAGTGACAGGCAGATTTCCTGCAGTCCCTGCCACAGATCCTGTGAATCCATATGCCAGCTGCCGCAGGGATGGGATCTGTTGCCTTGAGTGCCCTGGGGAGCAATGGAGCCCAGGACCTCTCCTTTCCTCCTCACCAGTCTCCCAGCAAGCGTTTCTGTGGGTACTGGCAATGCAGCAAAGCTTGAATGCAGTGAGGTGGCTGCCTGAAGGATGTCCCCCAGCCCCTCACCATGGAGCCTGTCCTGCTCAGCTCTGCTCCAGGATCACAGAACATCACCACCCTCCCGCAGCAAGACCTTGGCAAACCCTACCAACAGCACAGAGCCCTTCCTGTGGCAGAGGGGAGGGAACCTCCTTCCCTGTGCTGCTCCTCAGCTCACCCCTGAGCACACCTCTCCACAGGTACATGCCCTCAGAGCCCCCTGAAGCCCTCAGATGCAGGGGCACGTATACCATCAGCTTCCTGAGCCCAGGGAAGCAGGACCTGAGCAGCTGTGCCTGCCCAGCTGGGGCAGCCAGGGCAGCCCCTCTCACACAGTCCCTGAGCTGCCAAGGGCTCCCCACACACTGCTCACAGCTCTGCTGTGTGCCTGCCAAGGCACGACACAGTCTGGGGACATGAGCCACACCCAAAGGGTCAGACACGGAACTTGACCTCAGGGCGAGCATCAAACTGTCACACAATCAAAACCATGGAGGGCTTTGGGTTGGAAGGGACCTTCAGGCACATCTCATTCCACCCCCTGCCTTGGGCAGGGACACCTTGCACAGAGCTGCTCCAAGCCCCAGTGTCCAACCCGGCCTGGGTTGCTCCCAGGGAGCCACAGTGCTCTGGGCTATGGAAGCAGCCCCAGGGTGACACCAGCCTGCCCTTCCAAGAGCCAGCCACAGCAGCAGCACGAGTCTGAGCCTGAACGGAACTGCTGGCTCCCGAGCTCAGGGTGTGGAGAGCACAAGAGGTGCTTGGCTTCCCCCGTGGCCATTCCCCACCTGGTTGATGTGGACAGAAGGAATGGAGGCTGCAGACACAGATGAGTGGCTGGGTGAGTTGGGCAGGGACTTGCAGGGGCCGATGGACAGCTGGTGCTTCTTCCGGAGAGCCACCACCTTCTGAGCCACTGCAAAAGGGACAAAGGGACAGGGTCAGCCTTCAGAAAGCAGCTTCCTCCCCACACAGAGTTCTGGAGGGCTTCAGGGAGAGCCCGGCCCCTGCCCTGACTGGAGTGCTGCCTGCACTGCTCAGGCTGAGTGCCCAGAGTCCACCTGCCCTCTCGGGCATCACACAGAACAGCAACCCCCAAGGGCACCATCAGAGCCTGGGCCTGCTGCAGCAGAATCCCTGGGCAGTCCATTGCTTCTCAGTCACCCCACACAGCAACTCCAGGAGCCAGGCACTGGACTGCCTGGCCAAATGGCACCTCCACCAGTCTGGGCCTTGTGGATCTGCAAAGGGACACCCTGAGGGGTTCTCTGCAGAATCCTTGGTGGGTCACTAGGGACCTCTACATGCTCTTCCTCTCCCTCTTGCAGTGCTGGGTTTCTCTGAAACACTGAGTGATGCTCAGGTGCTGGTGCTCACAGTGACCCTGGGCAGTGGGGCTGCTCGGGCTCTGCAGGCAGGGCACACCTCACTGCTTGTCCAGCACAGCTCTGTGTGGCAGCCAGAGAAATCAGAACAGACCGGTGTAAGGGATGGCAGAAATTATCCCAGAAGATCTGGCTGATGTTCAGGAAGCAGAAAAGCCTGGGCCTGGCATGCAGGAAGGTGAAGGTCACCTCAAGGTGCCTCACTGCAGGACTGGGGAGATGTTATCCCTCCAGTGTGGTCTCATGGTTAATTCCTCATTGCAGTAGTGCTATGGGATAACTGATGGGCACAGCCTCTGCCAGGCTCCCTGCCCACAACTGCAGTGGCTGAGGGCTTTTTCTGCAGATTTCCCGGCCCCTGAGGAGCTGGAGCTCACAGTGTGCCCAGCCAGCACTGGGATGGGAGATGTCCCCTGGGCAGGGGCTCCAGGGCCTCCCTGGGAGCTCGTGGGCCTGCAGCCCCGTGTTTGAGGGGACGATGGAGGGCAGCAATGCCACCGGCACCCCTGCCACAGGTCCTGGGCCACGGAGCTGCTGCCTGCCCTCTCCTGTGCTCAGAGCAGAGGAAAGGCAGGACCATGCACTCGAGATCTGCAGCAGAGCTGAAGCTCAAGAAGTCACCCACAGCACAGCTGCTGCCCCTCCTGCACCCTGCAGGACCAGGGCTGGGTCAGTGCTCCTCCTCCTCAGGAGCATCGCCAAGGTGACCACAGCCAGGGGCTCCCTGGCCTTTTCTTGGTACAGAAACACCCTTAAAATGAAGCCCAAGGACTGAGGCACCCCACACTGATGGCTCCTTGCAATCTGTGCTGGCATCTGCTGAATCTGAAGCCCAGATTTCTGCCAACAGGAATTGTGAGGGCAACCCTGAGAATAAAGTTCTTTAACCAGACCTCTGTGGAGCCAAGAGGGCAGAAGGCACATTCCATGCCAGCCCCCACCTCAGTGGGGCTCTGCCATGAGGGACCATGCCAAGCAGCCCTCGGGGCAGGCCCACCTCAGGGAGTCCTGAAGCTGAGCAGACACTGCAGGACACAGCCCAGCCCAGGGCACTGTCCCTGCTCCTGCCAGGGCCACCTCCCGGCAAGACCAGGCAACACCAAGATCCCATCCTCTCACCACAGAAGTTCCTGTGACATCTGTGGGCTTGGGAAGGATGGAGGAGCACAATTCCCACAGAGCCAGCAGCACCTCCAGGGGGAATCCTGCCAGGACATGAGAGACCAGCAAGGAGGAAGCGACCCCATTCTCCTGCCTCGTGTCCTTCTCACGGTGACCTTTGGCAGCCTGAGTGCCCAGACACAGCCACAGAATCCCCAACACACCAGGCACACGGTGCAGTGTGCTCAGACCAGACACAGCACAGCTCAGCCACAGCTCCAGGCCCCAGACCAGACACCAAGGCCCGCTCTGAGGGTCTCTGCTGCTCCTGCTGAGCTGTGGTGGCACAACAGCCAAGGCCACCCAGGTCTTGGAGAATCCCTGGGCAGCTGGTGAAGATGGAGACACCAGTTTGTCTGTCCTGGAGCACCCCCCACACTCTGCAGCACCGTGTGCATGTATGGGAAGAGCCATCTGTGAACACCAAGAGCAGGGTGGTCACTCCTTCAAGCTCTCGTGCCAGCACATGGACCTGCTCCCCAGAAAGGTCAGTGGCCACTGGCTGTGACCCAGGGCAGTGGCAGGGAAGGGCTCTCCAGAAACAGAGGTGCAGCACACACTCCACCCTGCAGAAGCAACCTCAGCTCCCAAAGCAGCTCTTGGTGCTCCTGCTGTGGGAAGTGGACATCCTTTCCAGCCTGCCTGGGGCAGGTCTGCTGGGATCTGGGCTGGAAGGAGCCATATAAAGACAAGCCTGACAGAAACTGGATTGCCATGTGAGGCAAGGTCCTCACAGAGTTTGTGACTGCCAGGACTCCACCAGATGCCCAACCAGCTGCACCAGGATCCACCAGTGCTCACTAGGAAGAACTGCTTACCCACTCCAGAAGCACCTCATCCCATCAGCTTCAGGCCATTCCCCCTTGTCCTGTCACTAGAGGAACACACAGTCTCCTTCAGGGTAAGCTCACAGTTAATTTAAGCAGACTGCAGACCCCCAGGAGATGGTGCAGGTCCCCTGTGCCCCTGAGCATCACTGTGCTGCAGCCCCCTCTCCAAGCCCAAGCAGGAACGCTCTCTCACGCTGTTCCCATGAGAAACAGCTGCCCACCCAGCTGTCCAGGAGCTGCTTTCCTGCTCCAAGGGCAGCAAAAGCCCTCTGTGAGGCCCCTGCCACGCCCGGACCCCCGGGGAGGGTGCAGTTACCATCCTGGAAGACCCTCTCCACGTTGAGGCCGTAGGTGGCACAGGTCTCGTAGTAGGTGCAGCGCTTCAGGTCGTTGGAGAGCTTCCGTGCCCGGGAGTCGTCGATGACGCGGGGGTTGGTGGCACTGATGGCATCTGCAAACCAAAGGGACAGGAGGCTGGAAGGCACGGAGCCTGTCCCAGCCATCCACGGGTCCCAGGACACCTCTGGCCTCCCTCCCTCTCACCACACAGAGGAACCACCTCCACAGCACTGTCCCATAAATGCCTGTGATCACAAAGTCCCACGTTTGTAGAAAAATGGATGAATCTCTACAAATGAACCTGACTCAATTTCCCAAACCACCCAGCCACCAACCTTTCAGAAAGACAGAGACAGAACACCTCTGGGAGGTGTGGGGACCAAGCCCCAGCTGCCAAATAAAATTGATTTGTCAGTCTCCAACATTTTAGGGCTCGTGGCCAAGCCCTACATGTTAAAGATTCCAAGGGAGAAATCCTCCTGGTTTAACAAGAAAGTGAACTCTGCTGGGATGTCTCCACAGTAAAGGAATTCCTGGACAGCTCTAAAATACAGGCTCAGTTTGTATCCCAGATAGCCACCAAGTGCTTGCCTGTTTTGGAAAAACTTCTTTACAAAGAGGAATCCAACTCCTTAAAGACAAGTCAGGGACAAGTCAGGGACAAGTCAGGGACAAGTGGGGGCTGTGAACAGACCTTCTCAGGTGGGTAGGAGAAGTGGGACCTGCCCTGTGAGGAAGCCCTCCTCCAGCCCTCCAGATGGTTGTGTGCCTGTACTAAGGCTAGGACCTCACCTGGTTCTGTGTCTGGGACAACAATGGCCACTACCCTGTTACCTGTCCCACTCCTGCACCTCCACAGAGCATGCTGCCATTCTGAGCCAAGACCACTCAGTCCTAAAATTCATTCCATGATCTCTAAATAGCCAAAGTTTAACATCTTTGTTCTGCTTTTAATATGGGGGTCTGGAGCAGACCCCCTGTGACTCCCTCCCACTGCTCCTGCCTGTCTTCCTGGCCTCAGTGCTTCTTCCTGGCCAGGAACAGGTCACACAGTGCTCAGACCTGTCCTGCCAGGACAGTTTTTCTCTACATCCATGTCCTGCTCCTGCTCTCTACTGTCACACAGAAACTCTTCACCCCAGGCTGCCTGCTGCCTGTGCTGGCAGAGCTGGGGAGGCAGCACCAGGGTATCATGCCATTTCCAGAGGAAAGTGGCTCCATGGGATGAGGCAGCTGAGATGGTGTGAGCAGGAACTCCCTCCTCAGGGCCTTGGGCCAGGGCCCCAGCCCCACGTAAGGCCCACAGACCAGGATGCCCCCTGGCTCTCGGGCCAGTACCCCAAGATCTCGGGCCAGCACCCTCTGCTCTTGGGCCAGCACCCTGCACTCTCAGGCCAGCACCCTGTGCTCTGGGCAGCACCCCGTGCTCCAGGGCCAGCACCCCGTGCTCCAGGGCCAGCAGGATGCTGCAGCAGCACTCTGGCCCGTGGCTGGGCTGGGGGAAGCCGGGCGCCGTCCTCACCCTGTGTGCCCACCAGCACCATCGGCACCTCGGCGGTGTTCCGGTAGCTGCAGAGCCGCAGGTAGTAGTTGTAGACGGTCTGGAAGCTGATCTCATCCTCCAGGCTGAAGACAAACACCACTGCATCCACCCAGGCAGCAAACTGAAGAGACAGGGCAGGATTACAGCACGGACGGACAGCCGGACACCCGGGCCTGGGGCAGGCAGCAAGGGCAGCCACAGCCCAGGCTCAGCCAGCACCACCCTCCCCAGCCCCTCCACCCGGATGGGAAGGGACCACAGGGAGGACAGGTCTCCTACCTGGAGCTCAGGGGGGCCCCCTTCATCCCGAATCAGCAGCAAGTAGCTCTGACCATCCACCACGATCTCCTTCTTAAACCGGCCACCTTGGGGAGCAGAGCTGCCGGTCAGTAAGGGGGGTGCAAGCAGGGGACACCCCAAACGAGGGCCGGGGGGCTGCAGAGCCCCAGGGCGGGGGAGGAGGTGCAGGGACTGGGGTCACCTTCTGCACCACGGAGAGGAGCGATCCCAGCCCATCCCCAGGCACCTGGGAAGCAGAGCTTACCCTCTGGAGACTCCTCCTGCACGTAGGTGCCGGTCAGGTAGCGGTGCACCAGGGCCGACTTGCCACTGGACAGGTTCCCCACGATGCCCTGGAACAGATGCATGTGTCACTGCTGTGCCCAGAACGTGTACACGAGGCCACCCCCACGAGGTGACAGCACCGGTGCTGGGGCACACTCTGAGGAGAGGCAGAGGTGTCCCTGAGAGGACAGGGATGGTGTCACCCAGCCCAGCATTCGCTGGGAGGCCAGGGGATGGACTGGGCTCAGTCAGGCAGAGAGCAGCTGAGACTGGGGCACAGCCACCTGGACAGAGGGCACTGAGCACTCCTGTCCTCACCTGAACAGGCACTGCCCTGTCAGAGCCACATCAGCTCTTCCCAGAGCCCTTCTGCTCCTCAGGGAACACCTGCCATCCCAAGTCAGTTCAGAAGGAGAAAAACCTCTTCTCCCAAGCCACACATGCCCAGTTTTGGGGTGTTGCAGCTCTGGACAGCAGCTGCCAGTGGAAGGGGAGCAGAGAGCAGCTCCACGCTGGGTGCAGGCCCAGCATGTGCTCATGCCTGAGGCATCAGCACCACGGCAGCACTACGTGCCTCTCCCAGGATGGGAGATGGTGCCACCCACACGGAAACACCCAGCACCAATGTTCAACCAACAGAGGAGAAAGCTGTGAGCACCAAATGGAATTGGGTGGGAGCGCACCTGACTGCAGCCCCCTCAGCCTGGCCATGAAATGCAGGTGGGTGACCCAGGATGGGTCAGGCAGAGAGCCCAGCTCGGCTCGTTGGCAGTGTCCTCCTGACCCTTTAATGCTGCTTAACTGGGGGGTCGGGTCTGTACTGGAGGATCAGGAGCACGAGTCTGATGAGAACTGGCTGAGGGAGGGGCTCAGCCTGGAGAAAAGGAGGCTCAGGGGGAACCTTCTTATCCCACAACTCCCTGACAGGAGGGTGCAGCCAGGTGGGGATTTGGCTCTGCTCCCAAGTAACTAACAACAGGACAAGAGATAACATCCTCAAATTGCATCAGGGAAGGTTAAGGCTGGATATCAGATATCCCTTTTCCACAAAAAGGGAAGGGGTCACCTTCAGCTGAAGGTGAACCAAGTTACTATCCCCAGAAGTGTTCAAAAAATGTGGAAGTGGCAGTTGAGGATATAGTTTAGTGGTGAACACGGCAGTGGTGCTGATTGATAGTTGGACTTGACGATCTTAGAAGGCTTCTCTGGCCTTAATGGTTCAGCTGCCCTCACATGGCCACACCAGTGCCAGAAGACGTGGGGTGAGGAGTGGCTACGAACACTAAAGCTGCCTCTGCCACCATGGAAGTTTACAGCCAAACTTTTCCAGGCACAGGGATGAGCCTGGCAGGTGAGTCACCACCAGGCAGGTTCTCCAGCTCTCAGGCAGGCACTCAAATGCTCCTGCTGCCCTGGGCCAGGCACATGCTCCCCGTGAGAAGCAGAGAGGCACCAGCACAGACCGTGCTGGCAGAGCCAGGACAGCAGCCTGCGTGCCAGCTCCTGGTGCCAAGGGAGTCGGGACAGGGCAGGAGCAGGGAGCACTGACCAATGGCTCCCACGGGCACACCCTCATGTGGGTGCCCCATGTGCCACCCCTCAGAGCAGAGACAGACCCCCACACAGGGGACAACACAGGGAGCGCGGGCTGGGCTGCAACCCTGCCCTGTCCTGCTGCTGCACCCCCAGAGCCTCGCTGGGCAGGGGCTGCCCCACTGCTGTGCCCATCTCAGGGACCACGGAACAGAACAGCCCAGCCTCTGCCCAGAACAGAGCCACGGAATCCCAGCATGGCCTGTGCTGGAAGGGACCTTCAGAATCAGCCAGTTCCACTCCCTGCCACGGAGAGAGACACCTTCCACCACCCCAGGCTGCTCCAAGCCCCATCCAGCCTGGCCTTGGACACTTCCAGGGATCATGGGGCAGCTTCTCTGGGCAACCAGTGCCAGGGCCTCAACACTCTCACAGGGAAAAATGCTTTCCATCTAATCTAATATTCTATCTAACCCTGCCCTCTGTCCATGGGAAGCCATCCCCCTTTGTCCTGTCACTCCAGGCTCTTGTCACAAGTCCCTCTCCCACTCTCCTGGAGCCCCTTCAGGCACTAGAAGGGGCTGTAATGTCTCCAGAAGCTTCTCTTCTCCAGGCTGTACACCCCCAGCTCTCCCAACCTGGCTCCAGAGGGGTTTTAGCCATCAGAGCATCTCCATGGGTGCCTCTGGACCCACTCCAGGGTCATGTCTATGTTTTCTTGGGGGCCCCTGACACGGATACAGCACTCTGGTGGGAGTACTACAGAAGGTCTCACAGCAGGAACTCTGGGGAGCCCAGCCCCAGGCAGACAGCTCAGGCTTCAGTGCCAGGCTGGCCATGGCTCCTCTGCCAACAGAGAGGCTCCTGAGGCTGCCCAGCAGCAAGGGTGCCATACCACACCAAAGATAAACACTCCATTGGCATTCAGCTCTAGAACTTGGACAGAGGCTGCACTTACACTTTGTCTGCACATAGTACAAACCCTGACCTGCATCTCACCAAAATCTTGCTGCTCTGCCATGTTCTTGAGCTGACCTGGAGCTTCAAACCAGCCACAGAACTGACAATCCTGAGGAACACAGCCCCTGAGAGGCAGCAAACTGGAGCCAAACAAGGTCTGTAAGCACTCTGGGAGCCTCTGTTCCAGGATTTTTGGGAGAATGTGAAAACACAGTTGGTGCTGTGCTGGCACTGCCCAGTGCCAGGTGCAGGGGACAAGCCCTGCCAGGAGGCACTGTCAGTGCCCCTCTGCAAGAACTGCTCAGCCACAGCTTCCTCCTGGCCTCCAGCACTGGGAGGGAGCTTTTGGGGGGAAACTGAGGGAGGGAAAGCTGCTGAATGTATCTTAGGTACATCAAATTACTCAAAGACCTTGGAGAAAGTTTCCTGAATGCCTGGAAACACAAGCAGGGAGAGCAGTGAGACCCTCAACTCCTGTGGGAGAGACAGAGGACACAGAGTTGCTCAAAAATGGGAAGGAAGTGAAGCTTGGCAACATTTCTTGCTGGGGTCAGTGTTGGACCCCTCACAACAAGAAAGACCTGGAGGGGCTGGAGCGTGTCCAGGGAATGGAGCTAGGAAGGGGCTCTGCTCCCAGGAGAGGCTGAGGGAGTTGGAAAGGGGCTCAGCCTGGAGCAAAGGAGGCTCAGGGGGGACCTTGTGGCTCTGCACAGCTCCTGCCAGGAGGGGACAGCCGGGGGGGTCGGGCTGTGCTCCAGGGAACAGGGACAGGAGCAGAGGGAACGGCCTCAGGCTGGGCCAGGGGAGCTCAGGGTGGGTAGAGGGAAAATTCCTTCTTGGAAAGGGCTGTCCAGCCCTGGCACAGCTGCCCAGGGCATGGTCCCCATCCCTGCAGGAATTTAAAAGCCCTGTGGATGTTGCACCTGGGGACACAGTCAGTGATGGCCTTGGCAGTGCTGGGGAAGCCGCTGGACTCAAAGATCTCCAGAGGCTTTTCCAACCCAAATGACTCTGTCACTCTAAACTAGGACTATGAAAGGCCTCTGGGTCTTTAGAAGAGCTGCTTTGGCCGGATCACATCCCAGAGCAACAGAGATCCCCAGAGGTCATGCAAAACCTGGGGAAAGGGCCATGCCACTTGAGGAAGAACTAAGAGCTTTAGGATGGTTTATCTGGCAGCACGGCTTCACAGCCTTGCAGAACCCCAACATCAGGCAGCAAAACCCAAACAGCTGTGAGAATGTTTTTAGAATGCATTTCACAGGTAAACTAACAATTGAATATTCAAAGTTTGGTTTGATTCTCACTTAACTGCAGGTAGGAGACACTGGCAGGACAGTGCTGGAATGTTTTGCAAGAAGAATGTTCTTCTTTTGTTTCTTGGAGTAATGTTGAAAAGAGTTAACCTTGCAAAAGCTGAAGGGAGACAGAAGGAAGGGCCCGTGCCAGAAGCCTGTAAGGAGAGCTGAGGGCTGGCACAGGGAGCACGGGAAGAGCAGAGGGAGGAATCGATCACTGAAGCACCTGCAGCTTCAGCTGAGAAATATCAGTCCTTCCTTGGCATGGCAGCAGCCCCAGCTCCCCTCTTCCTTCTGAGGCCGAAGGCTCTGTGTTTCCACCTGGCCACACGAAAATGCAGGGTTTTCTTGAGGATTTGGGGAACCAGGGGTATCCCAGGCACAAGCCACAAGTACTCACCACCTTCAGCTCAGGCACTGAGCGACTCAGGGTCCATTCCTGGCTGTTCACAAATGAATCTGCAGACAGAGGGAAGAAATCATAAGGTTACTACCCTCAAGATCCCAGCAAGGATCCTGCTACACCCTCCCTGCAGGCAGATATATGGTTCTTCCCACCCTTCTGCTCCAGAGACACGGAGCTGCACGAGGACCCAGCCCGCAGCCCGGACAGGGAGGAGCAGCCCAGCCTAGGGCAGCAGCAGCACGGCAGCAAAGGGACACCACTGCCTGGAGCCCTCCCCTCAGCCCTGCAGGAGCACAAAAACCCCTCCTGCATGCCCTGCCCCGAGGCACAGAAGAAAGGGAAGCACTAGGGAGCAGACACCCTCTTGGGGAGCACAGGCCCCCAGAGCTGAGGGCACGTGCCAGTGCCCCGAGCCCTGCCCTGGTGCGCCGAGGTGCTGGAGCTGCCGGCAGGGTATCAGCCACCTCCTGACTGAACACAAACACCAGGAGCTATTGCACACTGTGGAGCTGGCAGCATGCTGCAATAGGCTTACAGAGGCTGTGGCAATCCAGCGCGGCTCGAGGACACACGCCCACCCTGCCACAGAGCATCTGGAGGAGGAGCGGGAGCCTGGAGGACACCTCGAGTGCCAGAGGCAGCCAGCAGCCCCTCCTGACAAACCTTAGTCCCTCACTCGCCTTGGCAAGGTCAGACCTTCCATCCAACAGCAGCTCCAGGGCAGGACCCACAGGAGCAGCACCTCCTGCATGTTTATCATATACAAACAGAAAGGATTTTTGGAGAGCAGAAATCTGTGGGAGCTCTGCACCTTCAGGAGCCTCTAATAAACCTGCCAAATCTGTGGCCACAGACTACTGCAGGAATGGGAATCTCACATGGCTCAGAAGGGAAGCAGCAAATCCACCAGATCCAAAATCAGGCAGCAATCAAACACGGTGACCTGGGCACTGCCACTGCTCCAGTGTCACCTGAGGCCACAGGGAGGGTGGCTCCAGATCTGCCCCAGCAGCACCAACCCCACAACCACAACCCCTAGTACCTGCTCCAGCAGTACCCAAACCACCCTGCCAAGGAACAATTCCTCATTCCCAATATCCCATGCATCCCTGCCCCTGGCAGTGGAAGCCATTCCCTGGGTCCTGTCCCTCCATGCTTTGTCCCCAGTCTCTCTGCAGCTCTCCTGGAGCCCCTTCAGGCCCTGGCAGGGCTCTGAGCTCTCCCTGGAGCCTTCTCCTCTCCAGAGAGACATTCCCAGCTCTGCCAGCCTGGCTCCAGAGCAGAGGGGCTCCAGCCTGGGAGCATCTATCTTGTGTTGGGGGCAGCACTGGGCCCCACAGCCCTGCCAGAGCCCTCCAGTGCCTGCCCTCACCCCAGCTCCTGTTCCAGCCCTCCCAGTCCTTAGGGGAGGCTGGACACACAACAGCACCAGCTCTTCCTCCATCTACAGGCTAAAGCTTCATCTCCCCTCTCTCACCTCGCTGGGCAGCCCACAGCCATGGGGAAGAGCCCACTCCTGCTCCCACTGCCAGAGGGCTGGCTAAGCTGCTCAGAGGGCACGAGAAACAAACCACGACCTGGCACTGTGCCCTTGTGCCTGTTTTGGGTGCCACCAGCACCCACGACATTCATCCATCGTGTTCAACAAAGGTGTGAACGTGGTGCTCCTACCTGGAGTTTCACCTTCCATGGATGACTTAGGAACACTCCTTTTCCAGGAGTTACAAATACTCCCCAAGTCTGCTGCAGGGACACCAGGTTATTTATAGCCTTCCTAAAGAATCATTTATCTGCAGTGTCTTTCACCTGCCCTTTCCTTTTTTAGGCAGAGGTAATGTTTTTATTAGAACAATTCATCAGTCAGAAGAAAAATGATACATTTTTGAGCCCTTTCCAAAAGGTAACAGCACACCTGTATTTCCAACTGCATCACTGAGTCTAAAAAAGGCTGTCACCTCCACCTGGGACTTCTGCCCCCTCAGTCTCTTTGGCAGGTAATGCGACAGATGAAGCACCAGCCAGGCCTGACGGGAGCAGGCAGCACACACTCGTGCTGTTTCACTACACACAGCAGGCTTTGGGCAGGCTCTGACTGGAGCACAAGGCACACACACTCACTGACTGGCCTTGGGAAGGAGGAAAGGCAGGGAGAGCCCTGGAAGGGGCTGGCTGGGCTCTCTCTGGGTCTGCTCAAGGATGACCAGGCCAAGCTGCCCCAACAACTGCCAGCTGCCTCCTGCACCAATCACCCCAACAGATCCTTGCTTGGTTTTTAATGCAGGTTCAAGAGTTTGCAACACTTTGATTTCTGACTTGCTGAGAAGGCCCCTGAGTAAACCTTAACACAAATAAAAGTTGACAACACAAGGCTGAGAGCACTGTACTCAGCCCCACAACACACCCCGCTCCTCACTCCTGTCAGCCCACCTTACCCGAGAACCGGGCACGCCTGCTGCCTGCTACAGCATCTGCCAGGCCTGCAGGGCAGCCCAGGCCAACCACTGCTCCTGGTGACCCACCCAGCACGTGTGGCACTGCCAGCCCAGGGTGCCCAGCACCCAGCATGTGTGGCACTGCCAGCCCAGGGTGCCCAGCACACAGCATGTGTGGCACTGCCAGCCCAGGGTGCCCAGCACCCAGAACATGTGGCACTGACAGCCCAGGGTGCCCAGCACCCAGCATGTGTGGCACTGCCAGCCCAGGGTGCCCAGCACCTGGCATGTGTGGCACTGATAGCCCAGGGTGCCCAGCACCCAGCATGTGTGGCACTGCCAGCCCAGGGTGCCCAGCACCCGGCATGTGTGGCACTGGCACTGGCAGCCCAGGGTGCCCAGCACCCGGCATGTGTGGCACTGGCACTGCCAGCCCAGGGTGCCCAGCACCCGGCATGTGTGGCACTGGCACTGCCAGCCCAGGGTGCCCAGCCCTCGGCATGTGTGGCACTGGCACTGACAGCCCAGGGTGCCCAGCATGCAGCACGTGTGGCACTGCCAGCCCAGGGTGCCCAGCATGCAGCATGTGTGGCACTGCCAGCCCAGGGTGCCCAGCACCCGGAACACGTGGCACTGCCAGCCCAGGGTGCCCAACACCCAGCATGTGTGGCACTGGCACTGGCAGCCCAGGGTGCCCAGCACCCAGCATGTGTGGCACTGGCACTGACAGCCCAGGGTGCCCAGCACCCGGCATGTGTGGCACTGGCACTGGCAGCCCAGGGTGCCCAGCACACAG
This sequence comes from Haemorhous mexicanus, assembly GCF_027477595.1. Classification (NCBI taxonomy): domain Eukaryota; kingdom Metazoa; phylum Chordata; class Aves; order Passeriformes; family Fringillidae; genus Haemorhous; species Haemorhous mexicanus. The sequence goes on from NC_082341.1 coordinate 291,932, forward strand.
CATGTGTGGCACTGCCAGCCCAGGGTGCCCAGCACCCGGCATGTGTGGCACTGGCACTGGCAGCCCAGGGTGCCCAGCCCTCGGCACCGCTCCCCACCAGAAGGGGCACAAAGCCCCAGTGGTGTCCTGGGTGAAGCTGTGACCATGTGGAAACAAACACCCTGAGAGCCCCCAGCAGCCTGAGCGGGGCTGATGCACCAGCCCAACCCCAGCAGGCAGGCGAGCAGAGCACCCTCCCTGCAGCACCTGCACCCCGGTGCCAGCCCATTCAGCAGGGACTGACTGCCTCCAGCAGGAGACACCTCCCGGGACCGATCCCTCACTGAACCATCCAGGACTTACTGCACAGCTTCACTGCTGGACTGGCTGCATCACCTGCTATTCCAGATGAAAACACACCTGGTCACTCTTCCTGTACCTTCTCTTTGTTATTAAACCACAGAAAGGGACCAGGCTGTCTGTGCTGCAGTTCAACACCTTCCCCAGGTGCACCTGACCTCCTAACCGAAGCAGTGGGCTCAGGGAACCACTGTCATACCAAGAGCTTCCACACAGCCCAACAGCACCCTTGGCTCCACAACACAACCATACAAGAGGAGATTGGTCCAGACTGGCCTGGGAAAAGGAAATTCAGGACAATTCTGTTACTCTCCAGAAGCTTCTGCTGATGGAGGTTTCCTGGCACAGGCAGCTATACAGCAGAAAGTGGAAATCTGGGAGGTGGGGTGGGCAGAGCCCCTCCATACAGGAGAGCAGACAGGGACATAAAGGAGGCACTCTGTATCTGATGTCCCTTGGTCAGCTGGTCATCCTGGACACCTTCAGGACCTACAGACCAGACCCCAGCAGTGGTGTGCACGGAGGAGGCAGGATCAGCACCCTCAGTCACGGAGCTCGGACACCGAGGCTCCCTGTGCCCTGACAACAGCTTGGAGGGGGTACAGACACACACCCACAGCTCCCAGCACCCACACGCCAGGGAGGCTGGCAGGAGAAAGGGGCTGGCCAGCCAAATTCAACTCCTCACCCCAGCTGCTCGCTCCAGGGATGATGTGCAGCAGGTTCATCTACCCCGTGCTCCAGAAGTGCCAGTGCCAGACACATCTGTCTCCCCACACAGCAACTAATAATTAACCAACCCATTATCCAAGCCATGGTGGAACTCCCCTGGACACTGCAACCCTGGACACTAAACCCAGCCTTGAAACCAGGTCAGAGGCTCCGCAAACACAGCAGAGGCCACACAAACCAAGGCCACTTGTGGCCACCACTGTGGCCACACAAACGGACCCACCTGACCACACACAGATCAAAGGGAGGCAGAGGCTGTGCCCGGGCACAGCCACCCCTCCCAGGCCAGGCTGATAAAGCCTCTACCCCAGCAATGCTGGCAGGAGGGGGATTTCTGCAGGTCAAGGACCAGCACAGGCATAGCCAGCACTGAGCCAGCACAGGAACCCACTGCAGAACACGACCTTGGCGAGGATTCTCTCAGCAGAGCTTTAAACACTCCACAGCAACAAAAGGAGACGATGCTGTGTCTCTCTGGGAGAGGGCACACTTAGGAGCTGCCACCCTTGCTTCGTCAGCATGCACAGGTGGCAGCAGCTGGTGTCACTGTGCTCTGAGGTCAGCGCAGACTCTGGAAAATCCAGAAACCTCTCGGCACCTGCTGCTCTCCAGCCCTCATCCAAACACTGCCAAAGACCCAGACCAAACTCTGCTGTGATGGTGGGACAGGGCCTGTTGGAAGGGAAAACCCAGCAGGGAGAGACATGGAAAGACAGGTAACTCAACCTCCCATCATGGCACTCTGTGGGGATCTACCTCAGCAGCAAAAACCTGTTCCCAATGTGCCTGACCTCAGCTCCAGCTGTGCAGCCCCACGAGCACTGGCAGGTGAACACTGAAGGCACCAGGTTCCCTCTCCCTAAGGTGGCCCGTGACTGCAGTCAGACACCACTGCACACCCTCTGACCTCGTCCTAAGAACTGAGCCCTCCAGAGTACTGTCCCAACAGCTCCCTCCCTGACACCTCCAGAGGTCTCAAGCTTTTCCAAAGTGCGGACACCAGACTGGCCTCAGCATCCGAGGCATCTCTAACCCCACCATGACATCTCTGCCTCTCACCAACACTCCCAGCTCAACCAAGGCAAGTACCAACACGAGGTGATATTTATCATGACCTACCCAGCTCACTATGCAAACTTCACCCAATCCATGAGAAAACAGCCCGTGCTCTCTCAGAAGCCTTCCCTCACATGCCCTGCACATCAGTACTCCACACACAAGGGTAAAGGGAGGCACCTTAAAGAACATCAAAAAGCAGGGCATCTCTCTGGGAGAGGGGATGTGGCTGTGATCACAGAATCACAGATATCCCGAGTTGCAAGAGACCCACAAGGATCATTAAGTCTCATCCCCGGCCCTGCACAGACACCCCAACAATCCCACCCTGTGCCTGAGAGCTGCTCCCTGAGCTCTGGCAGCCTTGGGGCCATGACTGTTCCCTAGACAGCCTGTTCAGTGCCCAGCCACCCTCTGGGGGAAGAACTCTTTCCTGATAGCCAACCCAAACCTCCCTAGCACAGCTCCATGCTGTTCCCTCAGATGAGGAATGCCTCCTGAGCCATCAGAGATGCTGTACCCATCACAGAGTCCCTTCATGCACAGGGACAACTCCAATTCCAAAACAGTCCAGTCTTCCCAAGACCAGACCTATTAGAGAGCCTCTCTGGAATGGCACCAGCCAATACCTGGATACTAGAAATGCTCTGAACCACTGGCCATGATCACCTGGGTCAGTCCAAGCTGGCTGGACTCTGTGTTGACTTTGCTCTGTAGTCCCAAGGGCTGTTGCCCTCCATGGCCCATTACACAAGGATCGGTTCTTTGTCTTTTTTGGGTAGCAAGCCCTGAAATCCCCCATTGAGCACACACCTCTCTGTGTGCTCAATGCCAGCCGAACCCCTCCAGGGCTGGGAGCAGCACTTGGAGCGACCCCCTGGCTTTTGTGGGTCTATCTGGATGCAGATCCTGGTGGAGGGTGGGTATCACAGCGTGCCATAAACAAACCACTCCAGGTTCTGGAAACAGAGTGCTGGCTTGGCTCTCTGCCGGGACTCCTACATCCAGCTTTTCCAAGTGCTGATAACCACAGCTGCAGCTGCACCCCCCAGGAGGGCAAGTTGGGGCTGCACCAGCAGCTTTCCCAGGGCAGGGTGGGCAGCGCCCACAAAGAGCATCAAAGTTTGTGGGACATCAAGCAGGTGTTTGTAATGCCATGGGCCTGCAAGACTGGAACAGGACTGGGGCAGAGACCTCCTGAGCAGCCCCGTGGCAGCAGCACTAAGGCTGAGCCCCTCCAGCCTGGCTCAGAGACCCACAGCTCCCACTGGAGAAAGCCATGGTCTGAGCAGAGGGACAACGGGGGGATGGGGCACAAGAGAGGACAAGCAGCAGCTACTTTACTGTGCAGACTTCACAACTGCCTTTTCACACCTCACTGTCCCCAGGAGGACACAGGGTTGGTGGGTACAGGGACTGTGCAGGTACCAGGCAGGTAATGAATGGTGTTCTCAGTGTGACCGAACCCGGTGTGAGCTCTGCAGCGCCAGGGGCTCCTGCCAGGAGCCACAGTGCTGATGGCAGCCTGGAGAGGTCAATCCCTGAGCTTCTGCCTCCAGCATGAGCCACAGTGGCAAACACTAATCCCTGTAACAAGCAGTGGTCCTGCATGAGCTGGCTGGTCACCACTGCAGGGATCCCAAGCTGCCCACACCACTCCACACAGAAGCCTCAGCAGGGTCTCCCAAAGATGGATCCAAAGGGAGCTCCTACCTGTCTCATGGAGGAGCCAGGTGAGAGGCAAGGACTCCAACCAAGTGCTCAGCCTCAGCTGCTTCTCTGGGAATGCGGCCGCCGGGCTGGCTGCTGCTGGCGCAGCTCCCACTGGAAGCAGCAAGCAGGAACAGGCCCCTGCTGCAGGGGCAGAGCCCGGCCCTCCCTGCCCGCATACACCCACATTCCCCAGCCATGAGCGCAGCCTCCCCTCTCCTGGGAACCTCCCGCCACCCAGCCGGCAGCGGCACACAGCCCGGGCTGCCCTGCCAGCACCGGAACCCCCGGAGCGCAGCAGCATCCCGGCCTCGGCCTCGTGGCACGCGGGCAGCCCCGCATCCGTCGGAGCCTCCAGAACCTTCCCCCAGCGCACAGCGAGTCCGAGGGACACAGGGGGCCAGAGGATGGGGCCCCCTGAGCTCCTGGGCAGCTGCAGAGCTGCTGCTGTGCTGATCTCGGTGGCCCAGCACTCCTGGGGAACATCCAGGCATGATGCTGTCCTGGACAGCCACTGCCTCAGGAGCAGCCGGGTTCCTCGGGAGCAGGTGGGTTCCCTGGAGAGCCTGCCAGCCCTAAGACATCCCTCTGGCACACAAGCCGAGCAGAGAACTGCCTCCACGGCACCCAGATGCAGAGCAGAGCCATGGAATGCAGCGAGGCCCCCGGAGCGGGCGGCGGGGCTTGGCCCGGCCCCCAGCTCCGCGCGTTCCATGCCTTAAAAAGCTGTGGATGCTGCTGTCGCCTCCTGGCCCTGCCAGGACACAGGGCTCGCCTGCAGCTCCTTCCACAGGCCTGGAAGGGGACAGGGCACAGAGGCACAGCCAGCACAGCGCCAGCTGATGCCCCACAAAGCCCTGGCAATAGAGAACTTCCCACCAACATCAGAGAGTCCAACACCTGAGAGCTGCTCCAGCTGCCAGTGCCTGCTGAATGCCCAGCCCCGTGGGGACCTGTCCCCCTGTCCCATCACCGGAAATGCCACACCTGCTCTCTGCAGGCTGCCCCATACCCGGGGAGGGTGCCTGTGCTCCCAAACACGTGGTCTCTGCTCAGCCCCAGTGCAGGACCTTAGCACGGCTGGCTGGGGCTGAGCATCCCCCAGACGAGGCCTGGCACCAGGGAGCTGCTCACAAGAGGGGGGTGTAGGCACATTTCTGGGCTCCCCAGCCCCCTGTGCTGTCCCACGCCTCTGCTCTGGCAACCTCCCAAACAGTCCCACTTCCCTGGGAGTCCAACGGCACTCCTCTCCCCATTCCGCCAATGTTGTGGGGCAAGGGCAGGACAGCTCGGGCCACCCTGCCCTTGCTGGTACACCACCAGGGCAGGCAGGACACGTGACACACGTGCTTGACTCCCAGGTGTGTGGCCAGCAAGGGAATCAGATGTCAGAGCACATCCTCCCAGGCAGCCACAGCACGGCTGCTCCAGCACCACTGACGATGGCAGTGCCCAGGGCACTGCAGAATGACATGACCCTGTGAACGCTCACCTCACTGCAGCCCAGTGCAAACCCTGCAGAGCACCGGGACAGAACCAGGTGCCAGTGCACAGCCCAGAACCTCAGCTGGGACAGGCCACAGCCACCCATCCCTGCAGGCCCCGTCGGCAAAGGAGCTCTCACCAGCCCAGCACTGCTCCTGTGCTTACTTACCCAGAGCCCGCAGAGGACCCCCACCCAGAAGGACAGGCTCAACACTGCCATGGGCATCCTTGGGGCACACACTGCCAGTGCTGCCACGCTCTCGCCTTCGGAAGCGGCTCGTGAGGAGCTTCCAGAGTCCCCCTGTCTGCACGGGGTCGGTGTTCAGCCGGCCCCCGAACCTGGCCAGCTCCGGGTACAGCAGGTCCCGCTTGCTGGGGCAGGTGTGCAGGGAGCTGGCATCACCCTCGCTCTTGGTGCGGAGGCGCGCGGGGCGCAGCAGTCCCCCAGACTCCGAGCGCCGCAGCTCGTGGCCCCGGCGCAGGCGGAAACTGAAGCTTTTCCGCAGGGAGCTGAAGTTCTTCCTGGGGCTGGAGCCGCTCCAGCCGCTGCCCCCGAAGATGTTCCAGCGGCGGCTGCCCCACAGGGAGCCCCCCCGGAGGAAGCCAGGGCTCTCGGTGGGATGCGGCGGCCGGGCGCTGGGCAGGAAGGTCATGCTGCTGGGGCGCGGGCGCTGCGCCTCGTCGGGGCCGTCGCCCTCTCCCTCGGGGCTCTGCCTGCGGGGCGAACGCAGCCGGAGCAGGTCCAGGAGGCCGCCGCGGGAGCGGGCGGGGGGCGGCGGCGGCAGCAGCGCCCCGGGCAGCCCGTTCCCCGCCGCGCAGAAGCTCTTGGGCCGCCGGCGCTGTTGCTGCGCGGCGCCGAGCGCGGCCTGGACGGCGGGGACGCCCTGCAAGTCCAGCGACTCGCAGACGCTGACGGCGCGGCGGGGGCTCGGCCGCGGGGCGCCCCGGCCCGGCCCGGCCCAGCGCCAGCCTTCAGCCATGGTCAGCAGCGGGGCTGCCCCATGGCCCCACGCCCGCCGCTCTCCGCCGCCGGCGCGGGGCTCCCACGGCGCGCCCGCATGTCCGGGCCGTGCTCGGCGCCGCCAGCGCGGGGCTGGGCCGGCCCGCCCCGGAACGGGCCGGGGCCGCGATGGGGATGGGGCGGGGGCCGGGGCCGCCCCGCCCGCCGCGCCCTCCGCGGGCACCGACGGCACCGAGTCCGGGGCACGGGCAGCGGCGGCGGCGCCGTCCCGGGGCGGCGCGGAGCTGCGGCCCCGGGGCAGAGTAGCGCCGGCCCCTATTACCGCTCGGTCGTGCCCAGTGCCCGCGGCAGAGCCCGCACCGGGAGCGGCGGCGCTGCCCGGCCGCCCGGACCCCGCCGTGGCGCTCACCGGGACCAGAACTGGCCCGGACCCCGTCGGAGCGGCGCCGAGCGCCGGGAGCTGAACCTGCCCGGCCCCGCCGGGGCGTTCACCGGGACGAGAACCGGCCCGGCCCCTGCCAGGTACCGACTGCCGGGCAGGGCCGGCAGCGGGGGCCTCGGTGCGGCGCGGGGCCGGCCGTGTCCGCCAGGGGGCGCTGCGCCCCCGCGCGCCGCTGCTGCCCGTGACACCGGCAGCGACACCGGGACCCGGCGGGACCGGCTCCGGGAGCGGCACCGCCATCCCGCCACCGGAAAACACGCACCCTTCGGCGGCCCCGGCTCGACCCGCCCCTTGCGGCATCCCCGCGCCCCCCACTGCCCTCCTCGGCCGCAGTCCCGCCGCACGTCCCACAGCCCGGCCCGGGGCTGCCCCTCTCCTGCCAGGGCCCCCGGGCCCGGCCCCAGCCCTACACCAGACCCAGCTACCTTCTGCCTTCTCACCTTTCCCAAACCTGTGACGGGGCAGCGAACCCCCAGCAGCTGCGTGATGCCCAACGGCCGCCCTGTGCTCGGGGACACGTGAAAACCGTCAGCATGGAGCCCGGGGGCCCGGGCAGTGCGGAGCACCCACACAGACCCCAGGAGCACTGACCTCCAGAGCTCCACTGAGCCCGAAGCAGAGGGCACCAGGTGAAGTGTGACCACCTCAGCCAGAGCTTCACTCCTGTCTCGTTCCAGGGCGGTCATTTCCTCTGACCAAACCCACCATCACTAAGCACTGACCCTCCTCCTTGGCCACTGGAGTCCTGACTGTGGTACCTCCTCCACCTCTCCCCCAGCACCCCTCATTGCTGCCTGCAGTTCCTGTCTCCAGCATCACCCCAGGGTGCTCCTCCTCCTCCTCCTTCTTCTCTTCCTCCTCCTCCTTTTTCCTCCACACCTTTTCCCTCTCCCTGGCTTTCCTCCTTCACATTGCAAGTATGATCTGTGCTCCCTCCCTCTAGGGAGGAAAAAAAAAGATGCCTGACTCCCCCTTAAACTATTTTTACCTTACTGAAAGCCCTGTCTGCTGAGCCAGCCCAGGTCTTCTCCTGCTTCTCCAGGCCTCTCCAGGGAACACCTTAACATCAAGCACCTCACTTTCCCCCTCCTTATACAGGAGTCTTTGACTCCACTGCCTCGACTCTTCCAAACTCCCACCACCACCTTCTTGGACCGTGCCTTTTCTCTGAACCCTCATCCTCCTCCACGGCAGGCCTCATGCTTACTTCTCCAGTTTTCTGGATGCATGCAGGCCTTAGACACAGCCAAACCCCACCTAGAGCTCTTCCCCTCCCTACTGCACAGCCAGCGCCTCGGCCAAGCCCCTTCCCTCTCCCTTCTCCCTCCTCTCCCAAACTCACAGATCCCACCACCCACCTCCCCTCCCATCCCTGTCAGTACCACAGATCCCATCACGGCATGCAGGAGCAGAGGTCCCACCCAGAGCCTCTCCTGGGGCTTTATGTCCTGCTCTTCCCTCAGGTGTCAGCCCCAGCCCTGCGCCGGCAGTTCCCCTCCCCAGTACCCGAGCTGTGGCTCAGAGCCACCTCTCCGCACGCCACAGCCGTGTCCCGTGGGCAGACAGCGGCACATCCCAGTGCCCTCCCTCCCCAGACAACGGGCACCTGTGCCCAGGACGGAGCAGAAGGCGCTGCCAGCCCGCCGGAGCCGCAGCTCTGCCATCTGTGCCAAGGTCACAGGAACACTGTGCGAGCTGCCAGACTGGATCCGACCCGCACGCACAGCATCTGCCAGCCCGGCTCCGGAGCACTGCACTGCAGCCACAATGAGGAATTCTGCAGGAAGCAATTACAAGGGAATGGCTTCCAAAGTCCCCAACACAGACAGGGCTGGCTGTGGGGACCAGGCCGTCAGAGCCGACCTGCCAGGGGTACCTCAGGCACAGGTACCTGGCTCTGGGCAGGCAACCAGACCAGGACCCCCACCAGCTCCTGTCCACCGTGCCTGGCACAGCTCGGTGCTCCCAGGGGTGGAAAGCTCTTTCTGTGGGGAGACTGGACCGTCTATATCCATCTCTTTCCAACTCTGGGTTTAACACATACTGCAACAGCACCAGATGGTTCCCCTTCCACATGAGTCTCAGCTTTTTAAAATATTCTGGCAGGTTCTGGCTGTGAGGTGTCGCTGAATCACAAACTGTCTGCTGAAGACAGGATGCACCTTGTGCTGCCTGCTGAGGCAGGACTGGACATGCTGGATCCCCCTGACAGGGTCTGTCTAACCCATCCCTATGACCTCCCCAAGACCCCTCCTGCACCATGACCTCCTCAAGCCCCCCCCACCTGTGACTCCTTCCTGCTCCAGCTCTTCCTCCTCCTTTGATCCCACCCAAATTCTGATTAAACCTACTGGAAAACATCCCTTAGCTGACAACATCCCTTCCCTGTCCTCCCAAGGATCATATTTTTTAAAGCTATTTGTGTTTTTAAAGCATTCCCAATTCTCTGCAGTTTGTCTGCACCTTTCTTAAACACAGAGTCAGAACCTGGGCACAACACTCAACTGGAACCTCCAGCAGCCCAAGAATAAACACAGGTACAACACCTGTCCTCCTGCACCCCAGTAAGATACCGCTCTATACCACAGTAACAGCATAACACTGTTCTTACCTAATTAGGCTGTTTTGTGGCAAAGGTTTCCAAACGCTGTGTGCATTGATACGTATATTGACATGATCCCCTTGACGTTATTCCAAAAGACTCTAAAATAGGCTAAAATGGAGCCTTAGATTCAAGTCCTGGGGTTGATGTCTGCAGGGCACCTGCACAGGTTGGGAATCTGTACCCCAAGGCAGGTTCAGACCCCGCCAGTCTCAGCAACACATGGGCTCTGGCTGCCTCAGGCCTCCACCAATGGAGAAACTGCTCTGAGAACGAGACCAGAAAACACCAGGCTTTGAGGAGAGCCATCACTGAAACTCCCCACATGCCTTTAATGTGTCTCTTCTCTGGCAGCTCACACCATCACCACCCTGGGTTGGACTGGAGCTGTGTCTATGTCTAATGCAGATGACAGGTGACAGCTCACCTGTTCACAAGCTGCTGGTGGGCAGCAGCTTGGCCAGAGTCCCCAGGGCTATGCAGGGCTGCAGAAGCATCTCCCAGAGCTGGGAAGTAACAGGGCTTTGGCACTCTGACCCTGAGCAGGTGCCTGGGGACAGAAGCAAGCTGGTCCCTTACCAGGCCTTCTTTGAGTCATATGCATGGTACAAACATTATGGCCATGAACATCTGGCTGAAATTAATATAATCCATGAGAGGCTTAACAACAGCTGCATGGGAAGAGTCTGAGAGCCAGGGAACATTCCAGTGCTGGTTGGCCGTGGTGTGACATTCAGGGTGGAGCCCCAAAAGGGAAAAGGAGTCCAAACCATGGTCAAATGTTCCACTGTGCTCCCCAGACCCCATGACACTGGTGTCACTGCTCTCCCTGACCCACTGGCACCGGTAGCCCTGGGTTCCCCCAGACACAAACAGTATTGCTGCTCCAGAGATCTGCAGGTAGGGCAATTTTGTTGCCAGGGAGATGCCCTGGCAGCTGGGAGGATGGGACACCTGCACTCACCATCCCTCCTGGGTTCAAATGCTGTCCCTCTGCAGAGGTGCCTGAGTCTGGGGGCCCCCGCAGCCCCACATCCAGCATGGATGAGCGACCAGCATTGCCTCGGCAGCTGGGGGAGGGATGAGGGTCCTAGCAGGGAACCCAAGAGCTCGCAGTGCCCACACAGAGGGCAGGTACAGCGGCACACCAGGAGCACGTGAAGAGCCCAGCCAGCTCCAGGCCGTGCGTGCCACCAGGGCTGCCAGTGCCCGAGGCCACCAGCCCTGCACAGACCGTGCTGGCAGTGGGACTGCGGGCAGCAGAGCAGGCTAAGCACCACTGCCAGGGACAAAGTGAGGACAGGGTGCAGGACAGGTGACAACACCGCAGCTGTGCCAGGCTGCAGGGCACGCGGGGCCCTGGCACATGCTGCCCAGCTGGAGCAGTGGAGCAGGAGGGCGCTGTGCAGTGCCAGGGATGGCAGCCAAGCCCACCCGCAGCTGCAGGAGCACCCCGAGCGCTGTGTCAGGACCATGCTGGAGCTGCCGGGCTCTGCAAACCAGCTGCAGCCAGCTCGGCCCTGCAGCAGGAATACTGATGAGGCTCTCAGACCGGAGCTCCGGGGGCGCAGGCTGGCTGGCCCGGCCCTGGGGTGCAGCGCTGCAGCCCCACGTCACAGCCCACACTGCCAGCGTCAGCAGCACCGTCACTCGGAGGCGGTGGCAGGGCCAGCCCCTGCCTGCTGCCCTCACGGGGCCAGGATGGAGCCAGAGACGTCCTCAGCCCAAGCAGGAGGAGGGAGAAAGAGACAGAGCCGTCCCCTGACCCAGCACAGAGAGAGACGTTCACACTGAGTCCTGCCACAGGTTCAGCATCCAGCACAGCACCACTGCACACCACACAGCTCCACTGTGCTAACCTTTTCTGGTCACCCCGAGCACCCCAACAACCCTTTCTGATCACCCAAACCACCCTGGGCCCAAGAGACAATGTCCTCCTGCTCTCCACTGACAAACACCCACCCACCCCACAGCCCCTGCACATCCCCAGGGTGTCAGGACGGAGGGATGAGGCACTGCTCCAGGTCTGAGCCCTGCCACAGACCCTCGCTGCCAGCTGGACCCTCATGCCCTGCCCTGCCCCGTCCCTGTGCCCGTGCCCACCCTGCATCACAGAGCCCTGGGTTTGACACTCCACAGGCTGACTGACTTTCCGAGGCCTCTTGCCCAGAGAGGTGCCTCAAAGCAGGTTGTTCCCTACAGTTTCCATGGAGAGGAGGAACAGGCCCAGCCAGCAGAGAGTTAACACCAGCTGGGAAGTCAGTAACAGTCGCAGGAGAGCCCAACTCCAGCACCAGCTCCCTCCCTCCTCCCACACTGCCCACCCCCAGCTCAGGTCCTGCCGCAAACCCCGAGCTGCTGATGAGGAAATTGCCACCTTCTCCCCCCACCCCGGGATGCAGCAGTGAAGCAAACGCCTCCCTCCCACACACGTGAGGTCAGGCCCGTGTCACCCAAACAGGACACGGCCACGCTCCTGCCCACCAAGGAGAGCAGCCGAGCACCAAACTGCTGCCAGCCTTTCATCCTGCCAGGGACCCTGTGGAGGAGGCCATGCTGCAGATCCTGCACCCACAGTGATGCAAGTCAGATGCAGGCAAGGCAGATGTAGGGATAACAGATGCAGGGATGATGCTTCCTAAGCTGGTCCAGACCCTGGTGCCTCGGGGAAGCCCTGGAAGATAATGGGATGTTACCTACAGGGTGTAATACTAGATCAAGGCAGCAGCAATCACTTCTGCTCCTTAAGCTACCTCGGGGCACTTCTGCATGCAGAGCCGTCCATACCAGCACCCTGACTAAACCTGCAGGTGGTCTGGTACCTGCACTGCAGGGCAGGAGCAGCCCCGCCATGCTGCCAGCCATGCACCGGGCTGGCCCCAGGCACCAGGCTGTTTCCAGGTACACAGGTGTTCCCATGGAACAGGGCTGTCTCCAGGCACCAGGATGTTCCCAATTCCCAAGCTCCCCACTGGTGATGCAGGTATGAGCAGCACCAGCATGATTAGGCCAGACATTGTGAAATCTCCTTGGGATTTTGAAATCCAAAGACAAAAGGCCAGGTGAAAATTTGGTTAGAGGACTAAAGAAGACCTCCTCAGGTCCTCAAGCCTCGTTTTAAAATCTCTCCCATAACCATCACTCAAACAGTGAACATCCTCCCGTTTATTCCAAAAGCTGCAAACGAAAGAAGAAATGGCATGAAAAATAGCATCAGGGTGAAACTAAGAACTGAACGGTGCAGCAATGGGACTCAGAGAATATGAAAATGCACATGGAGGTCAGGAGCAGAACAAGGCAGAAGATGAAGGAGGCTGGAAAATCCCTCCTGCCTTGACAGAAAGGCAGAGACCCCACAGCAGCCTGCACAGGATGGTCACAGAGGTGTCCTTCAGCCAGACCACGGAGCTCCTTCCCACAGTGACATTCCTGTGCCCAGCAGACACAGGACACTCCTGTGCCCAGCAGACACAGGACACTCCTGTGCCCAGCAGACACAGCACACTCCTGTGCCCAGCAGACACAGCACACTCCTGTGCCCAGCAGACACAGGACATTCCTGTGCCCAGCAGACACAGGACATTCCTGTGCCCAGCACACACAGCACACTCCTGTGCCCACAAGCAGAGGGAGCCTGTGCTGACCAGACACACCACCTGCCCTCGCGCCCTTTGGCTCTGCACATGGGACATCGCAGACACCAACAACACAACAATTTTGGGAAGAGCCAACCCAAGCAAAAGGTAGGACTGGAGGGTCATCAAGCTCCACAGAAAGGGGAGCAGCCCAGAATCCCAAAGGGATGTTCCCAACAGTGCTTCCCAAAGCTCTCCAAGACCGCTCCTCCCTCCCTGGGAAACGTGCAAAACAATTAAAGCCACGGCAAGATCCCATCCTTCTGCCCTGTTCCCAAAGGCACCTGCTCAGGAACAACAGAGCAGGCAAAGGAAGTATTTTCAAAACAAAAGCTAAAAAGCTGCTGAGGCTGACAGCAACACAGGATGCTCACTTGGGCCTGAGCACCCCAACAAACACCGTGTTACTGCTGCTTCCACCTCGTCATCCTCTGAGGCGAGCACGGTGACTAACAGCATCTGCACACACAGGCAGAGATTGTTTTGCAGCAAACAACAAGAGCCAGTTGTGAGAACAGTGTTAGTAATACCCCTGTATCCCACCTGGAGCAGGGGGACTGCACTGCTCCAGCCCCCAACAACCTTCTCCAGCTCCCTCATGGTGGACAGCCCCAGACCCACGTGGAACTTGGAGGCTCACAAGGAATGGACTTAGAGAAGGCAATATCAACCTCAGGATGGTAAAGAAGCAGATGTCACCTGGCACATAAAACTCACCTTCATAACAAACACTTAGGTAAGACTATCTATTTCAATGAAGCCACTCATACCTCAGGTGCTGCCACCAGATCCTGGAGAAAGCCAGAGGCAGCCCCAGCCTGAGGGATGCTGAGCCAAAGGCCCTGCTCCAGGCTGACCAAGGGTTTGATATCTCCTGCTCCTGCTCTCACTTTGGCACGAGGGTCCCAGCTCTGGCCCCTGGAGCAGCCCCTGCTGGAAGTAGCCTCCCCAGGCCAACCATCTCCATCAGTGCTCACCTTTACAGACCCCAGTGGCCCAAAGAGCCTACCTGTGTCTAACTCAGGCATTCCAGGTTCCTCCCCGAGGCCTCTGCACAGAGGCCAACCACCAACCACAGACAGCAGCAAACCCAGGAACTGAAATCCACAAGCCACAGCCGGAAGGTGGGACGGAAGCTGCAGGTCCTGCACCTGCTCCTCTGTTCCCACCACCCCCCGAGGCTTCCCTGCTGCAGCCACAGACACCTCAGCCTGCAGCCTCATCCTCCCAGTCGGGAATGGCTGCCACGTCTCACTCCAGGGCCCCAGGAGGGACCAGTCCCTGCATCACTCTGCCCAGCTCACACCCTCAGACTCACACCCTCAGCAACCCACACCTCGTGGCTCCCACCAACACCGAGCCCCAGCAGGGTCTGAGGGGTCCCAGCGGGGTCTGAGGGGTGCCAGTGGGGTCTGAGGGGTGCCAGTGGGGTCTGAGGGGTCCCAGCGGGGTCTGAGGGGTCCCAGCGGGGTCTGAGGGGTCTCAGTGGGGTCTGAGGGGTGCCAGCAGGGTCTGAGGGGTCCCAGCATGGTCCGAGGGGTCCCAGCGTGGTCTGAGGGGTCCCAGCTGTCTGAGTCACAGTGGGACCCCAGCCTGACATGACTGCAGAGAGCCACAAGGGAGACCTCAAATCCCCCAGCACCAAAACAAACTTCCCATGTGGTCGGGGCAGAAGGGGATGGCTTTGAGTGCCTCACACCACCAGGGATTTGAAAGGGAGAACCATTCTTGATGATTTTTCCCGGATCCAATACAGACACTAAATGCTCACAGGAGAGGATGGATCCCCAGGAATCCCCCCCAAACCTGCCTCAGCCCAGTTTGTATTCACAATTACACTCTGAGGGCCCCAGTTCTTGGGCCACTTCATACATCTCATGTTGACCATTGACTCTTCCAGTTTCTTGTTGAGGTCACTTGGACTAACCCAAATATCATAAAGAAGCCTCAAGGAATTATTTAATCAGTAACACCTTTCACTAATCCCACTGCTCGGGAGCTGTTCTCAATGTCATGGAAAGTAGATCCCATCAAACCACGTCACTCAGCACCCACTTCCCTCCTCTAATTCTCCACTAATTCGGATTATGTCAGGCACTCCACTGCTCTCTCAGGAATCAGTATCAGCCTAACTGTATCCTAAATACCTGAGTCATCCATGGATCCTGCTGAAGGCTGGCAGAGCATTAGCCCACTCCAAGCTTGCAGGGAGCTCTGCAGCCAGCTCTGGGTGCCAGCTGCCCAAAGCTGGGACTCTGAAAACACCTGGTTCTGGCAGCTGCTGTTCAGAACTGAACAACCATCCCAGAGAAAGGATTCCACCTCTCCAAGCAGGGATGGAGATGCTCACACTGCACAGCTCCCCAGACGCCGTGTTTCAGACAGTACAGACAAACGTCACAGCTAAAAACATCCCTGCTCCCAACAAACCTCCCAGTGCCCGACAGGCACTGACCAGCTGGATGCCAATGGCCACTCGTGTCCCCCCTCTTTTGCTCACTCCACTCTTGGTCTGTGCTCCCTAACACCAACTCTTCCTCTGTGGAGGATCAGCTCTGTGCCAGTCCTGCTGTTCGGATGTGCCACCCGCTCCATGTGCAAGGCTGGCTGTTGGCACAGCCTCCCTCATTAATGGGGCTTTATGTGATTTGGGCACAAACATGACATTCTTTGGAATTACTGCATTTGCTGTTCGTGTTCTCTCAAGTCCTGCAGCTCATCATTTTATTGGTTTTTTGGCTTTAGTGACACCAACCTCCAAAAGCAAATGGCAAGGGGTGAGTATTACCCAAACACCGTGCCCAGGAACGGCATTGCTGCTCCACATTTGCAGGGCATTGTGGCAGCTGTGAGGGACAGGGAACATCCTTCCCCATCTGCAGGCAGTCTGGTACTGAGGAAGGGCTGGGATGGCTCCCAAAAAATGACCTTGGTGGAGACAGAACACTGCTGGGAGCCTCCCTGGGGATGCCCAGGGCTGGCACCAGACCGGTACCACTGGTGACACCATGCCACCAGTGCCAGTAACTCCAGCACTCACTGCATGCTGCTGCTCACCTCAAAACCCACAGCACAACTGGGGCACCTGTGCAGTGCCTGCAGCAAGGCCCAGACAAGGCTGTGGGGTTCACACCTCTAGCAGGCTCTTTAGGTGCAGCTGGTTCTGTGCTGTGCTTGGGAGAAGGTGGGATGAGCAGCACTGAGACATCAAGGCTGGAGGAAGGGCCTCCAGGGAGCAAGTGCAGCCACTTAGGGCAGGAGGGCTGCCAGGGAGCATGGCATGCACCCCAGGACCACAGCGTGCACCCCAGCACCAAGGTGTGTTCCCTAGGACCACAGCATCCCTCCCGGGAGAACTCTGCTTTGGGAGGACGTGGCTGCAAAGCTCTGCCATGCTGTGCTGCTGGAAGCCCAGCAAACAGGAGACCTGCCCTGGCCACAGGCACACAGGGAACAGGCAGCTGGCTGGGCAGAGCCTGCGAGAAGGGACAGAGCCAGTGGTGGTCACACCAAGGCTCAGCTCAAGGGGAGATCTGCCTGCTGGCCAGGTCACACAGCTCTCACAGGCAGTGCTGCTCCGGCCTGCAGCCCTGGAACTTCAGGGGAGGGAGGTGCAGAACAAGTATGGGGTATGTGACAGGCACAGGGAGAACAAGATAAAGCAAGGAAACCCCAGCAGCTCCAAGCATTACTCAAGATGGCAGAAACAAAGAGAACAAGTGGCAAAAGGACCTTAAAATCCTGAATGTCCAGCTGCCACAACAGCAGGTGACCGATGAGAAGTGGAATCACCAGAAACAAACAATTCTGATTTTATATCTGGAAAAATAAGCTGCAAGTTCTCACCACTCAGATGAAATCCTGGGGTTATTCTCAACTGTATGAAAACATTTCCCATAGAAGGAGTGGCTACCCCATTCCTGGAAGCGTTCAAGGCCAGGTTAGGTGGGGCTTGGAGCAAGCTGGTCTAGTGGAAGGGGGGTGGAACTGGATTTAAGCGCTTTAAGGTCCCTCCAAACCCAAAGCATTCCATGAGTCCATGATTCTGTGAACTTCAGTTTGCTGCTCAGCAGCAATCAAAGAGCAAAGAGGGTGCCAGCCATTACTAAGAATGGAGAACAAGAGAGGGAATATCCCAACACTCTTGTCCTGACCCACAGTCCTCACCAGGTACCAAGAGAGGCAGGAGATGACTGACAGGACAGGAACAGCTACTGTACAGGGAGCCTGGAAAGGAAGATGGCAGAGGGGGAATGAAGTTTTCCATGCCGGGAGAAGAAAGGAAGAGGCCACTAGGGAACAATTTGTTCACTGTTTCTTCCGAAGCAGCAACTCAGGGACATCACATCCAATTAAGCAGGCCCAAAGGAGGAGATTTTTTCACATAAAGCATCACTGTGAAATGTCTCATCAGGGCTGCAGTGGCGCTCAGCGAACACGCGCTCAAAGGACGCTCGGCCAAATCCAAGGACAAAAGCTCCATGCGAGGCTACAGAGACACAAGAGGCGGCTTTGGGCTCGGGAATGGCTTCCTGGGAGCAGGAAAGGCACAGCCCACGTGCAGCAGGGCAGCGGCTGGGGCTGGGCAGGGGGCAGAGGAGCCCCTGGAGCCCCTTGGCAGCAGCAGAGGAGGGCCCCTTGCCCCCCATCCCCGTGCACACGCCGAGCCACAGCAGTGCCACGGCTGGGGCTGTCACACCGTCCCCACGGCGAGGCCCAGGCTGCCAAACCCACATTCCCACTGACATTTTCCATGCTCGCTCGCTGCATCGGGATGGTATTTATAGAAGTTTCAGCAAAAGCAATTCAGACACTTCCCAAAAGCAGGCTGGGGAAAAACACAGCAGCTTGGCCAAAGCTGTACATTTTTCCAGCTTTGAGTGAGGGATTGAAGAGCTGATCAGCTCCCAGCTCCAGGCTGGAGCCCAGCACTCTAGACTTTGATCTGCCAAGCCACAGTGGGCTCTGCTTGGGGCCCAGCAAGTGTTTCCTGCATCTCCAGTCCCAGCTTTTCTCAGATGAAATCCTGGGGTTATTCTCAACAACTCCATGAAAACATTTCCCAGAGAAGCTGTGGCTAACCCACCCACCCCTGGAAGTATTCAAGACCAGGTTGGATGAGGCTTGGAGCAATTGCTGATGGCAGGGGGTAGGACAAGCTCTAAGATTCTGGGTTCTATGCCCACGGTGACTGCAGGATTTCCCTCCAAGGCATTACCTGAGACAGGGAAGCAGGAGAAATGCCAAGGCCACTCAGCCAGATAAGAGAGTTTGGGGACCTGGGAGAAGCGGGCTGCACATCCCAGTTCCCCAGCCTCCTGAGAATTAATCAGATCTGCAGAGCCCAGTTTCCCTGGGCAGCTCTGCAGGGAGAGGCCCTGCTGAGCCCCACCAGCCCCATGTCCCACTGGCATCACCACCCTGTGCAGGAGGGTGCCAGAATTAAAGTAGGTCCCATCACAACTCTTCCTCCTCCTCCTCCTCTCAAGCTGAACCCTAGCCATCTGCAGTTTACAGTTCCAGATCTGATCCAGCACCCTCAGCTCTCCCACAGCATGCAGAGAAATCAGCACTTCTAGTGCCCAAGTCACCCAACCTACTTATCACTCCTACTTCAGCCTGAGACCGCTGAGGATGACAAGGAGCCCGGGGGAGCAGACTCAGGTGATGTCACCTCCACCCCTGACATCGTATTAGCCAGCTCCCCCACTTCTGGATCCCACCGTTTCCATAGAGGACAGCCCACTCAGCTGACACAGAACGAGCGACACCACTGCTCCGTGCACCTGAGGAGGTTCTGCCAGGACCCCTGGGGCAAGGCAGGGCTCCTGGACACCTTTCTGAAGGCAGGAAACCAGACTGCCGTGCAAGGGCAGCTGTGTGCCTCCCCTCACAGAGACACAACTGTGGGAGCAAATGAGGGCCTGCAGCTCCGAAGGACCAGAGAGCTGCCACCTCAGCCTCACATCTTAATCACAAGATCGTTCTATTTCCATGGAAACGGCAGAATTAGAGACTTCGACGGAACGACAATTACCAGCATTGGGAATTTGACTGTTAAACTTGTCACACTCCCATCCCCAGTGCCAGGAGAGGAGATGGCACTTACCCACACCACTGCCCTGCACCTGGCCCCAGCACCACGGCCAGCCACGCTCAGCTGTCTGTTCCTGCCTCCTGCAGCAGCCAGTTGGGTTTCCAGAGAGCCTCCCATGGCAGCACATCAGGGGATGGAAGCTCGCGGGGGCTCAGTCCAGTGCAGACTTGTCCATCAGCAGCTGATCCTGGAGCACACACAGTGACCCTGCTGACCAAGGCTTCCCCAGTGCCTCAGCAGCAGGAAAAGGCTTTACGTGCTCGTGAGTCACTCAGGGAGTTACGGGATAGCTCCAGGCACTGTGGGGAGCACGGGCCCAGTGCCTCCCAGGGCAGGCCCTTTCCCTGACACAGCAAAGCCCCACAGTGGTTCTGGTCAGCTGAGGACAGCGTGGAGCCGAGGCGCTAACTACCATCACTGGCACAGGGTACCCAGTGCCACCCCACTCTCATCTCTCCACCGTGAAGACACAAACCTTTCCTGAAAGCAAAGCTGGGAAGGACCTGGCAGCGCACCATGGAACTCCCCAGACTCATATCTTGGGTTTGCAAACACCACAATGTAAACTGCAGCCCTGGGAGCATGAGCAAAGCTGCAGAGGTAGATCAGGGGAGCTCCCTGTGCCCAGGAAGCCCTCAGCTAACATAGACACATCTCCCAGAAGAGAAGAGCTGCCCTTTTGTCTTCTGTCCAGAGAGGGGTCCACTTCGAGAGGTCACTGGCCAAATCCCCTCCATGTACTCCATGCCTTGGCCCCACTGTGGTCAGCAGGACCATTAGCTGATGGGCCCAGGACTCCCCTGGCTGTTACGCCCAATCCAAGGACTGAAATTGCTCAGCCCAGCTCTGATCATGTACTGCCACACAGACCAAGAGTCAGACAGTGGGCAACGTGCTGCTGGAAAGGAGTTTTCCATGGCACGTGCATTCCACTGCCCTGCCCGTGCCTGGAAGACAATGGACACCTGGCCATGAGCAACACTCCTGCCATGATGACAGACACACCCCTAAAGCCCTTCCTGCAGGTCTGGACACTGACGCTCAACCTCAAGGAAAGCAACCTCCCACCCACAGAAAATTCCAGCTCCAAGAGCCCAGACCTGGGGCAGCTGGAAGGATATCATCTCCTATACCAGAGTCTGTGGGACACAGCAAGTGCCTGCCCCATCAGGAGCTCATGCAGAGCCATCCCCACGCTCAGACTGGCAAGGCTCCAGGGCTGAAGGTATTTCTCCAGCTGATCTCCCATGAAAGCAGGGTGTGCTCCAGGCCAGACTCTCCTCCAGCCTCCAGAGGGAACTTCCGGAGCACAGCTGCACACACTGCCTATACAGACAGGTACCAGCAGGGCTGAGCTGCTGTGCCCTCAGATCCATCCTGAGCCCGTGGCACCCTGAACCCTGCAGGCACCCACTGAGCCCATGGCACCCTGAACCCTTCAGGCACCCATGGAGCCCACGGCACCCTGAACCCTGCAGTCACCCACTGAGCCCATGGCACCCTGAACCCTGCAGGCACCCATGGAGCCCATGGCACCCTGAACCCTGCAGGCACCCACTGAGCCCATGGCACCCTGAACCCTGCAGGCACCCACTGAGCCCATGGCACCCTGAACCCTGCAGTCACCCATGGAGCCCATGGCACCCTGAACCCTGCAGGCACCCATGGAGCCCATGGCACCCTGAACCCTGCAGGCACCCACCGAGCCCATGGCACCCTGAACCCTGCAGTCACCCACCGAGCCCATGGCACCCTGAACCCTGCAGTCACCCACCGAGCCCATGGCACCCTGAACCCTGCAGTCACCCACCGAGCCCATGGCACCCTGAACCCTGCAGGCACCCACTGAGCCCGTGGCACCCTGAACCCTGCAGTCACCCACGGAGCCCGTGGCACCCTGAACCCTGCAGTCACCCACTGAGCCCATGGCACCCTGCAGTCACCCACTGAGCCCATGGCACCCTGAACCCTGCAGGCACCCATGGAGCCTATGGCACCCTGAACCCTGCAGGCACCCACTGAGCCCATGGCACCCTGCACCCTGCAGTCACCCACTGAGCCCATGGCACCCTGAACCCTGCAGGCACCCATGGAGCCTATGGCACCCTGAACCCTGCAGGCACCCACTGAGCCCGTGGCACCCTGAACCCTGCAGTCACCCACCGAGCCCGTGGCACCCTGAACCCTGCAGTCACCCACTGAGCCCATGGCACCCTGAACCCTGCAGTCACCCATGGAGCCCATGGCACCCTGAACCCTGCAGGCACCCACTGAGCCAGTGGCACCCTGAACCCTGCAGGCACCCACTGAGCCCGTGGCACCCTGAACCCTGCAGTCACCCACCAAGCCCATGGCACCCTGCACCCTGCACCCTGAAGTCACCCACTGAGCCCATGGCACCCTGAACCCTGCAGGCACCCATGGAGCCTGCAAGCACCCTGAACCCTGCAGTCACCCACCGAGCCCGTGGCACCCTGCACCCTGCAGTCACCCACTGAGCCCATGGCACCCTGAACCCTGCAGTCACCCACCAAGCCCATGGCACCCTGCACCCTGCACCCTGCAGTCACCCACTGAGCCCATGGCACCCTGAACCCTGCAGGCACCCATGGAGCCTGCAAGCACCCTGAACCCTGCAGGCACCCATGGAACCCATGGCACCCTGAACCCTGCAGTCACCCACCGAGCCCATGGCACCCTGCACCCTGCAGGCACCCATTGAGCCCGTGGCACCTTGAACCCTGCAGGCACCCATGGAGCCCATGGCACCCTGAACCCTGCAGTCACCCACTGAGCCCATGGCACCCTGAACCCTGCAGTCACCCACCGAGCCCATGGCACCCTGCAGGAACCCACTGAGCCCATGGCACCCTGAACCCTGCAGGCACCCACTGAGCCCATGGCACCCTGAACCCTGCAGTCACCCACTGAGCCCATGGCACCCTGAACCCTGCAGGCACCCACTGAGCCCATGGCACCCTGAACCCTGCAGGCACCCATGGAGCCCATGGCACCCTGAACCCTGCAGGCACCCACTGAGCCCATGGCACCCTGAACCCTGCAGGCACCCACTGAGCCCATGGCACCCTGAACCCTGCAGTCACCCACTGAGCCCATGGCACCCTGCACCCTGCAGGCACCCACTGAGCCCATGGCACCCTGCAGTCACCCACTGAGCCCATGGCACCCTGCACCCTGCAGTCACCCACTGAGCCCATGGCACCCTGAACCCTGCAGTCACCCACCGAGCCCATGGCACCCTGAACCCTGCAGGCACCCACTGAGCCCATGGCACCCTGAACCCTGCAGTCACCCACCGAGCCCGTGGCACCCTGAACCCTGCAGGCACCCACTGAGCCCATGGCACCCTGAACCCTGCAGGCACCCACTGAGCCCATGGCACCCTGCACCCTGCAGTCACCCACCGAGCCCATGGCACCCTGAACCCTTCAGGCACCCACCGAGCCCATGGCACCCTGAACCCTGCAGGCACCCACTGAGCTCTTGGCACCCTGAACCCTGCAGGCACCCACTGAGCCCATGGCACCCTGAACCCTGCAGGCACCCACTGAGCCCATGGCACCCTGAACCCTTCAGGCACCCATGGAGCCCATGGCACCCTGAACCCTGCAGGCACCCACTGAGCCCATGGCACCCTGAACCCTGCAGGCACCCACTGGAGTTCCTCGTGTCACACAGGCGGCCCTGTTGTTGCTCCATGTCACACATGGCACTGGGGAGCTGCTGTGGAGGGGACAGGCTGCAGGACACCTGCCAAGACCCCAGAGAGCCGGGCTCCTCCCCTGCCCGTGCTGGGACCCCCAGGGCCCTGCTCCAGCTGGACTCCTCGCTGTCCCTCCCAGCCCCCATGACTCAGGTGCCAAGCCAGCTGCACAGCAGAGTCTGTGCTGAGTCACAGCGTGGCCGTGACTCACCCTGGACACGCTGGGCCAGCACAGGCAGCCACAGCAGCAGCTCCAGCTGCAGGTTTGCTCGCACACTGCTGCTGCTCCCCGAGGGAGCTGGCAGTGCCATGGGCAGGCGTCTCCCAGTGCTGCAGTGGTGCCCCGAGGATGCTGAGCAGGGGCACTGTGCCTGTCCCCAGACACACTGGTGGCCCTGCTGCAGTGGCCCTCATCGCTGCAGATCAGGGGAGCCTCAGCCTGACCACAGCTGCCACCACCCTGCTGGCTCTGATGCCCAGCCTCGGGCTCACCCTGTGCCCCACACGCCCACCCACTCACCAGCCTCAACATCCCCTGCCCTGGGCATGGGGCAGGCCAAGGGCCAGGCTGTGCCAGAAGCACAGCTTGTCACGGACACAGACAATCACTGAGGTTGGAAAAACCCTCAGAGACCATCAAGACCAAGTGTTCCCCCAGCACTGCCAAGGCCACCACCACGTTCCCAAGGGCCACATCCACGTGGCCAGGGCACAGAGACACGTCACTCGGGCAGGGGGACTGAGGGGACCAGACCTGCCCTGCCCCTCTGACCACTGCACCCTCCTCACCTGGAGAAAGCTGCTTAGCACTTACTCCCATGGTAAAGTAACCCAAATCCTCAGTAACTGCTCTTGTTTTACTGTGCCACCTAAATCTGGCAGCGCTGCTGCACTGTGGGACCAGCAGAAGTAGCTCAAGGAGAGGAAGGGACGTTGCACTAGGGCCAGCACTGTGAGGAGCCCACCAGACACAGCCATGGGCACAGTGGGAGCCAGGGACAATAGGGGAGCAGCAGCAGGACCCTGGAGACACCTGGAGAGGAAAGCAGGGCAACCTGGGTGTTCCCAGAGCACCTGTGGCTGAACCATCCCTGGAAGTGTCCAAGACCAGGCTGGACAAGGCTTGGAGAAACCTGGTCTAGTGGAAAGTGTCTCTGACCATGGCAAGGGGGTAGAATGGAAGGGGATGTAAGGTCCCTTCCAACCTAAACCATTCCAGGATTCTAAGCCCCAGTTCGCGCCTTTCGCTGTGGTTTGCATTTTTACACTTCCATAATAATTGATGAGACAGTCCAAATGACAACACTTCATAAAAACACCAGGACAACAACTTGGCTAAAACTCCCAAACCCTCCTGGAGGCAAGTGACATCCAAACTGCCCAAAAAAGGGTAAAAAGTAGGAAGAAAGAGGAGGAAACAGATGTCAATAAGATCTCGAACGCAGGAAGCATCAGCAAGGGTGTAGGAAGCTGAAGCCCTCAGGAAAAGGAGTCTGTAACAATGCTGAGAGCAGCAGGAAGCGGCTGTGTGAGCACAGCCCCGCACAGGGAGGCACGGCTGCTCCCCCGAGCAGGGCAGGGACATGGCTCTGCTGGGCCTCAGCACCACAGGGAAGAGCAAACACACACACGGAGAATGGCAAAACCATCAGCAGAAACAATTTTAAAGATGTCATCAAAAAGCATAACTTTAATTTAAAGGCACAAACAACCTGAATACAATGGCGCAAGGAAGAGCGAGGAAGAGTGAGCTCACACTCCTGCTCATGTGAGTTTTTAATAAATATTGAAATAACAGAGACATTCAGGAAAAGCTGGAAAAGAGCAAAGTGACCTCACACCCCCCAGCAGCCCTTTCTGACACCAGAGCCTGTGGGAAGGGGAACCCCCCCGACCTCCCTTGCTGTCCCAGTGACACCAGTCCCCAGGAAGGGGAACCCCCCCAAGCCCCCACTGACACCAGTCTCTGGGAAGGGGATGGAGACAATGGAACTGGATGTTCTTAAACAACAATTCATGTTACAGCTAATTGCACTCCTTCAGGTGGTTCAGCTGTTGCTGTTCAGGGCTTGACTGCACAACCCTGAAGGTCCTTGCAGCCCAAAGTAATCCATGGTTCCATGACGCAAACAACTCTGCCCATGTTTCCATGATCATGTAACCCATTCCCATACAACACTCCCTCTACAAACCACCACTTTGCAAAGTCATTTACAATAAACACAGCAGGACCAGGCTCAGAAGAGACAGAGATCCAGGTCAACAGGTAAGAAGATTCCTGGAGCCTTACAAATGATGTTGGGAAGCTTCAGACAACTGGGCAAACACTCTTACTACGCCAGCTCTAAGAGAGGTGAAATGGCAAATGCCAGGAATGCCAGAACAGATTCCCTGGCCCCAAAGCACAGACCACATCCTTTTGGGGCCGTTTCCAATTCAGGAGAAATGACTGGGAGACAGGAACCATCAGTGTGGATCCACATCAGCCCCATCAGGAAGCAGCAGATGGACACGCCGGACAATGGAGCTCTCTAATGCACACAGGCCACACATGACCTTTAGGGTTCCTACCAACCCAAACTCTGGGATTTCATGAAAAAGAGCAGCCAGCAGAGAAAGGAACTGGGTTCACAGTTCATCCAGCTGTGGCTGGGTCAAGTGGGAGCACACTGCCTGTAATCTGATGATCTTCATTTTAAGAACACTGGATAAGGAAGAGCCATAAAAATTCTTTGAAGACCACACAAAATGAACTCAAGAAGAGACTTTTATTGAGAGTTATGCAATTTACTTCCCAAAAAAGAACATCAAGAGATAATTGATGATGAAGTAACAGTAAACTTCTCAGGGAACAATGTTCAGGTAACAAAGTTTTATTTAGTCTAATCTAAAGAAACAAGTGAGAAAATGAACTTTAAAACAGATGAATGTAAATTGGGAATTAAACAGGAACTATCATCAGCTGGAGGAATTAATGACAGGGGAACAACCAACTGAAGAAGCAGTGGTTGGGCTCCCTTCAGTTGCTGCCCCAGGAGGGTGTGAAGACCTCCAGGAACAGGGGATCCAATACCCTTCCAGCCAGACAAAGTACTTCCCAACCTGGATGGCAAAGCTGTGAAACTGAACAGGGGGATGGCAGTACCATCTATCAGTTCATGATACATGGCCAGTAACAGAACAGACACTCCAGTATCAAAGTTTGTGTTTGAAATCAAACCCCACAGAGCCTGCAAACCACCTGACTATGCCTAACACACATTTTCTCCTCCAAGAGGAATATCTCGGTCTCCTCCCTCACCTCTCTCCACCAGAGCTCCCCAAACACCTTGTGCAATCCCCTCCCCAAAAATCCACTCCCAGACCTGCAAAGGGGCTGGGCACCTCCTCCCATGCCCATTTCTCACTCGTACCAGGCCACATGTTATTTTGTCCCTGATTTTCTCTTAGACTCTCCCCAACTCAATTTCCAGGCCTTGCGGTCCACCAGAGCACCCTTCAGCTGCCCCTCTGAGGGAAGCTGATGGCAGGAGGCAGGGCAGGAAAGACTGCCCACAAGCTCCTACAGTCTGTGGGAAGAAGGACAGCAAACTGCAGAGACTCCACCAAGGCAGCTATTGCCCAGAGAGGCTGGGGACTCCCCACCTCTGGAAGTGCTCCAGGCTGAATGGGACTTGGAGCAACCTGGTCTAGTGGACAGTGTCCTTGGCCAGGACAGGGGGTGGAACTGGATGAGCTTTAAGGTCCCTTTCAACACAAACCATTCTGGAATTCAACGATTACCAGACTCCATAGGCAAGATCTTATTGGAAGCAAACCCACAAGGAAAAAGGAAAAAGAAAAAACAAAAAAAGGTTACAAAAAGCTGTTGGGCCCCTGAAGCAGCAGTGATGGTGCACACAGAAATCATCCCAGAGCAGAAGAAACCAGTGTGGTAGGAGATCAACTTGGCTCACACAAGCTCCATACTGGGCTTGGCATGCACAGGGAAACTGGAAATTAGGTCAGATTAATAAGGATAAATATAAAGGAGTGGCAGCAGCACCCTAGTCTGAGCCCAGAGCAGCCACACAAGGAGTGAGAGGTGACCAGTGACAAACAGCAAAAACTAGAGACAAATCCCAGGCACATCAGGGACCAACATAAGGACACATAAGGAAAGCTTGGCCTGTTCCACAGGAGAGAGGGAAGACACTGAGGAATGATGCTGAGGACAGGGGAGGTTTAAGCCTCTTTGTGTAAGTTTCCACAACTAAGAGCAAAGAGGAGGCTGGCACAGGCAGAGCCCAAATAACTCACCAAAACTTCCAATAAAAAATACAATTTCAGATGTTTTACATGGGCAGATGGTGACAGATCAAGGGGCCATAGTTTTAAACTACAAGAGAAGATTTAGATTAGATACTAGGATTAAATTTTTCCCTGTAGGGGTGGTGAGGCCCTGGCACAGGGTGCCCAGAGAAGCTGTGGCTGCTCCATCCCTGGAAGTGTCCAAGGCCAGTCTGGATGGGGCTTGGAGCACCCTGGGATAGTGGAAGGTGCCCCGGCCTGTACTGGTACAGCTGATTGGCCAGAACCAGCTGCAGGACCTTGCACTTGGCCTTGCTGCACTTTGTGAGGACCCCATGGGCCCACTCCTCTGCCACTGTCCCTCTGGATGCCATCCCTGTCCTCCAGCCTCTCCCCTGCACCCCTCGGCTTGCTATCACCTGTGACACACCTAGGGTGCACTCAGTGGCGCTCTCTGTGTCATTAATAAAGCCATTAACCACTACTGGTCCCAGTATGGACCTGGGGTGGACAGTGCTCATTACTGGTTTCCATTTGGCCACTGACCATAACCCTTTGGACGTGGCCATCTGGGCCATTCCTCACCCACCCAACAGTCCATCCACAAAACCCACCTCTCTCTGAATAATCCCCACTCTCCTGGGAAGGTGTCTGATGTCACTGACATGCCTTCATTTCCCTGGAGGACAGACATCCCCACCTCAGGATCTCCCACTGCCCTTTTCTGTCTCACCAGAGGACTGCCCAAGGTTGTTCCTGCCTCACCTGCAGACTCTGGGCTCTTCTGGACCCTGAGGCTCCTTTCTCAGGAACCAAACTGGCCACAACACCTTGTCCTCATTGACCCCAGCAATCCTTTTATCCTCTTTGTTCTCCCCCTGGTTCTCTACAGCTTCTTTCACCAGCCTCAGACAGACCATGCTCACTCTCCACCTCCAGTGATGCTGTTTTTTGGGTGTCTCACATGGCTCTGCCCATAGCATCTTCCCTTCTCCTTCCATGCTTCCTCCAGCCAGCCTTTAATTTAACGCCATCCCTCAGCTCTGTGATGATTCATAGTTCTGCTTTTCTATTCCTGGACTGTCTCCTGTCCAAAATGAAGTCTCAGCTTCTTTTTCCCTCCAGCATTTCAAGTGTGCACTCACAAGCCCAGGGTCTACATGATTAAAGAGAGCTGCTGCTAATCCCAGCTTTGTCCCATCTCCCCCCAAGCCCTTGCTGCACAGGGACTAGGGACGTCACCCAGACCCTGTCTGGGACTTGAGGACATGACTCAGACAGTAAGAGTTCATGGATTCTCCTTTCCCTCCCCTCACTTCTTATCACACAAGCTCCAGTCCATGAAACCTCCTTGTCCCCTGGCAACACAGCCAAGGCCCACAGTGTCCACTCCGCACTGACCACTATTACTCCTTTTCCCAAAAAGTGCCTATAACCCATAAAACCCTGCCTCATCCCTATTCAGCCACAGCACTGCTGCTGCTGGAATTATTTCCCTAACCTCTCTCTTAAGCTCCCTCTGAATCCCCCTCCAGGCCCTCCTCTTCTGTCACGTCAAGCGCGAGCTGCGTGTCTTCCCCCTCCCAAACGCCTCATTCCATAACAACCATCCTTCCTCCACTGTCTCCCTCCCAAATCCTGGCAGAAGCTCCACTTCCCAGATGCTGAATTACAGCAAACACCACCCAGCTTCCTCCTGTTTGTGCTTCATGCTGGAAAAGCTCTATGTAAACCACCTGAAATGGCTTTATTCTCCTCTTTTGAAGAGCTCCGTGAAGCTCCCCCAAGCTCTGTGCCCACCAGGAACATCCAAATTACCCCAGCTGAGGTGGATGACCTGGGAGGTCCATGTCCTGACACAGCCCCCCCACGTGCTCATCAGCACCTTCCTCTCACTTTTAAATCAGCTCCAAGCCCTCCATGGCAAAGTTGGCCCTGTCCTGTGCTCCCATACACACGTCTGGACCAGGTGAGGCTCCAAGGGTGATGGCAGTGAAAAACCAGGACCAGGAGCAGCTTCTCCCACTGAACCAACCAGAAGGGTCATGGTGCCCTGCAGCACCCACGTCCCACCAGGAGCAGCACTGGCCTCGGCCACCCGAGTGGCATCCTGCATGGGTGTGTGCCCCTCCAGCCCTGCTCCAGGCTGTGTGTGCCCCTCCAGCCCTGCTCCAGGCTCTGTGTGCCCCTCCAGCCCTGCTCCAGGCTCTGTGTGCCCTTCCAGCCCTGCTCCAGGCTGTGTGTGCCCCTCCAGCCCTGCTCCAGGCTGTGTGTGCCCCTCCAGCCCTGCTCCAGGCTGTGTGTGCCCCTCCAGCCCTGCTCCAGGCTGTGTGTGCCCCTCCAGCCCTGCTCCAGGCTCTGTGTGCCCCTCCAGCCCTGCTCCAGGCTCTGTGTGCCCTTCCAGCCCTGCTCCAGGCTGTGTGTGCCCCTCCAGCCCTGCTCCAGGCTGTGTGTGCCCCTCCAGCCCTGCTCCAGGCTGTGTGTGCCCCTCCAGCCCTGCTCCAGGCTCTGTGTGCCCCTCCAGCCCTGCTCCAGGCTCTGTGTGCCCCTCCAGCCCTGCTCCAGGCTCTGTGTGCCCCTCCAGCCCTGCTCCAGGCTCTGTGTGCCCCTCCAGCCCTGCTCCAGGCTGTGTGTGCCCCTCCAGCCCTGCTCCAGGCTCTGTGTGCCCCTCCAGCCCTGCTCCAGGCTCTGTGTGCCCCTCCAGCCCTGCTCCAGGCTCTGTGTGCCCCTCCAGCCCTGCTCCAGGCTGTGTGTGCCCCTCCAGCCCTGCTCCAGGCTCCGGGCACAGGGGATGGACAGAGTCACCAGAGCCCGATCACAGAAACACCAATGATCTGAGTGGAAAAGGACCTTAAAGCCCATCCAGTCCCACCCCTTGCCATGGAGAGCATCTTCTCTAGGGACACCTGCCCCTATCCCAGGGTGCTCCAAGCCCTGTCCAACCTGGCCTTGGGCACTGCCAGGGAAGGGGCAGCCATAACTGTTTTAAGCAACCTGTGCCAGGGCCTCACCACTCTCACAGGGAAAATTTCTGCCCAGTATCCCATCTAACCCTGCCCTCTGTGCATGGGAAGCTGAATTCCCCCTTGTCTTGTCACTCAAGTCCCTTGTTCAACAGGAAGGCCAGACCCCTTTTCCCTACCACAGGAGTCACTGCTGGGGTAAGTACCCAAAGCTGCCCAAAACCAAGAGCAGGAGCCAGCGAGCGCTGAGCCCACTGCAGGAGCCAGGGCCAGCACCCACACTAACCTCACTGCAACCCAGAGTCAGCAGCTCCCACCCTGGAGCACCAGCAGGACCCCGCCGGGATTCCAGATGCAGCAGCTGGGAGCGTGGCACAGAGCCCTGAGGCTGGAGAGGATTTCATCACATAGATCACATGGCCAGAACCAGATCTCACACATGACCCCGGGCAGGAATTCCCCAGTGACTCAGCCAGGGCTTACAGAGTGGAGATGCAGCCAGACACCCTGGACAGATGCAAACTGCCCTCTCCCTCTTGCATGCCACAAGCTGGGGTGCTCTGCTCCATCTGGAAATCTATTTCCTAGGATTTGTGGGAATTCAGCAGCAGCAGGGTTTGGCTGTAATTGGACAGCAGGTCTGAAAGTCACTGAGGCAGGAGAGGTGAGCAGGCATGCAACGGGTCTTAATCACACAAACCTCCTTCCAGTCGGGAAGCAGCTGAAATTATCTTCATTTTCACCTTTCCTGCCCCAGGACATTTCTTGCACTCACTACACCACTTCAGGAAATCCACCTGAATAGGCACCCACGGGATCTGTGCTCCCAGTACTGCCCAGAGCTGCGGGAGGCAGCAGGAGTGAGAGGACAGGTCTCTTCCATGAAGGACACTGCCAGCAGGAACACAACAGACATGGATACCCAACACCTGCAGCTGCTGCACAGCGAGATAACAACTTGCAGGAAGCCTTGGAGAACAATTTTTAAAAGGAATTCAATGCCAAGGCAGGAAGGTGGGATCACAAGGAGAAAAGGCCTCCCTGACAGGGAGGGATGCAATAAGAGCATCATGGTACTGCCGACATGCCCATCAAGTTGCCAAGCTCTGATCACAGGCTGGGGCAGCTCTTGCATCCCTCAATTCCCAGCAGCCAGGCTTCTGTGCCAGCCCTTCAGCCCAGAGTTGCTCCTCCAGACCATGTGGCTGCTGCCCACTCCCCCCACAGCCACACCAGCTACGAGGGGATTTTAGCCCCAAGGCTGTATCCCACTGCCACAGGCACCAGAACACCCAGTATTCCCCAGCATATGACCCTCCCACGTCAGCCAGCCCAGCTAGAAACACAGTTTGGGACCAGATCAGACATCACCAAGATCTAATCTGGCCACCCAAATTAAGTGAGTCCCATCACCAGCTCAGAACAACCAGCCTGGATGCAGCCATGCTTCACGTGCCCATCTCAGTGGGACTCCAGCCCAGCAGTGCCCAGCACTGGAAGGGTCTATGCAGAAAGTGGTGCTGCTCTGTCAGGAGCTTTGGGAAGGCTCCTGAGAGCGAACAGCAGATGAATGATTCACAGTCAACTGCACAGAGCTGGCCCCACTGGCACTGCTCCCACCAGGTACTCCCAGGCAGGGCCAGCACCTCCAGCCCAGGCAGAGCAGGAGCGCCCGAGGGCTCACCCCAGAGCCAAGGCAGAGGCAGCTCTGAGGACAGGGGCACTGCTGGCCCTTGTGACAGAGGCCTGGGTCAGCAGGACATCGCTGCTTGGAGCAGCAGCCAGCGCAGAGCACCCCCAAACTGGAAAAGGCTCTGTGCACCAAGCTGTGGAACTCCTGAGACATCGGGGGTTTGTGTCGAGACAAGAGTTATGCCAGGACTTCCCACAACACTTGTGTTGGGAAGGCAGAGCCACCAAGCACGGGCATCACAGCGACCCACAGCGAGCACAGGGAGACCGGCCAGCCCCTGGCCAAAGACACAGAGTGTGTCCCTGGGACAGGCAGCAGGCTGCCAGCTCCTCCCCAGGTACCGCTGCTGCTGCTGGCATGGTCAGACTGGCACAGGGAGCTGTGCCACCAGCTGTCACACAGCTCAGACCAGCACGAGCCAGGCCTGCTGCCTCCCCCAGACCTGAGCACGCTGCCCCCTCCTTACCACCCACATCCACGTGGTCACACCACCAGCAGCTGAGAGCTGACTGAACCAAACCAACACTGGCCTGGCCCCTGCCAGAGTAGCTCCTGATGACAGGGAGGGATAGGTGGAGCTGCCAGGTGGGAAGAGCTGCACTGTCCCTGCCCGTAGCAACCACGCTTGTATTGGATCAAGGGAACTGAAACTGCACCCACAGAGACTCCCAATTCTCTCCTGACCCCACCTCCAAATCCCGTTCTTCCCCTTCACATCCCACCTTTCCTCTTTAACCCCAGTACTGAGTTCTTGCCCCCAGAGTACCAGGAACCTTCACCTCCCCCAGCACAGTACCTGCAACTCCATCCTGCTCAGCTCCCAGCCATCAGGACCATCCTCCAGCCCTCCTGCTACAGTTTCAACATCTCTCTCAACTCCTGTCATCAGGGCATCAAGGAATGGCCCTTTCTGATTCTTCCCCAAGACCAGATTCTCAGTCTGTAAGCTCAGAAAGGTGAGAGCTGCACCTGGCAAAGATGCCTTCAGATGACTTGGGCCACAACACAAAACTCAGTAAAAACAGGGGATGTATCTGTTCAAGCGTGCTAAAGGCTCCTTCAGCTGTGCTTTGGCTCTTGCCCATCACTCCTGGGGGTCCAGCGTCTCCCATTGCATCAGATTCTGCTCCAGGACTCTTTCCAGGCAGATCCTTTTGCTTGTGCTGCTCATGCCAGGCACTGGCACCACGAGATGCTGAGCAGGGCCAGCCCTGCCAGCGACCTCAGCCAGGACACAAGCAGTGGTGGAGGAGCCAGGGCTCTGCCTTGCCAGCAGGAAGGAAAGGCAGCCCAGGAAGCCTTTCCCAGTGCTCTTGGAGCCTCTCCTGGGAGCTGGCCCTGAGATCACAGCACCCTTCACCCAAACAGAGAGTGCAGGGTCAGAACAGGAGCTGCCCCAAGGGCTGGAGCCCCTCTGCTTCGGAGCCAGGATGGGATGCGCACCTGAAGATGTTCACCTGGAGAAGAGAAGGCTCCAGAGAGACCTTAGAGCTCCTTCCAGTGCCTAACGAGGCTCCAGAAGAACTGCAGAGGGACTCAGGACAAGGGACTGAAGTGACAGGGCAAGGGGGAATGGCATCTCACAGACAAGAAGCCAGGGTTAGATGGGATATTGGGAAGACATTTTTCCTTGTGAGGAAGCCCTGGCACAAGCTGCCCAGAGAAGTGTTCAAGGCCAGACTGGATGGAGCTTGGGGCAACCTGGTCTAGAGGAAGGTGTCCCACCCATGGCAGGGGGTGGAACAAGATGGTCTGTAACCCAAACCATTCTCTGGTTCCGTGATTTGCCCAACCTCCCATTTTGTGCTCTTTTAACCACCTTTGCATTTAACTTCCAGCAAATCTGGAGACCCCAGTGCCAGAGCAGTCATTACCTGCATGCAGGGGTAATGCAGCACGAGCCACACAGCTGTCCAGAATGCCCAGCTCCAGCCCTGGAGCAGGGATGTGCCCATGGCTTTGGAGTTTGGAGCTCGCCCCACAGGCACCCCAGCACCATGGCCTGTGGTTTCCCAGCCCTGGGAAACTCACAGGCATACAGAAACAGGGCAGTTTTCTGCAGAGGTCATGGAATTAGCAGGAAGAAGCTGGCTAAGCAGAACGCTCTCCTTCCCAAAGGGTGTAATTTACTCGAGGCTGATTCAGCAGAGCAAAGACATGGAGAGCCCTGAGTGCAGCCTGGCAGTGTGGGGCTCTCCCAGCAAGGAGGGTCCTCATCTTCCTCCAGGAGATCCTGCAGCAGTGGCAGCTCCTGCCTCAGTCTGCTTTGTGAATCAGCACATCAGGAGCCAGTTTCAAAAGACGTTGGGAAAGGATGGAGCATGGAGCTGGAAGACTTGTGCTGGAACTGAACCGAATGGTGAAGTTCAGCCAATTTAATTCATGAGAAACAGACAGCAAAGTGGCCTCAGTAGCTGGTACACCAAGTGGCTTTAAACAGGAAAATGCCCAAAGTATCAAAGCAGTCCTTTCTAAGAGGGAAATGCAGAAAATACCCAGGATGTTGGAGATGCCAGCTGGAAAAGTCACAGCAATTACTGACAGCAAGACAGGTTATGATGGAGTAAACTCCTGAGGCAGAGGCCCAGGTCTGTTCCTCCTACAGGCCTCAGCCAGAGGCCTTGTTTTTTAAGGCTAAAATCCTGGGACAGGCTATTTACACCAAGTGATGCAATGGTCCATGCTGGCCTCACACCAGGCAACAGCCAAGCCCTGGAGTGAGGCAGAACCAGCAGTGGGGTAGCCCCTGCCCAGCAGAGCAGCTAAGGAGCTCACAGACATCCAGGCTGCTCCCAGCCACCATTCTGCAGGGCTCCTCTCATCCCGAGCCTCTGCCAGAGCAGCAACAGCTGGAAACTGTAGAGGAGAGCTTTCCCAAACTAACCCTGCTTCTTAAACTGCAGAGAGGAACCCACATGGGTTTAGAGGCAGGTGGGAGAGGTGAAGAAGGACAATGAAGGGAAAAAACATGTGCTCCAGGTAAAGCTGACTACGGAGAGATTCCTAGTGCTGCTCCCTGGACACCAAGTCCTCACCATGGCTCAAACCTTCTCCAAGCTTTCCCAGGCAGCTGAGCTTTAGGTGGGCTGCAAGGCATGTGCACAACCACAAACATCAGAAGAAAATTCTCATCATCTGGCAAAAGCTCTGTTGAGGGAATCTCACCGACTTCTTATCTCCCTTCTACCTCTCCCTCCTGCCTTCACCACTTTACACACCCAGAAAACCCCTGTGTAACCATCTCTTCAATCCCACATCATGACCTTTCGCTATTCCACCTTGCTGGTGCTGTCTCTCCCAGCTGTCCATGGATCTGTGCTGGCTCCTGCAGCCCCATGCTGCCGCAGCCTGTCCTGCATTCCCCCAGGTAACCCTCACACCAGACATCGCTCGTGCTCCTCAAACCCACCTTCTGGTCACTGCTCCAAGTTCACTTCTAGGAAAGAAATTAAGCACTGTGCAATTACTGCTCTCATTACAAACTCTATTAGCACGGTTCTGTCTGCAGCCTGTCCCAGAGTCACGACATTGGAGGCCACATTCACCGTGAGCAAGGCTGCACCAGCCCCAGGTTGGTATCGTTTTGCTTTATGCAGATATGAAATCTTTTATAGAACTCAGCAGCTTGCAGCAGTCTCCACAATTTGGCAAGGAAAGCAGCCTGGGATGAGGGAATCGCTTTTTGCAAGCCCCCTGAAAATCTGTCCAAATTTGGTGGTTAGAAACTACCAAAAGGCTCCAGGTCCTGCCTGTGATGCATCTGATGCTGGCGACCAGCCCAACCTGCCATCTCCCCAGCCCCGGTGTCCCTCAGCCCCCATCGCCTCCCAATAAAGCTCCAGCTCAAGGAGGAGACCAAAACAGAGCAGATTTCCCTTTCTTCCCACAGTGGCATCACTGATGTGGACCCATGAGCAGGCACAGCTGGCTCTCACCCCATCGTGGGCTGCACACTTCTCAAGAAAGGCTCATCCCCCAAGCCTGGGGAGCTGGCAGGGCTCCAGCTGCAGCAGCCCCCCAGCACCCACCCCACCCCCTCCTTGGCAGAGCCACACTGTCACAGACCCCCCCCATCCCTCTGCCCAGTTCTGCACAGCTCTGCCAACGCCCCCAACTCCACTGCTGGCACCCTTGTGGTGACACCCCTGCAGGGACACTGGTGGCCCCAGCCCAGGGTGGGCAGCTTGGACCCCCTGCCCCGCTGCAGCACAGTACTGCCTTCGACCTTTCCCCTTCAAAAATGAAGGAATTACCTACAGGAAAGGAATCTGGCAGGAGGACATGAGCAAGTCTTGCAAGACCCAGCACTCAAGTTTTAGGAAATTGAATTTGGGGTTTCATTGGCAACTTCCGTTGTGGATTTTCAGACCATGAACCATTGTTCCAGCCACCAACTCTGATCTTCAGATCAGGAACATCAACAAACAAAACCCTCTTTCAGACATTTCTGTATCAAGCCCCAAACCTGCAGTTTAAAAGGAAATTCCCTTCCAGACCAAGGCACTCCATGGATTGATAACATCGCCAGCAAGGCTCTTCCAGCCGTTAATTAACCCCTGTTAATTCACTCACACACCTGGTAACGGGTCACAGGTAACTGTATAAACACAACACACATTTCACCAGGATCAGGACTCATCCCAGTGCCTGGCAGGTATTAAGGGAATGCAGCCCAGACAAGGAAATCTGTGGGATTCCTGCTACAAATCCACAGGGAAGGTTCAGAAGAGACAGGATGGAGCTGTGGCCTGAGCAGGCAAAGCCCCCGAGGACATGCAGCCACTGGCACCATCCATCCCACAGCCCCGTGGACACAGGTGAGCAGGGCACCCCTCAGCCCTCATTCTGGGTGCCACAGGGTGTTTTGGGAAGCCCCGAGCACCTGATCAGCAGGCAGGAGGCCGGTGTGTGTGTTCACACCTTCCCAGCAGCAGAGGAACCACGCAGCAGAGGAGTTGCTAAGAGACACACGCCTCCCACCCGGGCCCAGCACCCGCTCCGGGGCTGGGGGCGCGGGACGGGACACACACCCAGCACCCCGGGGGGCTCTGCGTCCCTGCAGGGGGGCAGGGGCAGGGGCACGGTGCCCAGGAGGGCTCTGCCCACAGAGGTGACCCTGGGAGCACCTCAGGCATACCCTCACCGTGTCCCTGCTGGCAGCTCCTCTGTCCCACAGTGCAGGAAACCTCACACATGGTAAGATCATGTCACCAGTGACCTCGGGGCTCCCAGCACAGCTGTCATCAGAGGCACAAACCAGGGAGAGCTGCAGGAGCCCCATGGGAATGGGCACAGCACAGTCCTCCCCCACCTGCCCACCGTGACTCCCGCAGCTGGACTGGTGGGACCCCCATGTGTCGGACTGAGCCACTGCCATGGCCTGTGCCAGCCTTGCACTGCCACCCATTTCCATCCAGCCTGAGTCCCTTTGCTTTTCTCCTCCAATTCCACCAACCCAGCAGCTTTCTGTGGCTGAAGACCTCCACAGATGTGGAAAGGCCCCTCCAGCCTCAGCACAGGGTTTTACATCCTCCTGTCTTAACCCCACTGAGTGTCCTTTGTCCTTGCACCACGAAGCCAATAAAACAAACTCTGGGATTTACATTTCCTCAACCCATGCAACCTTTCTTCTTACAGGCCTGACTCTTCTTACAAGTCATCTTCCTTTCCTCCTTTCCACAAAAACCCAAAAGGACCCAAGTGGGATGCATGCCTCTGGAGAAGAGGCCTGCATCCACTCACATACAGCATCACCATGGTGGTCAGCACCCCTATAGTGGGGCCACCACTCCCCAAAAGCACCTCGTGTGCCCCTGCAGTGACATTCCTGGCATGAGGCAGCAGGAACAGAGCTGAGCACACTGCCACCAAGCTGGGACAACAGAACCCAGAGCAGGGAAACAACAGCACCGAGCTGGACCAGAGCTCCTCACATAGCCCAAAGGCACACGTAGCCCTGCCTTCCCTGCTGCGGGCCAGCCGCAGAAACCTGGAGGGCAGAGGGACCCTTAGGCTGGGGGCCTGGAGCAGCCTGCTGACCCACAGTGGCCTCGAACAGCACGATCAGCCTTCCCCTCCCGTCAGCTCCACCACAGTCACTCGCCCATCCTGGCCTGCAGCTCCATCCCAGCCCCCCCTTCATCTCAGCCCATCGGCTGCACCGCGGACCCTCGCCCTCGGCAGTCCCCCAGCTCCATCCCTGCCCCCCAGCTCTATGGCAAACCGTCGGCTCGATCCCTGTCCCCCAGTTCCATCGCAGCCCCTCGGCTCCATCACATTTCCTCAGCTCCATCCCAGCCCCCCAGTTCCATCGCAGCCCCTCAGCTCCATCGCAGCCCCTCGGCTCCATCCCAGCCCCCCAATTCCATCGCAGCCTCCCGGCTCCACTGCATTTCCTCAGCTCCTCTGCAGTTCCTCGGCTCCATCCCTCCCCTCGCTGCCGGTTCCCGGGCTGCAGTGTTCTGCATTTCTAATGTTAACGGGCTCCGGCGGATCCCGTTCCCGTCGACGCCGAGTACAAACCCCCCCCGCCCGATGCCGGACCAGCGCCCGCCCCCGCCCGCCGCTCCCGGCAGAGGCCGCGGGCGGAGTCCCCGGCCCTGCGCAGGCCCGGCCGCGACCACCATCGCTGCGGGGCCGGAACGGGGCCGGGGCGGGGGCGGCTGACGAGCGTGTCCCCTCCGCTCCCTCCCTGCCTCCCGCCCGGCCCC
Source organism: Haemorhous mexicanus (assembly GCF_027477595.1). NCBI lineage: Eukaryota > Metazoa > Chordata > Aves > Passeriformes > Fringillidae > Haemorhous > Haemorhous mexicanus. The sequence continues at coordinate 330,371 of NC_082341.1, forward strand.
CGCAGCCCCGCCGTGCCCGGCCGCGCCGCCGGCGGCGGGGGCGCAGCGCCCGTGAGCCCCGGCCCGCGCAGGCCGCGCCCGGCCCCCCGCGCCCCCGGCCCCGCCGCTGCAGGGCCCGGCGCGATCCCGGTGCCGCGGGCAGGGCCGGGCCGGGCTCCGCCGGGCCCCGCGGGCGGCAGCGGGCGCAGGTGCAGCGGCGGCGGGGACAAAGGCGGCGGCGCGGCCGGGCCGTGCGGTGCCCCCGTTCCGGTGCCCCGCTCGGTGCCCGGCTGCCGGTGCTCACCCTCGATGGAGATGACGTGCTCGCGGATCTGGCTCTGCAGCGCCAGGTCCTCCACGCGCTCGATGAGGTCGTAGATCGCGTAGATATTGGGGTGCACGGACTCGAAGCGCCCGATTTCGGCGCGGATCGCGGCCGAGTTGGAGAGCCCGAACTGCGGCGGGGGCGGCCCGCCGGGCTGCGGCCCCGAGGGCCCGGGCACGGGCACCGGCACCGGCCCGCCCGGCGCCGCCAGGCTCTGCTGCTGCCCGGGGCTCTGCCCGGCGCCGCCCGGGAAGTTCATCGCGGCGGCGGCAGGGCCGGTCAGCGGCGCGGGGCTCCGGGCAGCCGCTGCATGGCCGCAGCCGCGTCCGTCCGCGGGTCCCCCGGGCTCCGCCGCCGCCCCCGCCCGCCTCCCGCCCGCTCCGCCCCGCCCCGCCCCGCCCGCGTCAGCGGGACCGGCCCCGCGGCGGGCGGGGGGACGAGCCGGGCAGAACGGGGAGCGGAACGGGACCGGGCGGGGGACAGGGGGCACTGGCAGCCGGAGGGGAGCGGGGAGAGCGGGGGGAGCGGGGACCAGCAGCGGGAGCGGAGCGCTGTCGGTGCCCGGTCCTGCCCCGCTCCGCCGCGGCCCCTGCCCGCCCGGCACCACGGTGGGGGGCGCTTGCCCCATGCCCGGCCCCCGCCCGGCTACGAGTCCCGGCTGCCGTCCCTCAGCATCCCACCGCGGCCATCCCGGACACCGCTGTTGTGCGGCTGCCCGTGCCCACGCTTCCCCAGGGCCTGCAAATCCCCCGTGTGACGCTGGAGACCCCTGGGCCAGCCTGGGAACCCCCCTGGGCCAGCCTGGGAACCCCTGGGCCAGCCAGGGAACCCCTGGGCCAGCCTGGGACCCCCCTGGGCCAGCCTGGAGACCCCTGGGCCAGCCTGGGAACCCCTGGGCCAGCCTGGGAACCCCCCTGGGCCAGCCTGGAGACCCCCTGGGCCAGCCTGGAGACCCCCTGGGCCAGCCTGGAGACCCCCTGGGCCAGCCTGGGAACCCCTGGGCCAGCCTGGGGACCCCCCTGGGCCAGCCTGGGAACCCCTGAGCCAACCTGGGGACCCCCTGGGCCAGGCTGGGAACCCCTGGGCCAGTCCTGCCTCCCGCTGCCTTCCAGGAATAATTTCACCGTTAATCACCCCAGGTCATTGGTGGAGCTGTGGAACATGACCGGTCCCAAGGAGTCCCTGGTGCCTGCCAGCTGCTGTCCCGCTGTGTGGGGTCTCCTCCCTGTCAGCCCCTGCCTGCAGGCCCAGTGCTGTCCCCCTGCTCTGTGCTCAGTGCTGGCTGCTCCCGGCCACAGGGCTGGCACGATGGTGGAGGTACCCAGGGGACCAGCTTGGTGCCAGCCCGGCCATCTCGGGGGTTGCCTGCTGAGCAGAGACTGCTTACACCCCTCCTGTTGTGCCCATCCCTAAATCAGCTTGCAGGGGGTGACTGGGGCACAGGAAGGCTCTGGATGGGCACAGGGCTGGCAGCCCCTGGCAGCATCGTGGGAGCTCGCTGGGGCATCACTGGGGACTAGCTGAAATCTTCCAAATGGCTGAGAAATGTAAAAAACCAGGATCATGGGCCGTGGCAGATTAAATAAAAAAGTGGAATTTGGGAGAGGAGAAGGAACAGAAAGGTGAGCAGCTGAGAGAGCCAGGATTGCAATGGATTTTTCCCTCAGTCCCACTGGGACCAGAGTCATGGTGTGCAGCAATGCCCCAGTGCCAGGGGGGCTTAGGGGGCAGCTGGGGGCTGGTTCCCCCCCTCTGCCCTTCTCTGGGTGATGGTGGGAAGGCTTGGAGGAGGAGGAAGAGGACAGCAAGGAGGCAAAGGAGGAGGAGAGATCTCTGGGAAGTTTCTAAATGCCTCCGGCGCTGGAATCCTCTGTGACTCGGCAGTGGGTGCTGGGTGTGTGGGTGGGAGAGGCACCTCCCTGCCTTCTCCCCCTCCCTCTTGTGCCCTTCCGGGATTCCTTGAGTGCGTCCCAACTGCCTCTGCCACGAGAAGGGGTTTGTTAGAAAACAGCTTTTACGAGGGTTTTTTGAAAGCATTTAGAAATCTGTGTCTGTTACAGCACCGGGCTCCCCTCACCCTGCGTGCTCCCCTCACCTACAGACCCACCTGCGTGCTCCCCAGGGCTCCCAAAGGTCTTTGAAAGATCTGTCGGTCACAGTTCTGCTCAGCAGGAGCTTCCCTGGCCGGGGCTGCTTTGGGATGGGGAGGGCATTGAATTCCAGCACCCACCTCAGCTCTCTGATGATCCCGGCACCATGCTGGGCCCTGTTCCAGACTGGAGCAGAGCAGATGTTGGTGGGACAGGAGCCCTGGGGGGCTGTCAGGGACCTGCAGCTTGCAAGGTGCTCTGCTCTCCCTCAGGTGCTCTGGGAGAGATCCAGTCCCAGCTGGGCACCTCAGGGCACAAGTGACACTGCCTGTTCATGGGCACACAGCTGAAGTCTGCCTGGAAAGGGGCACATGCGTTAATACCTGTTAGTTTCATAATATACAAGTGAATCTTTGTTATCTGGGTCACTTGAGTACTCCTAAGAGTCTGAGGGGATGACATGGGCGATGCAAGGCCATCCCAGCACCCCAACACAGCAGTGCCTGGCTGTGCAATGGCCTTTCTCAGCCTGGTTTTGTGTGGGTCTCTTGCTCATGGCCTTTTTCTCCATCTTTTGCCATCAGCAGCAGAAACATCATAATCATCCTCATCATCCCAGGATGGTTTGGGTGGGGACTTTAAAGCCCATCCAGTTCCAGCCCCTGCTGCAGACAAGCACACCTTCTACCAGACCAGGTTGCCCCACGCCCCCTCCAACGCAGCCTTGAATTTTTCCAGGAACAGGGCAGCCACAGCTTCTCTGGGCAACGTGTGCCAGGGCCTCACCACCCTGACAGGGAAGAATTTCTCCCCAGTATCCCACTAAATCCTGCTCCCAGTCAGTTATCACACAAACATTTATAAATTGTCTCCATTTCAGCACCTTTGAATGTCCAGACACCCCACGTGCAGCCACCTCCACCACATCACCTTCTCAGTGAGGGATTCCAGGATTTATCCCTGGTGAGGGAGGGGCACCATCCCTCATCCCTCCCTCATCCTCACCCTCGCCTGCCTGAGGCAGCAGCCCGCATCAGTCGAGGTGGCTTTCCCCTGATGGGTGGGCTCTGGCCACCCCACATCCCCTGCCCCCTGCTCCTTTGCCTCCTGCTCCTCCTCCCTCTTGTCTTGCACTTCTTCCTCCTCCCCAGGCAGGGATGTGTGATGCCCTGCATACCTGCTGCTCGTTACAGACCGCCCTGAGCTGACAGCTGGGGTGTCCTTGTGCCACCAGTGCCCCCCAGCACTGACCCCACGGGTGTTTACAGCCCTGAGCTGACAGCTGGGGTGTCCTTGTGCCACCAGTGCCCCCCAGCACTGACCCCACGGGTGTTTACAGCCCTGAGCTGACAGCTGGGGTGTCCTTGTGCCACCAGTGCCCCTCAGCACTGACCCCACGGGTGTTTACAGCCCTGAGCTGACAGCTGGGGTGTCCTTGTGCCACCAGTGCCCCTCAGCACTGACCCCACGGGTGTTTACAGCCCTGAGCTGACAGCTGGGGTGTCCTTGTGCCACCAGTGCCCCCCAGCACTGACCCCAGGGTCCCACCACCCCCTGCAGCCAGCAGGGCACAGGGCACAGGACAGAGGGCACAGGACACGGGGCACAGGGCACAGGACAGAAGGCACAGGGCACAGGGTGCAGGACACAGGACCCAGGGATGGAGCACCGGCTGGCCCCAGCTGGCACAGAGGGCCCTGTCCCTGCCAGCCCCAGTGGAGAGGGACCCCCAGGCAGCACCGGGGCCAGCGCTGGGGAACTGGAGCCTGGAGTGTTGCAGAGGGAGCAGAGCAAACAGATGGAGCTGGGGCTTAGCAAAGGGACGGGAAAACCCGGGAGAGAAGTTCAATATGCTGAAAAGGCAGGAGCGGGTGGGGACAAGCCGAGGCTTTCAGGAGCAAACATTCCCTCAGGGATGGCCACCACCTGCCTTCTGCAGACACAGGCCACTTGAAGATGCAAACTGCTTTTCTGGATGGGTTTCACCCTCAGATCCTGAACTTTCCCTGCTCCATCTGCAGCCCTCCCATCTGACGCTGCAGTTCGTGAGTGCCTCAAACCAGTGCCGCTGCTAAGAGGAGCTTCCTCCTCCTCCTCCTCCTCCTCCCTCCTCCTCCTCCTCCTCCTCCTCCTTTTCCAGCCGCTGCTCCCACCCCCAGAGCAGCCACTGTGGTACCTGTGGTGCCCCTGGCAGTGGGGTGGAACAGGATGGGTGTGAAGGTCCCTTCCCCCCCAGACAGCGCCAGGGCCCGTGGGGGCAGCAGGAGGGTCCCCACAGCAGAATCCCAACGTGCACCCAGGCTGGGGGCTGGAAGCAGCACCCCCAGAACAGAGCTGAGGGGGGGCCAGGGCCCAGAGCTGAGCTTCAGTCGGTGTCAGAGCAAAAAGGGCATAGAGGGGGGTCCCAGGGGCTCTCCAGGCCTTTATGGCTCCTCAGGGCCCTGGGACACTGACCTGTTTGATCACTCTCACAATAAAATCTGGGGCTTTCTTTCTGTGGGCTCACCTCTGTTGGGAGAGCTGAGAGCACAGCTGGGGGACCCTGCTGGGGACCCTGCTCCTCTTCCCCAGACCGAGGGGAGCAGGAAACTCTGTCCATCTCCAGGAGGCTGGGGCTGCCTGTCCCCCTGTGCCCCCCTCAGAGCTGTGGCTCCCGTCCCAGAGGCAGCGCTGGTTCCGGGGACAGAGGTGTTTGATGTCACCCTCCACGGCAGGGACTGTTCTCTGGGCTGGGATCAGCCCGCAGCTCTCCCGGAATAGCTGCAGCTCTCTGACCTCACTCTGGAGCACAGAGGCTGCCTCGGTAATCCCCCCAGATCTGCAGCACGCGGCTGCCAAGCGGCAAACTGAAATCCTCTGCTGTGCCCTGCCTCGGGGCTCGGGGGGAGCATCCCCCTGTGCCCTGCCTCGGGGGGAGCATCCCCCTGTGCCGGGGCTCTGGGGGAGCATCCCCCTGTGCCGGGGCTCTGGGGGAGCATCCCCCTGCGCCCTGCCTCTGGGGGAGCATCCCCCTGCGCCCTGCCTCTGGGGGAGCATCCCCTGTGCCCTGCCTCTGGGGGAGCATCCCCCTGTGCCCTGCCTCTGGGGAGCATCCCCCTGTGCCCTGCCTCGGGGGGAGCATCCCCCTGTGCCCTGCCTCTGGGGGAGCATCCCCCTGTGCCCTGCCTCGGGGGGAGCATCCCCCTGTGCCCTGCCTCTGGGGGAGCAGAGAGGGGCAGAGTGTCCCACCCAGGGGTCACATCCCTCGCTGGACCAAGGACACAGCACGGCTGCTGGCCTTGTAGGGTTCACAGGACCACGGCTGTCTGTGTCCCACGGCTGTCTGTGTCTCTTGTTGTGACCCACTGCGATGCCACCAGCCAACTCAGGCCACCCCGTGGATTTTGGGGACAGCTGGGACCTGTGCCACTCCAGGCACTTTGAAGGGCCCCGGGATCCTCTTCTGGGATGGGTGAGTGGCTCCCATCAGCGCTGCCTTGGCACAAACAGGGCCACCACAGGGTGGACATGCACGTCTGGGGTGGTGTCCCAGTGTCCCCAGTGCCCCACTGGGGCAGGATCCCTCTGCGACCCCTCTCTGGTCACAACCCCGAGCAGCTGGACTGTCCCATGATGTGGGCTCCGGGAAAAGAGGCTGAAAATGGAACAAGGTGCATTAACCCCCCCTGGGCTCTGAGCAGGACTCAGGGCCAACAATCCCCGCAAGGCCTGTGGGACAGGAGGGCTCAGCCCAGCCATGGGGGAGAAACAGGGAGAAACACTGAGGGAAGGTGAAATGGTGAGTAAAGAGGAACCAGAAGCAGGGGACCGTGAACCCTGGCAGAAACACAATGGGACAGCCCTTCCTTCTCATGAAAATATTATCCCCAATATCCACCCTAAACCTCCTCTGGCACAACTTGGGACTCTTTCCACTTGTCCTGTCCCTGTTCCCTGGGAGCAGAGCCCGACCCCCCTGGCTGTCCCCTCCTGTCAGGAGTTGTACAGAGCCACAAGGTCCCCCCTGAGCCCCCTTTGCTCCAGGCTGAGCCCCTTTCCAGCTCCCTCAGCCTCTCCTGGGGCTCCATTCCCTTCCCAGCTCCGTTCCCTGGACACGCTCAGGATCTGCATTGTCAGGAGGGGCCCAGCTCTGAGCTCAGCCCCAGCAGTGCCAGCCCAGGGGCCGGGCACTGCCGGGTTCCCCTGTGCCCCAGGAGGGCAGAGCCGCCCGTCACAGCCCAGCCCCAGCGGGGCAGAGCTGCAGGAAGGGGCTGGGACACCTCTGGGTGTCACTGTCAGGGGTTCCCACCCTGCCGACCCCTGGGACCACCCCAGTGCTGCCTGCAGAGCCCGGGCAGGGCAGGGCATTCCCAGCTCCAGGACTGGCCCTAGTTTAGAGCACCAGCCTTTCAGGAGGGCATTGAGAAGTGCAAGGGATTCAGAGCAGCCCTGGGCAGCACAACACCAACACTCCCTGGTTCCTCAGCAGCAGAGTTAAGGAGCACAATCTGCTTTTTCCTGGAAACTGAGGGTGGCTGCATGGCACTGGGAAAGTACTTTCAGGGGAATATTAAACAGCTTCTTAATCGAGGCAGGGAGGATAGAAGAGTCTCACTCTCTGGGAGCTGAAGCCACACAAATCCACAGTGACAAGCAGACAGCGGATTTATCAGGGAGGGGATGAACCGCTGGATAAACCCTCAAATCTGAGCAGACACAGCCCCTCCAGCAGTGGATCCGGGCTCATTGCAGCGTCAGGAAGGGATAAATCCCGTTCTGTGCCTGCACGGATCAGCCATGGCTTAAATCTGCTGCTGTGTCACATCCACTGCTCTGACAGCCCGGGATGTGCTGGGCTCCTCGGCAGCTCCGGCTCAGGTGGGCTCTGCCTCACCTGGGGTGGGAATCCCTCACCTGCAGCCTCTCTGGGCTCTGCCTCACCTGGGGTGGGGATCCCTCACCTGCAGCCTCTCTGGGCTCTGCCTCACCTGGGGTGGGGATCCCTCACCTGCAGCTCCTCCAGGCTCTGCCTCACCTGGAGTGGGGATCCCTCACCTGCAGCCTCTCCGGGCTCTGCCTCACCTGGGGTGGGGATCCCTCACCTGCAGCCTCTCTGGGCTCTGCCTCACCTGGGGTGGGAATCCCTCACCTGCAGCCTCTCCAGGCTCTGCCTCACCTGGGGTGGGATTCCCTCACCTGCAGCTCCTCCAGGCTCTGCCTCACCTGGGGTGGGGATCCCTCACCTGCAGCTCCTCCGGGCTCTGCCTCACCTGGGCGGGGATCCCTCACCTGCAGCCCCTCCTTCCCCCAGAGGCAGCTCCCCCAGAATCCCTGCACAGAAATCGTGAATTCCCGCCTGGGAGGGCACCAGCCCCAGGACCCTTCAGCAGGAAGGGGCTGCCCTGGCACGCTGATGCCTCCTGGTTTTATCCTGATTTCATCCTGATTTTTTTCCCAGGAAAAATATTATGGAGGAGAAAATCCTCCTGATCTAATCCCAGGAAATGCCAGTGCCCCGCAGCGAGGGACCCATGGAGGGGGCACCCTGGGGACAGGGGACATTGTTGCCCAGAATTTCCCTTCCACCCACAACTGTCCTTTATAGGGAGAGTCAGTTTGTCCCCATCTCCCCCATCCCTGCTGCTGTATTTCCATGGCTGCACCTCTTCACCTAAGAATTCCTGACAAAAAACTAAGAACTTTTCACTTAAAATTAAGGATATTTCACTTAAAATGAACAATTTCTAGCCTAAAATTAAGACATTTTCACCTAAAATTAACAATTTTTTGCTAAAATTAAGGATTTTACACCTAATGCAAAAGATTTTAATCAGAGTCTGCAGGTAGCTTTGGGCACTCCTGAGGATTCGCAGCTCCAGAATCACTGAGGGTACAAAACTCTTGGAGATGCCTGAGCCCACACACCCTCAGCATGGCCACAGCCCCCACTGCCCATGTCCCCAGGTGACACATCCACAGGAATTTAAACCTGGGAGTGACTGGAGCCACACTGGGGAGGACTGGTAGTAACTGGAACTACACTGGGGACAGATGGTAGCATCCTGGAGTTAACTGGGTTGGTTAGAATTACATTGGGAGCAACTGAAACCATACTGGCAGCAACTGGGATTGTATTTGGAGCAGCTGGGCCCATGCTGGGGAAAACTGACCCCACTGGGACTGTCTGGGAACATACTGCAGGTTACTGGAATAATGCCGGGAGTGTCTAGGAGGGGCTGGGATCACACTGGGAGTGAGGGTGCACCGGGAGTGACCGGGACTGTGCTGGGCGCGCCTCCGCCGGGCCAGGACTACAATTCCCGGCGTGCTCCGCGCAACGACCACGCCCCACTATGGCGCTTACAGCCAGGACTACATGTCCCATGGCCCCCCGTGCCCGGCCGGAAGCGGCGCGATGGCGGCCCGAGCCCGGCCCGGTGCGGCCGTGGCCCCGGTTCCCCGCGGCCCCGCGGGCTGAGGCCGCACCCGCCCGCTTCCCTCTCCCGGTGCGCTCTCGGTCCTCCCACCGCCATGGCGCTCATCGAGGGCGTCGGCGATGAGGTGACGGTGCTGTTCGCGCTGCTGCTGGCGGCCGCCGTGCTGGGGCTCGCCTGGGCCTCCACGCGCGCCCCCGAGCCCGCGGCGCCGCCAGCTGAGGCGGCCCCGAGCACGGCCCCCGCCGAGCGCAAGGCCTCGACCCCCAACCCGGCCCCGGCCCCGACCTCGGCCCCGGCCCCGGCCGAGGGAGCGGCGGCCTCCGATGAGGCGGAGGGGCTGCGGCACCGGAACCCTCCCGCGGCCACCGCCGAGGGCCCCGCCGAGCCCACGCTGGTGCTGCGGCTCAAGTTCCTGAACGACACGGAGCGCCTGGCGCGGATGCGCCCCGGGGACACCGTCGGTGCGCTCAAGAGGTGAGGGCTTGCGGGCAGGGGCGGCCTGTCCCCGCTCGGGAGTCCCGGGCCCCTCCCCGCAGCACCTGTCAGGGGACAGCGCTGTCCCGGGGCAAGCGGCCCGTGCCCGGGTAGCTGTGCCTGTCCCTGGCGGGGCCGTGGGACAGCCCAGGCTGGCAGGGGATACCTGGAGTGGCTGACGGGCACACGCACGCTCGGGTGTGTGGGGAGGGCAGGGCAGGGCGGGAGGGTCACGGTGGGTACGTTGGCAGAGGGGACTGTCCCGGCAGGTGACAGCTGGGGCAGGCACAGGTGTGTGGGGTCAGGTGTGCAGGGCAGAGTGGGGGGTCAGGGTGGGCACACCCATAGGATGTGGATGAGGAAACCGAGCTGGCAGGTGACACTCGGGGTAGCTCATGGGGACACACAGGCTCAGCTGTGCGGGTGGGGTGAGAGCTCGGGGGCACAGGAGGTGGGTCAGAGGGGCCTGTCCTGTCAGCAGGGTGACCGCTGTCCCTGTCTCCCGCAGGACCTACTTCCCGGGGCAGGAGCAGCAGGTGCGCTTGATCTACCAGGGACAGCTGCTGCGTGACGATGCCCAGAGCCTGGCGGGGCTGCACCTGGGCCACCTGAGTGTCCTGCACTGCCACCTGTCCCCGCCCAGCGCAGCCCCCACGGTCCCCGGCAGCCCCGGCCCCCGCAGCCCCGCGCCCGCCGCGCTGGGTGTGGGCAGCCTGGCGCTGCCGCTCTTCGTGCTGCTGCTGGCCCTGCTCTGGTACCTGCAGCTGCAGCACCGACACGTCTTCACCGCCACTGCCACCACCTGCCTGGCCGGCCTCACCCTGCTCGTCACCTTCGTGGCCTTCGCCATGTACCGCAGATAGCGCGGCCACACCCGCACCGGGGACACGCGGGACCCGGAGCCACACCGGGACCCTCAGAGCCTGCCCAGCCTGCCTGGGACGTGGAGGGCTCTGCATTCAGCCCACTCAGCATATCGGGGGCACGTGGGGCCTGCCCAGCACCTGAAAGGGGGGCTGGGCCCCGGACTGTGTTCCTCACGGGCCCAGGTGCCCACCCACACTCTGTCTGCACACAGAGGCTGTGGCGGGAGAGGAGGCTCAGCTACCTCGGGGGGGTCCCGGTGCCTGCTGTCCCTGCATGGAGCATCCCCCCAGCCACTCCGCGTGCAGAAGCTCCTCGGGTGCGGTCCTGCCCGAGCCGGTGTCCGTGCCCGCGGAGCTTCTCGTGGGAGTACGGCCTGGCCCCTCCCGGGAGCTGCTCCGGGGTTCCCGGTGCCTGGGGAGGGACATGAGCCCTGGAGTGCCGAGGGTCCTGGTGCCGGTGGGATGCTCTCCTGAGGTCCCTGTGCCGGGGGACGATTTGTGCCCCCAAGCGGTCCCGGTGCCGGGGGTTGCTGCACTCCCCACTGTGCCGGGGTTCCAATGCTGTGTTGGGGTGCCACTCCCCACCGCCGTTCCGATTAAAGCGGAAAGACTGTGACCGGCCGTGGCGTCCCGGCTGTACTGCGCCGCAGGTCGGGGGAGGTGACGGCACCCGGTGTGACCGGGAACCGGGCTGGGGGCGGGGCTCCGGGAGGGGCGGGGCCCGGCTCCTCCCGCCACACGCTCCGCAGGGCCGTAGCGCGCCTGCGCTGGAGGCACCGCCCCTCTCTCGGCGGCGCTCTCGCCCATTGGCGGAGGCGCAGCGCTGATTTGCATGGAGCGCGCGCCGGCCCCGCCCCGGAAGTGCCGCGCGCGGGGCGGGGCCGCAGGAAGATGGCGGCGGGGCTGCGTTCCCGGGCCGTGTCCGTGTCCCGGCGGCGCTGAGCGGCGGCGGTGGCGGCGGGAGCGAGCGGCCGCCAGCGCCATGTACGGCCGGGCCGGATGGGGGGGCAGGGAATCCCGCCGGGCGGACCGGGGCCGGCCCGGTGCCGGCCCGGTGCCGGTGGAGGTCGGGGTATGCCCGGGAGAGGGGCGGGCGCTGTGGGGCGGTGGACACCGGGCGGGCGGGAGGTCCCGGCACCACGGGGCCGGGCGCGACGCGGGCCTGGACACGGCGGCGGGCCCGGTGCCGGGGAGTCGCGGGGGCGGGGATCCCGGTGGGTGGGGGAGTGCCCGCGGCCGCCCGTGCCCCCCGCCGGCCCCGGCCGTCCCGCAAGTCCCCCCCGTCACGCCCCCGCCGCTCTGTCCCGCAGGGTCCTCCGGAGCCGCGGAGCCCCCCGCGCCGCGCCGCCCCCGCCATGCTGTGCCCGCTGCTGTGCCCATGGCTCCGCGCTCTGACCCGGGCGGGCCCGCGGGGCCCGGCTGCCCGTGAGCGCCGCGGTGCCGCGATGTTCCCCGCCTGCTGCTGCTCCGGCAAGGCCAGGCCGCGGCTGCTGCTGCCCCTGGACCCCTACGGCCATGGGCTGCTGCCCACCGTGCACCCGGACGGCGGCCGGGGCCGGGCCCACGGCAAGAGGAAGAGCTGGAACTTCATCCACGAGAAGATGAGCTACGACACCTTCTTCACCATGAAGCGGCTGATCGAGCGCTCTCGCAGCGTGGGCGAGGTGCTGCGCTGGGTCACGCAGAACCCGGGCAAGGTGTCGGCCAGTCACTACCCCATAGCGCTGCACAAGCTGGGACAGCTCCTGCAGCAGCAGCCGGGGCCGCCCGCGGGGGCCGGGGACAGCCGCGGGCCCGCGGGGCAGGTGCTGGAGCAGCCCGAGTTCCACGTGCTCTGCCAGGCCATCGTCAGCGGCTGCGCCAAGTTCGACAACTTCAGCATCGTCAACTGCCTGTACGCGGCGGCTGCGCTGGGTGAGCCTCCCCGGGGTCACGCAGGGTGGGGAGCACGGCACTGCCACGGGGCCAGCCCGGGATCCTGGGCATTGCTGCACTGCTGGGTTTGAGGCAGATGGAGCTGTGACCGCTGGGGGCTCTGGGCAGGGGATTCAGCTCAGCAGGGATGCTCTGCTCCTCCAGGGCAGGAGGGCTGAGTGTCCCCAGCTGACCAGGAGGTTGGTGCTGGGCAGCCCTGCTTGGCAAGATGTGTGTCAGCCACTCCTGGGCCATGTCTAGCTCCAGTTTGAGTTCCAAGCCCTGAAAACCAGGAAACACTTGAGCACCGATGGGGGTCACCATGGGTTTGGCTGCACTCTTGGAGGGCACAAGCCCCTTGGGTGTTGGTTTGTGCACGAGAGAGGGTTTGAGGTATTTGGATTCCTGTGCAGCTTCCTTGGGGTGCTGCTGGACTGGGGAGGCTGCATCCTGAGGGGCTGTGTCCCAGGGAAGGCTGCATCCCCGAGGCTCCTCCGTCTGTGGGCTGGTGTGACCCTGCAAGTTCTCCTGCTGCAAGATAGAGTCCACAGGGGATGGGGTCCGCATCCAAAGAGGAGTGGACAGCAGGGCAGGAGGGGGAATCTTCCCTTCTGTCCCACTCAGGTGAGGCTCTTCCTGCAGTGCTGCTTCCAGCTCTGAAGCCCAACAGCAGAAGGACATGGAGCAAGCCCAGAGGAGGCCACAGAGATGCTCTGAGAGCTGGAGAGGGACTTTGGGCAAGGATCTGGAGGGAAGGGGGAGGTTTCTCACAGCCAGAGGGCAGGGTTAGATGGGATATTGGGAAGGAATTCTTCCATGGGAGGGTTGGGAGGCCCTGGCACAAGTTGCTCAGAGAAGCTGTTGCTGCCCCATCCCTAGAAGTGTTCAAGGCCAGGCTGGACAGGGCTTGGAGCAGCCTGGTCTAGTGGAAGGTGTCCCTGGTCACGGGCAGGAGGTTGTAACTGGATGATCTTTAAGGTCCCTTCCAACCCAAACAATTCCAGGATTCCACGATCTGGCGGGTGCCTGCCCTCCTGCCCGTGGCTCCCCCCATCCCGTTCTTGTTCCCGTTTCCCGCAGCCTTGCCGGGCCAGGGCTCTGTGGTTGAGGCAGTAACTCGAGCCCCTGCCTGGCTGGGGGGGCCAGGCCGTCCCGGGCTGGCGGCGCCGCGTGTTTGTTGACACTGAGCCGGGGCTGCCTGCCCTCACCAGGCTCCCCATGCTGGGCCCCCCACGGCTCTGCTGTACCCCCACTTTGTTCTGGCCCCTTGTCCCTCATTAACACAAACTCCAGCTTTCTTTTGAGGCCTTTTCATGGAACAAAGCAGCTGCTCAGACCAATTCTGCTCATTCCCCCAGCTGAGTTCTGATTAACGATAACCCGCAGTGACTGGCCCTGCACTGCTCTGTGCCTGCCCAAATCCTGGGGTGATGTGGAACTCCAGGCCCCCCAGTGCTCTTTGCCTCTGCTGAGGAGATCCCTCCTGACAGCCAAGGCACTGAGCCTGTACCCAGGCCTGGATAACACGTCCTGAGCTGCAGGGAAATGTTTCCCTGGGAGCCAGGTCGCACAAGCTAAAGCAGAGCTGGGAAACAGGAGAAGGTCAAAAAAGCCAAAGGATTAGTCCCTGCCGGAACAAACAGGGTTTAGTTTCGTCACATGGGATGGCACGGTTGTTTTCCAACCACATCTTTTTTTTATTAAGTTTTTGAGGTGAGTTTTTTGAGTGCCCAGAGTCCCTGGAAGTGCTCCATGCCAGGTTGAAGCAACCTGGTCTAGTGGATGTGTCCCTGCCCATGGCAGAGGTGTGGAACTGGATGGGATTTATGGTTCCTTCCAACCCAAAGCAGTCTGAGAATTTGGGATTCTATGAATTACTTGTCTTTGAGATGTTTGAGACTTAGGAAATGAACCTTGCTCCTGCGGGTGAGCTGCAGTGTTCCCATTCCAGTGGGATGGGTGGGAATGACCCACAGCTCCCCGCAGCGTTTCCCATGGTGCGGATGCTCTGATGTCCTGCCGGTGCTTTGCCTTCCCGTCCCTTCCCCTTCTCGGTTTGGGCACTGACCCAGCACATCCATCCAGTCACGGCAGTGGCCTCCTGCCCAAGCTCTGAGGCGGCTGTGCTGTGGATCTGAGCCGTGCCTGCGCCTGTCCCCCACAGGGCTGCCCGGGGAGTCCCCGCTCGTGCGGGTGCTGGAGGACGAGTCCCGCAGCCGCCTGGGCCGCTTCAACCAGAAGGACGTGTCGATGGTGTTCAGCAGCGTGATGCGCCTGCACCCCTCCAGCCCGCACCCACTGGTCGAGTCGTGCCTCAGCAGCCTGGAGCGGCACCTGGAGAAGGAGCGGCACCCCCAGACCCTGTTCCTGCTGCTCTCCTACTACCGGCTGCGGGCGCAGGCGCTGCAGGGCCACGCGGCCTCCGACCAGCAGCTCATCAACAACCGCAAGATCCTGCGCCTGGTGCGGCACACGCTGGGCCAGGTGAGCGCCATGAGGGAGCACGAGCTGGCGCTGCTGGACGAGATGCTGGCCCTGTGTGCCCAGGAGGCCAACAACAAGGCCCTGGAGGCCATCTTCAGCTCCCAGCTCTTCTACGAGAACCGGCAGGAGCGCTTCATTCGCAGCATGGCAGGTGAGGGCTGCCTGGGGGCGTCCAGCGTTGCCACCCGCATTGGGGGTGCAGGCCTCTGGTCAGGCAGGGGACGTGGAGGCCTCTGACCGAGGCCTCCATGAGCATCTGAGGTTGGGGGCAGCCTCTCAGATGCTTTCCCTGTCCCTGGACGTGTTTGGGTGGTGCAGCCTCAGCTGGGGCCCTGCTGAACCCCAGAAGTGGAGCAGAAGGAGCTCTGTGTCATGGCCACCCTTGTCACTGACAGCCCAGCCCTTTGGCAGGCTGGGAGCCCCCCATTCCTCTAGGGCCTGGGAGGGGCCAGGAGCCCCCCATTCCTTCAGGGGCTGTTTTCCCACAGTGCCTCCGGGCTGGGCACAGTGGAGTTTGGTGGGGTTTTGTAGAAGGCCCCACCTGTGCACATTCCAGCTGTGCTCCATCTGTGCCTTCTGGCTGTGTATGACAGGAATCTGTCTCAGCCTCTCACCTGAGCCGTGCCTGAGGGTTTTAGGAGCTGCCTGGTTTTTGAGGTTTTTGGGACTGGCCCTCCTGTCCAGTCCTGTTCTCCCACCTGCCTGGGCTGTGGTGGCTGCAGAGGACCTGGGCTGGGGACAGAGCTGGCCCCTGTGACAGCCTCCGTGCTGTGTTGGCTCGCAGAGTGGCTGCCCCGGAAGGCAGAGAACCTGACCCCCTACACCATGGCCCTCATCGCCAAGTACGTGGCACGGCACCGGCTGCGTGAGCCGCGGCTGCTTGACACCATCGCCAACTTCCTGCTGAAGCGCGGCGAGCAGCTCGACAGCAAGGTGAGCTCTCCCCTCTGTCTGTGGGCACACTTGGGCAGAGGAGCCACGGCCCTTCTCCATCACGAAGGGACATTCCAGGGGACCAGGGGCTGTGCCCCTGTCCCGGCGGGTTCTGAGCATCCGTCTTTTCATGGCACTGGGCAGGTGGCCCTGACCTGTCCCTTGTCCCAGCCTGAGCTCACACGCCTCTCTTGCCACAGGTGATCCAGAAGTTGGTGTTTCCCTTCAGCCGGATGAACTACCGCCCCTCCAACCATGGCGAGCTCTTCCCCAAGCTGGAGACCATCTTGGAGCAGAAGGCCGGCAGCTCCCCACTGGCCACCGTCAACATCCTCATGTCCATGTTCCAGCTCAGCCACTTCCCACAGAGTGTCCTGCACCAGGTCTTCTCCCCAGGCTTCATCACCAATGTCATGAGTACGTGGGGCTGTTGCCAGGGTGCTCCCAGCTGGCAGAGCCTCAGCTGGGCAGGGGCAGTGCCCGCAGCAGGGCTGGGCAGGGGTGCCCGTGGCAGCGGGCTCCATGCGTGCCGCCCCGCAGGCAGCCCCTACGCTGCCAGGGTGTTCCCAGCTGGGCGGGGGCAGTGCCCGCAGCAGGGCTGGGCAGGGGTGCCCGTGGCAGCGGGCTCCATGCGTGCCGCCCCGCAGGCAGCCCCTACGCGCTGATCGTGCGCCGGTACCTGTCGCTGCTGGACGCGGCCGTGGAGCTGGAGTTCCGCGAGTACAGCGGCCCCCGCCTGGACCCGCGCTACCGCGTCCTCATGTTCGAGCACGCCCTGACCGCCGACGAGGCCAACAGAAAGTACAGGTGAGGGGGCGAGGGGGAGCACCTCTGCTGTGCCTTGCTGTGGGGGACAGGGGCCTGTCACCTGTTCTGGCAGGATCCCACAGGGTGCCAGGATGAAGGCCCCTATGGCAGCTCCAAAGCCTGTGGGGTGGCGCTCTAGAATCACAGAATTATTTAGAATTGCAGAATTGTTTGGGTTGGGAAAGCCTCAGAGACCTCAGTGGAGAAGAGGTGATATTCATATGAGGACAGCTGGTTTGGAAGGACCTCCAAGTCCAGCCAGAGATACCAATAGCGGGGGGCAGAAGCTGGGTGCAGAGACTCCCTTCCCAAGGCATTCTCTCTGTGCCACGCCAGCCTCACTACGCCCCAAGCATTTCGGGGGATACCACCTGCTGGAAGCAGGACGTACAGGAGGTCAGGAGACTGGCATACAGGTGAAGGCTTTCAGATTGACAATGAGAGAGCAAAAAATTAGATGACGGAAATGCATCCTGCACATCCCATTTCCCCAGGAGGACCTGGGCAGAGGAGGAGGAAGGGTGCTTGCATGAAGGGACTGCATATCTGGATGAAGATGTCATAACAATGCTGGGTCACCTAGCCCGTGAGCCCACCTATCCCCCAGCACTGCTAAGGCCATCACTGACCTGTCCCCAAGTGCCACATCCATGTGGCTCAGAGATGGACACTCCCCCCATGCCCTGGGCAGTGGTGCCAGGGCTGGGCAGCCCTTTTGGGGGCTTTTGGTGTCCCAGTATTGTGAGGAGCTTTTCCTGCAAAAGGAACTGGAGCCCATCCCCTCTTGACTCCCAATAGCAGAGCTCAAAACTCCAGGCCTGTGCATCCCACTCCTGGGGGTTCCCATCTCCATGTCGATGTACTCAGCACCAACAGTGCTCGGGGGACATGCCAGCCCCTGCAGTGCCCCCCTGATTGTCCCCTCCTTGCAGCTACAAGGGGCTGGTGGCCGAGGCTCTGCGACAGCTGGTGGGGGAGGAATGCTACCGGCAGGACGAGGTGCTGCCGCCTGGGTACTGCACAGGTAATCCCCTAGGCTGTGGGCTGCCAGGTGGCATTGGGAGGCTGGGGGTGGGAGGTCATGTGGGGCAGAATGAGCTCTGGCTGCTTTGTCACTGCCTTCCCTGTTACACTGCCTTTGGGACAAAGTTCCCTGAGCCCTCCCACTGCAGAAGGGGGGTTCCCCTGTGTCTCTGCTGGTTTGGAGTCCCAGCTGGGGCACAGAGTTCCCGAGCTGTGTCCCATCAGTAGCTGATCCCTGTTCTCTCTCCCACAGACTTCCTGCTGTGGATCAACCGCTCAGGCACAGTGCTGCCTCTCTCACGTGTTCCAGCAGCTTCCAGGGCACCCCCAGCCACATCCCCCATCACCATGTCCCTGCGGTCCAGTGTCCTCGCCCTCACCTCAGATTTGCAGGACTTTGCCCCGTTTGCTGCAGAGACGCCCAGCAGCCCCCCAGGCCCCCGGGAGAGCGGCCGGGCTGGGCGGTTCCTGCCGGCGCTCTGCCCGGCCCCAGGGGGGCCCTGCTTCCAGCCCCCCTCGGACTATTACTGCGGGCTGAGCAAGGAGCCGTCCCTGGCCAGCCCGGGCAGCTCCACGCTCAGCAGCCCCTCCGAGTGCCTCTCGGCGCCGCCGCCCGGCACCCCCGACTGCTCCCCCCGCACCTCCACCGCCTCGCTCTTCCAGTTCCCCATCGGCAAAATCCTGGAGGAGGAGGAGGAGGCTGCCGGCTGCCCTGGCCAAGAGCACGGCTGCTTCCAGGGGGAGCAGGCCCAGGAGCAGCCTGAGGAGCGGAGCCCCCCAGCCAGCGAGGACGCCGGCCCCCCGCCCTCGCCGTGCCGGCCCAGCCCCAAGCGGGGCCCGGGCGAAGGGCAGCAGGGAGCCGAGGAGATCCAGAGGTACGCGCAGGGCCACGTCCTGGGTGTGTCCCCGGTCCCTTCCAGCAGGACAGCCACTCTGGCACTGCCCTGGCTCCTGCTCGCTAAGACACTCAGCCCTGGCCCCTTCCTGCCCGGAGCCATGGGGCACCCACAGACCCATGTCCCCACTGTGCTGGGTGCTGCATAGAGCTGTCCCTGCCACCAGCAGGGTCTGGGCTCAGCTGGGTGCTGCTCTTCAGCTGCCACGGTGCTGCGGAGCAGGGTCCATGGGCGGTGTGGTACTGTGGGTGGGGTGATGCTGCACTCCCTGCTGTCCCCTGTGCAGGGTGGTGCTGTCGGTCAATGACAAGTGGCACTACTGCCAGAACTCCGACATCCTGGTGGGCTCCCGGGCCATGCGGGACCGGCACCTGCGGCTGTTGGGATACTGTCTGGTGCAGGTAAGGGGGGCTGCCCCCGCCTCCTCGGGGCCAGGGGACACGGGGTGATTGGCTCAGAGCTGGCATCCCCCTGGAAGGATGGGCCCGGACCTGGCATCCCCAGTGTAAACACTCCTGTCCCTGTGAGAGGAAGCAGGGATGACTCATCCTCATGTCTCCTTGCCCTCCCCCACCCCATGCAGGACTTTTTCCATGCAGCTGGTGGGTGACACCAGCCCTGATGGAAAGCAGAGACAAGGGACAGTCTGTCCTGTGAGCTAAGACCCAACCTGAGTGAGGGGAAGGGGAGGGTGTTCAGCCCAGGCTGGCAGACACAGCCACAGGGGCAGCATTGGGTGTGGGGCCTCAGGGTGGAATCAGGTGGAGGGAACACACATGGGCCCGCGTGTGGTGACCTGTGATCCCATGTGCCAAGGGGGCATGTGGGAGGGTGGTTCACCTTCTGTGCCAGAGTGCTGCCTGCCCTGTTCCAGCCCCAGCTGTTCCCTGCCAAGTGCTGGGACTGGGAGAGCCCTCAGGTGTGCAGCTCCTTTGGCAAACACCAGGTGTTGGTTTAGGATGTGCAGCTCCCACATGCTTCTCTGTGGGTGGTTTTAGCCTGAGGATGAGTCTTTGTGAGGAAAATGGCACTGGAAGTCAGCCCTCTGTCCTGTTCACTCTTGCACTGCAGAGAGGACCAGGATTGCAGCAGTGCCTCCACGGTGCCATCCCACAGCCATTCCCAAACAGTTTCAGGCTGTGCCAGCTGCAGCTCCCTCATCCTAGAGCTCAGCAGCCCAGAGCCTCGTGTTTGTGCAGAGCTCCAGAGTCCTGTGACTGATGAGGAATCACCTGGGAGCTGCCCAGCAGTGTAGCTGGGCTGGGAGCAGGGCCAGCTCTCCCTTGAGCTGGTGTATGGGCTGGGCTGGGCTGGCCAGGGCTGTCTGTGTCACTCCTGCAGAAGGCAGAGCAGAGACCCATCTGAAGGGACCTTAAAGCCCATCCAGTGCCAGCCCCTGCCATGGGCAGGAGCACCTTCAGTTATCCCAGGCTGCTCCAAGCCCCAATGTCCAACCTGGTCTGGGACACTTCCAGGGGCAGACACAGCTTCTCTGGGCACCCTGTGCCAGGGTGTCCTCACCCTCCCAGCCAGGAATTCCTTCCCAATATCCCCTCCAGCCCTGCTCTCTGGCAGTGGGAAGCCATTCCCCATTGTTTTGTCCCTCCAGGCTCTTGACCCAAGTCCCTCTCCAACTTCTTGGAGCCCCTTTAGGCACTGGAGGGAGCTCTAAAGGGTGTCCCCAGAGCTGCCTTTTTCCAGGTGAACACCCCAAGCTCTCACCTGTGGGTTGAGGGCCTTGGAACCTTTGTTCCTCCCCTGTGCTGCCAGTGGCTGGAGCATGGGTCCCAATGACCCTCAGTCCTGCTCTGTGAGTGCTGCTGGTGCTCTCAGGGCTGTTGAACCCACAGGGTTTGCAGCCTCCCCAGTCCCCTGTCACCTTTCATGGAGAGTGCTGGCAGGGGCTCGAGGGTGGGGTGAGGCTTGAGGTTCCTCCCTCTGTGTACCTGCAGCACCTGTCCAGGGCTGAGCTCAGGCTGGATGAGCCTGGAGCTGGGCACTGTCTGCACTTCCCGTGCCATTGTCCACACTTGTGTCCGTGCCCTCCTCCTCCAGGGAGGGATCTGTGTCCTGGTTCTTCCTCCCACCACCACAGAAGGCTGAGTGGGGCGGGGGGCTGGAGGTACTGGGGATATGTGTGGGGCCATGCTGTCACCACTCTAACATAGTCCCTGTCCCCTCACAGCTGCCCTACACGGAGCTGGAGAAGGTGAGTGGCATCGAGGAAGCCAAGCACTACCTGCGGCAGAAGCTGAGGGAGCTGCGCTTCTGAGGGACGGATCCGGGGGGTGTGGGGGGCCAGGTGGGTGCTGCCAGCCCCTTCCCCTGTGCAGGGGGATATGGAGCTGCCCCCCATCCCGGGGGGTCAGGGGGATATGGAGATGTTCCCCATCTTGGGGAGCCAGGCTGTGGGGCCAGGCTGTGGGCACTGCTCCTGCTGTGGGGCGGGGGGAGTGTGAGATTATTTATTGCCGTTATGGGGGGCCAGGGTGTGACTTGGGGGTGCCGGGGGGTGGGGGGAGTTACTGGGGCAGGTCCCTCATGGCCCCCCTGCCCGGCTCTGCCACTTCAGCCTGGTCTATTGCTGCTCTTGGGCCTGGCCTGGGCACTGGGGGCTGTCCCTGTGTCCCCAGCACGGCTGCTGGGCTCTGGGGGCTGTCCCTGTGTCCCCAGCACGGCTGCTGGGCCGGGCGCTGGGCCTGGCCCCTCCGGGGGCCCGGGGGGCTGCAGTGGATCGTGTGCAGGGCCGGGAGCGGGTGTGCACATGGGGCTGTTCCCAGGGCCTGGGTCTGGAGGAGGGGGGTGTCAGGGAAGGGGGAACTTTCCAATAAAACTGGTGAAAAGTGTGCAAAGTCCGGTCTCTTTATTAGTTGAAGGCAGTGGGGGGCCCCAGCCCAGTAGCCCCCCAGGGACTGCTCGGAGCAGGCCACCCTCGGCAGGGGGGTCCCCCAGAGCGCTGTGCTCGGAATAAAGCTGTTTATTGCCTTTGAATTGCCTGTTCCATAAACCCCGGGGGCTTCGGCCGACGCCTGAGGGTGGGGCGGGAGCCGAGGGGCTGCTGAGGGGCCAGGGGGCCCTGTCTCGGGGAGCCCTGTCCCGGGAGGGCCCTGTCCCGGGGAGGGCCCTGTCCCGGCGGGGGGATTCCTGTCCCGGGGATTCCTGGCCCGGGGAGCCCTGTCCCGGGGGTTCTGTCCCGGGAGGGCCCTGTCCCGGGAGGGCCCTCTCCCGGGGGGTTCTGTCCCGGGGCACGGGCAGCAGGGGTCCGAGGGGCTGAGCCTGGGGCCGGCGTCTCTTTGGCAGTGCCCCCGAGGGCCTGGGGGGCGCAGGGCCCCGTCCCGCGGGCACGGCCCCACAGCCGCTGCCCCGGCCCCGCACGGGGCTCCGGCCGCGCCCGGCGCCCACCGCCAGCCGTGAGCCGCCGGCGCCCTCACACCGGCATCGGCATCTCGTTGTACTCGTCCACACCTTCCCGCTCGTCCAGGATGGGCTCGGCCTCGGCTGCGTCCAGCTGCGGGACACGGCGGCTGAGGGGTGGCCAGGGCCCCCCGGTAGCCCCCAGGAGCCCACCGCCCACCGGAGCCCACTGCTCCCCGCCCCCCGGGGCCCCCCGCCTCCCCGTGGGGACAAGAGACGCCGCCACTTACACACTTCATTTCCCGGTCGGTGAAGATGCGGCTGAGTAGGCACATGCGGAGCGGCACCGTGAGGATGAGGATGAAGGGGAAGGCGAGGGAGGCCACAGTGGACATGACAGCCCAGAGCACGGCCAGGCAGGCCAGCTGCAGCCCGGTGAACAGGTGCATGCGCAGCGTGCGCACCTGGGCACAGAGGGGTGTCAGAGCTGGGGCACTGTATTCCCCCCCCCCCACTGCGGGCACAGCTTTGCCGGGGCACCCACACCCCCAGACACGGCCCCCCGAGTCCCCACTCTGTCCTCCTGTGCTCCCTAAACCAGGCTCTGCCACAGCCTGTCCTGCAGACACTGCAGTGCTCCCACGCAAGGGTACCCCAGCCTGGCTGCTGTCCCAGACAAGGGTCCTGCCCCAAGGATCCTGCCCAGGCCCCCTCCCCACCTTTTTGACATAGGTGACATCAGGGTGGTGCTTGGGGGGCATCAGCAGCAGCTGCAGGCGCTCGTAGAACTGGATGCCGTTGAGGGAGGTGACGCCCATGTAGAGGAAGATGCCGAAGAGCACGGCCAGTGGGATCTGCCGCAGCAGGTCCCCGATGACGATGGACAGCCCTGGGCCAGAGCAGTGTCAGCCTGGGGAGGGGGCTCAGCACAGCCCTCCAGCCCCACCTCCCCCTGCCCACTTAACCCGCTCCCACGGGGAGGGTCCCACATCCCTGTGTCCACTGGGGACAGGATGGCCACACCAATTTGGCCGGGGCTCAGGATGCCCCATCTCCATTCCCCACGCTGCCCCCTCCCCACTAGAGCCCCCCACAGCTCCCCAGGCCCCCTGTCCACTGCACTGCAGTCCCCCCAGGACCCGAGGCCGGACCTACCGACCAGCACGGCCACCAGCAGCCCAGTGACCCGCTGCTCCTTAACCTCCTGGATCTTGGGCTTGTCCCCAGGGGCCACGGCCTTGCTCATGACGGTGAGGGCGTTGGCGTGGGTGACGGAGCGCACGGTGGCTGCGGCGAGCCAGGGCAGCCCAAAGAGCGCGAAGAAGCCGCCCATGGCCACGATGAGCAGGAGGTCGAGGTGGAACCCGGAGCCCTTCTGCAGCATCCGCTCCTTCTTGCTAATGATCAGCCTGGAACCAGGGCAGACAGTTGGCACAGCAAGGGCTCCCCCTGCCCCACCAATGCCCCCTGCCCGCCCCCAGTGCACTCACGTGGTGATCTGCGTCTCCATGAAGATGAGGATGAAGACGAGGATGGCGGGGAGGCCGCTGGCCACCATCATCCACACGGGGAAGGCACTCTGCACACCCAAGGGATTGATCACCCAACCCCGCTTGTCTGGGGCTGTCACCGAGAACCCACTGGGCACACTCAGCTTCTGCAGGGGGAGGGGGAGACAAATGCTGAGAGAGCACTGGCTGTGCCCCATAGAGTGAGGGGACCCCCAGGAGCCAGACTCAGAGGTCAGATGCTGGCACCGAGCAGGTGCAGCCCTGCTGGGAGCAGATGGAGCTGCTGACCCGCAGTCAGGACAGTGGGATGGGCAACAGGTGTCCCTAGGAGGGTGTGGGGTTAGGCGTGCTGCCCAGGCAGTGGATGGGTGGCTGCTCACCTGTGTGTAGGTGTCCTGGATGCTGTAGTCCACCAGCACCATCACCAGGATGGCGATGGGCACCCCAAAGTCCCCAATGAGCCTCCGGATCTGGGGGAACACCAGTGCCAGCCTGGCCACAGCCCTCCTGGTTCACCCCAGGCCCCCTGGGCTCGTCCCAGCCCCCCTGGTCTCACCCCAGCCCCATGGCCCCCAGGCTCAGCCCAGCCCCACGGACCCCGTGCTCAGCCCAGCCCCCTGCCCCACGGCTGTCCCCACGCACCCGTCCGGGGAAGAAGCGGCTGTTCTTGAACTTGCGCAGGAAGAAGGCGATGAAGAAGGTGCCAGCCATGAGCACGAGTGAGAGCAGCGCCGTGTTGGGCTGCCCCGTGACCTTGGTGACACCGCGGGCAGTCGGGCTGGTGGCCAGGGCTGTGGTGTTGGCCACGGCCGCAGTGCCGTTGCCCCAGGCCTCAGCCGAGCTGTTGGCGCTCAGGCAGCCGTGCAGTGGGTGCTCTTGGAAGATCTGGAGCAGGAGGATAGGATGTTCAGCCCCATCCTGCCTGGCCCTGCCCCAGCCCCCCCCGGCTCACCCCCACAGCTCACCTTGGCCAGCTTGGAAAAGGTCTCATAGATGAAGATGAGGGAGATGAGAAAGGCAAAGATCTCCTGGGTGAAGCGGGAGACAAAACGCACCAGGAAGCTGCCCTCAAAGGCCACCATGACCAGCACGATGAGGATGAGCCAAAAGCCGATCCAGACACGCCCCACCAGGTACTCCAGCTCGTTGGACGTGCAGAACTGCCCAGCCGTGCAGACAGATGGACAGACAGGTGTCAGGATAGCCACAGGGCTGGACAGAGCCCTGGGCAGTAGGGCAGAGCCCTGGCAGGAGGACGGTGGGGATATCTGCCCCAGGCAGTGGGGCTGGGGTGGGGGTGTCT
The DNA here is from genome assembly GCF_027477595.1 of Haemorhous mexicanus. Taxonomy (NCBI): domain Eukaryota; kingdom Metazoa; phylum Chordata; class Aves; order Passeriformes; family Fringillidae; genus Haemorhous; species Haemorhous mexicanus. Next base: position 354,746 of record NC_082341.1, read on the forward strand.
CCCCAGCCCCCAGGGCAGACCCCAGCAGCTCACCGTGAAGAAGGCTTCCTCAAAGACGAGCAGTGGCCCCGAGAAGCCGATGACAAGCAAGGGCTGAGCACCCAGCAGGCAGAAGAGGACACCCTGCAGCGACGTGGAGATGATCAGCTCCGACACCCCGATCAGGTCCTGCGTCTTCTCCCCTGCGGCAGCACAGGCTCAGGCACACCATCAGGATGGGCCCTCGGTCACGGCCCTGCCCGGCAGCACACACAGCAGGCAGCACCAGCACCGCTGCAGCCCCCCGCAGCTGCAGCACACCCGCACTCACCCAGCAGCCCCCCGCAGCTGCACCACTCCTGCAGCTGCAGCACACCCGCACTCACCCAGCAGCCCCCCGAAGGTGATGGCGGGCGACAGCGCAGCGAAGTAGATGAAGATGACGGCAGCAATGCACTGGGGGTCCAGCGCGTCACGGAAGTCGCTCAGGTAGTGGGGGTACCTCCGCCGCACGTCCCGGATCAGCCCCCCGAAGGGGCGGCCCGTGCGCCTCAGGGGGTCGTCGTCCTCCTCGGCCTCGTCCTCCACCACCTTCAGCTTCAGCAGAGCTGGGGGCAAGAGGATGCACAGACAGACAGACAGTGAGACCCCAACAGCTGGCACACCCCAAACCCTGCCCTGGCCCAACCCCTGGCCCTGGCACCTTTCTCCTCAGGGGACTTGGGCTCCAGCAGCAGCCTCCGCTCCTGCTCCATCCTCTTCTTCAGCATCTCGCGCTGGAAGTGGGCGACGCTGCGCAGCAGCTCCTCGCCCTGCACCTCGGAGGGCGGCAGCACCACGCTGCAGTCCAGGAACTCATTGATGGCATTCAGAAGGTCGTGACGGTCGTCAGCCAGGTAGGCAGCCTCGTGGAATTGCTGGGGGGCCATGGCAGGGTCAGTGCCCACACCACAGCTCTGTGGCTCCTGAACCCGGTACCACGCAGCCCTGAGCCCACAGCCTCAACATGGCCCTGGTCCTGGCACGGCCCTGAGCCCCCAACCCTGGCAGAGCCATGGCCCCCACCCCAACACGGCAAGGCTAACTGGCATCCTGGCAGGCCCCAAGCTCCCTAGCCCCAACAGGACTCCAAGCCCTCATCCTGGCATACTTCTGAGACCCCAGCATTGGCATAATCTGAGCCCTCCATCCCATCCCATCTGAGTCCTGAACTGCCTGCCCCATTACAGCCCCAAACCCCCAGTCCAGTGGTGTCTCAAGACCATAGTCCCAGCATGACCCTGAACAGGGACCTTGTCGGACATGAGGGTGGAGATGGAGCGCCCAATCTCATGATAGTCCATGTGGGTGCTGCTGGGGCCCAGCAGCACGAAGAGGAACCGCACAGGGACGGGCACCTCCAGCACCGCGTCCAGCTCCACGGCCTCCTGCAGCCGCACAAAGGCCATGGTGGGCTGGTCCAGGAACTCCACACAGCCTGGGGGGCACAAGGGGCACAGGGGTCACCAGGGTGCCTGGCAAGCGGTGCCCACACCCCTGGCCTGCCCACCGCTCCATACCCACGAGCACCACTGTGGCCTCAGCGTTGTCCGGGATCTTCTCCAGCAGCTTCAGCTCGTGTTTCGACTTGGAGCGAGTGATGCCGGCCGGGGGTGTGGGAGTGAGGACCTCCCTCTGTGGTGACAGAGTGGGGGACAGGAGTCAGGGCCCTTCCCCATGGCACGGGCAGGGCTGGGGGGCTGCGTCACCCACCTCCCGCTCCACGTCAATGCGTGTATCGTGCTCTCCGGCGTGGCCAGCGATGAGGGGCTCGGTGACGGCCGGCTCGCTGCCCTCAGCCACGTGGTTGGTGCTGTGGTGGTGCATGAGCAGGGAGCCCAGGCTGCCCGCCGAGATGTTCCGTGGGAAGGAGAACTCCTTCTCGTCGCTTGGGTGGCTGCAGGACAGGGCCAGGGCTGTCCGTGGTGGCCCAGTTGCACAGCCATTGCCAGGATCCCAGGGACAGCATCAGCCCCACAGCTCAGGGAGCACAGCCCAGGGACAAGGGGCTGTGTCCATGCCCCTCATGCACACCTGTGCTTGAGCAGCAGTGCCCGCAGCACGTTGGCACGGTCCTCAGCCCGGATCTGGTCCGTGATGACCATCTGCTCCACCACCTGGTGAGCCACCCCCGGCAGCGTCTTTTGGTCCAGGTCCAGGAGCACGGCCCCTGGACAACAGAGTGGGTGCTGAGGCCAGCAGGGACAGGACCCCACTTCACCATAGTCCCACAGGGTGGTCCCCTCCTCCCTACCGTGGGCCAGGGTCTTGCGGAGCTCCAGGAGGCTGCGGAAAGAGAGGGAGGCCACGTGTGGCTTGCCCCAGCGGTCTGTCTCCTCCTCCACGTCCTCCTCAAACTTGATCCAGCGCGCCGTCTCCTTCCACTGCAGCTCCTGGTTCTTGTCCACCACCAGCTCGTTCAGCTCCACAAACACCTGCAGCACAGCTGGGTCAGTGCCGGCACCCCAGGGCCCGTCCCTGCCCGTGCCCTGCCCGTGCCCTGCCCAGGACCCCGCACCTCGTGGGGCTGCCGGTCCTGCTTGCGCTGCCGCGTGCTGGGCTCCTTGTGGTCCTTGCTGACGTGCACCACCTGTGCCTTGGCGCTCTTCCTCACCAGGTGCCGGCGCACGCCCGGCACGTCCTCGAAGCGGTGACCTGAGGGGGTCAGCGATGGGGGGTGTCCAGTCTGCATCTCAGAGCCCAGCACAGGGGACACTGAGCCCTCAGATGTGGGGCCCTGCATCTCAGAGCCCAGCACAGGGGACACTGAGCCCTGGCATGGGCAGCCGTGGAGCTGTGGGATGTATCCTGCCTGGGATAGCTCAGGGCAGAGCCATCATCCCACTGCTGGGGGCAAGCGCTGCAGCTTTGGGGGCTCACTCGGTCACCGCCAGCAATGCCACCAATCGAGGTGGCTCCTGGCACTGGGGTCACCTGCTCCCTATGTTCCAAGGCCCACCCATGGCCACTGGCACATGGGCTCTGCCCTGGCTGTGCTCCCCTGGGAGCTCCACAGCAAAAGCATCATCCGCCACCCTGAGAGTCCTGCGCTGTGAATCCCTGGGGCTGCTGAGTGCCCAGGGGAGCAACCACCACTGCTACTGCTGTCACTGGCTCCAGCTGCCCCGGGCCCAGCTCCTGGCCACATTCCAAAGGGACTCGGCCCAGCACCCACACCAGGGATGGGTCCCCTGTGGCTGTGCCTCGCACTGGGAGCAGGGTCAGTGCCTGCGCCCAGCCCAGCTTGGCTGCAGCCACAAGGCAACCTGGCACTACCAGCCCCACCATCCCAAACCCACCAAACCCAGCCCCGCGCCACTGTCCCGGCCCACTCGCTCGACACAGAGTGGCCACCAGGGCAGCCCCAGGGGCACAGCCCCCACTCACTCTTCATGTAGTCCAAGTCAGCCGAGGCCAGCGTCTGTGCCTCCGACTCGTCCGTCGGCATCTTCTGGTAGCGGTCCTGCTCTGCAGCCGTCATGCTGCCGATGCAGCGCCGCTCGTGCAGGTTGTAGCTGCGGTGCCCCGGCTGCGACTTTGGCGCAGGGCGGCCCGGGGACCCGGCCTCGGCAGCTGCGCCCTCCCCCAGAGCCCCCTGCTCTGCATCAGGGCTGCAAGGCAGGAGCCCAGCTCAGTGCTGAGCCCTGCTCTGCACCCCAGTCCTACCACGGGGCAGCCAGAGGATGCTGCCTGCTCCCCAAGAGCCCCGCTATGGCTCAAACCAGCTCACCTGCTGGCCGGGGCTTCCTTCGGGGCCGTGCCCCCTCGGGGCTCAGGGGAGGAGCTGGGCAGTGTCGCGGGGGCCGCTGGCTCCTCTGCCTGCCGGTCGGTCGCCTCATCCTCCTGCAAGAAGAACTGGGGGGGCAGCGGGTGAGCCGGCTGCTGGGGAGTCGTGTCTCCCCGGCCATGGCAGCACCTGCCTCAGCTCTGCTGGTGCCCAGCTGTGCCCAGGCACGCTGAGCCAGGGGGGCTCAGCGCTGCCCCCACCCCAGCCCTGCCCTCACCTGCACTGCCTCGGCCGGCCCGGGCTGCCGCAGCTCCTCCGCCGACCGCTCAGTCTCCGTGTCGCACGCGTCATCCTCATCCTCCTCAGCCTCCTCGATGGTGGGGGTCTCTCCGGGGACAGAAGCACGCCGGGCCTTCTTTTTGCCCTTTTTCGAGATCCCCTTCTTGCGGCGGGCGTCAGAGGGCAGGTGCGTGGAGAGCGGGTGGTGGATGTGGTGGGACGACTGGCGGTGGTCTGGGGGGGATCGGGAGTTGGTGCTGTGTTCCCTTCCCATTTCCTGCCAGCTCCCCACTCCCTGCTTGCCCCCTGTCCCCTCCCTGCCCGTTCCCTGCTCCGTGCCCGCCCTTGGCCCCGCTCACACTCGAAGTCTTCCTCGCCGTAGCTGCGCCCGGCCTCCTCGGCGTTGCGGGGGTGAGCGTCGTTCAGGATCTCCTCGAAGCGCTCCACGCCCAGGGCCTTGTTCAGGTCCTTCTCCTCCTCCTCCTCCCCGAAGGCAGGTGAGCCGGCGCCCAGCGCCTCCTGCTCGGGCTGTGGGCCGGCAGCAGGGATGAGCGGGCACACGGCAGCGCTGGCACCGCCACCCGCCGCGCCAGCGACCCCAGCGCGCCCCGGCCACGCAGCCCCGCGAGATGGCTGCCCTGGACGGGGCTGGGCACCCCTGCATCATTCGCACCGCACGCACCCCCGCGCTGTGAGCTGGTGTCACCTCCACGTGCCACAGCAGCCCAGCTCCAGGCCCTGGGCTGTGCCTCGGGTATCCCCTGCCCTGCTCTCCTGTGCATGGGACCCAGCACCCCCAGTGCGGTGTCCCTGGACAGCCCCAGCACCCCCAATGCTGTGTCCCTGGACAGCCCCAGTACCCCCAGTGCGGTGTCCCTGGACAGCCCCAGCACCCCCAGTGCGGTGTCCCTGGACAGCCCCAGCACCCCCAGTGCGGTGTCCCTGGACAATCCCAGTACCCCCAGTGCTGTGTCCCGGGACAGTCCCAGCACCCCCAGTGCTGTGTCCCTGGACAGTCCCAGCACCCCCAGTGCGGTGTCCCTGGACAGCCCCAGCACCCCCAATGCTGTGTCCCTGGACAGCCCCAGTACCCCCAGTGCTGTGTCCCTGGACAGCCCCAGCACCCCAGTGCTGTGTCCCGGGACAGCCCCAGCACCCCCAGTGCGGTGTCCCGGGACAGTCCCAGCACCCCCAGTGTGGTGTCCCTGGACAACCCCAGCAGGCCCAGCGCAGTGCCCCGGGGCCGTCCCCCCCCCCCCCCCCCCCAGTGTGGTGCCCCGTTGCCCCCCCCCCGCCGAGTGCTGTCCCAGCCCCTGACCCGCAGAGTCCCCGGCTCTGTGCCCCCCGCCCCGGGCTGCCGCTGCCCCAGCCGGGGGGTGCCGGGGGCAAGGGTGGGCTCGGGGGGAGGGGCTGCGGGGGCAGGGGGCGGGGCTGGGTGCGGGAGGGGATGTGGGGCTGGGGGCGCAGAGGGATGTGGAGGGTGCGGGGGGGGGTTGTGGGGGTAACGCGAGACCGGGGCTTGAGGGGACACAGGGGATACGGAGCTGGGGTGGATGCGGAGGATGCGGGGCTGGCGGTTGCAGGGGCTTGCTGGGAGAGTGCGGGAGGGACTGCGGGGGCTGCGGGGGGCGCTTCCCCGGCCGGTCCTACCTGAGTCATGGCGGAGCCGCTCCCTCCGCAGCTCCCGCAGCGCTTTATCGGAGCGGCGGGACCGGCCGGGGATGGGGCCGGGGGGTGGGGGGAGAGCGAGGGGGGGGTCGGGGGAGGGAACCGGGGGGGCGGCGGCTCCGTCCCGGCCTTGCCAAATATTGACGGAGCCGCCTCGCGCCCGTCTCAAGGTGACGGAGAACGCAGAGGGCACCGGCGGCACCGCGGCACCGGCGGCGGCCCCGGAGCGACCGCCCCCCCCCTTCCCCGGAATGCACCGACTCTCCCCGGGATGCACCGGGCCCCACAGGATGCAGCGGCCCCACTCGGGATGCGCCGATCCCCCCGCCAACTCCGGCCCCTCGGGACGCACCAACAGCCGGGACGCACCAGCCCCTCCCGCCGAGCCCCGGCCCCCCGAACCACCGGCTCCCCGGGCCCAGCTCGGATTGCACCTGGAGGGCAGCGACCCCACGGCCAAGCTCCCATCCCCCGGGGCTGCACGGACCCCCGGTAAATCCCCCCCAGCCTTGCACCCCTCAGCCCCTGCGGGGGCTGCACAGCCGAGCCCCCCACCACGGCCCTACATAGTGATCCCAGGACCCCCGGAGTGGGGGATCAAGCACCCCAGGCACCAGGGTCTGCCTGCACGGACACCCCCGGGCAGCCGGGGGGGAGCTCCCAGGACCCCAAGTGGGCACCCCAGAAGCACTTGCGGGTGCAGGGCTGTGCCATGGCCACCCCACATGAACCCCAGCCCAAGTATCCGGTTTGGGCACAGGTGCCCCATACCCGTCCCCACTGCACGGTGAGCCCTGGGCCCCCCAGGGGGAGTTACCCGGAGGGTGATGCAGGGGGTGACCCAGGTGATGGCCCATGCCACCCCATCACACCCTGGCACACAGGGGCTGCCACGTGATGGCAGCGGTGGCATCAGACCACATCCTGCACCTGCATCCCCCATTCCTGCCACATTCCTCCCACCATCCCGTGCCCCCTTTGATCCCCCAGACCCCCGAGCCCCTTTGGCCATGGCCCCATGTCCCCAAACCTGCCGGGCTCCGTCCTGCACCCCAGCAGCACCCACCCCACCTTTGTCGGGCACCTGGCATTACCGTGGCACAGGTGGGCACGGTGCCCTGGTTTGGCAGCGCAGAGAGAACCCCCAGAGCCCCCCTAGGCCGCAGCTTACCCAGGAGGAACTCCATTAGGATGGGGCCAGTCCCATCCCCGGTCACGTGTGGGCAGCAGGGCTCGCCAACAGCACCGGGCGGCCGCGGCGTGACACGGGGCTCAATCATTAACTCGGCCGGGAACCGTCGCCAGAGCAGCGCTGGCACTGCGGGCACCGCCACGGCCGTGCCACCGGCGGCGCTGGCACCGTGCCGGCCCCAAGGGCGCCCTCCACCCTGGCACAGCTGGCCTGGCCTGCCCCGGGGGCTGAACAATGGGGCAGGTGCCGCACAGCACTGCCAGCACCCCACAGCCCTGCCCCACACCTCAGCGAGGGGCTGGGGTAGGTGCAATGGGCACTGCCAGCACCCCAGAGCCCCGCAGTCGGGCATCCTCCCGGTGCACCACGGCGGCAGGGGCTGTGCCATGACACCCGTCACCCCTCCAGGCACCGTCAGAGGCTGCAGCCTCTCACCCCCCCAGGCTAGGCCCACCCCGCTGTGGCACTTACGCTCTGGAAGGCCGAGGAGACAATGTGGTGGAGCTCGGAAGACACCTGGGAATGGGTCATGGCGCTGGCACGGCCCCCTGCACGGCCGGCTTAGCCCTTTTCCTTCTCGCGGGGGCTCAGGGGACGCTCTCGGGGCAGCATAACCTGGGGGCACACAGGGCGATCAGGGGGTGCCCCCGAGCCGTGCCGCAGGCGGGGGCCGGGGCTGCCCCTCCTCGGGCTGCGCTGGCTCCGGGCTGGTTTGTCTTGGCCACCGGCTGGAATGGGAGAGCTGCGGCCAAGACAAACGCCGGGAGGGGAGCGGAGTCGGGGCAGCGGGACCCCGGGCAGGCACCCAACCCTGCGGGGGTGCAGGCAGGGTGCCAGACTCGGGGGGCACAGCAGCTCCCGACCCTCCCGAAAGCCCACACCCCTCTCCCATTTCCCCAGCCCGACCTAGCTTCCACCCACGTTTGCCCCTTGGCAGCTCCCCGGGCCCCGCGCTGACCCCTCTGTCACCAGCGTGCCGGGTTTATTGCCACGGGAGGTGGCCCACGTGACGGGGGGGACCGAGGAGGGTGGTGACGGATGACTGCGTCTCACATGGGTGGCATCACCGTCCTCGTCACCGTCACCGCTGGGGTGCCAGCACGGTGGCCGTGGTGAGGCTCGAGGAGTTGCGCCTCAGTGAATCCGGAGGCTGCGGCTCCGAGCCTCACCACAGCCCTGAATCCCACCTATTCCCAAAATACGGTGCTACCCTGCTCCGGCTTCTCCCTAATCCCCACTCCCGTCCGGGGCCGGAGCCAGCACATCCACATTCCAGCAGGCAGATTATCCGCCCTGCCACGCCGCTCTCCTGGGGCGCCCGCCAAGCCGCCGCCAGCATTCAACCCCCCCCAAATTCAGGATGGGACCCTCCCACGGGGGGAACGCGGGGCTGGGCCACCACCTCGCTGGGTGCACAGGACGGTGTCGCCGCTGTGGGCACTAAGCAGCTTTTTGGGCTTAATCTCGTGGGCAGCTCGGGATTAGTTTGGGAACACACTGGGATTGTTCTCGGGAGCGTCGTGCTTTCACCAAAACACCCAAAAAGGTGGTCCTGGCCCCCAGGTGCCACAACAGGGACCCGGCGGGATGGTGACACTGGGGACATGTGGCTCCTGGGAGCCAGGGGCATGACCCCGCTGGAAAGGATGACGGACCGCTGGGGGGGCATAGGGGACACTTCTGCTTTCCATTGCAGTCGCTGAGTCACGGACGAGTGGTGGCCGGGAACGGCTCAGGGCTCGTGCCAGCCCTGTGGAAAGGGGCCAGAACAAGCCTTGATTGGTGCCCTGTGGCCAACCCCACTCCCAGGACGCTCTGGCACCCTGGGATGGGGAGACGGGTCCAGAGCAGACACCCCAGGACAGTCCCACCGTCACCACACGGCTGCAGCGCCGCCACCTCGCCCTCCTGCCGGGCAGAAGGGTCAGGACACACACCCGAGGCCATGGCGGCGACAGGACCGTGCCGGTGGCGGTGCTGGCGCTGCCACCAGCCGCGCCCCGCGCGCGGCCCCGCAGCACAATGGCCTCTTGTGCGAGGCCGGGCCGCCCCGATAAGCGGGGCAGGACCGCGCTCCCGGGCGGCTGCCAGCCCTGGCCGCGCTGGGAATGACCTGTCGCTGCCACGGGCGCTCAGCGCCGCTGCCACGGCCACTCCCGCGCCGCCGGAGTCACATTCCTGGGACCGGCCCTGGCCTGCCTGAGCTGCTGAGGCGATTAGAGGGCTCGGCCCTGGCCCCACACTGCCTTGGGGCTGCCCCAGAGGGCCCAGAGCTCCTGGACCCAGCCTGTGCCGGGACCCACCTCTGGCACCGCCAGCACCGGGCTGAGCACAGTGGGAAGTGGGACAAGGGTGCTGGCATTCACAGCGGGATATACGTGCCCACACCTGGACAATGATGTCCTGGACAGCCTGTCCACACCGGGACAACCACATCTGTACTGGGACAATCACATCCTGGGCAGCCACAACAGGACATCCTGGACAATCACAGCCAGGACAACCACGTCCACACTGAGGCACCCACGTCCTGGGAAGCCATGTCACACTCCACACCAGGACAACCACGTCCATAGCACAGAGCCAAGACCCCATGAGAAGAGACAAGACTGGGGGTGGGGGACCCCCAGGGCAGCAAGTGTCCTCCTGCCCACTCTGCCATGCCAGTGCCCCACTGGCAGTAGCACCATGACTCCTGCCAGAACATCCCCTGCCACCACCGTGACACCTGGCAGATCCCTGACATGGGCTCAGTGCACACACATGTGCCACCCATGCTTGTGCCCACATTGGCATCAAGGCTGATGGTGACGCCCATAGCTCGTTCCCCAGCCTTAGTGGTGACACCAGCTGTCCCCTTGGTGACAAGGAACAGCACACCGTGTCTGCTTGGCCTCTCTGCTGGCAGCACCCTCCAGCACAGCATGTGCCAGGAAGGAGGAATGGCTGGGGCAAGGCCAGCACAGCTCAGGCTGTGCCCATTGCCTGGGCAGATATGTCCACGGAACAGGGAAGTCAGGAGACCCCCAGTTCCCTGAACCCCAAAATGAAGGAGCCCTAGTGGGTGCCCCAGCACTCTGCCCACCCCCAAAGATGGGAGGACCCCAGCTCCCTGCAGCCCCTTGCTCCCTGCCCCATCTCACCTGGCTGCTCCGGGAAACCCCTGGGTGTCATTGGCACCCAGTGTACCCCCAGATGCCACCCAGCAGAAGCACTTGGGAGCCTGCAGCCCCTCATCACACGGGACAGAGCCAGGCCAGACACCACTGGCTCGCACCCGGCAGAACTTCACATGCTGAAACTTCAGAAACCAACACCAAAAATGTTCACCTCCCCCCTGCCCACACCCCTGTCCAGGACCTCAAAATCACCGGATCTGGAGATGAGTCACAGCTCTGCACCCACATGGTGCCACTACCGCGGTCATTGCCACTGTCACCGATATGCCAGGACACCCTCCACCACCCCTCTGCCGCCACAGAGAGGCCAGGACCCCCCCCACGCAGCACCAGACCTGCAAGAACCTCCTGCCACTGTCCCTATCCCAGCCGCAGGAGAGGACAGGCACAGCTGCCCCCACAGTCCTGTGGGGACCCGCACCAGCACTGACAGCTTGGTCCCTGCAGGATGGGATCGTGGAGGGGTGCTCCGGCCACAGGGACAGCCTCTCTGTCACCTGCGGCAGGGCTGGACGCCGCCCATCCACCCTCGGCTGTCGGAGTCCACCGGGGAGGTGTCGCTCCCGCTGTGCCACCCCCGGTCCCCGCACAGGCTCGACCCCACTCACCCCATCACCCGCCGAGCCGCTCTGCCAAGGCTCCAGCAGCTCCCCCGGCCGGGGTCCTGCCCGGCGGGAAGGACCGGGACCCCCGGCCCGGCGGGGGCGACGCCGGTCCGGAGCAGGAGAGCGGGCAGCGGCGCCGTGCCCGGGGCTGCCGAGCGCTGCCCGCAGTTTTATACCGGCTCCGGAGGAAAACAACCCGCGGGAACTGCGGCGGGAGCGCGAGCCTTTGTTCCGTGGAGCAGCCCGGATCCAAACAGTGAAGCGCTGCCAAGTCCTCCGCCGTGGCTCCCTTGGCGACCTCACTCCCGCCCCAGGCGTCTTTGGGGACACGGGAGACACGACCCCCTCGGTAAGGGCAGGGTCCCCCCTCGGGGAGGGCTGCGCCCGCCCACCCCCTTGGCCTGACGCCCCTGGAATGCCCCAGCGCGGCGCCCTCGGGCAGCCAGCCCGGCCCTGCGGCCGCCCCGTCCCGTCTAATGACAGGCTGTGATGTGGGGGCTGAAACGGGGACAGCGCGGGGACACGGCTCCCACGGTCCCCTCCCTTCCGCCGGCTGGGACGGCGCTCTCAGGCAGGGTGGCACCCGGGTCACCCTCAGCCCTGCCCGGGGCACAGGAGGTGTCCCAGGCCGTCCTTTGGACCCTTCCGGCAGCCCCATCTCCTGCAGCGTCGCCGCCCGCCCAGCACAGGTGACAAAGCAGGTACAGAGCTCCCCGAGCCCCGGCAGCGGAAGGGCTGCCGGCGGGGAGGCGCAGGCGCCGGTGCCAGCGGATCGTTAGAACGATCAAATCCCGGTTTTTTGGCAACCGCTTGAAGTGGTGCAGCGACCCCGAAGGGCTCGACAGCAGGTTCCAGCTGGAGCCCCCTCCGTGCGGGGACGGGGCAGGCACGGAGCCCTTCCCGCGGCACTGGGAGCTGCCAACAAAATTCCACTGCGGAGCGATCCCAAATCCTGACACCGTACCGAAGAGCAAAAGGGTCTCTGCAGCTGGCGAGAGGCAGCCACAGGCAACGCAGCCCCCAAAACCTTCTCCCAGCCCAAACCTGCTGCCCCCTCCCTGGGGAGCGCTCCGGGGCGGCGGGAGCCCACGCTCCGTGGGAGAGCCCCGGGCTGGAGCCGTGCCCGGCGTTGCTCAACCCCGGATGGTTTCGCAAGGGGCAGTGCCCCGGCACCCGACGGCTCTCAGCGGGCACCGGGCGGCTCCCCGGGCCCCTCGGAGCCTCCGTTCCGGGGAGCAGGACGGTGGAGGGTGGCCGGATGACCCCAGAGCCCTTCCTGGCCCTGAGGACCCCTCGGAGCGCTGCGCTCGCGGGGAGCGGGTGGGTGCGGGGTGCTCCGGACATGTGACAGGGACACAGAGCGGGTCCCCAGCCCGCGTCACTCACCTGCCGAGGGCTGCCGGGCTCAGGCGCCGCGGGGCAAGCGCATGGAGCGGCCTCGCTGCAAGAGAGGGACGAGGATGGGTGAGGGGTCCTGGCTCCCGCTGCCCCCGGGATCCAGCGTCACCCCGAGAGCGGGGCCGGAGTCCCCCGGGACCGCCCCGCACGGAGCTCCGGGGCGGCGGGGAGGGGCCGGGGTTCAGCGCCCCGGGCAGCATCGCTGCCGGCCGGGGGGATGGTGCCGGGGTGTCCGGGAGGGGTCCCGGGGTGCCGGGGATGCCCGGGCTGGGTATCGCTCCACCTGCAGCCGAAGGAGCCAAGGCACCCGGAGCATGTGCCGGGAGAGCCCGAGTCCCGGGACACGGCACAGCCGCCCTGAACCCCCGCAGCGCGGCAGGGGCCCCGGGAGGAACCGGGGGAAGCAGAGCCGCGGCCGCGCCGGGACCTGGGGTTGCCCGGGCGGGGCAGGACGGGACCGGGACCGGGAGCGGGACCGGAGCTGCCGCGGGCGGGGCGGGAGAGGAGGTAGTGGAGGGGGCTCGGTGAGAGCAGCGTGCGGGGAGCGGGGACGGCACCGACTGGGACGGGCGGCACCGGGAGGGTAGGGGCACTGGGACGGGACCGGGACCGGGACCGGGACCGGACCAGCCGTGCTGCGCCCCGCCAGCCTCACCGCCTCCGTTCACGATCCCGCTGCCGGTGCCGCTGCTTACCGAACAGTCCAGCCGCGCCGGGCGGGTCTGCTCGTCCCCGCGGGGAGGAACGGCGGGAGCGCGCCGGGGCGGGGCGGCACCGGGCGGGTCCGCACCGCTTCCGGCACCGACCCAGCGGATGCGGTCACCGTCCCCGCAAGGGATCCCCGTAGGACGCCCGCGCAGTGGCGCTGTCCGGGAGAGGGCGGGGGAGGGGACCGGGGGTTCGGCGGGGACGCGGCGGGCGGAGCCGGGGATCGAACCCGGAACCACGGGGCAGGGGCGGGGCGGGAGGGTGGGGCCATCGCCGGAGGTGTGGCGGGGCGGGGCCGCGCGGGGGCTGCCGGGAGGTGTGGCGGGGCCGCGCGGGGGCTGCCGGGAGGTGTGGCGGGGCGGGCGGGGGCCGGTGGCGGGGCCGGTACCGGGGCCGGGCCGGGCCGGGACCGATCGCGGCGCCATGCAGAAATACGAGAAGCTGGAGAAGATCGGTGAAGGTGCGGCAGGGCCGGAGCCGTACGGAGGGACCCGGGTGCTGCGGGGCCCGGCGGCGGTGTCGGTACAGGTACCGGGGGCTCTACCGTGACCCCGTTCCGTCCCCGCAGGCACCTACGGGACCGTGTTCAAGGCCAAGAACCGGGAGACACACGAGATCGTGGCGCTGAAGCGGGTGCGGCTGGACGACGATGATGAGGTGAGGGGGGGCCGGGGCTGGGACCCCCCCGGTACCCCCGGTACCACCCCGGTACCCCCGGCACCCCCCGGTACGCCCGGCTCCCACAACCCGCGTATCCCGCAGGGGGTGCCCAGCTCGGCGCTGCGGGAGATCTGCCTGCTCAAGGAGCTCAAGCACAAGAACATTGTCAGGTACCGGGGGCACCGGGAGTACCGGGGGCTGGGCTCGGGGGCTGCTCCTGCCGGTGCCCCGGGCCCGGCCGGGCGCTGGGGGCTCAGCGACCCCTGCCCCGCAGGCTCCACGACGTTCTGCACAGCGACAAGAAGCTGACCCTGGTCTTCGAGTTTTGCGACCAGGTGAGCACCGGGGGCACGGGGGTCCGGGGGGGCACGGGGGTCCGGGGGGGCACTGGGATCCGGGGGGGCACGGGGGTCCGAGGGGGCACGGGGGTCCGGGGGGGTCTCTGAGGGTCACCGCTGCCGGCCCCCCTCGCTTCCCCCAGGACCTGAAGAAATACTTTGACAGCTGTAACGGGGATCTGGACCCCGAGATCGTCAAGGTGGGTGTGGCGGTGCCGGGAGCCCCGGGGGCCCGCGGGGTGCCCGGCGCTGACGGAGCCGCCCGTGCCCCACAGTCGTTCATGTACCAGCTGCTGAAGGGGCTCGCCTTCTGCCACAGCCGCAACGTGCTGCACCGCGACCTGAAACCGCAGAACCTGCTCATCAACCGGGTGGGCAGGGCTGGGACAGGGCTGGGACAGGGCTGGGACAGGGGCTGGGACACGGGCTGGGACATGGGCTGGGACAGGGGCTGGGACATGGGCTGGGACACGGGCTGGGACAGGGGACAGGGCTGGGACATGGATGGGACAGGGCTGGGATAGGGCTGGGACATGGATGGGACAGGGCTGGGACACGGGCTGGGACAGGGGCTGGGACACGGGCTGGGACAGGGGACAGGGCTGGGACATGGATGGGACAGGGCTGGGACACGGGCTGGGACAGGGGCTGGGACACGGGCTGGGACAGGGGACAGGGCTGGGACATGGATGGGACAGGGCTGGGACACGGGCTGGGACACGGATGGGACATGGATGGGACAGGGCTGGGACACGGGCTGGGACACGGGCTGGGACAGGGCTGGGACAGGGCTGGGACATGGATGGGACAGGGCTGGGACAGGGCTGGGACACGGGCTGGGACACGGGCTGGGACATGGATGGGACAGGGCTGGGACAGGGCTGGGACACGGGGGACAGGGGCTGGGACAGGGCTGGGACAGGGGCTGGGACAGGGCTGGGACAGGGCTGGGACAGGGGCTGGGACAGGGCTGGGACACGGGCTGGGACAGGGCTGGGACAGGGCTGGGACACGGGCTGGGACAGGGCTGGGACACGGGCTGGGACAGGGCTGGGACAGGGCTGGGACATGGATGGGACAGGGCTGGGACACGGGCTGGGACATGGATGGGACAGGGCTGGGACACGGGCTGGGACAGGGGACAGGGCTGGGACACGGCTGGGACATGGATGGGACAGGGCTGGGACAGGGCTGGGACAGGGGCTGAGCACTCACGCCTGGAAGCAGGGCTGGATGGCTGTGTGTCTGTCCTGGGCACTCACACCTGCAAGCGAGGCTGGGAACAGGAGTGGCACTTAGAAATGGGGCTGTCTGTCTGTCCATCCATCTGTCCTGGGCACTCACCTGCGAGTGGGGCTGTCTGTCTGTGTGTTTGTCTGTCCTGGGCAGTTACTGGTAGTAACAGGCAGTCACACCTGGGAGCAGGGCTGTGCTCAGGGGTGGTGGGGGCTGTCTGTCTGTCCTGGGCAGTCACACCTGGGAGCAGGGCTGTGCTCAGGGGTGGCACTTGGGAATGGGGGCTGTCTGTCTGTCCATCCTGGGGAGTCGCACCTGGTGTCTATCCAGGCTCAGTTGCCCCCATCTCTGCTGTGTTCCCAGTGATGGGAAGGCAGCAGGGCCGCTGTCCCTGGGGATGGGGGATGCAGTGGGGCCCCCCAGGCTGACCCCTCTGTGCCCCCAGAACGGGGAGCTCAAGCTGGCGGATTTCGGGCTGGCTCGGGCCTTCGGCATCCCTGTGCGCTGCTACTCGGCCGAGGTGAGCGGGGCTCTGGGGCTCCTGGGGCTCGGGATGGGGCTCCTGGCCCCGTCCAGCCGGCTGGGGCTCCCCCTGTCCCTGTGCCAGTGTCCCTGTCCCTCCCCAGGTGGTCACTCTGTGGTACCGGCCCCCGGACGTTCTCTTCGGGGCCAAGCTCTACTCCACCTCCATCGACATGTGGTCAGCTGGGTGCATCTTCGCGGGTACTCTGGGGGGCCAGGGGACTGGAGGGGGGCCTGGGGGCCACGGGGGCCTGTGGGAACCACCCCCTGTCCCCCCAGAGCTGGCCAACGCAGGGCGGCCCCTGTTCCCGGGCAATGACGTGGACGACCAGCTGAAGAGGATCTTCCGATATCCTTGGGGATGGGGAGCCCCAGAAGGGACTGCCTGGGAATGGGGACTGCTGGGAATGGGGAGAGCCTTGAACGGAGACTTCCCCTGGGAATGGGGAATCCCCTGGGAATAGGGAGCCCTGGGCATGGTGATCCCTCCAGAATGGGGGACTGGGGAAATGCTGGAACAGAGAGCCCTCGGGAATGAGGACCTCCCCTGGGAATGGGGAGCCCTGCAGAATAGGGACCCCTGGGGAATGGGGAGCTCTGAGAATGAGGATCCCTTGGAATTGGAACCCCCCTCGGCTGGGCAGTGGGGCAGGGGGCGGGTGCTGGGTGTCCCCATGGTGGTCCTTGACTGTCCCCACGCTGCTGGGGACCCCCACGGAGGAGCAGTGGCCCGCCATGGCCAAGCTGCCAGACTACAAGGTGAGGGCAGGGGACACAGGGGATCAGAGGGAATGAGGGGTCTGGGGGCGCTGGGGGTCACCCGTGTGTCCCCAGCCCTACCCCATGTACCCAGCTACCACTTCCCTGGTCAACGTGGTGCCCAAGCTGAACGCGACTGGCCGGGACCTGCTGCAGGTGAGACCCTGCCCCTGTGCTCCCCTGCCCCTGTGCCCCCCTGCCCCTGTGCCCCCCTGCCCCTGTGCCCCCTGCCCCTGTGCCCCCCTGCCCCTGTGTCCCCCACCCCTGGTGTGTCTCCCAGCCTGCACGCCCCCTGCTCCCATCCCACACATGTCACCCCTGCCCACCCCATGGGGGCTCTGGCTCCCAGGAGCGGGTGCCCTCCCCCTCGCAGCCCCCTGCCCACCTGGGGGGCTGTGGGATGGGGAGGCTCTGTGCCCTCCCCCTCAGCCCCCCGTGCCCCCCAGAACCTGCTCAAGTGCAATCCGGTGCAGCGGATCTCAGCGGAGGAGGCCCTGCAGCACCCCTACTTCACCGACTTCTGCCCCCCCTAGAGCCCCCTGAGTCCCCAGACCCCCCGAGGGGGGCAGCCCCTGCCCCCACAGCCGGGTGCCAGCCCATGCCAGCCCCCCTGACTGCAGCCCCCCCAGTATTTATTAGGTTCTGCCCCGGCTGTGGGGGGCTGGCACAACCCCCCTGGGGGGATGAGAGGGCTGGGACTCCCCCCGGGACACAGGACTCACCGGGGGCAGGGGACTTCCCGAGGCATGGGAACCCCCAGACACGGGGCCACAGGGTTGGTGGAGGGGCAGGACCCTCCGGGACCAGGCGCAGGGACCCCAGGGGGGAATGCGCCCCCCATCTCCTCTCCCTACTCCCCCTGAGCCCCCCTCTGCTGGGGGGTCCCAGGGGGGTGTGCCCCCCGCCAGGGCCTGCTGTATGTGGGTGATGTGCGTTCGGTGTCCCATAAAGAGCTTCCCCCCCCCATGCTGCCTCCTCCTTCCTGGGGTGTTGGGGACCCTCACTGCTGTGTGACAGACCCCCTCCCATGCCTAGCCCAGCCGTGGGACCCCCTAGTGCCACCTCCTCCTTCCTGGGCTGTCAGGGACCCCCAGTGCCATGTGACAGACCCCCCCCGTGCTTAGCCCAGCCCTGTGACCCCCCAGTGCTGCCTTCTCCCTCCTGGAGCCCCCCAGACCCCTGAGCACCCCAGGCCCCCCGACCCCCAAGCAGCCTGGAGCCGGGGCCTGGGGCACCTCTTTATTTGGGGGGCCGTGGGGAGGGGTTGCATGTCCAGCGCGGGGGGGCACAGGCAGCGCATGCAGGGACGTGGGAGCAGGGCCGGGGCGGCCCCTCACCCCCAGCCCCCCGACGCCCCCTCAGGGGGCGGGGGAGGCCTGGAGGCTGCCCCGCGGCCCGGGGGTGTCCCCCCAGCCCCCCGGCCGGCGGGGGGGCGGGCTGGGCTCTGCGGGGAGGCCCGGGGGGGACCCTAGAGCCGGGTGACGAGGTAGCAGGTTCGGGGCGACGCCGAGACGGGGCGCGGGGCCGGGCAGGGGGGGCCAGGCGCCCTGCAGGGGGGTGGGGGGTCAGCTCCCACTGCCACCAGTGCCCCCTGCGCCCTGCCTGCCGGGGGGCTCTGCCCCGTGCCCCCTCCCCTTGTGCCCCCCAGGGTGGCCCAGGACCCTCCCCTTTGGCCTGGAGCCGGGCTGGCCCCTCCCGTGTCCCCCACGCGGACCCCCCCTCCTGCCCCACTGCGTCCCGGAGGGGAGGCTGGGGGACCCCAGCCCGGCTGAGGGTGTCGGGGCGGGGGTACCCCGGAACAAGGTGCTGTGGGGGATGATGAGGATGGGGGATGTCTGCAGGGAATGGGGGGGTCTGCAGAGAATGCAGGGGGTTCGCAGGGAATGCAGGAGCTCTGCAGGGAATGGCCCTGCACCCCCGCGCTGGCCCCGGGGAGCCCCCCAGGGACCCCCATCTCCCCCGGGGGAGCAACAGCCCCACACCCCCCATGCCAGCCCCGGGGGGCTCTGGTTGCCCCCCCACGTGTACCTGGGTGGACGCGGGGCCGTGGGGCTGCCCGGGACCGCCGGGTGCTCCTGGACGGGCGCACGGAGGGACGAGAGAGCGGTGAGCGGGGGGTGATGGGGTGCGACCCCTGGGCGGGGGGCTGGGGAGTGGGGGGCGCGGGGGGGTTACCAGGGTGCCGCCGTCGCTCCGCGGGCTCCGCTTCTTCTCCTTGTACAGGCTGAGGAGTTTGTCCCGGAACACCTGGGGGGGGCAGGTCAGGGTCCCCAGCCCGAGAGCCCCGGGCAGGGGGAGGCCGGGGGGGCTCACCTCATACAGGTAATCAAAGATCTCCAGGATGGTGAGGAGGCTGGCACCAATGAAGAGCCCCATCTGCCCCCCGATGTCACCTGTGCAGGAGGTGACGTCAGCGAGGGCAGACCCCGTGTCCCCGGCACCCCTGGGGTCCCTGTCCCTCACCCAGCAGCCCCGCCACCTCGTACGCCTTCTTCTGCTCAATCATCTCGTAGTTCAGTGCCTCGAAGAAGATGTCCAGGACCAGCACATTGTCCCTGGGGGACACGGGACAAGGGGGCACTGTCAGCTGCAGGGGGGTGCCAGGCTGTGCCGTGCCAGGCCGGGGGGCTGCACTGTGCCATGGGGTAATGTGGGGCAGGGCAGAGGGGGCACAAGGGTGTGCTGTGCCATGCCGTGCTGTGTCAGGCCATGCTGTGCCATGCCGTGCCATGTGGGTTTCCTGTATCTAGAGCAGGTCTGCACAGGGGAGGCCGTGCCATGCCGTGCCATGCCATGCCGTGTCACACGTCACTTTGGGCTGTCAGTTGGTGTGTGATGGGGATGCCGTGCCTGGCTGTGCCGTGCTGCTGTGTCACACTGTCATGCTGTCCCAGTTCATGTCTGCTGGGGGATGCTGGGTGGGCGTGCCCTGTCACACTGTCACTCTGGGCTGTGTCAGTTCATAGATGCTGGGGCCCTTGTGTCACACTGCTGGTTCATGTCACGGGGCCATGCTGTGCCATGTCACACTGTCACACTGTGCCCTAAGCTGGCGTTGTCATGCTGGGCTGTGGGGCTGTGTCACGCTGTGTGCTGGCGAGGCGGCGGGTGACAGCACGGTGGCAGTGACAGCGGAGGTGGCCGTGTCACTCACGCAATGTACTGCTCCGTCTTGTTGAACTTCTTGGCCAGGTACTTGGCCGAGGCCTTGCTGGGGATCTTCACCATGGAGAGCTCCTTGCCGTAGCGCACCATGGCGCAGGGCGTGCGGCACGCGCAGTACTCGCTGTCCTTGGTCACCAGGAAGTCTGGGGGGGCGGCGGTGGGACCGGGACCCCCAGGACCCCTGCCCGCGGGGGAGGGGGGGGCGGGATGCTCCGGGGAAAGAGCTGGGTGCTGGTGGCTGCCACCCGGGACAAGTGTGCCACCCGGGACAAGTGTGCCACGGGCACTGTCGGTGGCACAGGGAGGGAGCCCGGCCCTGCGCATCTGGGGACAGCGGTGATCCCCACCCCAGCGAGGGCACAGGGACACCAGAGCCACCCTCTCAGTGGTGGGGGCACAGGGACACCGGAGCTGCGCTCACAGCAATAGGGGCATTGGGAGGCTCAGGGGTGCCCGGGGGAGGCCGGGGGTGTCCGGGGCCGTTGGGGGGCTCGGGGTACGTACCCAGCGCGGGGTCGGCGCACTCCTTGTACTGCTCCGGGGTGCAGACGTTGGCATTGCCTGCGGGAGAGGCGGCGGTCGCGGGGGCGGGGTTGGTCCCTTGGTGCCGGAGCCCCGCGGCCCCCGGCCGCCCCCCGCTCACCCGGCATGTGCACCATGCGGCAGTTGCAGTTCTCGGCCAGGTAGCGCGTCTCGCAGTCCAGGCGGCACGCGGTCAGGCTGTAGTTGGTGAAGAAGTCGGACTCGATGGGGGTGGCCTTGCAGTCCCCCCACGGCGGGGGCAGGTACACCAGCTGCCGGGCACCCGCTAAGGAAAACACGGCGTCCTGGGGCCCCGTGTCAGCCCCGATGTCCCCGGTGTCGTACCCGGCCACGGCCGCGCCTCCCAGCCCGCGGCAGTGCCGCCCCTCGGGCAGAGCTCACCCCGCACCCCAGCGCTGCTGTCCTGCCACCCCCGAGCCCCCGTCCCGCCCCGTCCCCTCCTTTCGGGGCACGGGCATGGCTCTTGCAGCAGCTGTCACCTGTACCGGGTGCCGCAGCGACGTCTGGCAGGCGGCACCGCCTGGAGCAGGACGTGCCGGGCGGGGGGGTCAGCGCGGACCCCCGCCCTCCCCTTGGTGCGGGGATGGTGCCTGGTGAAGGCCCTGCCCCCCCGCCCGTGGGTGCCAGGGCCGCTCCTGCTGCCGCCGTGCTCCTGCCGCCCATGTGCCGGCACACGTGGTGACGCCCACCCGAGGCACCTAAATTTAGGTGTCTGGCTGCGGGGGCCGGTGCCGCCACCCCCCGGCGGCTGTTCCGCGGAGCCGGGGGTCGCTGCCGGAGCCGCTACCTGCGTGGGGCTGCCCCACAGCCTGTGCCGTGCAGCGGCACGGCACCCACGGCACGGCTGGGCAGGGCGTGTCCCCATGGACATGGCCGGGGTGCCCGCGGCTTGGAATGTCCCCACAGGGACATTCCTGGTGTGGCAGCACCAGGCCATCCCAAGCCCTCTGGGGGTCCATTCTGATCCCCTTGGGTCACCATCCCGGGCCCTGTGAGGGTCCATCCCAGTCCCTCCGGGGCCCATCCCGATCCCTCGGGGGTCTGTGCCCAGCCCCGGGCGCCGTGCCCGGATACCCGCTGCTGCTGGCAGGAGACGAAGGTCTGGAAGCCAGGGGCAACGCCGAAGCCCAGCTGGTCAATGAAGGGAGGCTCGTCCTGGCTGTGGATCTGCACCTTCACTCCCACCTCAAACGAGGTCTCATCTGCAGAGCAGGGGACGGGGGTCAGGTGCAGAGCAGGGGATCTCACCTGTGTCCCCCCAGACAGACAGGGTCCCACCTGTGTCCCCCCAGACGGGCAGGGTCCCACCTGTGTCCCCCCAGACGGGCAGGGGCTCACCTGTGTCCCCCCAGACGGGCAGGGTCCCACCTGTGTCCCCCCAGACGGGCAGGGGCTCACCTGTGTCCCCCCAGACGGGCAGGTACTCCTCCTGCTGCACGTTGAGCATGAGCTCCAGGCCGTTTCCGGAGCCGCCCTGCAGCGTGGTCAGCACCTCGCGGCCTGGCCCCCCCGGGTTGAAGGTGTAGCACTTCCCCAGGCGAGTGAAGATCTGCAGGGACACGGGGCACACGTGGGACAGGGGACAGGGCTCTCACTGCCACTGCAGGGACCCCGTGTGGACATTCAGTGCCACTGTGGTGACCCTGTGGGGACACAGGGACACACATGGGGACATGGCAGTGGGAATTCCAGTGCCCCACATGAGCCAGGACAGGATCCCAGTACCCTGCAGGACCCAGGATGGTGTGCCAGTGCCCCAGGACAGGATCCCAGTGCCATGCAGGACCCAGGATGGTGTGCCAGTCCCCAGGACAGGATCCCAGTGCCATGCAGGAGCCACGATGGGGTCCCAGTGCCCTGCAGGACCCAGGATGGTCCTAGTGTCCTGGGACAGGATCCCAGTGCCCTACAGGACCCAGGATGGTGTTCCAGTGCCCCAGGACAACATCCCAGTGCCATGCAGGAGCCACGATGGGGTCCCAGTGCCCCAGGACAGGATCCCAGTGCCATGCAGGACCCAGGATGGTGTGCCAGTGCCCCAGGACAGGATGCCAGTGCCATGCAGGAGCCACGATGGGGTCCCAGTGCCCCAGGACAGGATGCCAGTGCCATGCAGGAGCCACGATGGGGTCCCAGTGCCCCAGCACAGGATGCCAGTGCTGCCAGGAGAAGGCGAGGGCGTTGATGGTGCCCGGCCTGTGCTGCCGCGGCTCTGCAGGGATATTGGGTTTCGTCACAGTTCCAGGGAACATGTGGGGACACTTGAGATGGGAGGGCACAAGCCAGAACGGTGATGGGGACCAGGACTCCTTTGTCACAGCAGCAGAGGCCACCATGTCCCCCCCAAGACCCGAGAGCCTGTCCCGGCCAGCCCCCCCGGGGACCCGCACCCAGCAGGAGCCCTGGGGTGACCTTGAGCTGCCCGGGATGGGTACGCAGAGCGCGGGGCCCCGGGATGCCCCTGAGCCCCAGCCTGGTCCCACGGCCCCCAGCGCCGGCCATGCAGCCCCGGGGTGCCACGGCCCTCTCTGCTGGGGGTGCCCCACCCGGGGGTTCTGTCCCACGGGGGGGAGCGGAGGGGGCGTTGCCGTGGCAACCAGCTGCTCCCAAAGTGGGGACCCGTTGCCATGGCAATGCGGTGCCCAAGGAGGAAAGGGGGGGGCGGGTGTCATGGCAACGGCTGCCCGGCATGGGGATGCTGGGGGGGGGCATGGGTGGGGACAGTGATGGGGACGTGTCCCCAGCAGTGCCAGCCCTCCTGCGCTGCACGCTCAGGGTCACACGGGGACCCCCAGCCCCGTGCCTTGGGGACCCCCAGCCCTGCTCCCCGGAGATCCCCTGTCCCCACACCCCATCCTGCCCCATCCAACAGGCCCTGGGGGATGTGAGAGCAGACTCAGCTCACCCGATGGCCCTTGGGCCCCACCACATGCCCAGGAACCTCGGGGACGCTGGGCCCGGGCTGGGGTGAGGTCAGGGACACAGGGCCAGGGCTCAGCACCCTGGCCTGGAACACAGGATCCCAAGGACTGGCCGAGCCTGGGGATTTTGGGGGGTGGAGCCAGGACCCTGCCGCCTAATCAGGCATGCACCACCCACCTCAAATTCTGTCCTAGGGACCCTCAGCCCTGAGGTCCCATGTCCTGGCCCTCAAACCCAGGGGCCATCACCACTGCCGGCCGGGCTACGGGGACACTGGCACAGCAGCTCTGGCCACAGGCACGGGGGGAATGGAGGTAGCACAGGGGGCACAGACCTGTCAAAGCACAGCTCGTCCCCAACCCGCGTGGTGAGTTAATCAATGCTCCAAGAGCATTAAGGGGACAGCAGTTGCAGGGGACAGCGATGGGACTGGGCAGAGCTGGCATGGCAGACGTGAGCTGCCCAGCGCCCACGCTGCTGCCTGGTGCTGCTGTGGCAGGAGGGGAGGGTCTGTGCTGCCCACGCCACCATCGCTGCCTGTGCCAATGTCCCTGCCTGTCCTGCCCATGCCACTGCCCCTGTCCACCCTGCCTCTGACACTGTCCCTGTCCATCCTGTCTGTGCCACCATCCCTGCCTGTCCCAGTGTCCCTGCCTGTCACACAAGTGCCATCATCCCTGCCTGTGCCACTGTCCCTGCCCTGTTCTGGGGGCTGCAGGGGGCTGCTGGGGGCAGGAACCGGGCTGCTGGAGGTAGAGGTGGAGGGTGCTGGGTGCAGTGGCAGGGGGTCCCAGCAGGGCCGGCACAGGGACCCCCACCCATGTCAGGCATGGAAGTGCTGCCCATGGGAGCCTCTGTGCCAGCAGTCAGGGCAGCGGCTGCTGCTGGCGGTGCCCAGTGGCACCTGAGGCTGGCACGGGTGGTGGGGGCTGCACCTGTGAGCACCTGTACAAGTGACAGCCGGTACAGGAGAGCACATCTGTGAGCATCCTGTACCTGTGAGCATCCTGTGCCCACCACACCCCTGCATGCCAGCAGAGACCCCAGGCAGCCCAGAGTGCCCAGGACAGCCCCGCTCCATCCTGGCACTGCCGCAGCCGCCTGGCGCCCCTGCAGCACCCCGGGTGGGGACATCCCGCGGCGGGGGTGCTGTCCCCAGGGGGTGGGCAGGGGCTGAGTGCTGCGGGCGCGGAGATGAGAGAGGGGCACCGCCTGCCGATGCCTGACCCCAGCAGGGCTCTCCTGTCCCTCTGCAGCCCCGGGCCACCCGGCGGGTCCCCTCCCCAGCCCCGGGGCACTCACCACGGTGAAGTTGCGGGCGGTGCAGCCGGTGCCGCGGAAGGAGCACTGCAGCAGCATGTCAGCCAGGTCGTGGCCCGTGCGGTTGTAGAACTCGGCCATGCTGAAGGGCTTCGCCTTGAAGTTCTTGAAGTTGGCCTTGTCGCGAAGCGCGGCCAGGACGTGGGGCTCGGCCAGCTGCGGGTTGCTGATCTCGTAGCGCTCGTTGAGCAGCGCCAGCAGCTCGCCCACGTGGTACATGTCGTTGCGGGTGATTTTGGAGAAGCGGAACTCGTTGAGGTTGCAGATGGTGATGGCCGGGAAGGTGAGGTTGCGGGCAGCCACCTCGTCCAGCTTGGTGACGTGCGGGTAGGTGAGGAAGTAGGCGACGCGCTCGGCGCACACGAGCAGCAGCAGCCCCAGCGAGCCCAGGAAAAAGCCGCCCCAGAGCACGCGGCGCAGGGACACGGCCCCGTAGGCGAAGACGTGGCTGATGCCGTGCAGCGAGGAGCTGTGGGCGAACGCCCGCAGGCTCGAGAGCCCCTCGCCCTCCCCGCTGCCCTCCGAGCCCCTCCTCATCCTGTTGCCGCCGGGGCCCCGCGGTGTCCCGCAGCCTCAGCCCATCGCCGCGCCGGGCTCAGGGCGCAGCCGGCGGGAGGGAAGGGGGGAGGAGGGTGGGCAGGGGAGAGGAAGGCAGGGGATGGGGAGGCAGGACCGGCCGCCTCGCTCTCCCCGGTCCGTCACGCTGCCGGTGCCGATGCTGCCCGGCCGGCGCCGCGGAGCGGCGGGCAGCGCAGCGCAGCCCCCGTCCCGCTTCCAGCCCCGGCCTCAGCCCCGGTCGCGGTCTCGGTTCCGAACCCGGTTCGAGCCCTGGTCCCGGTTCCGGTCCCGATTCCAGCCTCGGTCCCCCTCTTGATCCCGGTCCCGGATCTAGTCCCAGCCCCGATCCCAGCTCCAGTTCCAGCCCCAGCCCCGGTCCCGCTCCCGCCGCGGCGCAGCCGCCGCCGGTCCCCGCCGTCCCCCGCCGCCGCCGCCCCCGCCCCTCCCGCGGCTCCACCCGCCGCCCCCGCCGGCGGCCGCAGCGTTGGGGTACGGGGGGGCCGAGACCCCCGGGAAGGGGGGCCGGCAGACAGCGCCCCTGCATCGGGCAGCCCAGCTCGGGGTCACACGGAGGTCCCTCCATGCCGGGGTCACACAGCGGTCCCCCCACCCCGGGAAGCGATGCAGTGGAGCCTTCAGCCCAGAAGGATGTCGCAGGGTGCCCCCACTCCGGGGGTGACACAGGGGTCTCCCATACAAAGGCTGACCCGTGGGACCCCCACCCCGGGAGAGTCATGCAGGGCTAATCCCACCCGGGGGTCACACAGGGGCTCCCCCTGCCTGGGGGGTTTGACACAAGTGTCCCCCACCTTGAGGGGCAGCACAGGGGACGGTCCCTCCAGGGGCGTTAGGAAGGGGTAACCCCATTCCAGGGGTCCCCCATCCCGGGGTCATGCAGAGGGTCCCTACCCCAGGAAGATGACACAGGGTCCCTCCAGTCCAGGGTGACAGAGGGGTCCCCGGCCTGGAGGGTGACACAGGCGACCCCCTCGTTCCAGCGGGGGTCACACGGGGGTCTCCCCACCCCAGAGGTCACCCACTCCGGAGGTGACACATGAGGCCCCCTGCCCCGTGGTAATATCGCGGTGCCCCTGACAGAAATCACGCATGGGCTCCTCCATCCAGGGGGGTGCAGGGGTCCCCCATCCCGGGGTCACGTTGGGGTTCACCCCCTCCAACCCCCGGGGGTCTTGCAGCGTTTCCTCAGTCGGGAGTGACAGCGGTGCCACACGCCACGGTGACACACGGGACACCCGAGGGTCACACGGGGAACGTTCACCGCAGCAGGGCCACGCAGGGGTCCCGCATCTCGGCAGGGGGGCTGGCACCGAGCAGGGGGTGACACAGGGGGTGACACAGGGGACACCCCCGCCCCGCGGGGCAGCGCGGCAGGGGAGGGGGCGGGGCCAGCCCCTCCGGCCCCGCCCACAAGCCAACGTCACTCATCCCGGCCCCGCCCGGCCCTCGCTCTCCCCGGAGCCAAGGGCACCCCCGAGCGGCCCGGAGGACCCTTCGCAAGTCCCGCACAGAGCGCAGCCCCGTCCGCCTGGCAGCGCCGCTTTATTGGGGAGCAGCGCGGGGACCCCTCAGGACCCCTCCTTCGTCTGCCGTCGGATGAGCTCGGCGTAGAGACCCCCCCGTCGCAGCAGCTCCTCGTGAGTCCCCGCCTGCGGAGACAGCGGGGACAGCCGATAGTGTCACCTGCGGGGGCCCACCCAGGTGTCACGGGCGGCGGCCCGTGCCCGCCGTGCCGCACGGCTCACCTCGGCCACGCGGCCCCGGGCCAGCACGGCGATGAGGTGCGCGCCGCGGATGGTGCTGAGGCGGTGCGCGATGAGCAGCACGGTGCGGCCGGCGGCAGCGCGCTCCAGCGCCGCCTGCACCGCCCGCTCCGCCTGCGCGTCCAGCGCGCTCGTGGCCTCGTCCAGGATGAGCACGGCCGGGTCCTTGAGCAGAGCCCGGGCGATGGCGATGCGCTGCTTCTGCCCTCCGGACAGCGCCGTGCCGCGCTCGCCTGCAGGGCACCGCGGGGACACCGTGGAGATGCTGTGCTGCACCATCCCAGGGCACCCCCCAGAACGTCCGTGCCACAGAGCCCGGGGACACCGCCCCGGCCCGCAGCCAAGGACCCGCCACAGCCGGAGCCCATCGCTCCTGCTCGGAGCCCAGCGCGGCCACGGCTCCCTGTGCACAGCTGAACGTCAGCGGTGAGCAGCACCGGCGTCCCCGCAGGACCGGGACCGCCTCAGCTGGGCCCCCACGCCCGCCGGACCCCTCCCGCCCCGGCCATACCCACGACGGTGTTGTAGCCCTCGGGGAAGCTGCGGATGAAGCCGTCAGCGTCGGCGAGCCGGGCGGCCTCGTACACCTCGGCATCAGAGGCTCCTGGCTTCCCGAAGCGGATGTTCTCCATGATGGTTGTGCCAAACAGCACCGGCTCCTGCAGCAAACCCCGGCCCTCAGCACTGAGCCCACCCAGCCCTACCTCGCTCCACTTGCCCCGGGACAGCCGCGGGTCCTGGCCAGCAGCACTCCTGTCCCACCTGGCTGATGAAGCCGATGACCTGCCCCCGCAGCCAGGAGGGGTCCAGGCCGGCGATGTCGTGCCCGTCCAGGGTGATGGTTCCTGCCGTGGGCTCGTAGAACCGCTCCAGCAGCGCTGCCACCGTTGACTTCCCTGGGGAGGGGACCCCTGAGCCCCCCTGCTCTGGAGCCCTGGCTCCAGCAGCACTGGGGGGTTCCCAGTCCCTGGCACACACCGGGCGCACTGGGCAGAGGACTGGGGAGAAGGAGGATGTGCCCAGGGAGAGGGTGGGGGTGCTGGTACCTCCTCCTGAGGGGCCCACGATGGCCACGGTCTGGCAGGGGGGCAGGGTGAGGCTGAAGTCCTGCAGGACAGGGTAGCCAGGCCGGGTGGGATAACTGCAGGAAGAGGAGCAGGGGCTGCAGGGGGCTGCAGGGACATGGTGCCAATCCCCCTGTCCATGGGGTGGCTCAGAGCCATGGGGGGCCAGGCAGGGGCCTGCTAGGACCCACCTGAAAGAGACGTGGTTGAAGCAGATGCGTCCGCACAGGGAGTGGGCAGGGATGGTGGCCCCCCCCTGCAGTGGCACGAGGGGCTCCAGTCTCAGCAGCTCCAAGACACGGGCACCAGCACTCAGACCCCGCACCACCTGTGGGAGGACAGCAGGAGCACCTCATGGCCCCCCAGACCCCACCTCACCCACAGGGAGGGTGGTGAAAGCAGCCCTGGAGCCCCAAACCTGAATCCCAAGCCTCAGGGGGTGCCAGGAGCCCTCACCCCACCTACCTGGCCCATCAGGATGGAGATGCTGGCCAAGGACCTGGGATGCACAAGGGCAGAGGTTGAGTTCAGGGCTGTGCCCAGGCAGGCTGTGGGGAACAGGGGGTGCCAGGGGTACTGGGGGCACCACTGGGCCCTGCCCTGACCTTTGCACCGTCTGCGAGGCCACCAGGAAGGACATGAGGTCACCGGGTGAGAGCTGGTCTCCAGCCATCAGGGAGCCACCCACAAAGATGGTTCCCAGGACGATGCCTGTGGGGTGGGGGCAGAGCAGGATTCGAAGGGGACATGCAGAAGGGGCATGGAGGAGGTCCTGCCCAAGGGAGTCCCACCCCGCAGCCCCCAGGTCCCTCTGTGTGACCCCCACTCACCGTTGAGCGCCAGGTTGGAGAGCCCCTGGAAGGCGGCAATGCCAAGTCCCAGCTGCTCGCTCAGACGTCCGGCACGGTCCACCTCGGCACGGAACAGCCTGGGGCAGGGATGGGCTGGGGTCCCCTCTGCCCCACGCCCCCCACCCCCAGGCTCCCGCCCTCGCCCTTACCCTGCCTGCTGCTCCTCCATGGCAAAGGCGCGCACCGTCCGCACGTTGCCCAGCGCCTCGTCGGCCACCACGGTGGCCTTGGCCACCTGCAGGGACAGCGAGGACATTGGAGACGCCCCACGCTGCGGCCTCGGGGCTGGCAGGACAGGGGGGCTCAGGTGAGGGTTACCTGCTCCTGCGCCTGGCGGGACAGGCTGCGGAGGAAGGCGCCGATGAAGGCGCCGGCGCCCACGAGCGCCGGCAGCGCCACGAGCAGCAGCCCCGTGAGCTTGGGCGAGAGCAGGTACAGCGACACGAAGCAGCCGGCGGTCTGGGTGCTGCTGCGCAGGCCCTGGGGGGACACAGGGGCTGGGGGCACCGCCGGGCTTGCCAGGAGATAGCCGGGCACACCCGGGAGACGGCCGGGCTCACCTGGGAGATGGCCAGCTTGAAGGAAGACTTGAACTCCTGGATGTCGGCCGTCAGCCGTGTCACCAGCTGCCCCGTGCGTGTGGCGTCGAAGAAGGCCACCTCCTGCCTGCCGGGGGAGCGGTGGGTGGGGGTCCCCGGGCACCCTCTCTCCCGTGCCCCGTCCCTGCCGGCGTTACCTGAGCAGGGCGCTGAAGAGAGCCTTGCGCATGTTGCCTGCCACCCGCTCGCCCACGCGGGCCAGCAGCGCGATGTAGCCGAAGGTCAGCAGGCCCTGCGGGACGGGGTGTCAGCAGGGCCAGGGGGCACCCCCGGGACCCCCCACCCACCCTCTGGGGGGTCGGCACTCACCTGCAGGCAGTAGATGGCGAGGAGGCGCAGGGCCGGGCGCCGCACCTCCCGCAGGTAGGTGGCCACGTGGCCGCGGGCACACCGGGCCACCACATCCACCAGCTGGCCCAGCAGCACCGGGATGCGCACGTTGAGCAGGGCTGCACCCAGTGCCAGCTGCAGGGACACACAGGGACAGGGACAGGGCTGTCACGGCACTGGGACAGCAGCACGGGGTGCCACGCCATTGCACCAGGACAGCAGGTGGCCTGGCACAGCACTGGGACAGCGGGTGTCACACTGTGGCATCAGAAAGTGGGTGTCACGCCATGGCACTGGGAGAGTGGGGGTCACACCGTGGCACTGGGACAGTGGGGGTCACGCCATGCCACCAGACAGTGGCTGTCTCATGTCAGCACTGGGGCGGCAGCTGTCACACTGTGCCACTGGGACAGCACGTGTCACACAGCAGCGGATACCAGGATGGTGGGTGTCACACAATGGCACCAGGACAGTGGCTGCCACACCATGGCATGGGGACAGTGGCATGCCGTGCCACCCTGCACAGGGACCGTGGCCATCACGCTGTGGCACTAGGACAGTGACAGGCAGTGGGACGGCAAGTGTCACACCATGTCAGTGGGACAGTGGCCACCATGCTGTGGCACCGGGACCGTGTGTTACTCCACAGCATAGGTGTGACACAGGGACAGTGGGGACAAGGGTGGCCATGGCCACCCACTCGGCCCTGCTCACCACGACAGCAGCTGAGAGCGCCAGGAGCTGCGGGCGCAGGAAGGTCCAGAACAGTGGCCAGTCAAAGGGGGTCTCCGGGGGGGGCTCTGGCGGCTCGGGAGCGGCAGGGGGGACAGCGGGGACAGTGGCCTCCTGGCAGCGCGCGGCCGTGCGCAGCAGCCCCAGCAGCACGCAGCCCGAGGCCGAGCCCACCAGGAGCAGCCGGCGCGGGGCCGGGAGCGCGGGGGGCAGCCGGGGGGGCACGGCCAGCCCCAGGCGCCCCCCATACCTGAAACTGGGGAGAGGGGTGAGTGAAGTGAACCTGGGGGTAAGTGAATGCTGGGGGAGCCCCCACGGATCAGCCCAGGCACCTCAGAATCCCATCTTCCCCCTCAGGAGTTGTGTTCCTGCCTCCCAGGGAGCCAGGATCCCCCAGGACCGCCTGGAACCCCGGAGTCCAATTCCCCACCAGGAGTTGGGGTGCCCCCACCAGCCAAGGCCCGTGAGTCCGGGAACCTCGCGGACGCCGCAGGGCTGCCGAGGGCGAGCTCGCCGCACCGCACCCAGCGGCGGGGTGTCCTCCCAAGGGCCAAGGAGCCTCCCAGGGTAGCCCGGAGCACCCCAGTACTGCCCACGTGTTGCCCCCGCCCCGATTCCCCTCCCGCTGCTCCGGGAAGCCCCTGTATCCCTCAGCCTCCCGGGAGCCCCGGCCTCCCCGCGGTCCCCCCGCAGGGATCCAGGTGTCCGGGAGCCCCCGCGAGTTCCCGGCACCCCTGGCTCCCCCGCAGCCCGACTCGCACCCCCGGGACCCCCGCGACCACCGAATCAGGGCTCCTCCCAGCAGGAGCTGGGGTTCCTGCGCTCCAAGGGAGCCGAGGGTCCGGGATCCGCCCGGGATGCCCCGCACTCCCCCGGTACCTGCGCCCCGGCACGGAGGGCGGCCGGAGCCGGGTCCAAGCGCCCGCCGCCCGCAGCAAGAGCACCGGCAGCGGCATGGCGGCTCCGGGCGGGGGCGGCTCCGGGGGCGGCACCGGACGGCACGGGGCGGGACCGGGGCGGGCCGGGGCGGTCCCGGGCGGTCCCGGGCGGGCGGAGCCCCAACACCGCGGCCCGGGCCCTGCGCCGGCCCCGACCCGCGCCGGCCCCTCTCCGGCGCCTCTGGCCCTACCCGGGCTCCGCGCCCTGACCCCGCCGATCCCGGTCCCGGCACGCCCGCTCCTCCCCGGGGCCGCCTCCGGACCTCCGGACCCGCACCGGAACCCGCGCCGGAGCTCGGAGCGCGCACCGGCACCCCCGACCCCGCCGCTGCCCGGGGCCGCTGCCGGTGCGGCCATGGCCGGCGGCGGGGCCCGGGGCGAGCGCGGGGCCCCCTGAGCGCCCGGCACCGGCGGGGACCGGGCCGGCACCGAGCGGCCAGGTGAGCAGGGACGGGGCAGCGGCTACCGGGGCTGGCGGAGCCCCGCTGTCCCCGGAGCGGGGTCACGCCGCTCCTTTCCGGGGTCCTTCAGCCCGGCCGTTGCCCCGGGACCCCCCAGCCGGGCAGCTCGGGGACACCGGGGCCGGTGTGTCCCTTGCGGCCGTGGCGGTGCCGTGTCCCCACGTGTGGTGCCGGGGCACTCGCGGGGGTCACTGACGAGCCCCGTCCGTGTTCGTACGGCGCAGCCATGTGTCACCACGGGGGCTCGTGTCACCACGGGGGCTCACCCTGCCGTGTCCCCACGGGCAGGTGTCCGTGTCCCCCCCGTGCGGAGTCGCGGGGGTCCCCGTGACACAGGTGACGCTGCGGAAACACACGTGTCCCGGCAGGGTCACCGGGGCCACTGCCGGGGCCCGCCGTGTCCCTCGGGTGCCACGTCCCCTGGGCTCTGTCCCTGGCCCCGGGGGTGTCCCGGCCGCCCGGCCCGGGGATCCCCCGGCCCCCCCACCGTTTACCCTCTGGGGCTATTTTCGGGCTCCGCGGGTATTTTTGGCTTCCCGATGCGGAGCTGGTTGGGGACGGGCCGTGCCGATGTCACCCGCCGGGACACCCGATCCCGGGGGACGCGGCCGCTGTCCCCAAGGGGTGTTGCACAAGTGGGGTCGGGTCCCTCTTGCTGCATCAGCCCCGCGCCGTGAGTCAGCCCCGGACACGTGGGTCCGGACGGTGTCACCCGCGGCCACCGGCCTGGCCGGACACGGGCTGCGGCCACCGCGGGGGACGCTGGTGACGCGCGGCGCTGCGGGGCGGCGGTAAGGGGACCGTGGGGGGGTGAATGGGGGGTCCCGTCCTGCTCCAGGGGTGGGGGTCCCATCCTTCCCCAGGGGGTGATGGTCTCATCCAAGGGTTTGGGGTCCCCTCCCAGAGTTTTGGGTCCCGTCCTCCCCTGTGGGGAGTTGTCGTCCTGCCCCAAGGTCCGCGGTCCTGCCCTGCCCCAGAGGGCTGGGGGGGTCCAGTCCTTCCCCGGGCCGGGGTCCGCAAGGCATTGAGAGGCCACCAGGGCTCGGGACTGGTCCTGACCTGGTCCCGGCTCCGGGGGTAGTGTGTCCGTGGTGAGTGGGGTCTGCGGGGTGGCTGTCGGTACACGAGTCCGTGGGGAGGGGGCTCTGTGCGGAGGAAGGGTGTGGGGGGCTGTGGACACAGGATTCCGTGGGGAGAGGCGTCCCCCCACTCGCGCTGGGCAGCCCAGCGTGGCCCGGGGACGGCCGGGGGGAAGTACTGGGGTCCCTAGGACCCTGCAGGGGGTCCCTCCTGGGGAGCCCTGCAGGGTCACGGCAGGCTCTGGCACTGGCCTGGCCGGTGGGACAGGACGGGCCGGTGGCAGCTGCGGTGTCACCTGCCCGCGGCCGGGGCCAGCTCAGGCCACCCGAATTCGGGGCACGCGGGCGGCGCGGCGGCACCCCAGCGGCATTTCCGGTGCCCCACATCTGCCCCCGACCCTCCGCCCCCCACCTGCCCCGCCGCGGCCCCATCGCGGCGGCAGGCGCTCACGTTCCCCGGCAGGTGATGGCGGAGCAGGGAGAGGAGGACCGGGACTACCGGGAGTACCGGCGGCTGGAGGATTGTGAGGAGGACTCGCCCCCCGGCGAGGAGGAGGAGGAGCAGCTGCTGCTGCACGTCACTGAAGGACCGACAGGTACTGGGGTGCCGTCTGGCAGGGGATCCGGGTCCCGTGGGTTGTTTGGGGACCCCAGGAGGTGTTTCTGCGTCCTGGGTGGGGTGCGGGGGTCCCGCGGGTGGGCGGTACCACGTTCCCACCTGACCCCCCCGTGTTTTTCCCCCCAGACTCGTGGCACCACATTAAGGACCTGGACAGTTTCTTCACCAAGATATCCTGGCACAGCCTCTGGTGGCACTGTGGGGCACATGGGGGAGCATGGAGTGACTCTGGGAACCGGGGGGGGACATGGGGGGTCCGTCACTCCTTCACAGTCTCCTTAACCCCCCCACACATCTACCAGTTCCACCAGAGGAATGGCTTTGCCTGCGTCTTGCTCTCGGACGTCCTGGAGCTGGTGTAAGTGATGCCGCGTTGTCACCGTGCGGTGCCAGGTGGCTGTGACACCGGGATCCCGCTGACCCCCCGTCCCCCCAGGCAGTTCCTGTTCGTCGTCACCTTCAGCACCTTCCTGCTGTGCTGCGTGGACTACGACGTGCTGTTCGCCACGCGCCCGCTCAACCACAGCCACGTCCCCGAGCGCGCCAAGGTGACGCTGCCCGACGCCGTGCTGCCCGCCCCGCAGTGCGCCCGCAGGTGGGCAGGGGACTCCGGGGACACCGGGGGGGCTCAGTGCTGCGGGTGACACGTGGGCTTCCGGCAGTGTGGGTGACACGCGTGTCCCCAAGGGTCACTGGCGGCGGGGGGGCTACGGCTCCTGCTGCTGCCTGCGTGGCCGTGCAGAGGTGCCAGTGCCACCAACGTGGCTTTGCGGGGTCAGGGTGCCACTGGTGTGGCTGCATGGGGTCCTGATGCTGTGGGTGATGTCCCTAGCAGTCTCTGAGACTGCAGATGGCTGTGAGGTGGTTGGTGGCACTGGTGACAGCTATGCTTTTGCAGGTTTCATGGCAGTGGGTGACTGCTGCCTCTGAAGGATTTGTTGGCCCTGCTGACACTTGTGCCCCCACAGGCCTTGTGTCAGCAGGTGGCTTCTGGTTTTGCTGGCACCGGTGTGGCTGTGGGGGGTTCCCAGTGGCACTGGTGACACCTGTGTCTCCTTAGCAGGCTCTGTGGCACTGGTTGGCAGGTAGCCACGGGGGGCTTGCTGGCACTGGTGACGCCCGTGTCCCCGCAGGCTCCGTGGCAGCGGGTGGCTGCTGTTCCTGCTGGTGCTGGCGGGCGCAGTGTGGCTGTGCCGCCTGGTCACGGCGCTGCGGCGCCTCGTGGGCTACTGGGAGATCCGCAGCTTCTACATCCGAGCGCTGGGCATCCCCGCGGTGAGCGGGGCCAGGGGCTGGGCTGGGGCTGCCAAGGGGGCTGGAAGGTGCCACCAGGGGGGCTGGGGTCTGGACTGGGCTGTAAGGTGCCACTGAGGGGGCTGGGGTCCGGGCTGGGCTGTAAGGTGTCTCTGGGGGGACAGGGGTCCGGGCTGGGCTGTAAGGTGCCACCAGAGGTGCTGGGGTCCGGGCTGGGCTGTCAGGTGCCACCAGAGGTGCTGGGGTCCTGCCTGGGCTGTCAGGTGCCACCGGGGAGGACTGGGGTCCTGCCTGGGCTGTCAGGTGCCACTGGGGGGGCTGGGGTCCTGCCTGGGCTGTCAGGTGCCACTGGGGGGGCTGGGGTCGGGGTTGGGCTGTCAGGTGCCACCGGGGGGGCTGGGGTCGGGGCTGGGCTGTCAGGTGCCACGGGGCACCGGGCCGTGCTGAGTGACGCCAGCGCCGAGCAGCGCTGCGCTGTGCCGCGGGTGCCCAGCGCCGATGCCCGTGCCGTTGCCGCAGGAGGAGCTGTGTAACCACAGCTGGCAGTCGGTGCAGGCCCGGCTGCTGGCCCTGCAGCGGCGGCAGCCCCTGTGCGTGCCGCGCCGGGAGCTGACGGAGCTCGACATCCACCACCGCATCCTGCGCTTCCGCAACTACACCGTGGCCATGGTCAACAAGTCCCTGCTGCCCGTGCGCTTCCGCCTGCCGCTGCTGGGCCCCGTGGTCTTCCTCACGCGCGGGCTGCAGTTCAACCTGGAGCTGCTGCTGTTCCGCGGCCCGGCCGCGCTCTTCCAGAACACCTGGAGCCTGCGGCCGCAGGTGAAGCGGGCGGGCGCGCGGCGGGCGCTGGCGCGGGGGCTGGCGCGGGCGGCCGTGCTGCTGGGGGTGGCCAACCTGGCGCTGTGCCCCTGCGTGCTGGGCTGGCGCCTGCTGCTCGCCTTCTTCAGCTACGCCGAGGGGCTGAAGCGGGCCCCGGGCAGCCTGGGTGCGCGCCGCTGGTCGCTCTACGCGCGCCACTACCTGCGCCACTTCAACGAGCTGGGCCACGAGCTGCAGGCGCGGCTCGGCCGCGGCCACGCGCCCGCCACCAGGTACATGGACTCGTTCAGCAGCCCGCTGCTGGCCGTGCTGGCTCGCCACGTGGGCTTCTTCGCCGGCTCCGTGCTGGCTGTGCTCATCGTGCTCACCGTGTACGACGAGGACGTGCTGACGGTGCAGCACATCCTGACGGCCATCACGCTGCTGGGGCTCGTGGTCACGGTGGCCAGGTGGGTGCCGAAGTGGTGGCCGGGTGGATGGGGCAGACCCTGTGCTGTGCCATGCGGGGCCGGGTGGGCACGAGGGGCTGAGGTGGGGCCCTGGCTGTGCCCCTGCAGGTCCTTCATCCCGGACGAGCACGCGGTGTGGTGCCCGGAGCAGCTGCTGCAGCGGGTCCTGGCGCACGTTCATTACCTGCCCGAGCACTGGCAGGGCCGTGCCGGCCGCGCCGAGACACGAGCAGAGATGGCGCAGCTCTTCCAGTACAAGGCGGTGCGTGCAGCCCCCCACTGCCCGACCCTCCTCCCCAGGACCCCGCTCCGCTGGGGCCATCCTCCCCCCCTGCTCCCCACCCCCAGCACCCCAGAGACTGGGAGCCCCCCATCCTCAGACTTTCCAGCCCTGGCTCTCCCCGCCTCTGGATCCCCAGCCTGGACCCCCAGCACTGGGACCCTCTGCTCCAAGGCCCCATTGTCCTGGGACTCCCTGTCCCAATCCCCTGCCCTGGGACCCCTCACCCCCAGGACCCCTCGGAGCAGGAGCTTTCTGTGCCAGGATCCCATACCCTGGATCCCCCACACTGGGATCCTCCTGCACCAGGGCTCCCCACTCTCGAGGCACCCCCATCCAGGAGCCTCCTGCTTTGGAATCCCCCACACTGAGATCCCTCCACCCCGGGCAGCCCTGCCCAAGGACTCCCCTGCTCAGCACCTACTGCCCTGATACCCCCACCTTGGACATCCCGCCCCAGGGCTTCTGAATCTGGGCCCTCCATCCCGGGACACCCGCAGATCCCAGTGCCTCCCACTGCAGGTTTTCATCCTGGAGGAGCTGCTGAGCCCCCTGGTGACACCCCTGATCCTCATCTTCGCCTTTCCCCCCCGCGCCCTCGACATCGTGGACTTCTTCCGCAACTTCACGGTGGAGGTGGCGGGCGTGGGCGACATCTGCTCCTTCGCGCAGCTGGACGTGCGTCACCACGGCAACCCCCAGGTGGGCAGGGGGCCGGGCTGAGGCCTTCCGGGGCCGCGTGTCCCCCGCCGGGTGTGCCATGTCCCTGTCCCCGCAGTGGCTGTCGCAGGGACACACG
Organism: Haemorhous mexicanus; assembly: GCF_027477595.1. Classification (NCBI taxonomy): domain Eukaryota; kingdom Metazoa; phylum Chordata; class Aves; order Passeriformes; family Fringillidae; genus Haemorhous; species Haemorhous mexicanus. Next base: position 391,598 of record NC_082341.1, read on the forward strand.
GAGGCGCCCCCGGAGCGCCAGGCGGAGCACGGCAAGACGGAGCTGTCGCTGATGCGCTTCGCCCTGAGCAACCCCCGCTGGCGGCCGCCGCCGCCCGCGCCGCCGCTTCCTCGGCCACCTCCAGGCGCAGGTGACCCGCGACGCGGCCACCGCGCCCGCCCCGCGGCACCTGCTGGCCGAGGGGCCCCTGGCCGCGTCCCTTCTGTCCGAGGACTCGGCCCTGGCGGTGAGTGGGGGCGCCTCGGGGGGGCCGCCAGGGGGGTGTTTTGTGTCTCCCCCTGACGGATGTCCCCACAGCCCGAGGGGCTGGTGACCAGTGTCCTGGCGGCCAGCGGGCTGGTGGCCCGGGACCCGCGCTTCGGGCAGCCCTGCAGCACGGCCAGCGCCACCGCCAGCCTGCTGGCGTCCCTGCGGACCCCCCTGGGGACCCCGCCCTGCGCAGCCCCCGACAGCCCAGCGGAGCCCCAGGGCCCCGAGGACAGGTGGGGACACGGCACAGGGGCCGTGAGGAGGGGTGACATGGAGGGGGGGGGGTGGGGGGCGTGGGGAGGGGGGGACAGGGCTGGGAAGGGGGTCAGGGGTGTCACGGAGGGGACGGGGGTCGGGAGGGGAGAGGGTGTCACGGAAGGGGGTGTCATGGCAGGGAGGGGGTGGCAGGGAAGGGGTGGCAGAGCAGGGAAGGGGTGTCGGGGCAGGGAAGGGGTGTCAGAGCGAGGGGGGGGCAGGGAAGGGGTGTCACAGCGAGGAGGGGCGCTGCGGCGGGGCTGTCACCGCGTGCCGCCCCTCCCGTGCCCCAAGGCCGGCGCTGAGTGAGTCGCGGCTGCGCAGCCTGAGCCGCTCGGCGCTGCTGGCCGAGGTGGCCTCTGCCGAGATGAGCCTGCACGCCATCTACCTGCACCAGGTGTGTCACCCGCGGTTCCAGGGGTCCCCCTGCCCACAGCACCCCGGGACACAGGTCCCTTGGGGTCCCCTGGTGTCTCTCACCGGAGTGTCACTGTCTGTGTGCTCTGCCTCATCCCTGGGAGCCATGCCTGGCCCTGGTCCCTTGTCCCCAGCACCATTCCAGGCTGCCCCCACCCTCCCTGGCCTGCTGGGTGACACCCACCCTGTGTTCTCGGCCTGTCGGGGTGCTGGGGGTGAGGCACCGCAGCTGGTGTCACCCATGGCGCCCCTTCTGCCCCCCTTTGGGGCTGGGGAGTGTCCCGGGCTGAGGGACCCCTGTCCTGCTGCCCCGTGGGGGCTCCGAGTGCCAGTACGGGGGGCTCTGCTGTGGTGGGGGGCTCCAGCAGCAATATGGGGGCTCTGGCTGCCTCTGGGGGTGTTCTGAGCACTCATCCTGGTTCTCTGCTCTTCCTTGACCCCTGTCCCCCGCAGCTCCACCAGCAGCAGCAGCAGCAGCCGCAGGGCCCCGGCCCCCAGCCCGCGGGGGCACCCAAACACCCCTTCGTGACCACAGGTGAGCACCGGCCCGGCGTGTCCCGGGGGCTGGGGGGACTCTGCTGCCCCCCACCCACCACGGGGCTGAGCCTGGAGCCGGGGCAGGGGGGGCTCTGCAGGTCCTGACCCCCTGTGCCCCCCAGGCTCGGCTGCCCGCGCCTCGCAGCTGCGGGAGATGCCGCTGGGCGGGTGGGCCGAGGAGGAAGAGGAGGAGGAAGAGGAGACAATGACGTAGCCAGGCCCGGTGCCGGTGGGTGGGGACACGGGGGAGGGGGGACCGCCGGGATTGGGACATGGAAACCCCTGGGGGTGGGAGATGGAACCCCTCGGGGCGGGGGGACATGGTGAGCCCCAGGGCTGAGGGTACCGGGACTTGGAAGGGATACACTGGGACACGGAGGGGCTGGGGCACAGGGACCCCCGGGGCTGGGGTTCAGTGGGGCCTGGCTGCCTCCTGTGCCAGGGTCCCCGCTCTGGGGTGCCCAGTGTTGGGGTCCCCAAGTGCCAGGATCCCCACTCTGGGGTCCCCGCTCTGGGGTCCCCGCTGACACCCCGTTCCCTCTGCAGGGTCCTGGTTGTGCCGAGAGCCCCCGGAGGTGCCGGGGGAGCCGCCAGGGGCACAGTGGGGGGCTCGCCGTGCCCACTATGCTGCCAGGGGGGCCCTGTCTGTAGGAGCCCCCTGCTCGGGGCGTCCCTGGTGCCCCCACTACGGTGCAGGGCCAGGGGTGCTGCCAGGGCCCCCCCAGGTGCTGTTTTTGGGGGGCACAGGGCTGGTGCCCCGCGTGGTGCCCCGAGCACCAGCTGAAATAAAGGTTTACAGAGGGGCTGTGCCCGCTGGCTGTGCCTGGGGCTGAGCTGGGGGTCCCGGGGGGCGATGCCCTGGATGGGGCTGTGGCAGTCTGGGATGACACTGGGGGTTCTGGGCAGGTGGCAGCAGCGGGGCTGGCAGGGGCTGCACTCACCTGCAGCCTCACAGGTGGGAGCCACAGGGCCATGGCCCTCCCACTATTTCCCACCCCTCAGAGCCACAGGACCGTGTCTATGTCCTTTTGCCCCCCATTTCCCACCCCTCGTGTCTGGAGCATGGCCAGGTGACCCCGGAGGTGTCACAAAGCCCATTCTTCCCCGGGCCACCTCCCATGCCCCCAGTGCTACCGCAGGAGCCGAGGTGTCGGGCCGGGGGTATCAAAACTAAACCTTTACTGGGGGTGGCGGGACGGGGGCACGGCCACAGGGCCCCCCTGTCCCCGCGTCCCCGCGCTCAGGGGGCGGGCCCCGGCGGGCGCCGCTCCTGCAGGGAGAAGGACTGGCTGCGGATGCGCAGGGCCACCTCCTGCGTGCGGAACGTCAGCCCGAAGATGTCCTCGTGGTAGCGGTTCTTGTCCTGCGGGACAGGCGTCAGGGCCGGGGCCGGCCACCCCCGCCGTGCCCACGGGTGTGTCCCCTGGGTGTCCCGGGTCCCAGCCCTTACCCTCAGCTCGCTGATGACGTCCCCCGCCTGGCCCAGCGTCATGTCGCCTTCCTGGGCCAGGATGTGCTGCACGGTCTGCAGCACCTCGGTGGCCATGGTGACATCCCCGCACACGTACATGTGGCCCCCGTGCTGGCAGAGCACCTGGTGCACCTCGGCTGCCAGCTGTGCCCGCAGCACGTCCTGCACGTACGTCTGGGGACACACAGGGACCGTGGCATCCTGTCCCCAGGTGCCCATTCCCGCCCTGACCCTTTGTGTGCTGTCCCTGTCCTCGTCTGTGTCACCTCCAGCTCTGGCTTCGTGTCCCCCAGCAATCCCTGTCCCCTCCGTTTGCATCCTCACCTTGTCCTTGTCCCCAGCTCCGTGCCCATCCCAGCCTGTCCCCGTCTCGGTCCCCACCCCGTGCCAGCGCTGTCCCCGTCGCACCTTGGGGCTGCCGGGCTCGCGGGAGAAGGCGGTGAGCACCTGGCTGAGGGCGCCCTGCTGCCGCGCCTCCTCCATCTCCTCGCGGTAGATGTGGTCCAGGGCGGAGGAGCGGCACCCGAACACCAGCACCATGGGCCCCAGGGGGCCACCTGCGGGGGGACAGTGTCCTCGTGTCCCCGCAGTCCCGCTCACCCCTGTCCTGCAGACTCCCTGTCCCCACATCTCCGTGTCCCCACGTCCCCAGTCTCCATCCCCTTCCCCATGTCCCCAACCCCTTCGTCACTGTCGCCACGCCTCTTGTCCTCCATCCCAGCGCCACCATGTCCCCGTGCCCATGTCCCCATGTCCCCCCCACCCCCGCATCCCTCCCATCCCCAGGTCCCTGTCCCCCCCCACCCCCATGTCACTATTTCTCCATCCCCTTCTCCCGGGCCCCCCATGGCCCCTGTACCCTGTCCCCAGCCCCCGTGTCCCCCGTGTCCCCCGTGTGCCCTGTCCCTGTCCCCACCTCCGGCGCGCAGCAGCTGCAGCCGGTGCTGCCAGAAGCTGCGGAAGGGCGCCACGCCGGTGCCGGGGCCCACGAGGATGCAGGGGGTGTCGGGGGCGGGCGGCAGCCGGAACGAGGGGGCCCTGCGGCAGTCGGGGGTCACCGGGGGGGCCTCGAGCCCAGCCCCGGCTGGGGAGGTCGGGAAATGGGGCGGGGGGAAGGCAGGGGGTAGGGGGGTGGGCTGAGACATGTACGGGAGCAGTTGAGGGAGACAGACCCGGAGGGCAGGCGGGGGACAGGGAGGGCAGGGACCGGGACAGGGAGGGCAGGAGGGGGACAGGGAGGGCAGGGACCGGGACAGGGAGGGCAGGGACCGGGACAGGGAGGGCAGGGAGCGGGACAGGGAGGGCAGGGACCGGGACAGGGAGGGCAGGGACCGGGACAGGGAGGGCAGGCGGGGGACAGGGAGGGCAGGGACCGGGACAGGGAGGGCAGGGACCGGGACAGGGAGGGCAGGGAGTGGGACAGGGAGGGCAGGGACCGGGACAGGGAGGGCAGGCGGGGGACAGGGAGGGCAGGAGGGGGACAGGGAGGGCAGGCGGGGGACAGGGAGGGCAGGGAGCGGGACAGGGAGGGCAGGGACCGGGACAGGGAGGGCAGGCGGGGGACAGGGAGGGCAGGCGGGGGACAGGGAGGGCAGGCGGGGGACAGGGAGGGCAGGGAGCGGGACAGGGAGGGCAGGGAGCGGGACAGGGAGGGCAGGGAGCGGGACAGGGAGGGCAGGGAGCGGGACAGGGAGGACAGGGACCGGGACAGGGAGGGCAGGGACCGGGACAGGGAGGGCAGGGAGCGGGACAGGGAGGACAGACGGGGGACAGGGAGGGCAGGGACCGGGACAGGGAGGGCAGGGACCGGGACAGGGAGGGCAGGAGGGGGACAGGGAGGGCAGGAAGGGGACAGGCGGCAGGACAGTGATCCCTTACCCCCGGATGAAGGCTGGCACCGTGTCCCCCGGCTGCAGCCGCGCCAGCCACGTGGAGCAGACGCCGTAGTGGAGCGGACCCTGCCCGTCTGTGGGGACCAGAGGGGGCCGGTGGGGCTGTGGCGGGGGCGGTCCCAAGGCAGCCCCTCACAGAGCCCCCCGCAGGGCTGGGGACCCCTCTGTGCCCGGATGGGGATTTGAAGATGCTCTGGGGACACTGGAGATATGCTGGAAACCCTGGAGATGGGCTGGAGGTGCCCTGGAGGCCCTGGGGGTGCCCTGGGGGTGCCCCCCGGCCCGTGCCCATCCCCGCCCCGCTCACTCTCGCTGTGGTAGGTGACCACGGCCACGGTGAGGTGGATCTCGCCCGGGTGAGCGCCGGGCGCGGAGCTGATGGAGTAGTAGCGGGGCTGGAGCAGCGGGAGCTGGGAGAGCAGCAGCGCGGCCGGCAGAGACACGGACGGGAACTCGGCCAGCACCTCGGGCAGCGTCGGGCACCGGAACCACTTCCACTCCTCGTACAGCCGTGCGTCCTGCGGGCACGAGGCTGGCACAGCGGGGACCCCACGCTCGGTCCCCGGGGACCCCAGCGCCCGGTACCGGCCCGGGGAGCGGGGCAGCATCCCGGCGCCCAGCGAGACAGCGTCCCAGAGTCAGGGAGGGGATCCGCGTCCCGGTGTCCCGACTGCGAGGTAACTGCCACCCCAGCACCCCCGTGCCCCAGCCCCCCCAGCCCCCCAGCCCCTCTCCGGGCGGTGTCCCCGCACCCCCCTGACCTGCGCCAGGCGCTGGAGCCGCTCCCGCTCCACGGGGTCCCGCGCCAGCGAGCCCAGGAGCTGCAGGAACTGGGGCGTCGGGGGCGCCGCCACGTCCAGGTAGAAGGTGAGAGCCTGGGCCAGGGTGCAGGGGGGCAGCCGGGGCTGCAGCACCCAGCGGGGCCCGGGGCTGGACCCGCCTGGGGATGGGGGGTTGTGGCGCTCAGTTCTGTCCTGTGTCCTCCCCAAGGCCCTTCCTCTTTTCCGTCTTCCTTCCCCCCACCGCTCCCCTTTGTCTTCCTCTTCCTCACTCCCTTCCCATTCCTTTCCCCAGCCCCTTCTCTCACTTCCTTTGCCCCAATTTCTTCCCTTTCCCTTTCCTCTTCCCAAGCCTCAGTCCCTCCCCATCTTCCCGCGGTCCATGGCGGCGGGACCCCCTCCTGTCCCCCTCCTGTCCCCCTCCTGTACCCCTCCCGTCCCCCTCCTGACTCCTTCCAGTACCGGTGAAGTCTCCACTATCCCCCTGTGACTGGGTTCCCCCAATCCCCCCGTGTCCCCCCGTACCTGAGGAGTTCCCCCAATCCCCCCGTGTCCCCCGTACCTGAGGGGTCCCCCCAATCCCCCCGTGTCCCCCCGTACCTGAGGGGTTCCCCCAATCCCCCCGTGTCCCCCCGTACCTGAGGAGTCCCCCCAATCCCCCCGTGTCCCCCCGTACCTGAGGGGTCCCCCCAATCCCCCCGTGTCCCCCCGTACCGGCGGGGCTCCCCCAGTCCCTCCGTGCCCCCCGTACCGGCAGGGTCCCCGTCGCGGCTCTCCAAGGCCAGGGGCTGCTCGGGGGGCGGCGGGTCCTCCACGCGCTCCAGGACGGCCCGCACCAGCTCCTCGCGGTTGGCGGGGAACACGCCCAGGTGGTCCCCGGGCAGGTGGTGCAGCCCCCCCTGCTCCGCGCCGCCCACCCGCACCAGCAGCGTCTGCCGGCTGCGGGCAGCGGGGTCAGCGGGCACGGGGCGGGGGCAGACACGGGGGGGGGGCGCGGAGGGAAAGCGGCCCCGGGGGTCCCGGCAGGGGGGGGGTGTCCTGCGGATCTGGGACCCTCCCCAGATCCGCAGGGGTGCCGGGACCCCGGGGTGCCAAGAGCGGAGGGGGACGGGAGATCCCGGGGGTGGGCGGGGGGCGAGGTGGGGATTCCTGTGCGGGGGGACCTCACCTGGACTCCTCACTCTGCAGGTTCTCCACAGACAGCACCGAGCAGGGGAACACCTGGCGCTTGTGCAGCTGGGACAGTCCTGGGGGGCGCGGGGGGGTCAGGGGGAGCTGGGGGCACGGAACGTGCGGGGAGGCACGGAGGATTGGGGAACACGCGAGGCTGGGGGGCACGGGGGGCTGGGGAGACACAGGAGGGCATGGGGAGCCTGGGGACACGGAGGCGACACAGGGGACACAGGGGGACCTGTAGGGCTGGGGGACATAGTGGGACTGGGTGGTGATGAAGGAACATGGAGGGGCTGGGGTGGAACAGGGGGCTGGGGGCACATGGAGGGGCTGGGGTGGAACAGGGGGCTGGGGGGACATGGAGGGGCTGGGCAGGAACAGGGGGCTGGGGGGACATGGAGGGGCGGGGGTGGAACAGGGGGTTGGGGGCACATGGAGGGGCTGGAGTGGAACAGGGGGCTGGGGGGACATGGAGGGGCTGGGGGGCTGGGAGTCATGGGGTGAGGAGAAGGCTGGGGGAGTCAAAGGGTCTTGGGGAGGTCATGAGGGGGCTGAAGGAGTCTCTGGGGGGCTGGGGGCTGACCCCACAGAGCTGTGGGGTGTGAGGGGATCCCCCAGGGTGCTCGGGGGTGCTATGGGGTGTCCCGGGGAGCCGGGGGGTCCCGCAGGGTCTGGGGGGTCCCGGAGGAGTCGGTACCGGCCAGAGTCTCGGTGGCCTGGGGCTGCGGCACCAGCCGGTGCCTCTGGCGCTTCCAGCCCTGCGGCGGGGCGAACAGCTCCTCGGCGCCCCCCGCCCCGTCCCCCACGCAGAATGTCTCGCAGGCAGCCTGGGGGTACGGGGGGGGCGGTGAGTGCCAGGCGGGGGGCCCTGTGGGTGCCCCCCACCCCTGTACCTGGAGGAGCAGGTGTGCCCAGGTGCAGAACGGCCCCCCCAGCCCCCGTACCTGGAACACTTGGCGTGCCCAGGTGCGGAACGACTCCTCCTGGGCGCACAGCTCGTCGCCCTCGCCCAGGGGCAGCACCCGCTCCCCGCCCAGCTCCTCCAGCCGCGTGTCCACGGCCCGCGCGAAGGCACAGAAGTGGGGGTACGCCCGGGACCCCAGCCCGAACACCGCGAACCTGCGGGAGAGCGGGGGTAGAGGGTCCCCAGGGGTGCGGGGGTACGCCCGGGACCCCAACCTGAGCACCACCAACCTGGACGGGGATGCACGGGGGGGATCCCCAGAGTCAGAGGGGCCTGGCCATTATCAGGCCACCACATGAGGGGGGTCACGGGGGCACCTCGGGCAGCTCCTGCCCCCACCCACACCCGCAGGGCAGACCGGGCGGGAGCTGCCGGTGCCGGTGTGAGCCCTGTTCGGGGCACCCCAGCCCCAGCAGGGCAGCGTGCCCAGGCAAGGAACCCATCCCCATCCCTGTTCCATCCCTGTGGCCGTGCCTATCCTGTGCCCACCCCCCATGGCTGTGCTCTGTCCCCGTGGCCATGCCCATCCCATGCCCACCCCGTTCCCACCCCGTGCCCACCCCGTGCCCATCCCGTGCCCATCCCATGCCCACCCCGTTCCCACCCCGTGCCCATCCCGTGCCCATCCCGTGCCCATCCTGTGGCCTCGGTACCGCAGGGCTCCCAAGGTTCCCGCACTGTCTGTGTTGCTCAGCTGCCGCCGCTTCTTCTTCCAGGAGGACACGAGCTGGTCGGACTGGGAGACGCTGTTGAACCGCAGCTTGTAGCTCCTGAGGGTGTTAGGAGGGTCAGGGGAGTCAGGGGGGATCCTGCCCCGGCCCCAGCAGGGACCCCCAGGACCCCCGGGGTGCTCACATGGGCGGCTCTGCCTGGGAGGTGCCAGTGTAGGGCGATGTCATCTCCATCAGGGCCTTGGAGAAGCTCTGTGGGGGGCGGAATGTCACCCCCACATCCCATTCCCACTCCATCCCATCCCCAGCCCCATCTCATCTCCAACCTCAGCCCCATCCCATCCCATCCCATCCCATCCCATCCCATCCCATCCCATCCCATCCCATCCCATCCCATCCCATCCCATCCCATCCCATCCCATCCCCATCCCATCCCCATCCCATCCCATCCCATCCATCCCATCCCTACCTCAGCACATTCTGGAGGGTCCCCGTTCCCAAATGTGCTGGTCACCACCAAGACCAGGGTCTCGTGCTCCAGGGCCACCACATCATACTCATCCATGCACAGCACCTTCACGGAATGCCAGGATCAGGATCCCTCCCCCCAGCCCCTGCCACGGGGCCTTCGGGGGAGCTGGGTGACGGGAGCTGCCCCAGTCCTGCCCCTCTGTCCCTGCACCTTGGGGTCGAAGGCCCGGCGGAAGAGCTGGCACAGGTTCCAGGCGTAGGTCCGTGACTTCCCGGTCTCCGTGCCGTAGAGGATGGTGGCCTTGACCCGCCGTGCCATCACGTGTCCCATCAGCTTGGCCGAGATCTTAACGGCGCTGTGGGGTGCCCAGGGCACCGTGGGGTCAGCACGGGATTCCTGGGCATCCCAGAACTCCCACGGGACCCCCGGGATCCTGGGGTTCACCTACTTGGCCACCTCCTTGAAGGTCTTCCTCCGGGTGACAGTGGTGCCCTTGGACACGTAAACCTTCCAGGCGTCGGGCTGGGGAGGGAGGGGGCGGTTGTGGGGCCAGGGCCGGGGGGCTTTGTGAGGGGAGGGGTGGGGGTCTGTGGGATTGGGGAGGGGGGGGGCTTGGCTGTGGGGAAGAGGGGTCGGGGTGTGTGGGATTGGGGAGCGGGGGGCTTGGCTGTGGGGAAGAGGGGTCGGGGTGTGTGGGGCCGGACCCACCCGGTACCAGAATGTGAACTGGGGGTCATGGGGAGCACCGGGGGTCGTGGGGGGCAGGAAGGCTCTGGAAGGGGCTGAGGGAGAGCCCCAGCTGGGGGCTGGAGGTGTCCCAGGGGGTGCTCAGGGGCTGCTGGGGGGTGTCCCAGGGTCTGCTGTGGGGTACATGCCAGTGGAGGGTGATGCAGAGGGCTGGGCGTCCCGCAGGGACCAGCGGTGCCCAGGGCAGACCCAGAAAGTCCTGGGGGGTCCAGGGGGCTCAGTGCCAGCCGACCGGGGGTCTCAGTGACCTGGGGCTGCACCTCCAGCTCTGGGAGGGGGGCACAGGGGCTGGGGAGCCGTGGGGCAGGGAGGATCTGTGGGTCCAAACCCCCAGCCGGCAGCAGGAGGCGGCTGTGGGACAGGACCTGTGGGGAGGGGTCCCACCTGGTAGCGGAAGGTGGGGCTCAGGTGGTAGTTGACCATCTCCTGGTGGAAGACAGGTGTGAGACTGCCCGAGAGGGGGGGCACGATCCAGGCCCAGTCCGCGGGACACCCGCCCCGCGCCCGCCCCTCCGCCGCCAGGTGCTTCATGAAGGACTCGGTGGCCGCGTGGTGGTCCACGATGGTCACCTGGGCCACCTGCGGGGGGGGACGGGGGACAGTGGAGACGTGGGCTGCCTCTGGGGATGGGGGGCATGGGGATGGCGGGGTTCCCGTGGCCCGGCGGGGGGGGCTCCAGCACTGAGAGTGTCCCGGTAGTGGGGTCCCAGCCGTGGGGTCCCAGCAGTGTGGGGGTCCCAGCAGTTTGGGGGTCCCAGCAGTGTGGGGGTCCCGGCGCTGGGGGTCCCACGGGGGTCCCACCTGGAAGCTGTGCAGCACGGCCACGTTCACCTCCACAGCTGCCCGGTCCTTCCAGAGGGACGAGCTGGTCCCTGTGTCCAGCCCCATGCGCTGGGCCACCTCCTGCAGGGGTCAGCAGGGCGGGGTTGGCCAGGGGTCAGCCAGGGGTCCCCGAGGGGTCCCGGATGGGGTCCCAGTGGTGTCCTGGTCGGGGTACCAGAGGGCTCCCGGGGGGAATTCTGGGGAGAGGTCCCAGGAGTGATGCATTGTCCTGGTGGGGTCTCAGGGGGTTCTGATGAGGATCTTGATGGGCCTGAAGGGGGTCCCAGAGTGGTCCCAGGGGGTCGCTGGGGGATTTCGGGGAGGCTCAGTGTGGGTCCCAAGGGAAATATCGGGGACTACCAGGGAGTTCCCAGGAAGGGTCCTGGGGGGACCCCCGGGGAGTACCAGGGCTTCCCTGTGGGGTCCAGGGCCATCCCTGTGGGGTCCCTGTGTAGTCCCGGGGTCCCAGAGCAGTCCCGGGGATCCCAGTGCAGTCCCGGGGGTCCCAGTGGGGTCCCAGTGCAGTCCCGGGTGTCCCAGTGCAGCCCCGGGTGTCCCAGTGCAGTCCCGGGGGTCCCAGTGCAGCCCCGGGGGTCCCAGTGGAGTCCCAGCGCAGTCCCGGGTGTCCCAGTGCAGTCCCGGGGGTCCCTGTGCAGCCCCGGGTGTCCCTGTGCAGCCCCAGGGGTCCCAGTGGGGTCCCTGTGCAGCCCCGGGTGTCCCAGTGCAGTCCCGGGGGTCCCTGTGCAGCCCCGGGGGTCCCAGTGGGGTCCCAGTGCAGCCCGGGTGTCCCAGTGCAACCCGGGTGTCCCAGTGCAGCCCCGGGGGTCCCAGTGGCGTCCCAGTGCAGTCCCGAGGGTCCCAGTGCAGCCCCGGGGGTCCCAGTGGGGTCCAGTGCAGCCCGGGTGTCCCTGTGCAGCCCCGGGGGTCCCAGTGGGGGTCCCAGTGCAGCCCCGGGGGTCCCAGCGCTGTAGCGCTGTCCCGCGGTGCCGGGGCTCACGGGCAGCACGTCGTAGCGGTGGCGGTCGCAGAGGTTCCGGGAGCCGATCTCGGTGCCCATGTACCAGCCGTTGAAGGGCGCCGCGGGGAACTCGAGCCCCCCGATCTCCAGCAGCATGTTGGCCACGGCCGGCAGAGCGTGCCAGCGCAGCCCCAGCTCCGAGAACCACTCCAGCCTGGGGGCACGGGGGCTGTGGGGCCGCTCCCGCACGCCCACAGCGGCCCCAGAGCCCCCAGAGCGGGAGGCCAGCCTCCATCCCCCCCGCACCCCACCGGGGAGGGTCAGCACGCCCGTGGCTCCGTCAGGAGGATCAGCAGCCCAGCACTCCAGGACCCAGCCCAGGAGAGGGTCAACAGCCCGGTATCCCAGCCCGGGAAGGAGCTGGCATTCCAGCATCCCTCAGGGATGGGATCAGACCCGCGGCTGCTCCCTGTCCCCAGCGCGGCTCCCCAACCTCATCCCCCCGCTCCCTCCCCTCTCCAAACCCTCCCCAGGGCGACCCCGTGGGACTCCAGCCCGGGTCACCGGCACAGTCCCTTGGCCAGGGAGATCCCGGGGGTCGCAGCCGCACTCACGTGGGGTGGTGCAGCGGCACCTCGAGCACCAGCTCCGGGGGCAGCGGGAACAGCTCGGGGGACTCGTCGGGGCTCTGCAGCAGCAGCGGCAGCACGTCGAAGCGGCCCCCCCCGGGGGTCCAGCCGTGTTGGATGCAGAGCTGGGGGGAACAGCGTCAGAGGGGGCATCCAGGAGGTGTTTGGGGGCACGGGGATTGGGAGAGATGAAGGGCGTGGGGGGGATGGCGGGGGGAGGAGTAGAGTATGAGGGGGGAGAAGGAAGAGAGACGGAGTGGGGATGGAGGGCGGCATGGAGGGAACACTGAGGTGGGGATGGAGAGGGAAGAGAGGAGGGGTGGAGAGGTGGTGAGGGGGGCCTGGGGGCGCAGGGGTCCCCCCACCTCGGTGATGTCCACATTGGCAGGGTCGCCCCGCACGGAGCCGTCGGGCTGCCGATAGCCGGCGTAGCGGATCAGCTGCGGGTTCCAGATGCGGAAATCGCCGCGGCCCGGAGCCCGCGGGGGGAAGATGGTGATGGCGGACCTGGGGGGCCGGGGAGGGCCGTCAGGACACCCTGCGGCCGCGGGGGCCGGGGGGCGCCGGGCCCATTCTCACCGGATGTTGCCGCGGTTGGTGGCGAACTGGATGTGGGAGCAGAGGAGGCTGAACATCTCCCCCAGCCCCGCGCAGTCCCGGGCATCAAACACCTGCGGGGGGACAGAGGGGTGTGGGGGACCCCTGCGGGGCAGCTGGGATGGGCGCCCCCGGGGGGAATCTGCGGGCCGGGAGGTCCTTTGGGAGGGGTCCCCATGGGGCGGGGGTGCCGTGGGGTCTTTGTTGGGGCGGGAGATCCCTGTGGAACCGGGGTCCCGTAGGACGGGGTTCCGTGGGTCAGGGTCCCCTGGGTCCCCGTGCTACAGGTTCGAGGCAGGGTCTCTCTCGGGTGGGGTGAGGGTCCCCCCAGGACACGGGACATGGGATGAGGGTCCCCATGGTGTCGGGGTGACCACGGGGGTGTTGGTGCCTGTGGGCGCCCGTGAGATGGGGTGGGGTGAGTTGGGCTGCCTCTGGTTTGTTGTCCCCAGGAGGCTGAGGTGTGTGGGTGTCCCCGTGGGCTGTGGTGGGTGAGGGTCCCGCGGCGGGTCGCACCTGCAGCTTGTTCCACTGGATGCGGCCGACGCAGCGCGCCGCGTTCCGCCAGGCCTGCTTGGCGCCGAACGTCAGCTCGGGCTCCCGCAGCCGGTACGAGCCCGAGGCCGCGATGTCCGCGGCCACCTCCCGCAGCCGCTGCGTGTGCGCCGGGGAGTTCTCCCTGCAGGGGCACCCTCAGCACCCACAGACTCCGGGAGAGCCCTCCCAGCACCCCCAGACACGGGCACCTTCGGGGGTAGGGGGCCAAGCAGCGACAGGGTGTGAGGTGCTCTGGGGCACGGATGAGGTTATGGGATGTCCCAGGGCAGGGATGGGGGATCCGGGGGTACTCTGGGGGAGAGGTGGGGACATGGGGCACCCCAGGACACGTCAGGAGCTATGGGGGTACCCTGGTGTGCAGGTGGGGATGTGGAGTGCTCTGGGCAGGGACGGGGCTGGGGGTGCCCCGGGGCAGGGTGGGTTTTTGGGGTGTCCCAGGACAGGGGTAGGGATATGGAGGTGTTTTGGGAGGGGTGGGACTATGGGGTGCCCGGGGCAGGGCTGGGGCTGGGCTGTGGGTGCCCCGGGGCCGCGGGATGCCCGCACCCATTGTGGGGATGCCCGTGCCCGCTGTGGGGGTCCCGTCCGCGCTCACCGCCGCAGGGACACGTAGTACTGGGTGATGAAGTCCCGGGCCAGCTCCAGCAGCTCCTCGGGCGGTCGCGTCCCCTCGGGGGTGGGGGCGGGCAGCGGCCGCGGCAGCACCAGCGACCCCAGGCAGCGCAGCCCCGAGCAGGGCAGCTCCTGGGGGGGCACCGGGTGACCCCCGGGACAGACCTCCCTGTCCCTGTGTCCCCTCCCACGCCCTGCCCCGCCCGAGTCTGTCACCCCGGCACCCCACAAACCCGCACGCCCAGCCCTGCCCCCTGACTTTGCCCCCCAGTCTGCCTCCTGTCCTGCAGCCCCCCAGTCCGCAACTCCAACCTGCACCGCCATCCCCCTGCCGCTATCCCTGCCGTCCTCCCGCCTTTCCCCCCTCCAGCCGCACACCCCACTCCCGTGCCCCCGTGCCCCCGTGCCCGTGCCCCCACTCCCCATGTCCCCATGCCCATGTCTCGTGCCCCAGTCCGTGCCCCCAGGCCCTCCCTCGCCCCCGGACCTGTCCCGCCGTGGCGCAGAGCGTGTCGTAGCTGATGCTCCCGGTCTCCCAGTTCTTCAGGCGGGCGAAGCGGGGCGGCTCCGCCGGGGAAGAGGGCACCGGGCTGGGGGGTGACACGGGGCACCCCTGAGACCTGCCCGGGCACGGGGGGCCCAGCCGGGGGTCTCGGGGGACTTGGGGAGAAACGCGTGCCCCTCGGCGCTAGCTCTCGCGGCTCGGACAGCGGGACCCCTCGGGTGCGGGGACCTGTCCGGGGGTGGCACAGGAGGGCTCCGGGTGGAGGGGAGCGGGGGCTGGGCTGTGGCGGGGACAGCGGGGCAGGTCCGGGGGTTTCCCCTTCCCCAACATCTGGTGCTGCTGGGGGGTCCCGAGCCGCCGGATGCACCCCGTGGGGGTGGGGAGCGGCAGGGGATGGAGGGCAGGGGATGGGGGGCTCAGAGGATGGGGGTGCCTCAGAGCGGGGGGCAGAGGCTGGGGGGGGCTGAGCTGGGGGGATCAGGGGACGGGGGATCAGGGAATGGGGCTGAGCTGGGAAGTCAGGGAATGGGAAACCAAGATATGGGGGGCTGAGTTGGAGGGGTCAGGAGTTGAGGGGTCAGAGGATGGAGGGGGCGCGGGGCGTTCCTGGCCCTCGTGTGAGTGTGAACAATGGCCATGAGTCAGAGCGGGCTCCGGGCCACCGCGGGGGGAGAACACGCCCCCGTCCCATGCCTGTCCCTTCCGAGCCCCTCCGAGGTGTGGGGTCCCCGCACCTCCATCCCCACTTGACCCCACAGACCCCTCCCCATATGTCCCCCATGTGCCCCCAGATGCCGCCCGCCCCAGCGTGCCCCAGTGGGTCCCGTGGGCGGTGGGGGCCGCGCCGTGGGACAGGAGACACTGTCACAACTCCACGAGCAGCGGGCACAGCGCTCTGCTGCCGGCGGGCTCCGTGTTCTGCCCCAGTGCCCCATGCCAGCCACCCCGTGGGGACACCTCCACGGCCGGGACACCTCCACGGCGGGGACACGTCTCCGGTGGACTCGGGCCATGTGCGAACGTCCCCACGAGCGAGGAGGGGGTCCCCGACGAGGCTCGGAGCTGCTGCAGGTGAGTGCCGGTGCCCCTGTGCCCCGTCCGTCATTTCCAGCCCCTTCCTCCCCATGCCAGCCCGTCCGTCCCACCTGGACACCTACCTGGGGGGCTCGGTGACAGCGGCGGGGGCAGCGGTGACAGGGGGGTCCTCGGGCGCGGGGCCGCGCGGGCGCGAGCAGAGGCCGAGGCCGGGGCAGGCGCGGGGGGCTCCGGGCAGGACCCCCGGCAGGTTCCCCATCGCGGCCCCACTGAGCCGGGAGCGGCCGCTTCCCGCTTCCTACTGCCCGGGGAAGTGGTGACGAGGCCGCGACGCCCCCGCCCCGCACACAATGGGCACCGCCACCTCCACCGTCACCGCCACCGCCACGCGGCGCGGGACACACCGGGGACCCCACCGCGGGGGTGGAACCCAATCTGCCCCGCGGGCCCATGGCATGTGGCCATGGGGAGGGAGAGGTGGCACCCACAGAGGGGACACGGCACTCATGGGGGGGGGACATGGCCCTTGGGGGGACTTGGGAGCACACATGACGCCCCGGTGGGACACAGCCCTGGGGGGACATGGAACTGGGGGGGACATATGGCACTGGGGGGCCCGCATGGCAGCCAGAGGGGGGACACATGGCACCTGAGGGGGACACAGCGCTGAAGACGACGTGGCACCCACGGGGACATGGAACTGGGGGGACACACGTGGTGCTGGGGGAACATACACACGGCACTGGGGTGGACATGGCACCCTGGGGACACAGCCATGGCACCCAGAGGGAGGACACAACCCTCATGGGGGACACACAGCACCTGGGGGCCGCGGTGGTGGCAGGGACCCCCACCCTGGCCACAGGACACTGTACGCCCCACACCGGGCGATTGGATGCCCCGAGGGGTTCCCGGGCCGCCCCCAGCCCCCCGGCCGTGGGGCGGATGTCCTGCGGGACCCCCCCACTTCCCGCTGCTTCCACCCAGTTCCGGCCATTGACGCACTGGGCGCTGCCGGGGACCCCCAGGTCAGCACCCCTGGGGGAACCAGGCGGGGGGCTGCACCCCGCGACCCTCCCGGGGGCACCCTGGTGAGCCGCGCGGGGTGGGGGTTCACCCCAGCTGCCGGCGGGGAGGGTCCTACGGTGACCCCGGAGTGGGGCGGGGGTCGCGGGGGTCGCGGGGCTGGGAGTCCGGGACGGGGGTGCTGTTGGGGTGCGGGGGTGCCGGGGGACGAGGGGTCCCCGGGGTGCCGGCGGGTGAGTCCCTCCGGAGGTCGAGGAGGGGCGCAGCCCGCAGCTCACGCAGCGACGGGAAACCGCGCCCGGTGCCGGCTCGGCGGTTCCTTCCTGCGGGGGGGAGAGCGGGGCGGGGGAACCGGGAGGCGCGGGGCGGGACCGAGGCACCGCACGGGGGGCACAGCCGGGCCGGGGGGCGCCGCAGGGACCCCCACGGGGACACGGAGCGGGATTCGATCACCCCGTCGGGGGCGATCCCGTGTCGCCGCCCCGCCCCGGAGTGTCCCCCGCCCCCGCGGGCCGTGGGGCGGGTCAGACCTGTCCGTCACGGCAGAGCGCCCACCGGATCGTCCGCCCCGCCCGGGGGCGGGACTGGGCCACGGGCGGGCGGGGGTGATGGGGGTCAGACCTTGACACCTCCCAGCTCCCCTCGCCCCACAGACCCCCGTACCCCACAGACCCCCCCGTACCCTACAGATCCCCCGTATCCCACAGCCCCCCCCCGTACCCCACAGCCCCCCGCACCCCACAGCCCCCTGTACCCCACAGCCCCCCCCGTATCCCACAGACCCCCGTATCCCACAGCCCCCCCCCGTACCCCACAGCCCCCCGCTCCTCACAGCCCCCTGTACCCCACAGCCCCCCCCGTATCCCACAGCCCCCCGTATCCCACAGACCCCCCCGTATCCCACAGCCCCCTGTACCCCACAGCCCCCCCGTATCCCACAGACCCCCGTACCCCACAGACCCCCCCGTACCCTACAGACCCCCCGTATCCCACAGCCCCCCCCGTACCCCACAGCCGCCCGTATCCCACAGCCCCCCGTACCCCACAGTTCCCCGTACCCCACAGCCCCCCGTATCCCACAGCCCCCCGTACCCCACAGCCCCCCCGTACCCCACAGACCCCCCCGTACCCCACAGCCCCCCCCCGTACCCCACAGCCCCCCGTACCCCACAGCCCCCCGCTCCTCACAGCCCCCTGTATCCCACAGCCCCACCCCGTACCCCACAGCCCCCCCCGTACCCCACAGATCCCCCCGTAACCCACAGACCCCCGCCCGGCTCGGCTGAGTCCCGCTTGGTCTGCTCTATCCAGCCACGTTCTGTCGGATGTGGCCGGTCTGGTCGGTCCAGTGGATCCATTTGTGTCCGGTCGGTCCCGGTCGTTCCCGGTCGGTCCATTCGGGTCCATTCGCGCCCGTTCGGGCTCGTTCGTGGCCACGGAAAGCCGCTTGCAGCGGTCGGAACTGATCGGATCCGGTCGGGTCCGGTTGGCAGAGTCAGCCCGGCCGGACCAGCTGGTTCTGCCGGTCTATTCGGAGCCGTTCGGGTCCGGTTGGTCCGTTCGGGTCCGGTCACCCCGGTCGGTCCCGGCGGTCGAGGCCCCGGGGCCGGAGCCATTTTCAGCACCTGGGACAGAGACCGGGAGCATCCAGGCCAGCGCCAGGCTGGGACCGAGTCCGGGACCGGGCTGGAACGGCGCGGAACCGGCACCGGGACGTGGGGCTGGGCGGGGCTCGGACCGGGCCGGAAGAGAGCTGGGACCGGCTTGGGCTGACGTGGGGCCGGGGTCGGCACTGGGACCAGAACCGTGGCTGGGGCTGGGATTGTTCTGGACTGGGACAGCGTTGGGTCCCTGACTGGACTGGGGCTGATCTCTGGCTGCGACTGGGACCAGGACTGGGCCAGAAACGGACTGGGAGTGAACTGGGATTGCATCGGACTGTAAAGGAACTGGACTGGTCTGAAAGTGGACAGGGCTGGAGTTTGAACTGGGACCAGGACTTGGACTGGACCGGACCTGAGATTTGGACAGGATGGAGACTGGTACTGGGACCAGACTGGACTGGAAAGGAGACTGGGATTAGGATTTAACTGGGACTGTGACTAGACTGGGATTGGGACTGGGACCACAAGTGGACAGGACAGGGACTAGATGAGGTCTGGGCTGAGACTGGGATGGGACAGGACTGGGAGTGGGACAGGAACTACGACAGAGACAAGAATTAGGATTGGATGGAGATTAGGATTAGGCTGGGATCGGGCCTAGGGCAAGGGCTGGTCTGGGACTGGTTCTGTGGCTGGTGCTGGGACTAGCCTGGGAAGAGGGCTAGGCTGGGCCGGGATGGCAGGACTGGGGTGGGGAGGGTCCCACCAGGACCCAGCTGGGGCTGTGCCTGGAAGCTCTGCTGCTGCCCCACATGGCCCTGTGATCCCATGTCCCTGTGTCCCACTGTCCCTGTGTCCCACTGTCCTGGTGTGCCAGTGTCCCCATATCCCGATGTCCCAGTGTGATGGTGTCTCACTGTGCTTTATTCTGGTGTCTTGGTGTCTAAATGTACCCATGTCCCTGTGTCCCAGTGTCCCGATGTCCTGGTGACCCAGTGTCCCCATGTCCCCAGGTCCTCATGTCCCGGTGTCGCCAGGTCCCCGTGTCCCCGTGTCCCGGTGTCCCACCTGTCCTGGTGTGTGGGCTGTGACCGGAGTGTCCCCCCGGCTGTCGGGGGGCGGTGCGGGGATCCGGGGAAGTGGGCGTGGCCCGGTGTCAGTGGGCGGGGCCGGGGCGGGGCGGGGCGGGGCCAAGGAGCGCGCTCGGCGCCCCCGGGCGGGGCGGGGCGGGGGTCCCGGGCCCCCCCGCGGCCATTGGCTGCGCTCGCGCTGGCCCCGCCCCGGCCCCGCTGTCAACACGCAGCGCCCGCCGCGCCCGCCGGGCCGGGCCGGGCCGAGCGCACGAACCCGCCCGAGCCGAGCCGAGCCGAGCCGAGCCGAGCCGAGCTCATACCGTCCGAGCCGGGCCGCGCCCGCCCGAGCCCAGCCGAACGGGGCCGGGCCGAGCCGAGCCGAGCCGAGCCGATTCCGGCTGAACCCAGTGCAGCCGAGCACAGCCGAACCCAGCCCAGCCGAACCGCGCCGAACCCTGCCGAGCCCGCCCGAGCTCAGCCGAACCGGGCCGGGCCGAGCCGACCCAGCCGAACCGAAACGAACCGGAGCGGGCCGAACCCCGCCGCACCGAACCGGCCGAGCCCGGCCGAGCCCAGCTCAGCCCAGCCGTTCCGAACGGAGCCGAACCGTTCCGACCTGTTCCGAGCGGCGCCGAGCGCGCGGGGCGGGTCTCGGTCCCCCCCGGCCGCTCCGTGACTAAATAAGGCCGATGGCGCGGCGCGCACCGGGCGGGTAGAGCGGGGGGGGCTCGGCCCCGCCGCCCCTCTCCGGCTCCCCGCCCCGGACCCCCCCGGCCCCGCAGCGCCGCACCGGGGCGGGCGGGGTCCGGCCGCGGGCCGGGAGGGCCCCCCCGGTGCCGGGGCCCCCCCGGAGCGGCGCCGTCCTTGGCTCAAGGGCAGCGGGACCCCCCGCGGCGCGGGGCCCCCCCCGGCCCCCGGCCCCCCCGCCCCGCCGGCGCTGCCCATGGGCCCGGCACGATGCCGGTGCGGCGGGGGCACGTCGCCCCCCAGAACACCTTCCTGGACACCATCATCCGCAAGTTCGAGGGGCAGAGTGAGTGGGGGGCGCCGGGGGGGGCCGGGGGCGGGACCTGGGAGGCCCGAGGGGGAACTGCGCAGGGGGAGCGCCCGG
The DNA here is from genome assembly GCF_027477595.1 of Haemorhous mexicanus. Classification (NCBI taxonomy): domain Eukaryota; kingdom Metazoa; phylum Chordata; class Aves; order Passeriformes; family Fringillidae; genus Haemorhous; species Haemorhous mexicanus. The sequence continues at coordinate 411,755 of NC_082341.1, forward strand.
GGAGGGGACGGGGAGACACCGGGAGACACCGAGGAGCACCAGGCGGGAAGGGGAGCGAGGGGACTGTGGCCCTGGGTGGGTTTGAGGTGACAGGGACGAGCCCGGCAGGAGGGACCCTGCTCACCCTGGCGTCCCGGAGTCCCCAGCTCGAGGTGGGCTTGGGGTGACCGGGACAAACCTGGCTGGTGGGGGATTCCTGCCCGCCCTGACCTCCAGCAGCCCCTGGCTCTGGGCTGCCGGAACCGGGCCTTGCCCACAGTCCCCGAGATGTAGAGCCCCCACCACTCGCTCAGGCTGCTGTGGGACTGGGGGTCCCCCTGGGCTGTGCCCCCCACACTGCCCAGCAGCTGGTGCAGGGCGACCTGGCAGAGTCAGGGCTCCGGGAGACTGAAAATCTGGGGGTTCCCAGTGCCTGTCTGGGGTCAGACCCTGGGCATCCCCCAGTCTGGAGACAGGACAGTGATGTGGGGGGACCCATGCTGCCCGTGGGTCGGGCTGGGGGTGTCACCTGCTGGGGGACAGGCTGTGCTCGGGGGGCCTGGCCTGGCTGAGCCGCTGCCCAGGGTGGGGTGCTGGGGGTCCCAGGGTCCCCATGCTAGTGGTGTTCCTAAGGGGTCTCTGCAGTTATGGGCGTCCCCATGGTGATGAGGGGGTCCCAGAGTCCCTGCTCTTGGGGGGTCCCTGTGAGGTGTCTGTAGCAGTTGGGTCCCTGCTATTGTGGGGTCCCTGCTGTTGTGGGTCCCTGTGAGGTGTCTGTAGCTGTTGGGGGTCCCTGTGAGGTGTCTGTAGAAGTTGGGTCCCTGCTCCTGGTGGTCCCTGCCGTGCTGGGAGCCCCTGGGTCCCCGTGGCTATGGGGTCCCTGTGATGGAGGGATCCCAGCGGTTCTGGGGTCCCCATGGTGGTGATGGCACCAGCTTAGGGGGTCCCTTGGGAGCGAGCAGGATGGCGTGGTGTCTCTGGGAAACCTAGAGCCGTGGGTGGGTGGGTGGATGGGTGTGGGGGACCCCTGCTCTGGGCTGCCGGGCCGGGGGGCTCCAGCCTGACCCGCGCCCCCCTGTCCCTGCAGGCCGCAAGTTTATCATCGGGAACGCGCGAGTGGAGAACTGCGCCGTGATCTACTGCAACGAGGGCTTCTGCCGGCTCTGCGGGTACTCGCGGGCCGAGGTGATGCAGCAGCCCAGCACCTGCGACTTCCTGCACGGGCCCCGCACGCAGCGCCGCGCCGCCGCCCAGATCGCCCAGGCGCTGCTGGGCGCCGAGGAGCGCAAGGTGGAGATCTGCTTCTACCGCAAGGATGGTACGGACCCGCCCGGGCAGGGCGCCGCGGGGCAGGGGGCTGCACTCAGCACCGCGGCAGGGCGGTACGGACCCCCCGGGGGCCTGCGCCGGGACAGGGGCGCAGGGACACAGCTGGGTGGCAGGAGCTGTTGGCACAGGTGGGAACCCGGGGAACCCTGGCAGCCCCGGGGGCTCGCAGCACTCTCCAGCACCGTGGTGGCTCCCAGCAGGGTGCGAGCCTGGCACTGGTGGCTCCAGACGGGCACCAGCCCCCTGCGAGCCCTCAGCCCCTCCTGGTGCCACGGTGGCCACCAGGTGGGCCCAGGTAGCCACCAAAGGTTGTGAGTCCAGGATTGTGGGGTGCAGTGATCCCCCGCAGATGGGGATGCAGGGGGCTGTGTCACCTGGAGTGGGCTGAGCTGGCATCACAGTGCCACCATCACCTCGGGGTCGTGTGGAACACCTGGGCAGGTGACATCTGGGGGTCACTGTGCCAGGTGGGGGGACCTGTGCCCCGCAGAGCCTGGGCTGGGCTGGCTGCCCGCCTTGATAGTGCTGGTGCTTCCCCTCCGCGTGGCCCCGTGCCAGTGCCAGGTGTCCCGGCTGTCACCACAGCTGTCCCGGCTCTGGGCACACGGCCCCGGTTCCGGTGCTGGAGTAAACAAAGCCGGTGCCAGCTGCCGGCGTGGCCACAGCGCCAGGCAGAGCCCTGGGAGGTGGGCTGGGGCCAGAGGCTCCCCTCGTGGCCCTGGCACCCTCACCCTGCTGCATGGCTGTGTCTGGCACGCCCCAGTGCCCCTTGGACTGCCGGGTCACTGGGGCACAGGTGGACACGGGGGCCTTCCTGAGCCCTGGTCAGGGTGACACTGATCGGCCTGCCAGGTGCCACCGGCTGTGCCACAGGGGTGGGGGAAAGGGGCCTCCTGCCTGGGGCCTCCCTTGGGTCCCCAGAGCCCTCGACACCCCCGGCTGTGCCCCCCGAGCAGGGTGGGGGTCTCACCCCTTACCAGCCCTCGTGTGCTGCCAGGGAGAGGTGGGAGAGGGGGTTCCCAGAAGTGATGAGGGGTCCCTGCCCCTGCCAGCCCTTGGGAGCGTCTGTGGGGCCCATGGGGAAGTGTGGTGAGGGCTCCGGGAGCCCCCACTGGGACAGGGACAGTCCATGGGGTCCGTCTGTCCCTCGGGATGGGGAGGGGCCCTTGGCAGTGAGTTAGCCCTGGGTCTGGGGGGTCCTGGGCCCCTTGGATGAGGCTGCTGCGGGGGCTGCCGGCCCTGGGGGCTGCAGTGATGCCACCACGGGAGTTTCCTCCCCGTACCACCGTGCTGGTGCTACCAGCCACGGTGTGGGGGTGCTGGGGGGCTCCACTCACTGCACTGGGACCCCCGGGCTCCGTGGGGCAGGGACCTTGTTGCCGTGGCTCCGGCATGCCCGGTGCTCCCGGCGTCGCTGCCATTCCACGGGTGCCCTCGGGATCGTGTTGTGGCGCTCACCAGCAGCCTGCAGCCCCCACCCCGAGCCCCTGGCCTGTGCCGGTGCCCGGTGCTGTGTCCTGCTGGCTGGAGCCGTGCTGGAGCCGTGCTGGAGCCGCCGCGGCTCCGCGCTGCTGCTGCAGCCATTTGTCTTTGCGACGTGTTGTTTACGGTGCCGGGGACGCGGGGAGGTCACGGCGCCCGTGGGGCACCTGTGTCCCCGCAGGGACACCTCAGGGACCCCAGGCTGGCTGGGGGCAGGGAGGGGGCACAGACGCCCCTGTGGCCTTTGGGGACCCCCTGTGCGTGGCCCCCGGTGTTGGTGCAGGGCGGGAGCACCAAGGGCTGAATCGGGGCCTTGTCACTGTGACACCTCGGGGTCTGGGGGTCCCCCCTGTGCCAGAGGGGTGTCCCCAGCCTGGCTGCAGGCCTGGGGGTGCAGGTGGCTCCTCGGTGCGGGGGTGCGGGTCCCAGGGCAGTGGGTGCAGTAAGGGGGAGCAGGGATGGGGGGCCAGGGGGGTTCCCCCATTTTGGGGGTGCCGGTGCCCTGTGCCGGTCACGGGGAGCAGTGTGGGTGCTGGGGGTGCAGTTCGGGGCGATTTGGGGCACAGCTCTGGAGGTCGGCAGTGCACTTAGGGGCGAGGGGGCAAGGGGGGCGGGTCCCGTTGCAGTGGGGTACCCCTGTGCCCCTGAGGTCCCCCAGTCGTGCCCCCGCCCCGGGAGCAGCCCCCGTCAGGCAGCCGGACCGGAGCTCTCGGCCCTGGGGGCCCCAGGACTCCCGCGGGGGCGGATGGAGCCGCAGCGGCCCCGGCGCTAATCGGGGGCACTAATCCCCTCGTGGCGCTGGCTCGGCCAGGACCCCACGGGAGCCCGGGGCCACCCTGTGCCACCCTGTGCTGGCCCGCGGCCCCACGTGCGTCAGAGAATCCCCCCGCCGCGGGCACGGGAGCAGGGACAGTGCCAGCTGGCACCCGCCGTGCCAGGCTGCCGGGCCCGGCGCCAGCCGGGGGGGTCACCGTCAGCGGGACTCGGTGCTTCGGCGTCACCCACGTGTCCCCCTGGCATCTCCCACCTGTGTCCCCTTAGCGCGAGGGGTGCCGGGGGGCAGCAGGATGCCCCCCCATCCCCCAGAGGTTGCCCCGGGCTGCCCTGAGCACCCCCAATTCCCCCCGCCCCAGCTGTGGCACCGGATTAACGCCACAGCTGTTAACGAGTTCTGAGCGGCTTAACCCTGCCCGGCACCCCCAGAGCCCCCCCGGCCCCCCCGGCGCCGCTGCCCACGCACAGACACGCCACGACACTTGGGGGCAGAAAGGGGACACCCCCACCCTCCCGTGCCTCAGTTTCCCCCTGCGGTGGGGCTGTCTGGTGGGGGCAGCGCTGGGGGGCAGGCGGGGGTGATCCCCGGGGGGGGCAGGAGGGGGGTTCAGCAGGAATGGGGGGCGGCAGGGGGGTCTCCCCAGGAGGGGGTGCCCAGCAGGGTTGGGGGGCAGGACGGGGTGCCCAGCAGGAACAGGGACAGTGTCCCCTGGGATGTTTGGGGCCAGGCAGGGGTGCCCTCCCGGGTGGGGGTGCCACCCCCCCATGTCACTGACCCCCCTCCCCGCAGGCAGCTCCTTCCCGTGCCTGGTGGACGTGGTGCCAGTGAAGAACGAGGATGGCACCGTCATCATGTTCATCCTCAACTTCGAGGCCGTGAGGGAGCCTGAGCCCGGGGAGGCCCCGACCCCCAGCACCAACCACTGGGTCACCCCGGCCCCCTGGGGCCCTGCAGGTACGGGGGGACAGGGACAGTGGGTCCCCCCCAGGTGTGGGGGGACAGGGACACCGGGTCACCCTCAGCTATGGGGGGGACAGGGACACCGGGTCACCCCCAGTTGTGGGCGTACAGGGACACCAAGTCACCCTCAGCTATGGGGGACAGGGACACCGGGTCATCCCCAGGTGTGGGGGTACAGGGACACCGGGTCACCCTCAGCTATGGGGGACAGGGACACCGAGTCACCTCCAGTTGTGGGGGTACAGGGACACCGGGTCACCCTCGGTATGGGGGCACAAGGACACCAGGTCACCCCGAGATATGGGGATACAGGGACAGTGGGTCACCCCCAGGTATGGGGGGACGTGGGGGGACAGGGACACCGGGTCGCCCCCTCCTCCTGGATGCCTGCAGGGGGAATGGGGTCAGTGCCACCGGGCTGGTGTCAGCCCATGTCCTGCTGACCCCACGACCCAGGTGTTGCTGTGGGGCACATGGGGAGAGTGGCAGTACTGTGGGGAGGGGGTGTCAGACGCTGCCCCCCGGCCCCAGCCCTGACTCCAGGGTGCAGCCGATCCCTGTGGCTGAAGCAGCACCGGGTGGAGGTTTGGAGCTGGCTCCTGCCCCTGTCCCCAGCCCGGGCGTGACCCAGCCCTGTCCCTCCCCAGGGCGCAGCCGGTCCCTGCGGCTGAAGCTGCTGGCGCTCACGGGCAGCCGCCAGTCGCTGCCCCCCGAGCCCCCGGAGCCGCCGGACGTGGTGGTCGTGGACCCGGGGGTCACGGACCCGCTGGCCGCAGAGCCGGCCCCGGCTGCCAGCGACTCGGGCCCCGAGGACGCCTCCTCCTCGCTGGAGCCCGGTGCCGGGGACCGTCCCGAGGACGAGGCGGCGCTGATGGGGGACCCCGAGCCGCCGGTGACGCAGTCGTCGCCGCGGGCCGAGCGCCTGGCGCTGGCCTTCGCCAACCACAGCCTGGCCAGGAGCCGGTCCCGGGAGCGCCGGTCCCGGGAGAGCCTCCGCAGCCTGCGCCGGGCGTCGTCCGTCGATGACATCGAGGCCATGAAGGGTGACGGGGACAAGCGCTGCCACAGCCGCCACGCCAGCGCCAGCGCCGGCCTGCACCGCGGCTCCAGCACCGGTACGGCCGCGCGGGCACGGGGACAGCCAGGGGGAGCTGGGGACAGGGGACAGCCGCGGCCATCGGGGCTGGGGACCCAGCCCATCACCCTAGACCCTCCTAAGTCCATCCTGCAGCCCCCTGAGCCACAGGGTGGAGTCACCCTGGGAGTCACCTCGGGAGTCACCTCGTTGGCCCCAGAGCTCATTAAGGGTAATAAGATAAGGACAATTATGGTAATGACATTAAAGGTAACTGAGAGCACCTCTGCAGGTCGCTGGGGGGCCGGTGGCACACGGCTGGGGTCTGCCCCCGCCCTGGGGCTCCACGTTCCCTTCACCTGCCGTGGGACCCCAACCCTGGGAGCTGTGGGGCCGCCCCGGGGATCCAGGCTCTGTGCCGCGGTGACGGTCGCCCCTGCCGTGTGACAGCACGGTGACGGTGTGTCCCCCTGCAGGCGCGGTGGCCGCCGTGCGCAGCGCGCTGCTCAACTCCACGTCGGACTCGGACCTGGCGCGGTTCCGGGCCATCGGCCGCATCCCCCAGATCACCCTCAACTTCATGGACCTGCAGCCGGGGGGGCTCCTGGCCCCGCCCCCGGCCCCCCGGCCCATCATCGCCCCCACCAAACTGCGCGACCGCACCCACAACGTCACCGAGAAGGTCACACAGGTGAGACCCGGACGGGGGACAGGTGACACAGGTGACACAGGTGAGCCCTGGGGGCTGTGGAGGGCCCTGGGGTTGGGTGGGAGCTGACTGGGTGAAGCTGGAGGTGACTGGAGGTGCCAGAGGTGGCCAAGTGGTGGCAAAGGTTACCAGGGAATGCCATAGTGGCCAGGTGCTGCTGGAGGTGGCCAGGTGATGCCAGGTGACCAGGAGGTGCCGGAGGTGGCACGTGGTGCAGAGATGGCTGGGCTGTACCGAGGCATCCGGACAGTTTCAGTGACGATGTGGCCAAGCTGTGCCAGGATGGCCCAGCAGTGACAAAGTGTCCGAGCAGTGACAAGATGTCCAGGCAGTGCTGGAGGTGGCCGAGTGCTGCCAAAGTGTCCGGGTGATGCCAGAAGTGTCCGGGTGGTGCCAAAGTGACGGGGCAGTGCCAAGGTGGCTTGGTGGTGCTGGGGGGACTGGCCGGGGGTGGTGACCGTGGTGTTCTGGGGCAGTGGGTGCCGTGGCTGGGGGCAGCCGGGTCCGGGACAGGCCCTGGGGGGCTCCCAGCGAGATGCAGGGGACAGACACCCACCGGTGCTGTAGTGCCCCTGGCCCCGGTGCTGTTGTGCCCCTCACCGCGGTGCCCCTGGCCCCGGTGCCGGGGTGCCCCTGGCCCCGGTGCTGTTGTGCCCCTCACCGCGGTGCCCCTGGCCCCGGTGCCGTGCCTGCCGGGTGCCAGGCGCTGGCGGCCGCCGCTAATCCGCGGCCCGTTGTGTAACCGCCATCTGCCGCGGGAGCAGGAGGCGCCGCTTAATTACACCCTGATTTCCCTCCGCTAATGATCCGGGGGGGTCGGCGGCTCCGGGCATCCCCGGAGGGCCGTGCGGGGTGGGGACCCGCTCTCTGTCCCGCCCCGCGGTGTCCCCAGGCCTCCCGCGCAGCCCCGGCCGGGGCTGTCCCCGGGGTCCCCAGCAGCTGGCGGGGGACGGAGCAGCCCCGGCGCATCTGCCCGGCCCCTCGGGCCCCCCGGCCCCGCACCTGCCCGCACACGTGAGGGGCCCCGTGGGGAGTCCCGTTCCCACCCGGAGCTCCAGGCCCTGCTGTCGGGCTGCGGGGCTCCCCGCGCCGGTGCTGGAGCAGCCGCAGGGCCCTCGGTGGGGCGGGGGGACCCTCCGCGGGCTGGAGGGACCCTCTGCGGGCTGGAGGGACCCTCTGCGAGCTGGAGGGACCCTCTGCGGGCTGGAGAGACCCTCTGTGGGTGGCAACCCCTCACTGCGCATCCCCGACCCCTCGGCTCCTCACGGAACCTCTTGATTGCCTCGGCCGTGATTAATTGTGCCGCCAGGGTGACGCTGCGCTCTGACTTCCCCGCCGTAGCCACGGGGCCACGAGGGGACGCGGGGGAGCACGGCTGCGGTCACCGGGCCGGGCTCTGCCCCGGCACGGCGGGGGAGCCTCGGGGTGCCCCGGCTGTGAGGTCGGGGGAACCGGGGACACGGACGCAGGGGACACGGACACAGGGGGCGCAGGGCTCTCCCCGGCTCGGGCACTGCTCGGCCTCTCGGGTCGGTGGCACTGGGGGACAGCGTGTCCCTGCAGCGGCACCGTGATTCACCCGCGGAGCCGGAGCCAAGCGCCCGTCAAGGTCACCGCGCTCCAGGTGACAGTGACAGGGGCCTGGTGTGGTCATGACGCCCCCAGGGCTCATGGGACTCCCGGGAACTCCTGCTCTGTTCTGGAGGGGGTCCCTGGATGGGGCAGGATAGGGCGGGGGGACCCCAGCCCCAGTCAGGGGGGGTGGGGACCCGGCTGTGCCACCAGCCAGGGCGTGTCGCTGGGGCATCGCTGGCTGTTGGGGGCGGGTTGGGGACACCAGGGACTCCCCCCGCTGCGGGGTCCTGCCGACCCCGACCCCGCTGGCACCGGCTGGGTGAGCGGGGGCTCTGCCCCCCAGGTCCCTCTCCTCGGGTCTGGGGGTGCCGGGGGGGCCGGGCGGGCGCAGCCGTGGGGCACTGCCAGGGCTGGGCAGTGGCCAGGGACACGGGGACACCGAGAGCCGTGAATCAGCCGGGGCTGCCAGGGCCAGCTCACCGCTACCGTCACTGTCCGTGTCCCCGTCACTGTCCGTGTCCCCCCCACCACTGTCCCCATCCCCGTCATCGTCCCCGTCCCCATCCCGCTGTGACAGCGCTGCGCCAGTCACACTTCGGGGATCCCTCCTGGGACCTGGGGGGCCGCAGGTCCCGGCTGGCAGCGGGGAAGGGGGTGGCGCTGGAGCAGGCGGGGAAGGCACCGGTTCCGCGGCCCCCCGCGCCCCACCTCGCCCGGTGTCCCCGCGGGGCCGTTCCCGGGCGCTCCCGGTCCCTCCTCCGGGGAGTGGCGACGGCTGGAGCCGGGGGGGGCCCGGCGGGGGCGAGCGGCGGGGAGGGCTCGGGGGGTCCCGCCCCGCTCCATCTGCCGCGCGCAGGGCCGGGGGCGCGGGGGGGGCGCGGGGACCCCCGGAGCGCGGCCATGGCCCCGGTGCGGCGCGACAGCGGCGACCGCGGCGAGCGCCCCGACGGGGAGCGGCGGGAGCGGGTCCGCCGGGCCGTGCGGGTGTCCAGCCTGGTGGCACAGGAGGTACGGGCCGCTCGGGGCCGCATCCGGCGGTACTGGAGGCGCGGGGGGGGCGGGGGTCGCGGGGGTCCTCACCGGGAGGGAGAGTGGGACCCCCGATTTGTACCGCCGCACGTGGGCTCGGGGTCCCGGGGGCGTCCCCCGCCGGCGTGGGGGAAACGGAGCGGGGGGGCACCGGGGGTCGTGGGGGGCGGCTCTGGGGTCGCCGGGGGGATCGGGGGGCTCTGGGGAGGGTCCCTCCGCCGGGGGATCGGGGTCCCATTGTCTTTTCACCGTGCGCGGGCACGGCGTCCCGGGGCCGACCCCGCGCCGGGATGGAGGGCACGGAGCGCTGGGGACGGTGGCGGGCGCTGCAGGCGGCTCTGGGGGCTCCGGGGGGCTCCGAGGGTCCCCCCGTGGCGGAAACCGGACCCCGCTGTCGTCCCACGGCACGCGGGCACGGGGGTGTCCCCGTGCCGGGATGGGGGGAGAGGGGCGGGCCCCGGGGATCGCGGCCGGCGCGTTTGGATGGGTTTGGTGGTCCCGGGATTTTCGGGGGGGTCTCCCCCCACGGTGGGAACAGGGACCCGCAGTTTGTCCTGCCACGCGTGGGTGCGGGGTGTCCCCATGCCGGGCTGGGGGACACGGAGCAGGGGCTGGCGCTGGGGGTCGCAGCAGGCGGCTCTGAGGGGCCGCGGAGGTCTGGGGAGCCTGGAGGGTCGCCCCTGGAAGTGGCTCCTGTGGCTCATCCTGCCCTCGGGGGGGTGGGGTACCGGGGGAGCCCCCGCGCTCGGAGTGGGGGGCACTGGGGGTCCAGGGGGATCTGGGCCCCCCCAGTGCCCCCCGGGGGTTGGGGGCATAACCCCCTCCTGGGTCTCCCCTGCCCACCTGGTGCCACGGCCGAGCCCGGTGCTGTGTCCCGCTGTGCCGTGGTGGTTCGTGGTGTGGCGAGGGGTAACGGCTCGTGGCTGGCGTGGCCTCTGCTGTGTCCCAGGTGGTCCCAGAGTGTCCCAGGTGGTCCCAGAGTGTCCCAGGTGGTCCTTGCAGCCGTTCCCTTGCCGTGGTCCGTGGCTTTGGGGTGGGTGTGGGTCAGTGCCGGCGTCACCGGGCAGGGGTCGGAGCTGGGGCAGGCGCACCGCCCCCAGGGACGTCACCCCCTCCCGCAGGGACGTCACCCTGTCACGGGGCTGGTCCCCCACCGTGCCACGGGTGCCAGAGGCAGCGGGTGCCACTGTCGCTGCCCGCCCGGGGCAGCCCTGTGTCCCCTGTGCCCATGTCGGGGGGTCCCGAGGGCGCTGCGACGCCGCAGCTCAGCGCCGTGAGTACCCCGATGGCACCGGGGGGACAGCAGCGCGGGGAGGGGACGGTGGGGGGGTCCCAAGCGCCGGGATGTCTGTATCGGGGTGTCTCCTGGGTCGGGGTGTCCCCACACTGCTCTGGTGTCACTGGGCTGATAGCTGGCACTGCCTTGGTGGTGCCCACACCGGGTGACACCTGCCAGGTGGCAGGGATGTCATGGGGGTCAGTGTCCCTCTGTCTGGGGGTGTCCCCGGGCCCCAGTGCCTCGGGGTCAGTGACAAGGTGGGTGTCAGTGTTCAGACTGGGGAGGTCTGGGGGTCTTACACCCTGGTGGGGCATTGGGTGGGTGCCAGGGCCTGGTTAGGGCAGGTGTGGGGTACCCAGGCTGGCGCGGGGTAACTGCCAGCGAGAGTGTTGGGGCTCTGTGGCTGTGGGGTCCCTGCTGGGGCAGAATTTGGGGTTCTGGGACTCTCAGGTACCTGCCAGAGCAGGGCTGGGGGTCCCTGCCGAGTGCTGGGGGGCCACTGCTAGGCGGGCCCGGGGGGGAGCAGGGGCTGGGCAGTGACGGAGGGGTGTCAGTGCCCCGGGGGTGCTGAGGGGTCAGTCAGGGTGCAGGGGGGTCAGCCAGGGTCTCGGGGGCTGTCGGGGCCCCGGGGGGTGCAGGGGGTCAGCCAGGGTCTCGGGGGGCTGTCGGGGCCCCGGGGGGTGCAGGGGGTCAGCCAGGGTCTCGGGGGGCTGTCGGGGCCCCGGGGGGTGCAGGGGGTCAGCCAGGGTCTCGGGGGGCTGTCGGGGCCCCGGGGGGTGCAGGGGGTCAGCCAGGGTCTCGGGGGGCTGTCGGGGCCCCGGGGGGTGCAGGGGGTCAGCCAGGGTCTCGGGGGGCTGTCGGGGCCCCGGGGGGTGCAGGGGGTCAGCCAGGGTCTCGGGGGGCTGTCGGGGCCCCGGGGGGTGCAGGGGGTCAGCCAGGGTCTCGGGGGGCTGTCGCGGGGTGCCGGGCCTCCCCCTGTCCCGGCGCGGGTATTTGGGCTGGCCGTGGGCGCAGGTGTCTGGGTCGCGGCAGGTGCGGCGCCGGGTGTCCCGGGGGGGCGGGGGGTGGCGGTGCCACCGCAGGTGTCGGGGACGCGTCACCAGGGCGGGACGTGTCGCCGCGTGTTGCCGAACGTGTCACCGGCACCGCCGCCATCTGTGTCACCGTGACTGACGGGTGTCGAGGCGGGGGGGGTGGCACCGGGCCCGGGGCGCTCGGGATGTCGCCGCATATCGGCCCCGTCCCGACATATGCGCCAGGGGTGGGGGTCCCACCTGGGTTTGGGGTGTCCCCAGCCCCTCTTCACGGCACCCCCGAGCCTTGCTGGAAAGGGGAGGGGCTGGGGATTGTCCCCGTGGCTGGGGGACACGCTGGGCTGGGGGCTGTCCCCGTGGCTGGGGGCTGTCCCCGTGGCTGGGGGACACGCTGGGCTGGGGGCTGTCCCCGTGGCTGGGGGCTGTCCCCGTGGCTGGGGGACACGCTGGGCTGGGGGCTGCCCCGCCGCCTGGGGGCTGGAGGCCCCACGGCCGGGGGTCACGGGGGACTCTGCGTGTCCGCTGTGCGTGCGGGGTCTGGCACAGGGAGGGGGTGCCAGGACAGTCCCTCGGCCTCGCTGGGACCCCCGGGAAGCGGCACGGGCTGCGCGGGGGGTGCTGGCCAGGCGCTGGGGCGGGGGGCGCGTTCTGGGGGGTTGAAGGTGTATCTGGGGGGCTGATGGGTGGGGGTGTATTTTGGGGGCTGTGACTAAGCGGGGGTCCCAGTTAGGGGTCACGTGGTGGGGGCGAGCTGAGGTGGGGTGCGGGCCACCCCCCGCCCATGGGGGCCCACGGGGAGGGAGCGGGGGGGCCCGGGGTCTCTCCCCGTAGACGGCGGGACCCCCCTCGCCCCCGGGGCCTTCCGCGGGCCCCGGCCCCCGCCCCCCACGCCGCAGGCCGGGATTTGTCCCACTTTGCCGTGGCAGCTGCGATAAATTTAGCGGCAGGAGCGGCTGGTGGCTGGAGCCGCCCCCCGCCCCTCCCCCGCTGTCCCCCCCGTCCCCTCCCCCTCCCACCGAGCCGGCACAGCCAGGGGGGCTCGGGCATTCGGGGGTTGGGGTCCCCCTCCGGGACCTCCCCGGGGACACCCCCGGGGCTCTCTGCTGGCACCGGGGGGGGGGGGGGTCTGTGTCCCGGTACCTGCCACCCCCCGTGTCCCCAGGGCCCCCGTGGCACCCGTCCCACCGCGGGGGAACGCACCTGGGGCTCGGGGGGTGTTGGGGTGCAGCCCCCCAGGAGGGGCTGGGAACGGGACCCCCCGCACGCGGGGCACGGGTGGCCTCGTCCCTCCGTCACACGGCGCGTGGGGACACGGGTGGCAGCGGGAATCCCCCGCGTGGGGGTGGCGGCCGTGACGCAGGAGCTGCCGTGTGTCCCAGTGCTGTCATCGCGTGTCACCGTGTGTCCCGGCGCTGTCACCACGTGTCCCGGCAGCACCGCCGTGTGTCCCAGTGCCATCGCTGTGTGTCCCTGGGGCTGTGTGCCTCTGTCACTGGGTGTCACCGCGTGTCCCGGTGCCATCACCGCGTGTCCCTGGCGCTGTGTGCCAGTGTCACCGCGTGTCACCAGGCCCGGTGCCATCACACCGTGGCTGCTCCCGCTGCCCCGCGAGGCCACCGCGGTTGGTGGCCCCTGGGGACAGAGGTGACAGGGCCTGTGTCGCGGGGTGGGGGGCTGTGGCAGTGGGGGACATGTTCTGGCTGGGATGGGACCCGCATCCCGGCCTGTGGGCACCGCACGGGTGGGGGACATCCCTGGCGTGTCCTGGTGTGTCCCTGGCGTGTCCCCTGCAGGTCCCTGGCACGGGTGTGGCCCCTGACGCCCCGCTCGTTGCCGCGGGCAGCGCTGTCCCCCCACACCTGGGGCAGGTGGGGGTTCCTGGGTGCCCTCGGGGTGCCCAGGGGCTGCCGGGGGCTGTGACATGTCCCTGCCCGTGCCGTGTCGCCCGAGGGCACGCCCAGCCACAGCGATGTCCCCGCGGTGTCCCCGCGGTGTCCCCGCGGTGTCCCGGCGTGCCGGGGGGCCGGGGGGCGCTGGGGGGCCGGGGGGGCAGCCCTGGCCGTGGCCGTGGCAGCGGCAGCGGAGCAGCCTGGGAAAAATTTCCGCCCCAATAATTCCTGTCGGCTCCGGCGGAGCGCGGCTGGCGCACCGCGCCGGGGGTCCCCGCTGCCGCCGGGGGTCCCCGCTCCGCGCCGGGGGTCCCGGGGCACGCGATGGGCACGGGGCCGGGGTGCGGGGGTCCCTGGCACCCCCGGGCCGGCGGGGGCTGACCCTGCTGCCCCCCGAGGATGCTGCCCGCGCTCCTGCAGCTGCTGCAGGAGTTCCCGGGCGCCTCCCCCGCGCCCCCCCGGGCCGGGCGCCCCCCCGGGCCCTGCCCCATGCCCGGGGTCCCCCTCTGCAGCGCCTGCCTGGGGCTCCGCCGCGATGGCACCGGGCACGGACAGCAGGAGCAGGTACCGGTACCGCCCCTTCCTGCGCCCCCGGGACCCGGCGCGGGGGGCGGGGGTGCCGCATGGGTGGGGGGCTCTGAGCCCACCCGAGACCTGGCGGGGGCTGTGGGGGCCGCGGGCCGTGTCCTCGGCACCGGTTCGGGAGGGTTTGGGGCTTACATAAAGCTCTGGCTCTCCGTGGCGGGGGCACCCCGGCCCCCCAGGGCTGCCCTCGGGGCTGGGGACCGATGGGGGGGGGGGGATGGCACCCATCCCCTCCCTGTGGTGCGACACCAGATGGAGCCCCACGACGGGCCTGGAGGGGCAAGGGGACCCCCAGGGGTGCAGGGGCACCGTGACCCCCACAGGGCAGAAGGGAGGCTGTGACCCCTGTGTGGCACAGGGCGGGGGGGCCCTGGGTCACCCCTGTCGCCTCTCACCCTTGCCGTGGGGCTGTGCATGCTGATGGACCCTGTGGAGCACCCCCAGGCACCCCCAGGGGTGACCAAGACCCCACAAGGACCCCTGTGGTTGTGCCCCCAGGACGTGCAGGTGTTCTGCACAGGGACTGGCACGTGGGGAGGGGTCTGTGCCCTCCCGATGGAAATGCCAGGGGGAGGTCGTGCCCCCCGGTGGGGGTGGCCACGGCTGGGGACACAGAGCTGGGACGCAGGGCAGCATCGTGGGGTGGGAGCTGCCCTGGTGGTATTGGTGGGGCAGGAGGGGGTTGTGGGGCAGCTCTGTGGTGTGGGGGGGCTTTGTCCCCCCTGTGCCCTCCAGCTGTTCCCCTGGCACCCCTGGTCACACGTGGTGGTGTCCCTGCACCCCTCACTGCCCCCCCAGAGTCACAGAAGGTTGGTTTTGGGAAGGAGGTTTTAACACCATGAGGTCAGTGATGACCCAGCGCCCCTGACCCGGGTCCCCCCCTCTTCCCAGGCTGGGGCTGTGAGCCCTGCAGCAGCACTGCCCCCCTGCAGCCCCCCACGTGCCCTTGTTGGGGTCCCACCTCACCCCAGAGAGTCACAGCACTGCTGAGGCTGTAAAGGCCCCCCAGAACCCCTGGGTCCAGCCCTTACCCACCGTGGCCAAGCCACCGTCCCACGCCCCCAGGACCACAGTGGTGGGGGCCGGGGTCGCAGGGGCAGGGTGCTGTGGGGTGTTGGGGTGCAGGCTGAGCCCCGTGTCCCCCTGGCCCAGGTGCTGTCCCTGGGTGCCGACGTGCTCCCCGAGTACAAGCTGCAGGCGCCGCGCATCCACCGCTGGACCATCCTGCACTACAGCCCCTTCAAGGCCGTGTGGGACTGGCTGATCCTGCTGCTGGTCATCTACACGGCCATCTTCACGCCCTACTCGGCCGCCTTCCTGCTCAGCGACTCGGAGGAGGCGCAGCGCCACCACTGCGGCTACTCCTGCAGCCCGCTCAACGTGGTGGACCTCATCGTGGACATCATGTTCATCATCGACATCCTCATCAACTTCCGCACCACCTACGTCAACTCCAACGAGGAGGTGGTCAGCCACCCCGCCAAGATCGCCATCCACTACTTCAAGGGCTGGTTCCTCATCGACATGGTGGCCGCCATCCCCTTCGACCTGCTCATCTTCGGCTCCGGCTCCGAGGAGGTGACAGGGGACACGGGGACGCGGGGTGGGGGGTGGGGGGTGCCAGCCCCGCTGGCTGGGCAGTGCTGCTCTGGGGGCCTGCGGTGTGTCTGGGGGTCCCACCCAGTGCCGGGGTGGATGTTGGGGTGGTGGGGGCTGTTCCTGGGTGCTGGGTCCTTCTGTGGGGAGTGCCTGGGGGTCCCGCATGCACCCCCAGGCCAGGACACCACAGTGCCCCTGGTGACCCCCTGAACCTCCTGCCCAGGCCCCCCTGAACCTCCTGCCCAGGCCCCCCTGAACCTCCTGCCCACGTCCCCCTGAACCTCCTGCCCAGGCCCCCCTGAACCTCCTGCCCACGTCCCCCTGAACCTCCTGCCCAGGCCCCCCTGAACCTCCTGCCCCGGCCCCCCTGAACCTCCTGCCCCGGCCCCCCTGAACCTCCTGCCCAGGCCACCTTTGCTCTGCGTGGGACACTGGGAGCGCCTGGGGCTGATGTGGGGAGAGGGGCAGGGGCCCATGGCCCCCTCTGCCCTACCAGGGATCTGTGGGAGCTCTCGGGCTCTGCTGTGCTGGTGACCTCCCTTTCCTCCCTCCCCACCTGCGCCCCGGGGGGCACCTGGGGCAGGGGGAGACCCCCAGAATGGAGGTGCCTGGCTTGGAGCAGGGACCCCCCACCCTTTTGGGGTTCTGAGGGTGTCTCTTCACTGCCACCCCCTCCCCTTTATCCTGTCCTCCAGACAACAACACTGCTGGGGCTGCTGTGGGGAGAGAGCATGGAGGCCCCCTCTCCCTTCTGGGGGTCCCCAGGGTGTTCCCACCCCTGTAACCCTTTCCCTGCCATTCCCCAGACCATGATGCTCACTGGGGGGAGAAAGGGTGGAACCCCCCTCACCCCTCTAGGTGTCCCCCGGGTGTCCCCACCCCCTGCAACTCCTTCCCTGCCATCCCCAGATCACGACACTCATCAGGCAGCTGAAGGCAGGGAGAGAGGATGGAACCCCCCTCTCCCTTCTGGGGGTCCTCAGGGTGTCCCCACCCCTGTAACCCTTTCTGTGCCGCTCCCCAGACCACGACACTCATCGGGCTGCTGATGGGGGGAGAGAGCATGGAACCCCCCTCACCCCTCTGGGTGTCCCCCGGGTATCCCCACCCCTGTAACCCATTCCCCAGACCATGAGGCTCATTGCGGGGAGAGAGCATGGAACCCCCCTCACCCCTCTGTGGGTCCCCAGGGTGTCCCCACCCCTGTAACCCATTCCCCAGACCATGGGGCTAATTCTGGGGAGAGAGGATGGAACCCCCCTCACCCCTCTGGGTGTCCCTTGGGTATCCCCACCCCCTGTAACCCTTTCCCTGCCATTCCCCAGATCATGATGCTGATCGGGCTGCTGATGGGGGAAGAGAGCATGCAGCCCCGCTCTCCCCTCTGTGGGTCCCCAGGGTGTCCCCACCCCTGTAACCCATTCCCCAGACCATGGGGCTAATTCTGGGGAGAGAGCATGGAATCCCCCTCACCCCTCTGTGGGTCCCCCGGGTATCCCCACCCCCTGTAACCCATTCCCCAGACCATGGGGCTAATTCTGGGGAGAGAAGATGGAACCCCCCTCACCCCTCTGGGTGTCCCCCGGGTGTCCCCACCCCCCGTAACCCTTTCCCTGCCACCCCCAGACCACGACGCTGATCGGGCTGCTGAAGGCGGGGAGAGAGGGTGGAACCCCCCTCACCCCTCTGGGTGTCCCCCGGGTGTCCCCACCCCCGTAACCCTTTCCCTGCCGCCCCCAGACCACGACGCTGATCGGGCTGCTGAAGACGGCGCGGCTGCTGCGGCTGGTGCGGGTGGCGCGGAAGCTGGACCGCTACTCGGAGTACGGCGCGGCCGTGCTCTTCCTGCTGATGTGCACCTTCGCCCTGATCGCCCACTGGCTGGCCTGCATCTGGTACGCCATCGGCAACGTGGAGGGGCAGCGCACGGGCTGGCTGCACGCGCTGGGACAGCAGATCGGCAAGCCCCTGAACGGCAGCTTCGGGCCCTCCATCAAGGACAAGTACGTCACGGCGCTCTACTTCACCTTCAGCAGCCTCACCAGCGTGGGCTTCGGCAACGTGTCCCCCAACACCAACTCCGAGAAGATCTTCTCCATCTGCGTCATGCTGATCGGATGTGAGTGCCCCGGGCTGGGAGGGCACCGGGGTGTGTGAGAGCTGTGTGAGAGCACCTGGGTGTGTGTGAGAGCTGTGTGAGAGCACCTGGCTGTGTGTGAGAGCTGTGTGAGAGCACCTGGCTGTGTGTGAGAGCTGTGTGAGAGCACCTGGGTGTGTGTCAGAGCTGTGTGTGTGCCTGCTCACCTGTCTGTCTGTGAGCACCTGGGTGTGAGAGCTGTGTGTGTGCCTGCTCACCTGTCTGTCTGTGAGCACCTGGGTGTGTGTCAGAGCTGTGTGTGTGCCTGCACACCTGTCTGTCTGTGAGCACCTGGGTGTGAGAGCCCCGGGCTGGGAGAGCACCTGTGTGTGTCAGAACTGTGTGAGTGTGTGCTACACACCTGGGTGTGTGAGAGCCCCGGGCTGGGAGAGCACCTGTGCAGTGTGAGAGCTGTGTGTGTACCCTCACACCTGTGTGTATATCCCCACACCTGTGAGTGTGTGCAGACCTGTGTGTGTGCCCTCACACCTGTGTGTATATCCCCACACCTGTGAGTGTGTGCAGACCTGTGTGTGTGCCCTCACACCTGTGAGTGTGCAGAGCTGTGTGTGTATATCCCCACACCTGTGAGTGTGCAGAGCTGTGTGTGTATATCCCCACACCTGTGAGTGTGCAGACCTGTGTGTGTACCCTCACACCTGTGAGTGTGCAGAGCTGTGTGTGTGCCCTCACACCTGTGAGTGTGCACACCTGTGTGTGTATATCCCCACACCTGTGAGTGTGCAGAGCTGTGTGTGTATATCCACACACCTGTGAGTGTGCAGAGCTGTGTGTGTACCCTCACACCTGTGAGTGTGCAGAGCTGTGTGTGTGCCCTCACACCTGTGAGTGTGCACACCTGTGTGTGTATATCCCCACACCCGTGAGTGTGCAGAGCTGTGTGTGTACCCTCACACCTGTGAGTGTGCAGAGCTCTGTGTGTATATCCCCACACCTGTGTGTCACACCTGTGTGTGCACCCACACCTGGGGGTCTGCAGGAGCACCCCCAGGCTCAGTTTTGGGGCTGTTCCTGTTTGACACCTTCACCGATGCTCTGGGGGTTGGGGCCCCTCGTGGGCTGTCCTCAGGTGACACAGCGGGCTGGGAGGTGCCTCTGCTGGGGGACAGGAGGCTCCGCAGAGATCCACGGGCTGGGGACACCTGTGGGTCACACCAGCCTGTGGGTCACACCAGCCTGTGGGTCACACCAGCCCCATGGAACCTCCGGGCTGGGCACAGGGCTGGTGACAGCGGCTGGGCACAGCCCAGGGCAGGGACTGTCCCCTGTGCTGGCCCTGCTGAGGGACCCCCTGGAATCCTGGGGGCAGCTTTGGGTCCTCCTGCCAGGACAGCCCTGGAGGGGCTGGAGTGAGTCAGGGAACAGAGCTGGGAAGGGGCTGGAGAATTCCTGAGGGAGCTGGGAAGGGGCTGGAGAATTCCTGAGGAGCTGGGAAGGGGCTGGAGAATCCCTGAGGAGCTGGGAAGGGGCTGGAGAATTCCTGAGGGAGCTGGGAAGGGGCTGGAGAATTCCTGAGGGAGCTGGGAAGGGGCTGGAGAATTCCTGAGGGAGCTGGGAAGGGGCTGGGGAATCCCTGAGGGAGCTGGGCAGGGGCTCAGCCTGGAGCAAAGGAGGCTCAGGGGGACCTTGTGGCTCTGCACAGCTCCTGCCAGGAGGGGACAGCCAGGGGGTCGGGCTGTGCTCCAGGGAACAGGGACAGGAGCAGAGGGAACGGCCTCAGGCTGGGCCAGGGAGGGTCTGGGTGGAAATTGGGGAAATTCCTTCCTGGAAAGGGCTGTCCAGCTCTGGCACAGCTGCCCAGGGCATGGTGGAGTCCCCATCCCTGGAGGGATTTAAAAGCCCTGTGGATGTGGCACTTGGGGACACGGTCAGTGATGGCCTTGGCAGTGCTGGGGGACGGGTGGGCTCAGGCATCTGAGAATTCCCTGGATGACTCTTTGCACCAGTGTGACAATGACGCCCCTCCATGACAACGGGGACCTCCTTAACGATGGGGACCCTCACAATTATGGGATCTGGTGACAGTGGGAACCCGTGTGCTGATGGGGACTGCTGTGACAACGGGCACTCTGTGGTGATGGGGACACCCCTGTGGTGATGGGACCCCTGTGACAAAGGGCACCCTCCACGGTGATGGGCACCCCACACTACAGCCCTGGCAGCAGTGGTGGTTTGGGGAGGTTTGGAGGGGTTTGGGGTGCAGAGACCCCCGACATTCCCCCCCCAGCACCGATGCATCCTCGGGAGCACCTCGACCTCAGCGGTGCTCACAGCTGGGGACACGGGGACACGGGGACCCTGCAGCCCGGCCCGGGGGGTGGCAGTGGGGGTTTGGGGGGGCTCGGGGGTGCAGAGCCGCCCTGACTCTGCCCCCCCCAGCGCTGATGTACGCCAGCATCTTCGGGAACGTGTCGGCCATCATCCAGCGGCTGTACTCGGGCACGGCGCGCTACCACACGCAGATGCTGCGCGTGCGCGAGTTCATCCGCTTCCACCAGATCCCCAACCCGCTGCGCCAGCGCCTCGAGGAGTACTTCCAGCACGCCTGGTCCTACACCAACGGCATCGACATGAACGCGGTGAGACCTCGGAAACACCCCAAAACACCCCAAATCCCCTGGGACCCCTAAACCCCCCCAGCCCTCAGCCCCTCTTCCAGCACGCCTGGTCCTACACCAACAGCATCGACATGAACGCGGTGAGACCCCAAAACCACCCCAAACCCCCGCGGGCCTCCTAAACCCCCCTGGCCCTCAGCCCCCCTCCTCAGAGAGTGCTTCCAGTGCACCTGGTCCTACCCCAACATCATCAACATGGACACAATGAGACCCCAAAACCACCCCAAAAACACCCCAAACCCCCCTGGGACCCCTAAACCCCCCCAGCCCTCAGCCCCTCTTCCAGCACGCCTGGTCCTACACCAACAGCATCAACATGAACACGGTGAGACCCCCAAGAAACCCCAAAAACACCCCAAACCCCCCTGGGACCCCTAAACCCCCCCAGCCCTCAGCCCCTCTTCCAGCACACCTGGTCCTACCCCAACAGCATCAACATGAACACAAGAGACCCCAAAACCACCCCACAAAGCCCCAAATCCCTTGGGACCCCTAAACCCCTCCCAGCCCTCAGCCCCTCTTTCAGCATGCCTGCTACTGCACCAGCAGCATCGGTGTGACCATGGTGAGGCCCCAAAAGCCCCCAAAAGACCCCAAACCCCCGTGGGACCCCCAACCCCCCCCCGGCCCTCGGCCCTCCTCCTCAGGGAGCATTTCCAGCACGCCTGCTCCTACACCAATGGCATTGGTGTGACCATGGTGTGACCCTCCGGGACCCCTAAAGCCTGCCCCGCCTCTGACCCCTGGGACCCCCCACTCTGTGCCCGCCGTGACCCCCCGGTGCCCCCCAGGTGCTGAAGGGGTTCCCCGAGTGCCTGCAGGCCGACATCTGCCTGCACCTGAACCGCAGCCTGCTGCAGAACTGTGCCCCGTTCCGGGGCGCCACCAAGGGCTGCCTGCGGGCGCTGGCCATGAAGTTCAAGACGACGCACGCTCCCCCCGGGGACACGCTGGTGCACGCCGGGGACGTGCTCACCGCGCTCTACTTCATCTCCCGCGGCTCCATCGAGATCCTGCGCGGCGACGTCGTGGTCGCCATCCTGGGTGAGCCCCCAAGAAGCAGCCCGGGGGTCCCGCCGTGCCCCGCGGGGCAGCCGCTGCCTTCGGGGGTCCTGGGTGCCCCCAGAGTGACACCCCATCTCCTGGAGACCCCCCGGTGCTCCTCGGGTGACACCCCACCTGCCTCCCGAGGGATCCCCCCATCCCGGGACCCCCCGGTGCTGGGGAAAGCCCAGACTGACCCCCCCCCCCCGCTCCTGGGGACCCCCCTGACCCCCGGGGCCCCCCAGTCCTGTGCACAGCCCGAGTGTCCCCCCGGTGACACCCTGGCTCCCAGGCACGCCGAGTGACTCCTGCCCCTCCCGGGTCCCCCCAGCTTTGGGGTCGCCTTGAGTGCCCCGGGGGTTCCCCCCGCCCTGCTCCCAGCCGGGTGCCCTGGGGTGACCCCTCCCTCCCTCCCTCCCTGGGTGCCCCCCCGCCCCCCCAGGTCCGAAGGACACCGTGGGGGGCCGAGGGGTGGCGGGGGCAGTGCAGGGTCCTGCTGAGCCCCCGCACCCCCCAGGTAAGAACGACACCTTCGGGGAGCCGCTGCACCTGCACGCCCGGCCCGGGAAGTCGCGGGCGGACGTCCGGGCGCTCACCTACTGCGACCTGCACAAGATCCTGCGGGAGGACCTGCTCGAGGTGCTCGACATGTACCCCGAGTTCTCCGACCGCTTCTGGGGCACCCTCGAGATCACCTTCAACCTGCGCGACGTGAGGGGGGCCCGGGGGGTGGGGCTCCAAAACGGGGGGTCCCGAGCAAGCCGGGAGGTCCAAGGGAACCGGGGGGTCCTGGAAATGGGAGGCTCTGGATAAATAAGGGGGTTCAGAGCAAGCTGAGGGGGGTCCTGGCTAGTTTGGGGTGTCCTGAGCAAACTGAGGGAGTTGGGGGAGTTCGGAGCAGGTTGTTGGGGGGTTTCAAGTGGTCTGGGGGGTTCTGAGCGAGCCAGGAGAGCCCCTAGAGAGGCTGGGGGTCCTGAGCAGGTTGGGGGGGTCCTGAGCAGGTGGGGGTGGGTCCTGGGCAAGGGAGGGGGCGCTGAGCCAATTGTGAGGGGCTGAGTGCTCTGGGGGGTCCTGAAGAAGCGGGAGGGGTCCGGCAGCCCCCCGACTGTGCCCCCCTGTCCCCGCAGACCAACATGATCCCCGGCTCCCCGGGCAGCGACGAGCTGGACGGAGGCTTCTCCCGCCTGCGGCGCCGCAAGCTGTCCTTCCGCCGGCGCCCCGAGAAAGGTGGGGTCGGGGGGCCGGGACCCCCGGGGGTGACCCCAGGGTCGCGGTGGCCCGGCCCTGACCCCGGTCTGTCCCCTGCAGATGCCGCCAGTCCCGGGGAGTCCCGGGCGCTGCGGGGGGACGGCGGGGGGGGCCAAGCCCCCGGAGCCCCCCGAGGCCCGGCCGAGTGGGACCCCCCCAGCCCCTCCAGCTGCGGCTCCAGTGACGAGGAGGAGCCCCCCGCGCCCCCTCCGGGGGCCACCGCACTGTCCCCGTTCCGCAGCGCCCCCCCGGCTCCCCCCGAGCCCGAGGAGCGGGAGGGCAGCGACATGTGCAACCCCCTCTCAGGTGGGTGCGGGCTCAGGGTGGGGGGCGGCCCCTTTCCCCCTCCTCACTCGGGGCTCAGAGGACACCCCAAACCCTGGCACTGCTGTCCCCAGCCCTGCCCCAACTCCATCCCCTGTCCAGCGCCTGCCACTGCTCCCCTGTGCCCCCTCAGCTGGGGGTGGGGAGCCCCCCATTCCTTCCCTCCCCCCTCGGGGCCCTGCAGACCCCCCAAAACTGCAGCACACCCCGGCCCCCCAGCCCCTGACCCCCCTCTCACACTGCCCCTGCAGCCCTGGAGCCCTGCAGATGAGGGGTGGGGTGGGGTGGGGGTTCCCCACTCGTGCTCTCCTGGGTTCTGGAGCTTCCCCCCAAACCTTGAAGCCCCCCCCCCCTTCTCAGCCCTCCCTCCCAACTGCCCCTGCATCCCCTCAGGTGGGTGCAGGGGTCTCTGGTTGGGCAGGGGGGTCCCAATCCTCCCCTCCCTGATTAAGGCTGTGGAGCCCCCCCCAAAAGCAGCAGCCCCCCCTCCCCACCCCTCCCCCAGGCCCCTGGATCCCCCAAACCTCCCCCCTCATTTCACCACCCCCCCCAAACCCATTCGCCCCCCTCCTGTTCCAGGCGCCTTCTCGGGGGTCTCCAACATCTTCAGTTTTTGGGGTGACACCCGGGGCCGCCAGTACCAGGAGCTTCCCCGTTGTTCCCACGGGGCCCCCCCAAATCCCCCCCCGACCCTGACCCGCCGCCAGCGCTCCGACCTGGAATCCCGCTTGGATCTGCTCCAAAAACAGCTCAACAGGTGAATCTGGGGGGCTCGGGTGGGACCTGAGGGGGGCTTCGGCCACTGGGACCCGGTGGGAGCCCCCCATTGCCAAAGGGGTCCGGAGAACCCCGAGCAGGAAAAGAAGGACGGGGAGACCCCCAGGCCAAGCTGAGCCCCCCGAGCCACCTGAGAGAAGGGTGGGACAGGGGCGGGTGCTGGGGGTCCTGGGGGTGGGCTGGGCCTGCCGGGGGCTTTGGGGTGATAGAGCCCTGACTGGGGAGGGGAACGGGGGACCCTCACCCCAGCCTGACCGCTCCCATCCCCACTGAGGTGGGACAGGGGCAGTGCCGGGGGTCCTGGGGGCCAGTGGGGGTGGGACTGGGGGTCTCACGTCTCATCCCGCGGCGGCCCCGCTGCCCCGCAGGCTGGAGTCCCGGCTGAGCTCGGACATCTCCTCCATCGTGCACCTGCTGCAGCGCCAGGTGCTGGTGCCCCCCGCCTACAGCGCCGTGACCTCCCCGCACCAGCCCCCCCCGGGGCCGCTGCCCCCCACCCTGCCCATCACCCCCATCCGGCCGCTCGCTCAGGTGAGGGACCCGGGGGGCGCCTGCCCTGGGGGGTTCCACTGTCCGACTCTGTGGGTTGGGGTCACCCCGGAGCGCCCCAGGCCGGGGTGTGCCTGGTTTGGAGGGCACCCCTTCGTCTTGCTGTCCATCGTGGGCTGGGGTCACCCCCGAGCCCCCCGGACTGGGGGTGCCGCCCTCCTGTGCCCGCCGCCGTGTCCTCCTGCCCCCGGGGGGTGCCGGTAGAGGGGGGGGGCGCACTCCGAGCCCCCGGTGGCGGTGCCCCCCCACGCTGACCCCCCCGCGTTCCGCAGGTCCCGCGCCCCCCGCGCGCCCCGGACCCCCCGGACGTGGTGCTGCTGCTGGAGCCGCCCCCCCCCGCGGCGCCGCTCCCTGCCCGGGGCGCTGCCCCCGCCCGCGGGGACCCCCCCGGGGACCCCCCCGCTCCAGAGACACTGCTCCGACCCCGGCAGCTAATGGGAGCGCCGGGGCGCGGCGGGACCCCCGGAGCCACGGGACCCCCGACCCCGGAAAGCGGGACCCCCGGAGCCCTCGGACCCCAGGACGTGGGACCCCTGGAGTCCTCAGAGCGCGAGACACGGGACCCCCAAAGCCCAGGACGCGGGACCCCTGACCCCGGAGTGTGGGAGCCCCGGAGCCCTCGGCCCTCAGCCCTGGCTGCCGCCACCCGGGACCCCCGGAGTCGCGGGATCCCTGGCTCCGGACCGTGGGACCCCCGGAGCCCTGGAAGTCCCGGAGCCCTGGGACCCCCAGCCCCGGAAGGTGGGAGCCCCGGAGCCGCAGGACCCCTGTCCCCAGCATGTGGGACCCCCAAAGGCCAGGCCGTGGGACATGCAGAGCCCTGGGACCCCTGAGCCCGGGGGGGGGACACAGAGCCCCCAGCCCCGCGGTCCCCAGAGCCCTCCCCGGCCCGGCCCGCCCGGGGCTCCGGCCGCTGCCCCACGGACACTGCCCTCGGTGCCGGCGGGGGACCCCCGTTACCCCGCCTCGTCCCGGGCCCTGCCCCGGACTGTCAGACTGTGCTGCTCTTCCTCCTCCTCCTCCTCCTCCTCCTCCTCCCCGAGCCCCGGGGCGGCGGGGGGGTGCACAGGTGTGTGTGTGCACAGGTGTGCACAGGTGTGTCCCCGGGTCCTGTCCCCAGGACGTCACGTGTGTGTCGGGGGGGTCCCGCTGAGCTGGGACACGCGTGTTGCCCCCCCGTCTGTGTGTGTGTGTGTGTCCCCGCCGTGTCCCCCCGCCAGGACCCCCCGGTGGCGTGTGGGGCCCGGTGGGTCCGTGTGTGCCCCCGTGTCCCCAGGGACAGCCCGGCTGAGGGAGGGTCGGGACCCTCCGTGTGCCCCCCCCCCGTGCGGCCGGGCCGCGCGTCCCCCGAGCCCCCCCCCGCACAGCCGGGTGACACACGGCAGTGTCACCCCCGCACAGGGAGGGGGACGCAGGGCTCGAGGGGCTGCACCGCCCGGCCGCCCCGTAGCGTGTGCTGTGTTTGTCCCATGTCACCCCTGCATGTCACCCCCGCGTAGGTGCCCCCAATAAACCAGAGAGAGAGCCCCGGCTCTGTGTGTCACCTCCTGGGAGCTGGGGACAGTGGCCTCGGATGTCACCGAGATTAAACGTTGTGACACTGGGGACGGGCTGGGGCATCCTGGTGGCCACAGCATTGGTAGGGACACGGAGACAGAGGAGGTGACATCACCTTTACTGAGCCCAGCACACGGCATCATGTGACATGTCCCACACCGTGGTGTCCCTGTGACTCTGGGGGCCCGTGTGGTGGCAGAAGGGGTGGCGTCACCTTTACTGAGCCCAGCAGGTGGTACCGTGTGCCACAATGTGACGTGAGCCGTGCCATGGAGTCCTGGTGGCACCAGAGTCCTTGTGGTGCCAGTGCCAACAAAGGAGGTGACATTGCCTTTACTGGCACATGGCACTGTGTGACACGGTGTGTGACGCTGTGAAGTGTCCCATAGCCAGTGTCCGGGTGGCACCAGTGACCCACATGGTGGTGGAAGGGTTGGCATTGCCTTTACTGAGCCTGACAGGTGGCACAGTGTGACACATCCCACACCGCAGTGTCACTGGGGTCCCACACGGTGCCGGGGTCAGAGGAGGCGACACCGCCTGTGCTGGGCCTGGCCCGTGGCAGCATGTGACACGGTGTGACGTGTCCCACACCCCGGTGGCACCAGTGTCCCCGTGGTGCCGGGGCCAGGAGGTGACGCCGGCTCTGCTGCCCCTGTCCCGCGGCACACAGCCCCGCCCGGCCGGTGTCCCCGGTGTCCCCTGTCCCTTGTCCCGTCACACCTGGCGGTAGGTGCCGTTGTAGGTGAAGGGCTCGGGGTCCACGCAGGGCCCGGGGCTGGCCGGGGTCCAGCGCTGGATCTGCAGGCGGGAGCAGGCCGGGGGGTCCAGGGGCCGCACGATCACCGGGGCGCGCGACGCCACCGAGGGGTCCTCGCTGAAGAAGTTGAAGGGGCGCAGGAAGAAGCCGACGGCGTTGCCGGGGGTGGCCGTGTTGGGGATGTCCTCGGCGTGGGGCACGTGCAGGAAGCCCACGGTCACCCAGGCCACCAGGTCCTGGGGGGACACACCACGGTGTCAGTGGCACCATGGACCCCCCCGCGGAGCTGGGAAGGCCCTGGGAGCTGGGGAACCCCCAGAGATGCCCCCCACTCTGGGGATGGAACCCCCCGGCCCCTCAGCAGCCACCAGCCCCGCGTGCCCAGTGTCCCCCCGTGTGCCCGCGGTCACCTGGTCCTCGATGGTCTCGTTGTCGCGGATGAAGCTCTCGAAGGTGACCGGGGGGTCCCAGGGGTTGTTCTGGGTGTAGATGCTGCTGCTGCTTGGCTCGCTCTCGTGGCGCCGTGTCACGGCCAGGTGGTACCTGCCACCAGTGAGGGGTGGGGTCAGCCTGGGGGCGGGGGGTTCCTGTCCCGCCCCTGCCCTGGTCCCCCGACTGTGCCACCCACAGGGGACACAGGGCTGGCCAGGGGCGCGGGGGTTCCCAGCTTTGTGCGCTCCTCAGCTCCTGAGGGGTTCCCCAAGTCCAGGGGGATTCCCCAGGTCCCCTGAGGGACTCCCCAGCTCCCGCGGGGTTTCCCAACCCTGGAGGATCCCCGGATCTTGAGAGGGTCCCTATTTCCAGGGCTTCCTCATCTCCCAAGGTGTTTCACAGCTCCCGGAGGCTCTTCAGCTCCCACGGGGGTTCCCCAGCTCCGACAGCCCCCTCAGCCCCGGGGTGTCCCAAGCTCCCATGGGCTGCTCCAGCTCCGACAGCCCCCTCAGCCCCGGGGTGTCCCAAGCTCCCATGGGCTGCTCCAGCTCCCGAGGGATTTCCCCAGCTCCAGGGGAGCTCCCAGCTCCGGAGGCTCCCCGGCTCCCAAGGACCTACTCCAGCTCCAGGGCAGCATGGGGAGGTGCCAGCAGGGAGAGGTGCTACCCCAGGAAGGCGTGACCAGGGCAAGGACCCCGTGCCCTCGCAGGTGACACGCTGGTGACGCTGGAGTCCCCGTTCTGCCCCGTCGCCGCGCCGCGGAACCCCCCGGTGCCCACCTGGCCCAGGTGACGCCGCGCTCCTCGCGCCAGCCGCGGGGCAGCACGGGCCCGGCGTGGGAGCTGAGCTGCAGGCGGAAGGTGCGGCGGTGGCCCCAGCGGTTCCGCCGGCGCGGGTTGGAGAAGAGCAGGTAGCGCGGCGCGGGCCGGTCCAGCGGCAGCGCGGCCTCGCGCTCCCGGCGCCGCGGCTCCCGGTGCAGCCACGGCTGCACCACGCGCGCCCCCGCGCTCCAGGGGTTGGAGATGTTCTCGAAGCGAATGTCCATCGTCTCGAAGCTGTTCCCGGAGCCTGCGGGGACCGCGGGTCGGTGCAGGGGCACGGTGGCACAGCCCCGCCCCAGTGTGAGGGTGGGACGCCGCCGAGGTGCCGCCGTGGAGGGGAGGGACACCGCAGGGGTGTCACCGTGGATGTGGGCTGGGACCTCATGGAGGGGCCAACATGGAGGGCTGAGATGCCACCCCCATGGAAGGATGTGACCCCACAACCGAGCCATCATGGTGGGCTGGGGTCCAGTTTGGAACACCAGCATGGAGAGGAGGGCCTTTGAGGAGATGCCACCATGGAGAGCTGGGACACCTTGGAGATGCCACCAAGGTGGGCTGGGGACACCTTGCAGATGCCACCAAGGTGGGCTGGGGACACCTTGCAGATGCCACCACCACCACCACCACAGGGGACTGAGACCCCAGGAGATGCTACCGTGGATGTGGCCTGGGAAATATCACCCTGGGGGACTGGGACTCCACAGAGATGCCACCACGAGGGGCTGGGACCCCAGGCAGATGGCATCACCCATGGGGGGCTGGACCCTGCAGAGATGCCATAGAGGGCTGGAGCCCCAGATGTCACCAGGGCTGGGAGATCCCACCACCATGGAGGGATGTGGCCCTGTAGAGATGACACCACGGAGGGGATCATCATCTGAGGGTGTGGGTGACGCCCAGGTGATACCACCCTTCCAGAAACAAGGCCCCTGAGCCCCTGGAGCCCCCCGTGGGTCCAGCCTCTCTCCCGGCACCCTTCCCACGGCCAGGGGGTGTCGGGAGCCTTCACCTGCGACATCCAGGTCCACCTTGTAGTGCACCAGGTGGGTGTGGATGTTGCCCAGGAGGTGGCTGTGCACGCGGCTGCCGTAGCGCCGGCCCTCCGGCGTGTAGAAGGTGGCGTGGATGTAGCCGGTGGCGTGGACCTTGGTCTCCAGGACGCCGTTGGGGTAGAGCAGGAAGTCCCAGATGTAGTCGTAGTTGTAGACGGTGGAGGTGGTCCTGAGCACCAGCGCCCGCCCCTCCAGCCCCGCGTAGAAGTGGAAGCCGCCCTGGAAGTCGCTGTCGAAGTGGCGGCGCAGGGGAACGCCCGTGGGCAGCTCGAAGACGCAGAGGGCGCGGGGGAAGCGCACGGGGCCGTCGGCGTCCAGGAGGTGGTGGGCGTCCAGGAAGGCGGCGGTCTCGGGGCAGTCCACGCCGCGCGCCAGCTCGTAGCTGGAGGCGCCCATGGCCCAGCCGGCGTCCATGTACTTGGTCTGCATGGCGGCCGGCGAGTGGCCGCCGTAGAAGGCGATGGCCTCCTGCACGCTCAGCTCGTAGGCCACCCGCTCGCCGCCGAAGCGCACGTCGAAGAGCTGCAGGCCGGCCGAGGAGCGCAGGCGGAAGGCCAGGCTCCAGCCGCCGTACTCCAGCCGGTTCCCGCGCAGCCGGTAGCGCCGGCCCTGCGGCTCGCACACCTTGGCGCCGTGCACCTCGGTGGGCGTCCCGCTGGAGAAGCGCCCGCGGGGCTCGTAGCTGGAGAAGAGGTGGCGGGCGGGGGGCTCGGGCAGGCGGGCCAGGGGCAGCGCGCCCCGCGCGTGGCTCTCGGCCAGCTCCCGCACGCTGCCGAAGTAGCGCCCGTTGTACCAGAGCCGCCGCACGGCCCAGCGCCGCGGGTCGGGGTCCCGGTGGTCCAGCAGCACCTCCAGCCCCGCGGGGTGCAGGAAGAAGCCCTCCACGAAGCGCTGGATCACCAGCCACGTGCGGCGCTCGCCGGGGCCCAGCCCGCGCGGGGCGATGTCGGAGAAGGTGAGGCAGCGCTCGGAGCAGTTCTGGAAGCCGAAGCCGGTGGCCTCGCGCAGCAGCGGCTCCAGCGGGGCCAGCGCGGCCACCAGCGCCTCGTGCAGCAGCTCGTACTCCAGCCGGGTCATCGGGCGGGCCCAGAAGGGCACGGCCCGGCCGCCCTTGAAGGGCAGGTGCCGGTAGGAGCTGGGGCGCGGCAGGGGCCCCACGGCCAGCTCGGTGACGTTGGGCTCCGCTTGCGCCCCGAAGAAGATGACGGCCCGAGCCTCCCGCCGCGGGCGCGCCCCGCCGTGCTCCAGGAACCGCAGCGCCCAGCGCTTCTTGGGGGGCAGCAGCTCCACCAGGAACAGCGAGTTCTTGGCCAGGGGCCCCCCCCGGCTCGGGGACAGCCCCAGCTCCGGCCGCTCCATCAGGAAGGTCCGCACGGCCCGCAGCTCCGCCGGGGACAGGTCGGCGAAGATGGACGCGGGGTCCGGGGGCTCCGCGGAGGGGCCGGAGGCGGCCGCGGTGACCAGCAGGGCCAGCGCCCAGGGCAGCCCCAGCTGCCACATCCTGGGGGACACGGGGACAGGGGGTCAGCACCGGAGAGAGGATGGGGCTCAGCTGAGCACCCCCTGCTCCAGCAGTGCCACCATCCCAGCAAAGCCGGGGCGACCACGGGGGGGACCAAGGCAGGACCCCCAGCACAACGGGAACCACCACGGGGAGGAGCAGAGCACCCAGGAAAACCAGGCGGACCGTGGGGTGACCCCCAGTGAAACCAGAGACACCATGGATGTCCCCAGGGGAGATGGGGACGCCATGGGGTGACCCCCAAAAAGCTGTGTGACCCCCAAAACCTCCCACCCAGCCCAGGGCCCCTCAGCACCCCCAAAACCCTCTCTCACGGCGGCTGCTGAACCCCCTGCGTGGGCCTGGGGACCCCCCAATGCCGGGGCCCCCTCCGGCCCCCCCTCACTGCAGGGAGCCCCCCACGCCCCCCACTCACCTGCGCTGCCTCTGCCGCTCCATCCGAGCAGCGCGGCCGGTCTGTGCCCGGCCCTGGGGCTCTGACCCCCCCTCCGGCCCCCCCGGGGCGCTGACCCCCCCCTTCCCCACCCCCTCCCCGCCCCCTCCCCGCCCCGCGAGCCGGCCCGGAGTCAAGGCCACCGGCAGGGCCCGTGTCCCCGCCGTCCCCGCCGTCCCCGCCGGGCTGTCCCCCCGCACCCCCCAGTCCGCACCTTCGCTGTCTCCGCCGCATCGCGCCCACGCAGGGGGGGCCGGGGGAGGCACCCCCCGGTACCGAGCCCCGGTACCGAGCCCGGTACCGCCCCCCGCCCCCCGCGGGTTAATGATCACACGGAGGCGCCGGGGCCGCCCGGTCGTTGTCCCCCCCGCGCCGGGGCGGCTCCGAGCAATCAAATCCCGGGGATTTGGCCAGAGAAGGGCCGGGAAATCCCACGGGAGCCGCGGCCGCCCGGACCTGCGGGGGCGCGGGGCGGGCCGGGGGCGCTCCGCACCCCCCGGAGCCCCTCGGGCTCCGAGCAGCGCCCCCGACACGCCCCCCGCCCCCCCAAATCCACACGGAAAGGGACTTCGGGCCCTCCATCCCACCGCTGCATCCCGTTCCCATGGCAACGCGTCCGCGGCCATCCCGTTGCCATGGAAACGGGGCGCCGACCCCCAGACTCCGCATGGAAAGGGGTCATTGGCCCCGCCCCCCAAAACTCCACGGCTGCATCCCGTTCCCATGGCAACGCATCCACGGCCCCGCCCCCGCCCCGCCCCTCCCTCCCAAACCCGGGATTAAAGGGTTAAAAACCCCGAAAAGGGAAAATTGGGTTAAAAAGGCACAAAAGAGGGCGTCGGTGGTTTTACCAAACCCAAACATTCGGAGTAAGTGGTTTCAAAAGCGAAATAAAACGGGATAGTTGGTTTTAAAAGCCAAAAAAATCAAAAAGGCAAAGCGGATTTAAAAACAAATGGAACCCCAGGAAAAGCCTCTGAAAAGGCCCAGAAATGGGTTCCAGGGATTTCAACCCCCCCGGAGTGGGAGGGGTGGTTTTAGCAGCCAAAAACCCAGGATAAGTCATTTTAAAAGGAAAAAAAGGGAGAAGTGGCTTTGGGAGGGCCTGGAAATGGGGCCCGCGGCTGTGCCAGCCCCAGAGCTGGGATGGGCGGCCTCGAAGCGCCAGAAACCCACAAGACAAGTTGTTTTTAAATGGGGAAAAAAAAAAAAAGTCATTTTAAGGTGCCCCCGGAAAAGGGATGAGGTTTGAAAACCTCGAAGTTGTGGTGAGTGGTTTTAAAAGGAAAAAAAAAAAAATAAAAAGAAAGAAAAAAGATAAGTGGGTTTTGAAGCCCACAAAAAAGTGGGATAAGAGGTTTTCAAAGACCACAAAAAATGTCCTGAGTGCTTTCAAAAGCCCCAGAACCCAGGATAAGTGGAGTTTTAAGTCCCAAAAAATAGGACAAGTGGTTTGAGAAGCCATTTTAAAAAAGCCACTTGGACAAGTCATTTTTAAAGCCAAAAAGAGGAAATAAAAAGTTTTAAAGCCTCGAAATAATGGTATAATGCTTTTATGGTATTTTCTGAATTTTTTTTTTATCTAAAATTTTTTCTTGGGAAGCTGAGAGGCCCCAGAGAGGAATGGAAACGAGAATTATTTGATCGTTGCTCCTGTGTTTACTGGTTTTGAATGTGGTTTGGAGATTGTTCATTAACTGGTGTATGCTGGATTAGTTTTATGTAAATTGTTTTTTTCTGGCCAATCATGGCCAGCCGTGTCAGACTCTCTGAGTCAGTTCTGGGATTTATTATTCGCTCTTGTCAAGGTTTTTGATTTCTTTAGTGTAGTTTCAGTATAGTATTTTTATGGTAACAATAGTGCATAAAATAATAAATCAATTTTTTGAAAACCTGGAGTCAAACTCTTCTCTCTCGCCTCGTCCTGGGAGCCCTCACAAACGCTGCAGTAAAAGTGGGGTTAAAAGCATGGGGGGAAAAATAAATACGGGGTGAGTATTTTTGAAAGCCAAAAGAATAAAAGCAACAAGTCATTTTAAAAAAAAGGAAAGAAAACGAAAACGAAAACGAAAACGAAAAAGAAAAAGAAAAAGAAAAAGAAAAAGAAAAAGAAAAAGAAAAAGAAAAAGAAAAAGAAAAAGAAAAAGAAAAGAAAAAAAAGAAAAAAAAAGAAAAAAGAAAAAGAAAAAGAAAAAGAAAAAGAAAAAGAAAAAGAAAAAGAAAAAGAAAAAGAAAAAGAAAAAGAAAAAGAAGAGAACAGATAATTGGTTTCATTATCCCCAAAAAATCGAGATAAATGGTTTTAAAGCCAAAAAAATCCTAGGATATATTATTTATAAAACAAACCAAAAAAAGGATGGTTGGTTTTGAAAGTCTCAAAAATGGGAAAAGTGATTTTAAAAGTGAAAGGAAACTAATATAAATTATTTTGAAAGGAAAGGAAACCTTTAGGATGGGCAATTTTAAAAGCCAAAACCATAAAAACCTCCAAATGGTGATGTGTTTTTAAAAGGCCTCTGAACAGGGGAAGGAGAGGAGAAAGGAAAGGAAAGAGGAAGGGAAGAAAAAGAGAAAGGAAATTAAAAATGCTTTAAAAAAAAAAAAATTGAATGAGTGGTTTAAAGGCCCTGCAAAATGGGTAAGTGGTTTAACACACATCCTCCCCCCCAAAACAAACAAACAAACAGAAAGAATAAATAATTTTAAAAGCCAAGAGGGAATTCAAGGCCACAGAACTGGGAAGAGTGGTTCCAAAGGCCCCAGGACTGGGAGAAGTGCCCCTGGAGCCCAGGACAAACCCCTCCCAAAGCCAAACCGAGGGACAATTGCTGCCAAGAGTTCCCCAAACATGGAATTATTCGTTTTAAAAGCAAAAGTTTTCATAAAGGGCCTGAGCAGTTCCAAAAGAGTCCAAAAACCCGGGAACAAGGGGCTTTAAAGGAGAGAATAAAAAAAAAAACACACAAAAAAAGGGGGGGCTGAGTGGTTCAAAGAGGTTTAAAAGCTTTGGAAATGGGAGGAGAGGTTTGAAAGGCAAAAAAAGAAACCCCAGGGTAAGTGACCAAAAGCAAAACCCCAGGGGTGAGCTGAGTGAAGGGCCCGGAACCGGGATGGGCAGGGTGAGAGCCTCGAGAGCCGGGCGGGGCGGGCTGGGGAGCCGGGCAGCGGGAGGGAAGGGGTTAAACCAACCTGGGAACGGGATGGGAGGGGTTAAACCGACCTGGGAACGGGATGGGAGGGGTTAAACCGACCTGGGAGTGGGATGGGAGGGGTTAAACAAATCTGGGAATGGGATGGGAGGGGCTAAACCGACCTGGGAACGGGAGGGAAGGGGTTAAACCGACCTGGGAGTGGGATGGGAGGGGTTAAACCGACCTGGGAACGGGATGGGAGGGGTTAAACCAACCTGGGAGTGGGAGGGGAGGGGTTAAACCGACCTGGGAATGGGATGGGAGGGGTTAAACCGACCTGGGAACGGGATGGGAGGGGTTAAACCGACCTGGGAACGGGATGGGAGGGGTTAAACAAACCTGGGAATGGGATGGGAGGGGTTAAACCGACCTGGGAGTGGGATGGGAGGGGTTAAACCGACCTGGGAGTGGGAGGGGAGGGGTTAAAGCCCCCAAAAAGAGGATACGTGATTTTATATCTAAAAATAGAGAAGTGTTTTTAGCGCTCTCAACTTGGGGTATCCGAGTTTAAAACTCCCCAGAAATGGGACGGGAGGGGTTAAACCTCGGGAATGGGAGGGTTAAACCCCCCTAAAAAGAGGATAAGTGATTTTATATCTAAACATGGATCAGAGGTGTCAAAGCCCCAGCCTGGGGTAACGGAGTTTAAACCCCCAGAAATGGGATGGGAGGGGTTTAAACTCCCAAAAAGAGGAGAAGTGATTTTATATCTAAACATGGATAAGCGGGGTCAGAGCCCCAGCTTGGGGTAACCGAATTTAAAACTCCTCGGGAATGGGAGGGTTAAACCCCCCAAAAAGAGAAGTGATTTTATATCTAAACCTGGATCAGTGGGGTCAGAGCCCCAGCTCGGGGTATCCCAGTTTAAACCCCCAGAGATGGGGTGGGAGGGTTAAACCCCCCAAAAAGAGAATAAACGATTTGATATCTAAACATGGATAAGCGGGGTCAGAGCCCCAGCTCGGGGTATCCCAGTTTAAACCCCCAGAAATGGGGGGGGAGGGTTAAACCCCCCAAAAAGAGAAGTGATTTTATATCTAAACATGGATCAGTGGGGTCAGAGCCCCAGCTTGGGGTATCCCAGTTTAAACCCCCAGAGATGGGGTGGGAGGGGTTAAACCCCCAAAAGAGAATAAACGATTTTATATCTAAACATGGGTCAGTGGGGTCAGAGCCCCAGCTCGGGGTATCCCAGTTTAAACCCCCAGGAATGGGATGGGAGGGGTTAAATCCCCCCAAAAGAGAATAAACGATTTGATATCTAAACATGCATCAGAGGTGTCAGAGCCCCAGCTTGGGGTATCCGAATTTAAACCCCCAGGAATGGGATGGGAGGGGTTAAACCCCCAAAAGAGAAAAAACGATTTTATATCTAAACATGGATCAGAGGTACCAAAGCCCCAGCTTGGGGTGTCCCAGTTTAAACCCCCAGAGATGCGGTGGGAGGGTCAAACCCCCCAAAAAGAGAATAAACGATTTTATATCTAAACATGGATCAGAGGTGTCAGAGCCCCAGCTCGGGGTACCCCAGTTTAAACCCCCAGGAATGGGGTGGGAGGGTTAAACCCCCAAAAGAGAATAAACGATTTGATATCTAAACATGGATCAGTGGGGTCAGAGCCCCAGCTCGGGGTATCCCAGTTTAAAACTCCTCGGGAATGGGATGGGAGGGTTAAACCCCCCAAAAAGAGAAGTGATTTTAAATCTAAAAATGGACCAGAGGTACCAAAGCCCCAGCCTGGGGTATCCCAGTTTAAACCCCCAGGAATGCGGTGGGAGGGTCAAACCCCCCAAAAAGAGAATAAACGATTTTATATCTAAACATGGATCAGAGGGGTCAGAGCCCCAGCTTGGGGTATCCCAGTTTAAACCCCCAGGAATGGGATGGGAGGGGTTAAACCCCAAAAAGAGAATAAACGATTTGATATCTAAACATGGATCAGAGGTGTCAGAGCCCCAGCTCGGGGTACCCCAGTTTAAACCCCCAGGAATGGGATGGGAGGGGTTAAACCCCAAAAAGAGAATAAACGATTTTATATCTAAACATGGGTCAGTGGGGTCAGAGCCCCAGCTCGGGGTACCCCAGTTTAAACCCCCAGAAATGGGGTGGGAGCCCTAAAAGCAAGCCCCGGGCCGGCCCCTGAAAAGCCCCAGCCCAGAATAAATTGCTTTTGAATAATCAGAAATCAGCAGGAGCGGCTCGAAAGGCAAAAAGGAACCCAACCCAACGGGACCCCTCAAGGAAACCCAAAAGCTCGCGGGATAAATGGCTTTTAAAGCCCCAAATTGGGATAAATGGTTTCAAAGCCCAAAATAAGGGTGTAAGTGAGGAAAGCCAACATCATCAAAAACAAACAAAAAACACCACAGGAACCCCGGGGAAAATATTTTCAAAGGCCAAAACATGGGAGAAGGGATTTTAAAAGGGAAAAAAGAAAGAAGTTGTTTGATAAATAAGAAAAAAACTGAGATAAGAAGTTTTGATACGAAAAAACCCTGGAATTCATAATTAATAAAATGAAATAAAATAACAGAATAAAAAAGTATATAAAATAAAATAAAAATAAAACAAGATAAAATTAAAAAATGAAAATAAAATAAAATAAATAAAATAAGATAAAATTAAAAAATGAAAATAAAATAAAATAAATAAAATAAGATAAAATAAAATAAAATTAGATAAAATAAAATAAAGAATAAAAGTAAAAAAATTAAATTAAATTAAATTAAATAATGAAATAAAATAAAATAAAATAAAATAAAATTAATATAAAATAAAATAAAAGTAAAAAAATAAAATAAAATTTAAAAAATAAATAAAATAAAATAAAAAAAGATAAAACTAATAAAATAAAATAAAATAAAATAAAATAAAAATAATATAAAATAAAATAAAATAAAAAATAAAATATATAAAACAAAATAAAACAAGATAGAATTAAAAAATGAAAATAAAATAAAATAAAAATAATAAAACAAGATAAAATAAAATAAAATTAGATAAAATAAAATAAATAAAGAATAAAAGTTAAAAAATTAAATTAAATTAAATAACAAAATAAAATAAAATAAAAATAATATAAAATTTAAAAAAGTAAAAAATAACATAAAATTTAAAAAATAAAATAAAATAAATAAAATAAAATAAAACAAGATAAAATTTAAAAATAAAATAAAACAAAATAAGAAAAAATAAAATAAAATTAGATAAAATAAAATAAATAAAAACTAAAAGTAAAAAAATTAAAATAAATTAAATAATAAAATAAAATAAAATAAAATAAATATAAAATAAAATAAAAGTAAAAAATAAAATAAAAGCAAATAAAATAAAATAAAATAGCGGGTCCAGAGTCCCCAGACACGGGTAGGGATAGAAAAGCTGTTTATGGATGTAGACACCCATTTGTAAATACAGAAATGCCATTTATGAATATTTACATCCATTTTATATATACATGCTTTTGTAAATATAGAAACACTGTTTATAAATATCTACATCCATGTGTAAATATACACATACCATTTATATATGTATAAATCTATAAATACAAATATATAAATCTATGAAAATATAAGCATATATAGAAATATATAAATGCATTTATATACAAATAAACATAAATATGTTAATAAAATCATGCTAAGTAAAATTATGCATGAATATATAAATGTATTTATATATAGATATATATATTTAAATAAATATACAAATAGACATCAATATATTTCTGAAATTATGTTTAGTAATATGATATGTAAATATACAAAGATAAAAATATACAGAACCATAAATATTAAAATAGAGACTTCTATTTATACATAGATACATAGATATAAATATAGAAATATATTTATGTTGAGTTATACAGAATATAAAAATATAAATGTGTATCAATGTATGTAAAATGTAAAAATATACAAATATAGAAATGTGTTTTATAAATATATGTTTATATATATATAAAAATATATATTATTAAAATTATGAAGTAATATTATATATAAATATATAAATATAGCCATATTTATAGGTTTATATATAATATAAATATACACATATGAGAATATATAGGACCATAAATATACTTAAAGCTATAAATGTATTTTTATAGATATATACATCTATAGAAATATATAAATATACAAATATGTAAATAGGTTATGTTACATTACATGCAATATAAATATGTAAATCTAGAAATATATTAATATATAAATGTATAATTATATTTTATTAAAAAATATAAATATGTAAGCACATAAAAAACGTTATGTGAGGTAATATGAGACACACAAATATATAAATATATATGAAATGAGTGAAGGAATGTGAGAGAGGAAAAATCTGGATTGAATAGATGGTAAATACCTGTATTAAATAGATGGTAAATACCTGTATCCAGCACAGGTAAATACACATTAAATAGATGGTAAATACCTGTATCCAGCACAGGTAAATACACATTAAATAGATGGTAAATACCTGTATCCAGCACAGGTAAATGCACATTAAATAGATGGTAAATACCTGTATTAAATAGATGGTAAATACCTGTATCCAACACAGGTAAATGCACATTAAATAGATGGTAAATACCTGTATCCAACACAGGTAAATACACACATTAAATAGATGGTAAATACCTGTATCCAGCACAGGTAAATGCACATTAAATAGATGGTAAATACCTGTATCCAACACAGGTAAATACACATTAAATAGATGGTAAATACCTGTATCCAACACAGGTAAATGCACATTAAATAGATGGTAAATACCTGTATCCAACACAGGTAAATGCACATTAAATAGATGGTAAATACCTGTATCCAGCACAGGTAAATGCACATTAAATAGATGGTAAATACCTGTATCCAACACAGGTAAATACACATTAAATAGATGGTAAATACCTGTATCCAACACAGGTAAATACCTGTATTAAATAGATGGTAAATACCTGTATCCAACACAGGTAAATGCATGAATTAAATTTTGCATTAAATACATGTATTGAACACAGGTAAACATATGTATTAAAATATATGTTAAATACAAGTATTAAACACGGCTAAATATAAACATTAAATATACGTATTAGCATAAATTTATTCTATATATTATATTCTATTACATTACATTATAATATTTTAATATATTTTACAATATTTTATTATATTTTTTATATTATATTATATTTTATCATATTATATTATATTATATTATATTATATTATATTATATTATATTATATTATACAATATTACATTATAATATATTATATTGTATTATGTTATATTGTATTATATTATATTATATTATATTGTATTATATTATATTATATTGTATTATATTATATTATATTATATTATATTATATTATATTATATTATATTATATTATATTATATTATATTATATTATATTATATTATATTATATTATATTATATTATATTATATTATATCTTATTATATTATATTATATCTTATTATATTATATTATATTATATTATATTATATTATATTATATTATATTATATTATATTATATCATATTATATTATATCTTATTATATTATATTATATCTTATTATATTATATCATATTATATTATATTATATTATATCTTATTATATTATATTATATCTTATTATATTATATCATATTATAACATATTATAACATTTTATAATATACTATATTATATCATATTATAACATATTATAATTTACTATATTATATCATATTATATTATATTTATTATATTATATTATATTATATTATATTATATTATATTATATTATATCTTATTATATTATATCTTATTATATTATATTATATCTTATTATATTATATTATATTATATCTTATTATATTATATTATATCTTATTATATTATATTATATTATATCTTATTATATTATATTATATCTTATTATATTATATTATATCTTAATATATTATATCATATTATAACATATTATAACATTTTATAATATACTATATTATATCATATTATATTATACTATATGTTAATAAAATTTATATTATATCTATTCTTATATTATACGTATTAAATGTAAAAATACACGTTAAATACACATATTAAATACAGTTAAATACATATATTAAAGTACATGTTAAATACACATATTAAGCACGGGTAAATACCTGTATTAAAATGCACCTTAAACACGGGTATTAAACGCAACAAATACATATATTGAAATACAGGTTAAACACGGGTATTGATCACAATAAATACATATATTGAAAGGCAGGTTAAACACGGGTATTGATCACAATAAATACATATATTGAAATACAGGTTAAACACGGGTATTGATCACAATAAATACATATATTGAAAGGCAGGTTAAACACGGGTATTGATCACAATAAATACATATATTGAAATACAGGTTAAACGCAGGTGTTAATCACAATAAATACATATATTGAAATGCCGGTTAAACACGGGTATTAAACACAACAAATACATATATTGAAACACAGGTTAAACACGGGTATTGATCACAATAAATACATATATTGAAATACAGGTTAAACACAGGTGTTAATCACAATAAATACATATATTGAAAGGCAGGTCAAACACGGGTATTGATCACAATAAATACATATATTGAAACACAGGTTAAACACGGGTATTGATCACAATAAATACATATATTGAAATACAGGTTAAACACGGGTATTGATCACAATAAATACATATATTGAAATACAGGTTAAACACAGGTGTTAATCACAATAAATACATATATTGAAAGGCAGGTCAAACACGGGTATTGATCACAATAAATACATATATTGAAAGGCAGGTCAAACACGGGTAATAAACACAATAAATACATATATTGAAACACAGGTCAAACGCAGGTGTGGGCCCCGCGGTGTGTCCTCGGGCCGGGGGGGTCCCGGGGTTCTCTGTGGAACGGATCCTGCGTGGCATGGGGTGGGTGGGCGGGGGGGCTGTGCCCGGGGGTCTCCCTGCCCACCCCTGACGGGGCTGGGCCCTTTTGGGGTCCTCCTGTGCCCCGGGCCCCCGGCCCTGCAGGGAAGGGACCCCGGCACACGGGGGGCTGCTGCTCCTGGGGACAGCGGCGAGGGGCGAGGGGGGTGAGGGGTGAGGGGTGAGGGGTGAGGGGTGAGGGGGGGTGAGGGGCTCAGGGGGATGAGGGGCTCAGGGGGGTGAGGGGCTCAGGGGGATGAGGGGCTCAGGGGGGTGAGGGGGGGTGAGGGGCTCGGGGGGCTCAGGGGGGTGAGGGGCTCAGGGGGGGTGAGGGGTTCAGGGGGGTGAGGGGCTCAGGGATCTGTGAGGGGTTCAGGGATCTGTGAGGGGCTCAGGGGGGTGAGGAGCTCAGGGATCTGTGAGGGGTTCAGGGATCTGTGAGGGGCTCAGGGGGGTGAGGGGCTCAGGGATCTGTGAGGGGTTCAGGGATCTGTGAGGGGCTCAGGGGGATGAGGGGCTCAGGGATCTGTGAGGGGTTCAGGGGGGTGAGGGGTTCAGCGGTGTGGGGGGCTCAGGGGGGTGAGGGGCTCAGGGGGGTGAGGAGTTGTGGGGGTGTCAGGGGCTCGAGGAGGTGTGAGGGGCTCAGGGAGGTGAGGAATTTGGGGGTGAGGAATTTGGGGAGGTGTGAGGGGTATAGAGAGATGTGTGGGATTTGGGGGATGTGGGGGATTCAGGGGTGTGAGGAATTTGGGGACATGTGAGGGGCTCAGGGAGGTCTGAGGGGCTCACGGGTGGGAGGAGCTGTGGGGGTGTGAGGGGCTCAGGATTGTGAGGAATTTGGGGAGGTTTGAGGGTCTCAGGGAGGTTTGAGGGTCTCAGGGAGGTGTGAGGGGCTCAGGGGTGTGAGGAATTTGGGGAAGTTTGAGGGTCTCAGGGAGGTTTGAGGGTCTCAGGGAAGTTTGAGGGGCTTGGGGAGGTGTGAGGGGCTCAGGGGGTGAGGGGCTGTGAGGGGCTCGGGGAGCTGAAATGTCCCCCTCCTCTGTGCCTGCGGGATGTGGGTCCAACATGCGAATTTTTTATGTACAAGAGTTCCCATACAAAACACAAAACCTTTTGATACAGAACTATAAAAAACCTTTTTGTGTAAGAGATGCACGTTTTTACTCCAGGCCTTCGCTCCCCAGGGGCCAGAGATCCCGGATCTGATTTAATTTTGACATAAAACGGTGGCTTCACTGTGGTTGAGGTTATAAATAAAACTAATTCCTTTCCAAACCTAGCTGCTGCTTTCCCTCCCTGATTTGACTTTCAGCGGGCAATGGCCCCAGCCCATCCCTTCAGAGGAGCTGCCCCCGCAGCTTGGAGACGTGAGGTGCACAGCAGGGCTGTAATTACCTCCAGAAAATGCAGGATTTTCATTTCACCCCGTTCCTTCTGAGGACAGGCAGCAGAAAACCCAGCTGCACCTCAGGCATGCTCAGGTGGGAGCACAAGGGCTTCCAAAAATGGTTTCAGGGCTTGAGAGCTGCTAAAAGGCTTTGCTGCCCTTCATCCATCCCCCCTTGGTGTTTCCTTCTGTTAAAATCGTTCCCTTTGCCCATTAATAGTCTTTTAAAATTACCCAAATCATCCTGAATCTAAATCCTTCTGGGCAGGCCTAGGAAGGATGACACCGGTTTGGATGATCCCAACACGCATCAATCCCCACACCAACTCCCAGTCTGGCTGGATGTTCTGATTCTTCATTGGTTGAAACAAAAGAATGAACCC
The DNA here is from genome assembly GCF_027477595.1 of Haemorhous mexicanus. Taxonomy (NCBI): domain Eukaryota; kingdom Metazoa; phylum Chordata; class Aves; order Passeriformes; family Fringillidae; genus Haemorhous; species Haemorhous mexicanus. The sequence continues at coordinate 454,289 of NC_082341.1, forward strand.
ACCAGATAAAAGCTTTCCTCACATTATTATTTTTTTTTTCAGCAAAAAGGCAAAATAAAATCAGCAAAACCCAAACTAACAACGCATAAAATGGTTTGTTTCTGTTAATATTTGTTCTCCCAACAAGTTGCTGTGGATGAAAACACAAACAGATCACCAAAATCAATAAAATGCAATGCGAGTGAGGATGGGGGCAGTTAAAAGTCCCATCGGTTTCTGTTCCTGTAAAAAGAAAAGTGAAAGTTCGACCTGCTACAGACCGATCATTATAAAAGAAAAAAAAACAAAAAACAAAAAAAAACCCGAACCAAAACAACAACAACAACAACAAACCTAACAAGCAAAAAAGAAAACAACAACAACAACAACAACAACAAAAAAAAAAACCCAAACAAAAAACAACCAACAAAAAAACCAGGAAAAAAAACAAAGAAAATTTTAAAAAAGGGAGCAATCCACAGGGTGTTGATTCAGTTCCACTGCAAAACCCCTGAAGTCCCTAAAGCACCCAAAAGCCGTGATCTCATCTGGCTCTGGCTTTTCTCACCCAAAGCCGCCTGCAGCCGCCCTGCTCCAGCTCCTCAGTTCCATTTCCTGTGCCCGGGGAGCATTCCCAGGAAAGAGAGCAGCCAAAGCTGCCCTGATTTGGGAATCTCTGCTCGGCACGGCCGCAGCGCGCGGCCTCGGGGGCGAGAGCCCGCTGGGAATGGCCAGGGGTGAGGGGTTCCATGGCCAGGGGTGAGGGGTTCCATGGCCAGGGGTGAGGGGTTCATGGCCAGGGGTGAGGGGTTCATGGCTCATGGCCAGTGGTGAGGGGTTCCTGTTCCATGGTCAGTGCCCAGGGGTTCCTGTTCCATGGTCAGTGGTGAGGGGTTCCTGTTCCATGGTCAGTGCTCAAGGGTTCATGGCTCATGGTCATATCCTAATGTTCCATGTTCAGTGTTCCATATTCAATGTTCCATGTTCAGTGTTCCATGTTCCATATTCAGTGTTCCATGTTCCATGTTCAATATTCAGTGTTCCATGTTCCATGATCCATGTTCCATGTTCCATATTCAGTGTTCCATGTTCCATGTTCCATTTTCCATGTTCCATATTCAGTGTTCCATGTTCCACGTTCAGTGTTCCATGTTCAGTGTTCCATGTTCCATGTTTAATATTCCATATTCAATATTCAATGTTCCATATTCAGTGTTCCATGTTCCATATTCAGTGTTCCATGTTCCACGTTCAGTGTTCCATGTTCAGTGTTCCATGTTCCATGTTTAATATTCAATATTCAATATTCAATGTTCCATGTTCCATGTTCAGTGTTCCATGTCCCATGTTCCATGTTCAGTGTTCCATGTCCCATGTTCCATGTTCAGTGTTCCATGTTCCATGTTCCATGTTTCATGTTCTAGTTCCATGTCCCATGTTCACTGTTCCATGTTCCATGTTCAGTGTTCCATGTTCCATGTTCAGTGTTCCATGTTCCATGTTCCATGTTCCATGTTCCATGTTCCGTGTTCCATGTTCCATGTCCCATGTTCACTGTTCCATGTTCCATGTTCCATGTTCCATGTTCACTGTTCCATGTTCCATGTTCCATGTTCCGTGTCCCATGTTCCATGTTCCACGTTCCGTATTCCGTGCCCAGCCCCGCAGCCGCAGGGATTTGTGTTTGTGCTGTGACAGACCCGCGGAGCTGGGACACCCCGGGGTGGGCAGGGGGCTCCTGGGCTGCTCCCAGGGCTGAGATCCTGTCCTGGAGCTGGGAATGGCCTGGGGGAGCTGGGAATGGACTGGGAATGAGCTGGGGGAGCTGGGAATGAGCTGGGGGAGCTGGGAATGGACTGGGAATGACCTGGGGGAGCTGGGAATGAGCTGGGGGAGCTGGGAATGACCTGGGGGAGCTGGGAATGGACTGAGAATGACCTGGGGGAGCTGGGAATGGCCTGGGGGAGCTGGGAATGGCCTGGGGGAGCTGGGAATGGACTGGGAATGAGCTGGGGGAGCTGGGAATGAGCTGGGGGAGCTGGGAATGGACTGAGAATGACCTGGGGGAGCTGGGAATGGACTGGGGGAGCTGGGAATGGACTGGGAATGACCTGGGGGAGCTGGGAATGGCCTGGGGGAGCTGGGAATGGCCTGGGGGAGCTGGGAATGGCCTGGGGGAGCTGGGAATGAGCTGGGAATGACCTGGGGGAGCTGGGAATGGCCTGGGGGAGCTGGGAATGGACTGAGAATGACCTGGGGGAGCTGGGAATGGACTGGGGGAGCTGGGAATGGCCTGGGGGAGCTGGGAATGGACTGGGAGTGAACTGGGGGAGCTGGGAATGGACTGGGAATGGACTGGGGGAGCTGGGAATGCACTGGGGGAGCTGGGAATGGACTGGGAATGACCTGGGAATGAGCTGGGAATGAGCTGGGGGAGCTGGGAATGAGCTGGGGGAGCTGGGAATGGCCTGGGGGAGCTGGGAATGGACTGGGAGTGAACTGGGGGAGCTGGGAATGGACTGGGAATGAGCTGGGGGAGCTGGAAATGGACTGGGGGAGGTGGGAATGGCCTGGGGGAGCTGGGAATGGCCTGGGGGAGCCAGGAATAACCCAAGGGAGGCAGGAATGACACCTGGGGGAGCTGGGAATGGCCTGGGGAGCAGCAGTGACCCCGAGGGAGCAGCAGTGCCCCTTATCAGTGTCACAGATAAGTTTGCTCTGGGCATGTTAACTCTTTGCTGTCCAGCCAGCGCCCCTCTGCACTAGGGCTGACTGGACTCCGATTCATGGCCAGATTTTATTGCCCCCCTGGCATCGTTTTGTTACCAAAAATCAGTCAAATGAAACTCCTTCCCACCAGCACAGCACTGAGCAGCAGGAATTCTTCACCTGGCCGGGTGCACGGGGAGATTTCTCCTCCCAAGCCCTGTGTGCTGAGCACGAGGAGCTCCTGTTTAGATCCTGCATTTCTCACGGAATCACTGATCTTCCCCGAACAAACAGCCCCGAGGACCTGCTGACAACCAAGCACCTCACAGCAGTCAGGAGAGTCAGTCCCAGAGCAATGGAATGTTAATTTCAGCAGAACCTCTGGGCCTTCCCTCAGTGCCAGAGGGACATGGGGACTTTCTGGCCCTGTCCCAACACCAAAAGGTGCCAGTGCCCTCCTGCCTGGGCAGCTCTGCAAAGCCAGTTTGCCAATAATCCCCAGGAATTCCTCTCTTCTACCAGCCCTGGAGGGGCCTTCTGCCTTCCTTGGGATTATCTGCAAACAAATCTCATTTTTCAGTGACTGATCTGTTAATTCCTGTCCTATTTGTGCTCACCACATTCCTTTGCAATCTGACCACTGTATTCTCTATTTCCCAATGTGTTTCCTGTGTTCAGGTCTGTTATTCATTAACTGTGCAGTTACCTGCCCACACCAGGTCACCAATCACCTGCCCCGGGGCTGCCTGTGCTGAACACTGATATTTGGGGTTGTCCCAGGACATCCCAGGTGCTGCTGCAGGCTCCTTTCCCAGCAGCTCACGGATTCCCTGGAATGGCTGGGAACTCTCCCACCTCTCCTCACAGGTCTGCAGACTCTTCTGCCCTTTGCAGGATTTTGGCCAATCCCTCCTTTGTTCTTCACAGGTGTTGGGGTGATTTCAGGGTTTACCTCAGAAACCCGGTTCCTTCCATGAAGATTCCCTCCCAGGTGTGTCACCCACCTCTCCTTTCCCACCCCGACCCCTCCCAGCACTGTCAGTCCTGGAATTCCAGAAGGGATTGGCAGATCCAAAGGATGCCCTCTACCCCCGGGGGCACTGGGCCATCCAGGTGTCCTTTGTCCCCTGAGACCTCCCCTCCTGCACCTGGCTGGTGGCTCCCTGTCCCTTCCCTGCCCTCTCCCCGGGGTTAAAAGGAGCAGCACCCACGGGGTCAGGAGTTCTGCTGGAGCTGGGGCTGGGTTCAGAGGCCAGAACAAAGCTCTGATCCAAACCCTCCATCAGAACCGACTCCTCTCCTTCCCCATCGCCCTAAAGCTTCTCCACAGAGGGAAACCTGAGGAGCAGACCCTGATATGGGGGGAAGCTCCATCCCAGCACCACCAGAGCTCCTGCACGCCTGGACTTGTCCCCACGTGCCCAGCTGGAGCACCCAGCCAGCCCAAAGTGTCTCTGGGTGAAACACCACCCAGCCAGCCCAAAGTGTCTGTGGGGTGAAACACCACCCAGCCATGGCCAAAAGTGTCTGTGGGGTGAAACACCACACAGCCATGGCCAAAAGTGTCTGTGGGGTGAAACACCACCGTTGTCACTGCTTGGTTCAGCAGCAGGGCCAGCCAAGCCCAGGCCGGTCCCGTCTGGCTGTACTGGTCAATATTCCAACACACAGGGGCCAGGGGGAGCCTGGCCGTGTTCCAGAGGGGCTCCCCAAAGCTCCACGCTGCCCTGCTGTCCTGGGACACGCTGGCACTGCAGCTCCCTGCTGGAGCCACCCAGCGCCCTGCTCCTTGTCCCCACCCAGCTGTGCCCAGCTGTGGCACAGAGCAGCTCCCCAGCTCCCGCCGCCCTCGGGCACCCGGCTCATCCTTCACTGGCACTGCCCAAGCACTGGAAAGTTCTGGATTCTCCCCCTCCAAAGCAGACAATTTCCAGCTCCCTGGAGCCGGGGTGTCACAGAAGCAGACACCTCAGGAGGGAGCACCTGTGTGCCCGCCAGCACAGCCAGGTGTGCCAGCTTCAGCCAGGGCTGGAGGGCGCCTGGGACTGTTCCATAAAAACACTATACTGGGGTTTATATATTTTATATAAATAAACATAAAAATAGTAGATATAAATATAACATTTTATAAATATAAATATACATATAAATATACCTATAAATATAAATATAAATATAAATACAAATGGTTTAAAATATATACTACTGGTTAAAAATAAATGTATTTTTGCCCTTAAGTCTTCTCCCCACTCTGCTTTTGCCCTGCCAGCAGTGCTGGGCAGTGTCTGACCCACACTCCTTCCATAACCCACTTCCAAAGGTGTTCCAAGCTTTCCCACAGCCCTCCCCCCTCCCCCTCCACAAAGGTGGTGTTACCTGCCCTGGCTGCCCTCAGGTTGGGGGGCAGCCCCAGCAGCGGGGCCCCCTTTGCTCAGCAGGCCCCCAGAGCATTCCCTGCAGCCCTGGCGTTCCCTCTGCCTCGCTGGCTCCTGAAACACAAAATCCCCAGTGCCTCTGACCCAGGCACTGGGTTCTGCTCTCCCCGTCCCAGGGACATCTCTGGGCACGCGATTTCCCGAACAGATCTCTCCCCAGCAGGGGCTGGGCGTCGAGGCAGCGCAGAAATGGCTGTGTCCCCGCTGTTGTCCTGCTTTAAGGGGCAGAGGCCGGAACGAAGGGCTCCTGCCCTGCCCCTGCCGCGCCCACAGCAGCTCCCAGCTCGGCTCTGCAGGAGCTCACACCCCATCAACACAAATTCACCTTTTCCTTCCCACCAGCTGCAGCCAGGGCCTCAGCCAGCTGAGGATGAGTGCCCCGGTCAGACCAGGGGATTCTTCATCTCCCCCTCGGGAGCCCGACGGTTTGGAGAGCTGCTTTGGGCTCCTGTCTGGGGGACACTCCCTTTTCCAGCGTCCCCGTAGCTCACAAACTCAGCCACCGGTTACTGCAGCACTCCCCCACTGCTCCCAGTCAGGGTGTCCTGCCCCAGCTTCCCCCAAAGCTTCCCCTGGCATCCTGGGGGGAATTCTCTCCAGAATCCCCCCTTTCAGCCCACGGGCCACTTCCCATTCCAAACCCATTCCAGGGCGGGAGCAACCCAAACTGTGCCATTCCAAAACCATTCCAGCTGGGATCATTCCAGACTGTGCCATTCCAAACCCATTCCCTGCTGGGATCATTCCAGACCCTGTGCCATTCCAAGCCCATTCCAGCTGGGATCATTCCAGACCCTGTGCCATTCCAAACCCATTCCAGCTGAGATCATTCCAGACTGTGCCATTCCAAGCCCATTCCAGCTGGGATCATTCCAGACTGTGCCATTCCAAGCCCATTCCAGCTGGGATCATTCCAGACTGTGCCATTCCAAGCCCATTCCAGCTGGGATCATTCCAGACCCTGTGCCATTCCAAACCCATTCCAGCTGGGATCATTCCAGACCCTGTGCCATCCCAAGCCCATTCCAGCTGGGATCATTCCAGACCCTGTGCCATTCCAAGCCCATTCCAGCTAGGATCATTCCAGACCCTGTGCCATCCCAAGCCCATTCCAGCTGGGATCATTCCAAACTGTGCCATTCCAAGCCCATTCCAGGGCAGGAGCATTCCAAACTGTGCCATTCCAAACCCATTCCCGGGCAGGAGCATTCCAGACCCTGTGCCATTACAAACCCATTCCCTGCTGGGATCATTCCAGACCGTGCCATTCCAAACCCATTCCCAGCTGGGATCATTCCAGACTGTGCCATTCCAAACCCATTCCAGGGCAGGAGCATTCCAAACTGTGCCATTCCAAGCCCATTCCCAGCTGGGATCATTCCAGACCCTGTGCCATTCCAAGCCCATTCCAGCTGGGATCATTCCAGACCCTGTGCCATTCCAAGCCCATTCCAGCTAGGATCATTCCAGACTGTGCCATTCCAAGCCCATTCCAGCTGGGATCATTCCAGACCCTGTGCCATTCCAAGCCCATTCCAGCTGGGATCATTCCAGACCGTGCCATTCCAAGCCCATTCCAGGGCAGGAGCATTCCAAACTGTGCCATCCCAAGCCCATTCCAGCTGGGATCATTCCAGACCGTGCCATTCCAAGCCCATTCCAGCTGGGAGCTCCCAGAAGGGCCCCTCACGCCCAGGGACCTCTGAGCCCCGCCCTGGGCAGCTCTTCCTGCGCCTTCCCCTTCCCAGGGGAGGACGCCCTGCTCCTCCCGGGCTCCTGCTCCCATTTCCCGCGCTCTGGGGAGCTCAGCTCCTCCCCAAACATCCCTCGAGGTCCCCGGATCCCTGGGATCCGCTGGAATTCAGGAGCAGCTCCCACCCAGGTGCCAAAACTGTTGCCAGAAATGGGTGAAAATGAAACTCCTCCGCGCCAGGGAGCGGAATTCCTGCTCTGAACGCCGCCCTGGAGCCCAGCAGTTTTATTTCCTGATTTCTGGCAGCACGGCCGGGGTTTCCTTGGAGCTGGGTTTGCCTTGGGCACGCTGCTGTGGGGGCAGGGGCGCCGTGCGACCCTGAGGATGTGGGAGAGGGAGCAAATGTCTCCCGGGAGCCAGGTCCAGCCTCGCCCTCCCTGCGGGATGGAATTCCCGTGTTTTGGCACTACGGAGATCCAGCCCCACAAAGTCCCGTCCTTGGGGGCACCTCAGCATCCCAGCCCCCCGCGCTCCCGGCTCCGCCCTAATTTCAGGAATTTAATCGGGAAAACGGCTCCCGGCCTCGTGATCTTATCCGAAAGGAGAAAAAGAGGGAAATTGGGGAATTTTCCTGGTTCTTTGAGCGCCGAGCACAAAGCAGCGGGCCCAGCGCCTCCCCCTCCTGTCCCGTCCTCCCGACCCCGATTCCGGCGGCTCCTCCACGTGGGCTCCCGGCACGTTGAACTGCGACATCCCAAAAAAGCCACCGGGGCCGCGGCGCTGTCACAGCCGGGGGTGGCACGGAGGTGACAGGGTGGCACCGCCGGGCTGGGAACGCTGCGAGCAGCCTCAGGTGGCACCAGGTAGGATTTGGGGGATGTTTGGGCAATATTCCTTCTCCTGGAAAGGGCTGCCCAGCCCGGGGGAGTCGCGTGGATGTGGCAGCTGGGGACGCGGCCAGGGGTGGCCCTGGGGACAGGTGACAGGGGGCACCGGGGGCTGTCCCATCTCCGCCGTGCCCCAGTTTTCCCAGCGCGTCCCGCCCTCCTTCCCAGCTCCGCGGGCAGAGGGAGCGCGTGTGGGGGGACTGTCCCCATCCCCCGGGAACGCCACCATCTGTCCCCTGCTCGGTGACATCCGCCCGGGGGACACTCCCAGTGCCGAGGGGCTCACTGGGAAGGGAGGGGAGCTCCGGGCCGGGGGCTGTGGGCTCCCTGCACGGACTGGGCCGTACTGGGAGCAGCTGGGGGCTGCGGGTGCCCCCCAGGTGTGCGGATCCCCCCGGTGGTTCCTCCCCCCCAGCTGCATTTGCATTTTTTACTCATTTCCACATTAACTCACATTTTTGCGTTTGTTTATTTGGGGAAGGGGGGACACTGGGGGGACACGTGGTGGCCTCTGCTGTCACAAGAGCCCTGTCATGGTTCAACCACGACACAGGGCCCAGAGGACTCTCCTTCCTCCCTCTCTCCCTCCCTCCCTTCCTCTTCCTCCCTCCCTGCCCTTCCTCCTAATTAAAGGGAATAAAGGGAATAAAAATAAATAGAATTAAACGGAATAGGAGTAGGAGAAGTGGACTAAGCAGAAGATAACAACTGGAATGACTTAAATAGAATAAAATAAAACAGAAAGAATAATCAATGACATAGAAAAATAAAATAAATAGAGTTAAAGACGCTTCTGGCCTTAGATATGAACATGGGGCAGGGCACTGGTGGGACTGGCAGGACTGGGAAGTGCCCCTGAGGGACATTCCAGGATCCAAAGGTACTTCAGTACCTGAAGAGAACACGGAGAATCACCCCAGAAGGATTTTCCAAGGTCCGGAGATACTTCGAGGCCCCAGGGGACAGGGAGAAGCATCCCCGGGGGATTTTCTCAGGTGCAAAGGTAACACGGAGAACCCTCCCAGAGGGATTTCCCAGGCTCTGGGAGAACTGGGAAGCGCTGGAGGACACTTCAAGGTCCAACGGGACACGGAGAGGTGTCCTAGAGAGACTTTCCCAGGTGTGAAAGGCACATGGAGAAACGTCCCCGAGGGATTTTCCAAGGTCCAGGGGGACATGGGGAAACATCCCGGACGCTTTAAGATCCAGAGGGAACACGGAGACACATCCTGGAGGGATGTTCCCAAGGTCTAAAGGGACACGGAGAAGTCCCCGGTCTCCAGAACTCTCCAGGAGCTCCGCGGGTGCCCCGGGGTGGGCGCGGCACCGGCACGACCCCGCTCCTGCGGCTACCGCTGGTCACCCGCCGGGAGCTCCCTGTCCCCGAGGGGGTCCCCAGCCCTGAGCAGGTCCCTGGGCTCGAGGGGGTCCCTGTCCCCAAGCACGGCCCCATCCCTGCGGGGGTGCCTCTCACTGAGCAGGTCCCTGTCCACGAGCGGGTCCCCATCCCCACAGGGCTCCCTATCCCTGTCCCCATCCCTGTCCCCAGGCGAGTCCCCATCCCCACAGGGCTCCCTATCCCTGTCCCTGAGAAGGTCCCCGTCCCCACAGAGCTCCCTGTCCCTGAGTGAGTCCCCCTCCCTACGGGACTCTCCATCCCTGTCCCTATCGCTGAGCAGGTCCCCATGCCCACGGGGGTCCCTATCCCCATCCCTATCCCTGAGCGAGTCCCCGTGCCCGCGGGGGTCCCCATCCATGTCCCTATCCCTGAGCAGGTCCCTGTCCCCGCGAGGGTCCCTGTCTCCACGGGGGTCCCTTTTCCTGTCCCCACAGGGGTCTCTATCCATGTCCCTCTCCCTGTACCTGTCCCCACCAGGGTCCCTGTCCCTGTTGCTGTCCCTGTCTCCGCGGGGGTCCCTCTCCCTGTCCCCAGAGGGGTCCCTATCCATGTCCCTCTCCCTGTCGCTGTCCCTGCCGGGGTCCTTGTCGCTGTCCCTGCAGGGGTCCCTGTCCCTATCGCTGTCCCTACCGGGGTCCTTGTCGTTGTCCCTGCAGGGGTCCCTCTCCCTGTCCCTGCAAGGGTCCCTGTCGCTGTCGCTGTCCCTGCAGGGGTCCCTGTCCCTATCGCCGCGGGGGTCCCTCTCCCTGTCCCTGCAGGGGTCCCTGTCCCTGCAAGGGTCCCTGTCGCTGTCGCTGTCCCTGCAGGGGTCCCTCTCCCTGTCGCCGCGGGGGTCCCTGTCGCCGTCCCCGCGGGGCCCGAGGCTGCGGGGCCGGCAGAGCCGGCGGGAGCGGCGGTGGGAGCTGAGGTTGGCCGGCGAGGCGAAGGCGCGGCCGCAGCGGGCGCAGCGGAAGGGCCGCTGGCCCGAGTGCACCCGGCGGTGCAGCAAGAGGCGCCCGCGGTGCACGAACACGCGGCCGCACTCGGGGCACGGCTGGGCGCGGTGCTCCCGCAGGTGCAGCTCCAGGCTCTCCCTCCAGCTGAAGCTGTTCCCGCAGCGCTCGCACACGAAGGGCCGCTCCTCGCCCGGCCCCGCCGCGCCCGGGCAGCGCGGGGGCCGCGCCCGGTGCGACTCGCGGTGCCGCAGCAGGTCCCCGCGCAGGCAGAAGCTGCGGCCGCACTCGCCGCAGCCGTGCCGGGCCCGGTTCCCCCGGCGCAGCTTCTTGTGCGCCAGGAGGCTGCGGCGGTGCCGGAAGGATTTGCCGCAGGTGACGCACAGGTACGGCCGGCCCGGGGGCGCCTCGGCCCCGCCGCTCGGCCCGCGGCTGCCGCGCCTGCGGAGCCCCGACGGCGCCGGCACCGGCCGGGGCAGGGCCCGGGCACGGCCCCCCCGCTCGGTGTCACGGCAGCCGGAGCGGGCGACACCGGACCCCGACTCCCAGCGTCCCCCGGCGTCATCCTTGCTGTCAGAACCGCTCCAGGCACCTGCTGGGGACAGAGTGTCACCGTGGGGGAGTCCCGGACCCACCGACGGCCCCACGACCACCCCTGCGACACCGTGGGGTACTCCCAGCCCAGCTTAGGGGGTGTCACACGGGGGTCTGGGCAGGGCCAGCCAGCCCCTCGTCCCACAGCGACCCCCCAGCCCGAGGGTGTCCCCGCGGGGTGTCCCGGTCACTCACAGCTGTCGGTGGTGTCGGTGCTGTCGCTATCTCCGCTGAGCCCCCCATCGCAGGGAACCCCCCCGTGTGACTCCTCCTTCATGAGGGGGAACTTGGAGTTGGGGTCTGTGTGGGAGGGAGGACCCTCAGTGCCCCCCGCCACGCCCTGGGAGGGTCACGGTCACCGGGAACCGTCACCAGGCCGGGGGCCGTGCTGGGGGCGGGGGCACCGGTGCCGTTCTTGCTCACAGCCGGGACACGCCCGAGCCCGCTCCGCACGCACACCTGGGCTGAGCTCTGCGGGGCCACCGGGCTGCAGACCCCCGGACAGACCCCCGGGCAGCCTCCGGACCCACAGCTCGGCCTTGGAACCCCCGCCATGTACCCAGAGCCCCGGCTGAGCCTCTGAACCCCGACCGAGCCCTCAGACCCTCAGCCAACCATCCAAAATTCCGGCTCAGCCTCTGAACCCCCAGCTCAGCCTCCAACTGTGTCCCCAGCCCCGTGGCACCCCAAGCCCGTGGCATCCCCAGCCCCGTGGCACCCCCAGCCCCATGACACTCCCAGCCCTGGGCACCCCCTGCCCTGTGGCACCCCCAGCCCCATGGCACCCCCATCCCGTGGCACCCCCAGCCCTGGGCATTCCCAGCCCCGGGCACCCCCCGCCCTGGGCACCCCCAGCCCCATGGCACCCCCAGCCCCATGGCACCCCCAGCCCCTGGCACCCCCCGTCCCGGGCACCCCCAGGCCCGGGTACCCCCAGCCCCACGCCCCCGTCCCTCACCCAGGCTGGCCACCAGCTCGTAGTTGTCGCCCATGACCTCTCGGTGCAGCGCCCGCTGCCAGGGCGCCAGCTGCGCCCACTCCTCGGGGGAGAAACGCACGGCCACCTCCTCGAATGTCACCTCGGGGGTCACCCCCTGGCAGGGACACCGGGGGGCTCAGGGGGGCCGGCGGCACCGCCCTCGCTGCGCACCCCTTGGGGGTCCCCCCGGGCTCTGGGGGCCCGAGCCCCCCTAACCCCGACCGGAGGCGTGGGGACAGCCCCGGCACCCCCCCAGCCCTCCGCAGGACCCCCGGAGCCCCCCTGCCCCCGGTGCACCCCGGGCCCCGGGCACGGCCCGGGCTCACCCGCTGCATGGCCGGGCGGGGCCGATGGCGGCGGCGGAAGGGGCCGGGCTGGGGGGAGGCACCGGCAGCGGGGAAGAGCACCGGAACCGGGCGTTGGGGGCACCGGGGGGCCCCCGGGCGAGGGGCGGCTCTGCACCGGTGGGTGCTGGGATCCGGCTCCTTCCCCGTGCCCGGTGGGTCCGGGATCCGGCCCCGCTCGCCCACCCGGCAGCGTCACCCGCCCCCCGAACGGGGCTCGTCGGGACACGGCCCCCCCAAATCCCGAGGGAGCGGCCTGGTGACCCCGGGATCTGGGAACCCCGCCTGGGAGCTCCCACACCGGGTGTCCCCGGCCCGGAGGGTCCCACACCTGCCCCAGGACAGGGACACCCCCGGGACCTGCAGCCCCTGTGCCCAAACCTCCCAGGACCCACCCGGGTGGCACCGGGTGCCCCCAGCCAGAGTGGGGAGCACAGCCACACACCTGGCCAGTGGCACAGGGTGTCTGTGTCCCAGCGGGTCCCCCAGTCCCCAGTGTGAGACCTCCCCCCCCCCCATCTGTCCCCAGGGAGCACCGGGGCCGTTGGTGCCACCCCCGTGGATGTGACAATGACCCCGGGCTCGGCCCGGTGGCCACCCTAATGGAGAGCTCTCACCTGGTGCCCAGGTGAGGTGTGGTGGGCACAGAGCACACTGGAAGGTACTGGCACTGGCACTGGCAGTGTCCTGGTGATCCCTTGGCCATGGGCCAGGGGTCAGAGCCTTTCCCGGGCTCAGGCCAGGACTGAGGCTGGCGTGTGTCCCTGTGCACCCCCCGGTCCCAGACAGAGCACCTGGAGCCCCAGAGCCATCAGAAGCTTTTATTTTAAATAACCTCAAAAAATAGAATTGCAGAGAGCAGAGCTGGGGAAGGGGAGTGGAGCGGGACCCCCTGCCCAGCCGGGGCTCCGGGGGCGGCTGTCCCGGTGTCGGTCCCGTCACAGGATCCGGTTCCCTTTGGGATGAAGCAATGGCAGCTCCCAGCGGCGTCTGTGGCCGAAGCTCTGCCCAGACCGTGGATCCCCAGCTCTGTCACACCGGGGGGACAGGGAGAGGCCACACAAACCCCAGCAAAGCCCCCCGTGCCGCTGGAGCCCCCCACCACCACCACGACTCCGGCCCCAGCGGCCACCCCGGCGTCACCCTCCCAATCCGGAATATCGAGTCCCAAAGCGCGCAGTTACCCAGAGCAAGCAGAAGCACAAGCTGACCCCATCCCCCCGGCACCGGAGGCGTCTCCGGGCCCTTCTGGAAGCAGAGCTGAGCCCTTCCAGGCCCTTTTCCTGGCTGTTTGCCCGGAGTGCTCCCAACCCCCGCGCGGAGCTGCTCTGGGGACCCCAGGGGGGGTCAGCCCGCAGCAGGGCGCCCCGCACTCCCTTCCCAGCCTGTCCTTAGGGAATGCCATCCAGTCTGGAACAGCCTGGAAGGTTCTGGAAAGCGGAGGGAGCCCTGGAGGGCCCCTCTTGTCCCAAGTCTGGCTCCCGTGGATGCAACTCCACCGTGTCCAGCTCTTCCTGGTCTGTGTGGCTGGAGCCACACGGCAGATCCGGCTCCAGCGCTGGCTCCTCCAGCCCTTTGGTGTCTTCCCAAGCCAGGAATGTGCCATGTCCCAGCCTGGCTCTGCTTTGCCCCACAGCCCCGGCTGGAGGCTCCTCCAAGTCCCAGTGCTGAATCTGGCTAGCGGTGTCACCTTGGCACCGAGCCCTCAGCTCCATCCCTTTGGCTCTGTCCCCTAAGGTCCATCCCTTTGGCTCTGTCCCCTCGGCTCCATCTCCTCCAGGCTCACCGTGTGTGGCCCCAGGAGCCGAGGGCCGGTCCTTGCTGGGGGTGTCTCGCTGGGGGTTCCAGTGTGGGGGCCACAGGCAGCCGGGGCAGGGTGGGGGTCCCGATGCGGGTGTCTCAGGGCGGGTCCCAGCGCGGGGGTCGCAGGCAGCCGGGGGGGTCCCGGGGCTCACAGGCAGCCGGGGCACGGGGCCGGTTTCTCCTCGCCGCACTCGCGCTCCGGCGCTCCCGGCACTCGCTTCTCCTCGAAGGCGCGGGCGCAGCCCCCGGCCTTGGCCCAGAGCTGCCCGCGGGGGGGCTCGGGAGGGCGGGGGGCCAGGCAGGCGGCGCAGCAGCACGGCGGGGGCAGCCCCGGCGCCCGGGGGCTCGGGCCCCCCCCGGGGCACTTACAGGGGGGCACCGGGACCGGGGCGGCGCCGGGGCCGGGCGGGGGCTCGTCCTGCATCAGCTGCAGGAGGATGTCGGCGGCGCCCGAGGGGCTGTCGGGGCGCGCCGGGGGGGCCCCGCGGGAGCAGGGCGGCAGCAGCAGCGCGGGGGGCTCGGGGCCCTTGCCCAGCGGGTCGCCGGCGGCGCAGGGGGGGGCCAGGCCGGCGCCGTGGGTGCGGCGGTGCCGCAGCAGGTGAGCCTTCTGGCTGAAGCCCTTGCCGCAGTCGGCGCAGCGGAACGGCCGCTCCCCGGTGTGCGTCCGCAGGTGCACGGCCAGGTTCACCTTCTGCCGGAAGCGCTTCCCGCACTCGGCGCACGCGTGGGGCCGCTCGGCGCAGCCGTGGGGACACTCGGCGCACGCGTGGGGACACTCGGCACACGCGTGGGGCTGCTCGGCGCAGCCGTGGGGCCGCTCGCAGGGGTGGGGCCGCTCGGCGCAGGAGTGGGGATGCTCGGCACAGGTGCGAGGATGCTCGGCGCAGCCGCGGGGACACTCGGCGCAGGCGTGGGGCTGCTCACACGCGTGGGGCCGCTTGGTGCAGGCGTGGGGCTGCTCACAGGGGTGGGGACACTCAGCGCAGGGGTGCGGCCGCTCGGCGCAGGGCTGCGGCTGCGGCTGCCCGCAGGTGTGGGGTCGCTCACAGGCGTGAAGATGCTCCGTACAGGTGTGAGGATGCTCCGCGCAGGCGTGGGGATGCTCCGCGCAGGCGTGGGGATGCTCCGCGCAGGTGCGGCGCTGCTCGGCGCAGGTGTGGAGCCGCTCGGCGCAGCCGTGGGGACGCTCGGCACAAGCGTGGGGACGCTCGGCGCAGGCGTGGGGACACTTGGCGCAGGTGTGCAGCTGCTCGGCGCAGGTGTGCGGCCGCTCGCCGCCGCCGTGGCCCGGCCGGAGCCCCCCGTGCTCCGCACAGGCCTCCCCGCAGAGCGTGCAGGGGAAAGGGCTCCCGGCGGGGTCCAGGGCGCCGGGGGCCGGGCCGGGGGTCCCGGTGTGCACCCGCTGGTGCACCCGCAGGGACAGTTTGCTCTTGAAGCGCTTGGGGCACTCGAGGCAGGTGAAGGGCTGGCGGCCCAGGTGCGTCTTCTGGTGTGCCAGCAGGTTGGGCTTCTGCGCGAAGCGCTTCCCGCACTGGGCGCAGGCGAAGGGGCGCTCGCCCGTGTGCACCCGGTAGTGCGTCACCAGGTTGCCCTTCTGGTTGAAGCGGCGGCCGCAGACGCCGCAGGTGAAGGGCCTCTCACCTGTGTGGATGCGCTGGTGGGTGGCCAGGTTGGTTTTGAGGCTGAAGCGCTTGCCGCAGGTGTCGCAGCGGAAGGGGCCGCGCCCGCCGGGGCCGTGCCCGTGCCGCGGCGGCCGCTCGCACTGCCCCAGGCCCCGCCCGCACTCGGGGCACGGCCAGGGCCGGCCCTCGCCCGCCCGCGCCCCCGGGGGGGACCCGGGGGGCTGCTCGGCGCCCGGCTCCGCGGGGGGGGCGCCGGGGCACGGCTTGTGCCCCGCGTGGCTCTTCTGGTGGGCGACGAGGGCGAGCCAGAGCCCGAAGCTGTTGCCGCACTGATTGCAGATGAAGGGCTTTTCCGGGGAGAGCACGGCTTCCCCCGGCCCCGGCTGCGCCCCCAGGGGCCCCAGGATGGGGGGGCCGGGGGCGAAGGGCGCGGCGGGCGCCTCGGGGGGCCGCAGCAGGGGCACCTTGGGGCAGAAGCCGTCGCCGCAGTGGGCGCAGGGGAAGGAGGGCTCGGCCGGGGGCGGGGGGGGGAAGCCCTTCTCAGGGCACGGGAACAGCTCGGTGCCCTCGGGGAGCTTGGGGGCGGGCGGGAGCGGGGCGAACGGGGCGGGGTCCTGCGGGGCGGGCGCGGGGGGCAGCAGGGCGGGCGCGGCCCCGAAGGGCGCGGCGGGGGCCGGGCCGCGCGCGGGGCAGCGGCGCTGGCGGGGGATGTGCGTCTTCTGGTGGGCCTTGAGGGACACCTTGTCCTTGAAGCACTTGTGGCACTGGGCGCAGGGGAAGGGGCGCAGGTCGGTGTGGGTGCTCTGGTGCGTGACCAGGTTGGTTTTCTGGGTGAAGCGCTTGCCGCACTGGGCGCAGGCGAAGGGCCGCTCACCTGTGTGCACCCGGTAGTGCGTCACCAGGTTGGTTTTCTGGTTGAAGCTGCGGCCGCACAGGAAGCAGGAGAAGGGCCGCTCGCCCGTGTGGATGCGCCGGTGCGTGATCAGGTTGGGCTTCTGCCGGAAGCTCTTGCCGCACTCGGGGCACACGAAGGGCGCGTCCTCGGGGCAGCCCCGCGCCGGCGCCCGCGCCCGCGCCTTGCCCTCCTCGGGGTGGGCGCCGTGGATGCGCTGGTGCGCCAGCAGGTTGGCCTTCTGCGAGAAGCTCTTGCCGCACTGGGCGCAGGGGAAGGGCCGCTCGCCCGTGTGCACGCGCCGGTGCGTCAGCAGGTTGGGCCGCTGGCTGAAGCTCTTGCCGCAGTCCCCGCAGCGGAACGGCTTCTCCCCGGTGTGGATGCGCTCGTGCGTCACCAGGCTCTGCTTCTGCCGGAAGCCCTTCCCGCACTGGGCGCAGCGGAAGGGGCCAGGGACGCCCCCCTGGGCCCCCCAGCAGCCAGCACGGGGGGCAGGGGGGTCCCGGGGGGGCTCGGGGCCGCGCTGCCCGCCGGGGAACCAGCGGCCGGAGCTGCCGCCCGCGGCCGGAAACAGCTCCAGGGAGCCGGCGCCAATCCCGGGCTTCTCCTCGGGCTCCACCTTGCTCACCCGCCCGGGCTCCACTGCACCGGAGAGATGCCGGGGTTAGCCCGGCTCCCGGAGAATTCCGGGCTGTCCCGAGCGGGGAGGACCCGGGCCCAGCCCCCCTTCCCTGTGGGGCCCTCACCGCTGAACCACGAGGACATGGGACACCCCAAAGAGCCTCAATTCCCCAAGTCCCTCCTGGTGTGTGACATCCCAAAGGGCCCCCAAACCTCCGAGTCTGTGACACTCAGGTCCAAAATTGTCCAAACTGGCTCAGAATGGCAAAAACTGGTCTAAAATGGCCGAAACTGCCTCACAAAATTGGCCCACAAACTAGGTCAGAATTACGATAAATTGGTCATAAATGGCTGTGAACTGGCCCAGAATGGCCCCAAAATGGCTGAAAACTGGCCCAAAATGGCTGAAAAAGGTATTTAAACTGGCCCTAACTGGCTCAGAACAGCCTCCAACTAGCCCCAAAAAGTTCTGAACTGGCCCAGAAGGCCCCCGAAGAATCCCAGCCCGCCGCTCCCCCTGAGCCCCCCAGTCCCACTGCTCCCCCAGTCCCACAGACCCGGACTCACCGGCGCAGGGGCTGCCCAGGGCCTTGGACTCCTCCGGGCCCGTCCGCGCGGCCCCGAACGGCTCCTCCGGCGGCTTCATCCCGAACAAACCCCCCGGCTTAAAGAACCGGTACCCTGGGGGGACACGGGGCACCGCAGTCGGGACCCCCGGCACAGCTGGGACAGCCGGGCTGCTCCCGGGACAGCCGAGCTCTGGCACGGGGGATGGAGCCACTCCTCGAGAACCAGCTCCAGGTGAGCCTGGACGGAGCCATCCTGGGCTGGGACGGAGCCATCCTGGGCTCTGGGCTTTCCCTGCAGCCTCTCCCAGCACCGGGAATCCCCAGAACGCTTTCATCATCCCAGTTCAAAGTCCCCACAAAAATGCACCGAGTGCTGTGTGGAAAATCCCTCCCCAGCCCCCACCCTGGGTGTCGTCCCCCCCTGCCCTCACCTGTGCAGGGGTCCGAGGGGATCTCGGCACCGACAGCATCCAGCTGGGATCCGGCCCGCGGCGCCGGGCTCAGCCGGGAATACGGGAGCAGATCCAGGGCGTGGGCGGGCTGGGGAGGGGGCAGCGGCTCAGAGGCATTTTGGGGCCATTTGGGGTCATTTTGGGATGTTTGGGGACCTTTCCCTGGATTTGGCCACAGGCCAAGGACAGGGATGGTGCCCCTATTCCTGCATCCCAAATATGAGGTTCCTTGCTCCAGGATGCAGCCCCCACCCCTGCTCCCCAAACCAGACCCCTGCTCCCCCAAATTACATCCCCACCCCCCCAAACCAGACCCCTGCTCCCCCAAATTACATCCCCACCCCCCCAAACCAGACCCCTGCTCCCCCAAATTACATCCCCACCCCCCAAACCAGACCCCTGCTCCCCCAAATTACATCCCCACCCCCCCAAACCAGACCCCTGCTCCCCCAAATTACATCCCCACCCCCCAAACCAGACCCCTGCTCCCCCAAATTACATCCCCACCTCCCCAAACCAAATCCCCCCTTCCCCAGCAGATCCCTCCTCCCCAAACAAGATCCTCGCGCCCCCAAAACAGATGCCCAGCCCTGTTCCTCCAAACCAGATCCCTGATCCCCAAACCCGGTCCCTGTCCCCCCCGGTCCCCACTGCCCACCCCCCGAACCAGCTCCTTTTCCCGCCCGGACCCGCACCGAGGGAGGAACCTTTCCCGAGGAGCCAGACCCGCTTCTCTGGGGACACTGAACCCCCCAGGTCCCCCGTGCCCTCCCGGGTCCCTCTCGTGTCCCCAAGCCCCCGGAGCCCGGTGGAGGCAGAGCCGGGAGGGGCGTGCGGCCCCCCCGCGCCCCGGGACTTCCCAATGCGCCGATTTCCCGGAAAAACTCCTGGGGGGCTCCAGGGGTTGAGGAAAAACCCATGGGAAAAGCCCCGGCCCCGGGAATCCCCCCAGAATCCCCCAAAGGCCGCGGGGGGTGCAGGAGCGGGGATCCCCCGGGAGTTCCCCCGCAGTCCCCCGCGTACCTGGGGCGCTCCCCCCGCCGACATCGCTGCCCCTTCCCGGGCCCCTCCGGCTCCTCGGGGCTCCTTCCCCGCGGCTTCCCGGCCCTTTCCCGGCCTCTGCCCAGCCTTTTCCTGGCCTCCTTCCGCCACCGAGTCCCTCAAATGGCCGCGGCGGGGTCCTGGGAGAGCGGGAGAGCGGCGATGTGAGCGGGAGCGGGGGCGGGAGCGGGGATGGGGCGGGAAGGGCGGCGGGAACCGGGCCGGAGGAGCGCGGCAGTCCCGGAGCGGCTCCGGCGGCCTCGGCCCCCCCGTCCTCCTCCTCCTCCTCCTCCTCCCCCCGGAATTTGGGGTGCGGAAGGCGCCGAGCGGGGCCGGATCCGGCTGTGAACGGCGAGAGCCGGGAGCGCTGGGAGTTGTAGTTCGGGATGGGATGGATGGATGGGATGGGATAATGGGATAATGAGATGGGAATGGGGATAGGGATGGGACAGGACGGGACGGATTCGATGGGAGCGAGCGCGAGCGGCAGCAGGGAATGGCCCCGGCACGGCAGCGGCTTGTCCAGCCGGGAACGGCTCTGGGAGCCGGGAATGGCCCCGGGAGCCGGGAACAGCCCCGGCACAGCCTCGTCCTGCCGGGAATACCCCCGAGAGCCGGGAATAGCCCCGGGAGAACCGGGAATAGCCCCGAGAGCCGGGAATAGTCCCGGGAGAACCGGGAATAGCCCCGGCACAGCCTCCTCCTGCCAAGAATAGCTCCGGGCGCTGGGAATGGCCCGGCACAGCCTCGCCTTGGCAGTCAGGAATAGCCCTGGGGCTCGGGAGCAGCCCCGGCGTGGAATCACCTCATCAGCCAGGAGCAGCCCCGGGAACAGCCCCGGGAGCCGGGAACAGCCCCGGGGCCACCGGGCCGGGCTCCCCCGGGCCTGGCGGCTCCCGCGGCAGCTCCCAGGCTTCCCAGCTCCCCCCGGTGCCGGCCGCGCCTCGGGGGGGTTCGCAGTGACCCCCGTGCGCCCCAGCACCGGCTCCCTCCCGCGGGAGCCCCGGACCGCCGCTGCCACGGGTGTCCCCCCCCCGAGACTCAGCAGTTCCTGACACCCCCAAGCACACCCTGAGACCCCCAGGCCCCCGTGCCCCCCATCCTCACCCCGACCCCCAGCTCCCCCCCGGTCCGTGCCCCCCCCACCTCCCGGGCCACGTGACCGCGACCCCCGGGACCCTCCCGGGGAAACTCACGGGCGGCCGCTGCCCCGCGGCGCGGTGACGTCACGCGCTCGGTGACGTCAGCGCGCCGGTGACGTCAGAAGTCAGCTAGGGCCGCGTCCGGCCGCGCCCCGTTCCGGGGCGGGGCCCGGGACCGGGGGGCAGCGCCCCCTAGCGGCGCCGCAGGACAGCGCAGATGCGTGAGGATGGGAGGGGCCGGAGAGACCCCGCCCCCAGTGTCCCCCCAGTGTCCCCCAGTGTCCCCTCGCTGTCCCGTAGTGTCCCCCAGTACAGCCCCAGAGTTCTCAGCATGCCCCAGCGTCCCCCACTACAGCTCCAGTGTCCCCCAGTGTCCCCCAGTGTCCCCCAGTACAGCCCCAGTGTCCCCACAGTGCTCCCCAGAGCCCCCCAGGACTCCCCAGTATAGCCCCAGTGTCCCCCCGTGTCCCCCAGTACAGCCCTAGTGTACCCAGTGTCCTCCAGTACAACAGTGCTCCCCAGAGCTCCCCAGTGCCCCCCAGGACAGCCCCAGGGCTTCCCAGTAACTTCCAGAGCCCCCAGAGCCCCACAGTGCCCCCCGAGCCAGCCGCACCCCCCGGTGTCCTTCGGTGTCCCCCACACCTCCGAATGTTGCCCCCACCCCCTCCCTCGGCCTTCAGCACCTCCCTCCCCCCAGTCCCGCTGCCAGGGGGGGACACCCGGACAAGGACAGCCGGGAAGAGCGGAAGGTTGTTCCCAGGGCTTGGAGCACCTTCCCGGGGACAGGACCCCGTTCCCGGGGACAGGAGCCCATTCCCGAGGGGCAGGAGCCCGTTCCCGGGGAGCAGGACCCCATTCCCAGGGGACAGGAGCCCATTCCCGAGGGCAGGAGCCCATTCCTGAGGACAGGGCCCCATTACGGGGGGCAGGGCCCCATTACGGGGGGCAGGACCCAATTCCCGACGGCAGGAGCCCGTTCCCGGTAGTCAGGAGCTCGTTCCCGGGGGCAGGATGTCACTCCCAGTAGGACACGACAACACTGGCGGTGGGACATGAAGCCATCCCTGGAGGACTGGACGTTATTCCCAGGAGCAGGAGCCCATTCCCGGAGGCTCGAGCTCATTCCCGGAGGCTGGAATTTGCTCCCAGAGGACAGCAGCCCATTCCCGGGGCTCAGGAGCCCATTCCCGGAGGCCGGAGCCGTTCCCGGGGTCCGGAGGGTGTTCCCAGGGCAGGATGGCATTCCCAGCAGCCCATGACGCCATTCCCGGGGTCTGTCCCCCGATCCCATCCCATTATCCCATCCCAGCCCGGCCCCTCCTCCCGCGCCCCGCGGGTGGGGGGGGGGTGGGGGGGGTCACCCGCGGGGCCGTCCCGGGGGCGGATTTGGGGGCAGATCCCAGGAAATCGGCTCATGCCAGCCCGACGCCAGCGGCCCGCGGATCCGTGAGGCCGCTCCCGGCGGGATGAGGCTGCCGGTGTCGCTGTGGCTGCCGCTGGCCCTGGCGGTGGCCGCGGTGGCCGCGGTGGCCGCGGGGCAGTCCCCGCTGCAGCGGCGCGTGGTGCGCGATGTGCTGGAGTATTTCCACGGGCGCAGCAACGTGCACTTCCTCTTCAAGGAGCGGGAGCTGGACGGGGTCATCGAGCGGGTGAGTAACGGGACTCCGCACCGGGAGCCGCCACTCGGGGCCGGGATGGCCACGGGAATGGGGAGGGGGCGGGGGGGGGGCCGGGGGGAGCGGGGAGGGGGACGGAGTGCCCGGGAGGGAGCAGCGGTGGAGGGGTCATCGAGGGGTGAGCAGGGATTGGGACTGGGATCGAGGATTGGGGGTTCAGGATGGCCACGAGAACAGGGAGGGGGCAGCGAGGGGGTCGGGGTGGGGGTCCTGGAGGGGGCACGGGTGAACGGCGTCATCGGGCATGGGGGCAACAGGATTGGGGGCTGGGATTCGGGGTTCAGGATCCGGGATGACCATGGGAATGGGGAGGGTGTGGGGGGGTCCCAGGAGGAACAGAGGGAGGGTTGGGGAGGGGTCTGGGGTGTCCTGGAGGGAGTGGGAGATGGACAGGATCATCGAGCAGGTGAGTTTGGGATTTGGGATCTGGGGTTCAGGACTGGGATCCGGGATGGCCTCAGGCATGGGGAGGGGGTCGGGTGTCCCACAGGGAGGGTGGGCACCGGGTGCCAGGGTGCCCCGGGGTGCCCCGGGACCGGCCCTGCTGGCCGGGCTGAGCTCGGTTATTCATTAACGGGTCCGAGCTGATCCCGGTGCCCCCAGAGCCGGGGCCATCCCGGGGTGCCCCTGCACACTGTCACACTGTCCCGTCTCTGGGAAGGGCCAGGACTCCAGGGACCCCCACTTCGGGCCACTTGGGGCCACCCTGGGGTCATTCCTGGGATGGGTTTACCTGAGGGTGTCCAGGATTCAGGATCCTTCCCAGGGTTCAGGACCCTCCTGGGATTTGGGGTTCCTGTGGGAGCTTTGGGGTCCCTCTCAGGGGTTGGCATCTGTGGGTTTGGGGTCTCCCCCAAAAATCGGGGTCGCTCTGGGGGTGCTCGGGTCACTGCTGGGGTTTGGGGTCTCACCGGGGGCTGTATTCCCTGGGAGTCTGTGGGGTTTGGGAGTCGCTCCAGAGGTCGGGATCCCTCTGGGGAGCCCTGCCACGCCCTGGCACACCCTGGCACACCCTGGCACCCCGTTCCTGCAGGAGGACCCTTCGGGGACCTTCGTGCAGCTCCGCCTGGGCCTGGCACAGACCACGTGCCGGAAGCGAGCGCCGCAGCGGCACTGCCGGGTCCTGGAGAGCCGGGTGAGGGACCTGGGGACCTGTCCTGGGCTGCCCCTCCTCCCGGGGGCACCTGGGCTGCCCCTCCTCCCGGGGGCACCTGGGCTGCCCCTCCTCCCGGGGGCACCTGGGCTGCCCCTCCTCCCGGGGGCACCTGGGCTGCCCCTCCTCCCGGGGGCACCTGGGGCTGTCCCTCTCCCCTGGGGCATGTGGGGTGTCCCTCTCCCCTGGGGCACATCCCAAGGTGTTCCCATCTCCCTTGGGCACATCCTGGAGTGTTATCCCCTCCCCCAGGACACATTCCAAGCTGTCCCCCCTCCTTTGTGGCACATCCTGTTCCCCCTATAGCTCCCCTCTCCCTTGGGGCCATCCCTGGGTGTCCCCTCTCCCCTGAGCCCATCCCTGGGTGTCCCCTCTCCCTTGGGGCCATCCCTGGGGTCCCCTCTCCCTTGGGGCCATCCCTGGGTGTCCCCTCTCCCTTGGGGCCATCCCTGGGTGTCCCCTCTCCCTTGGGGCCATCCCTGGGTGTCCCCTCTCCCTTGGGGCCATCCCTGGGTGTCCCCTCTCCCTTGGGGCCATCCCTGGGTGTCCCCTCTCCCCTGAGCCCATCCCTGGGTGTCCCCTCTCCCCTGAGCCCATCCCTGGGTGTCCCCTCTCCCTTGGGGCCATCCCTGGCTGTCCTCTCTCCCCTGAGCCCATCCCTGGGTGTCCCCTCTCCCTTGGGGCCATCCCTGGGTGTCCCCTCTCCCTTGGGGCCATCCCTAGGTGTCCCCTCTCCCTTGTGGCCATCCCTGGGGTCCCCTCTCCCTTGGGGCCATCCCTGGGTGTCCCCTCTCCCTTGGGGCCATCCCTAGGTGTCCCCTCTCCCCTGAGCCCATCCCTGGGTGTCCCCTCTCCCTTGGGGCCATCCCTGGGGTCCCCTCTCCCTTGGGGCCATCCCTGGGTGTCCCCTCTCCCTTGGGGCCATCCCTAGGTGTCCCCTCTCCCCTGAGCCCATCCCTGGGTGTCCCCTCTCCCTTGGGGCCATCCCTGGGTGTCCCCTCTCCCCTGAGCCCATCCCTGGGTGTCCCCTCTCCCTTGGGGCCATCCCTGGGTGTCCCCTCTCCCTTGGGGCCATCCCTGGGTGTCCCCTCTCCCTTGGGGCCCATCCCTGGGTGTCCCCTCTCCCTTGGGGCCCCTCCCAGGGGTCCTCCAGCCCCTCAGCCTCCCGCAGACCCCCTGTCCCCCCACCCTGCTGCTGCGGGTGGGACAGAGGGGACGGTGGTCGGTGCCAGAGGGTCCCCAGGGCTCCTGGGGGTGACATCCCGCCGTGTCCCCAGAGGAAGCCAACCTGCCTGGCCTGCTACAAGTTCGACACCGGTGAGGTCCCCAAGGTGCTGGACAAGTACCACAACTGCGGCCCCAGCCACCACCTGGCGGCTAAGGTGAGGTGTCCCCAGTGCCCCCCGGTGTCCCCGCCGTGTCCCCAGCCGGTGCCAGCCCCTCTGTGCCCGCAGGAGATCCGGCAGAGGGACGAAGCCGAGTGCCGGGCGGTGGAGGAGGCCGGCAGAGGGGGGGACACGCCCTACCTGCCCGGGATGTTCGCCTTCTCCCGGGGGCTGCCAGCCTAGGTGGGTACGGGGCGCCCCTGGGACACCCGGGCTGGGGACAGGGGACACAGCGCCCCATCACAGCCCCCTCCGTGTCCCCTTTCAGGCACCACGGCACCGATGGACGCTGCCACGGCCTGCCCCGCTTGTCACCCCCCAGCCCCGTGTGACCAAGGAGGGTCCCGGACGTGTCCCCCCCCCCCCGCCTGTCCCCTCTCTGCAGTAAAGCCAGCGCTGGCTCCGCTCTCACGGCTCTTATTCCCACCTGGCACCGCCCGTGTCACCCCCCGATGTCCCCAGGGATGAGATGGGGACACAGTGGGTGGGCAGCGGGCTCCATGTCACCACTGCCTGGGTCACCTCTTGTCCCCAGGGGTGAAAGGCAGGGACACGATGGGTGCGAGACCCCTGAGGCCGCAGGACAGAGGGACACTGGAGGGTGGGACATGTTTAATGCACAGTGCCACCACGGCCCCTGTCCCCGAGCTGTCCCCCAGCCGAGGCTGGGCTCCCCACAGCTCCTCTGGTGCTCCCTGGGATCCTCTGCTGGGCTGGGGTGGCTCTGGGGGTGCCCCAGCTCCCGTGTGGCGGTCCCAAGGCTCGCAGGAGGAAGGAGACAGGCTCTGGGGGTCTCAAGGTGACAGTGTGGGCTCTGAGGGCTTTCCTGGATCCATTTCTGGGCTCCCATGGCGAAGGAAGTGAACTTGGGCAGGGGTGGCACTGAGGGGCTCCCAGCCCTGGTTTCGGGGTCCCACAGCTCAGGGTGTGGGTGGCTCTGGGGGTTCTTGGCCCCATTTCTGGGGTCCTGTGGCTCAGACAATGGTGTCTTTGGGCTGTGGTGGCTCTGGGGGTTCTCCTGGCCCCGTTTTTCGGGTCCTGTGGCTCAGACGATGGTGGCTTTGGGCTGTGGTGGCTCTGGGGGTTCTCCTGGCCCCGTTTTTGGGGTCCTGTGGCTCAGATGATGGTGGCTCTGGGCTGTGGTGGCTCTGGGGGTTCTCCTGGCCCCATTTTTGGGGTCCTGTGGCTCAGACAATGGTGTCTTTGGGCTGTGGTGGCTCTGGGGGTTCTCCTGGCCCCATTTTCGGGGTCCTGTGGCTCGGATGATGGTGGCTCAGATGAAGGTGGCTCTGGGGGTTCTCCTGGCCCCGTTTTTGGGGTCCTGTGGCTCAGACGATGGTGTCTTTGGGCTGTGGTGGCTCTGGGCGTTCTCCTGGCCCCGTTTTCGGGGTCCTGTGGCTCAGATGATGGTGGCTCTGGGCTGTGGTGGCTCTGGGGGCTCTCCCTTCCCACCTTCGGGGTCCCGCGGCTCAGCCCACGCCGGCTCCGGGCCGAGGGCTCTCCTGGCGCTCAGAAGCCGAAGTCGCCGTGCTGGCGGCGGCCGAGCGCGCGCTGGGCCTGGGCGATGGAGTCGTCGGCGCGGCGGCCGAGCTCGCGGCACTCGCGCAGGGCCTGGCCCAGCTGCCGCGTGGCCTCCTCCAGCACGAGGCTGCGCCGCGCGGGCCGCGGCTCCCAGAAGCCGGCGCGCACCCAGGGCTGCGGGGGCTCGGCGGGCGCGGCGGGCGCGGCCTCCCCGTCCAGCGCGGCGTCCAGCTCGCGGCACAGGCGGAAGAGCTCGCTGCCGCGGCCCGCCACGCGCTGCCCGTCGATGGCCTTGAGGCCGGGCAGCATGGCGGCCAGCGCGGCGCGGTAGGCCGGCGCGGCGCACAGCGGGTTGGCCAGGTTGCCCAGCGGGTCCCGCAGGCGCAGGCTCTCCAGGTGCCGCAGGCCCTGCAGGCAGCGCAGCTGGCGCAGGCTGCGCAGGCGGTTGCCGGCCAGGTTGAGCTGGCGCAGGCTGCGGCAGCCCCGCAGCGGCTCCACGCTGGCCACGCGGTTGGCGGCCAGGTTGAGCACGGCCAGGGCGCGCAGCGCGGCCAGCGGCGCCAGCCCCGCGATGGCGTTGCCTGACAGGTCCAGCCACTCCAGGTTGGAGCAGTCGGCCAGGCAGCCCAGGTGCGCGATGCCGCGGCCGCGCAGCCGCAGCAGCAGGATGGACTCCAGCGAGAACTCGCCCGTCGCGGCCTTGAGCAGCGCCGGCGTCACCCGCACCCCGGAGCCTTCATCCACCTCCTCCTCCTCCTCCTCCTCCTCCTCCTCCTCCTCGTCGGATGGCTCCGACACCTCCGGCTCCTCTGGCGCCTCCTCCCCGCGCCCCTCCATCCCTGCGGGGAGGTCCTGGGGGGACAGCGGGGCTGGGGTGGCACCAGGGACCCCCGGGGTGGCCTGTGGGGTGCCCTGGGGTGTGGGGACACGCGTGGTGTGCCAGTGGGGCACAGGGACACTCAGGGGGCACGTCTGGGGCGACAGGGGACGTGTGCCAGGGGGTGTGGGGCACAGGGAGATGTGGGGCACATCTAGAGGTGTCACCTCACGCCCCTCCAACCCCGTGAGGGGTCCCGAGCAGGGAAAGGGGCTGCGGGTGGCATTGGGGAACGGCTCTGGAAGGACACACTGGTGTATCCCGGGGTGCAGGGACCCGTGGGGGACACATCTGGGTGGGAACTGGGGTGCCGAGACATATGTGGGAAATATCTCGGGGTGTCTTGGGAGTGTGGGGACACGTGTAGGACCCAAAGGCCATTGCTGTGGTTGGGGGACACGCGGGGGTCATATCTGGCGGGAACCTGGAGCACAGGGACAGCTCCAGAGCCCATGGGGAGCCCCCACACCCCAACCGGCCCTCCCCCCAACACCCCTCAGACCCACCGTGTTCCATCCTCCGGTGGCCCCAGGCCTCCCCATTGCCCCTGTCGGTGCCCCCGTTACATCCCCGGAGCTCCCGAACCCAGCCCCCGACATCATAGCCCCCCCCCGGTGCTCCCAGACCCTTCTGTGGTGCCCCGTGACCTCCCCGGAGCCCCTCCATTGCACCCGCCCCTTTCCGCCCCCCAGGTCCCCCCAAATTCCCCAAATCCCCGCTCCCCCCTCACCCCCCCCCCGCTCTCACCGCACGGCGGCTCCCGGCGGCCCCCGAGGCCCCGCCCCCCGTTGCCATGGGGACTGGACCCGCCCCCGTTGCCGTAGGGACGAGATTCCGCCCACCACAAGGCCACACCCCTGCCTCGACCCCTAGTTTGACCACGCCCCTTCCCGCGGGTCCCGCCCCCCGACGACCCCGGCCCGCGATCCCGCGGCTCCCGGAGAGTTCCATAAAAACGGCTTTATTGGCAGCTCCGCTTCACCCCGCTGCCCCCCGCCCACGGCCGGGACAGCCCTCCCGTCCCCGCCCTGGGGTCCCTCCGGTCCCTCACCGGGGGCTTTCCAGTGCCACCGGCCACCACGCTCCGGGGCTGCTCCTGCGCCGCTGCAGGTGGCAGAGCGGGCCGGGATCCTGGGGGATGCTGTGGGATCCCCCTGCCGGGGCCCCGGCACATCCCGGCGCTCAGGATGTGGCACCGGCGCCTGCTGGCACCTTCAGGCACATCCCAGGGCTGAGGGGTCACCACTGGCACTGCTGCGGGCACCGGCACAGCCCGGCACAGGGTGCCAAGGACACAGCACTGGCGGCCACTGGGGAACCCGGCACACCCCAGTGCTCAGGATGTGCCACTGCGGAACCCGGCACACCCCAGTGCCAGGATGTGCCACTGGGGAACCTGGCACACCCCAGTGCTCAGGATGTGCCACTGGGGAGCCCGGCACACCCCAGTGCTCAGGATGTGCCACTGGGGAGCCCAGCACACCCCAGTGCTCAGGATGTGCCACTGGGGAGCCCAGCACACCCCAGTGCTCAGGATGTGCCACTGGGGAACCTGGCACACCCCAGTGCTCAGGATGTGCCACTGGGGAACCCGGCACACCCTAGTGCTCAGGATGTGCCACTGGGTCCCCTGGCACACCCCTGTGCTCAGGATGTGCCACTGGGGAACCCGGCACACCCCAGTGCTCAGGATGTGCCACTGGCAGCTACTGGGGAACACAGCACGTCCCAGTGC
The DNA here is from genome assembly GCF_027477595.1 of Haemorhous mexicanus. Taxonomy (NCBI): domain Eukaryota; kingdom Metazoa; phylum Chordata; class Aves; order Passeriformes; family Fringillidae; genus Haemorhous; species Haemorhous mexicanus. Next base: position 482,729 of record NC_082341.1, read on the forward strand.
CAGGACTCACCACTGGCAGTCACCAGGGCCTGTGGCACCACCCAGCACATCCTGACATCCCAGGCCCTGGGGAACACAGCCCATCCCAGTGCCAGGGATTCACCATCAGCACCCACCGGAGCCCCTGGCACCTCCGGGCGTTCAGGGGCAGAGGGCGGGGGGCTCTGGCCAGCCCAGCTGGGACCCAGTGACAGCAGTGCCAGTGGCAGCAGTGGCTGCGGCCATCCCCGCACCGGTGGGGGCCGTGCCCGTCCCTGTGCCCGTCCTTGTGCCCGTGCCGTGGGTGCGCTCGTGGCGCTCCAGGTGCGTCTTGCGGGTGAAGCCGCGGCCGCAGCGGGCGCAGTGGTAGGGCCGCAGCCCCGTGTGCACGGCCTGGTGCCGGCCCAGGTTGGTCTTGGAGCTGAAGCGGCGGCCGCAGCGGGCGCAGGCGTGGGGCCGCGTGCCCGAGTGCACCAGCAGGTGCCGCGCCAGGTGCGCCTTGCGCCCGAAGCCGCGCCCGCACTGCGGGCAGGTGAAGGGGCGCTGGGCAGGGGGCACCTGCGGGGGGTCCTGGGGGTCCTGGGTGCAGCTCTGGCCGCTTTTGGCACCGGGCACCTGCAGCCGGGGCTGGTGGTCCTGGGCACCGGGCGCTTGCGGGGGCTGCAGGAGGGGCGGGGGGTCCTGGGCACAGCCGTGGCTGCAGTTGGCACCGGGCACCTGCGACAGGTGCTGGGGGTCCTGGACGAAGGGAGGCTCAGCCACGGGCACCTGGGGGGGGCACTGGGGGTCCTGGGCTCCGGGCTCCTGTGGGGGCTGCAGGGGGTGCTGCGGGTCCTGGGCACAGCCGAGGGCTTGGCTCTCCAGGTGCTGCCACAGGTGCGACGACGAGTTCTGCTTCCAGGCGATGCCCATCCCACACTGGGGGCAAATGAGCAGCTTCTCCTCGGCAGGGCTGTCCCTGTCCCCGTCCTGGGGCTCATCCAGGTGTCCATTCCCAGCTCCCGGCACCGCTCCCGTGTGCAGCTCCAGGTGCGACGCCGGGCTCTGCTTCCAGGTGAGGCTCATCTGACACCCGGGGCAGAGCAGCGGCTTCTCCTCGGCAGGGACGTCCCCGTGGCCGTCCCCGGGGCCGTCGCGGTGCCCGTGCCCCGGAGCGGGGTCCCCGTGCAGGCGCAGGTGCCGCAGGAGGTGCTGGCGGTGGGCGAAGCGGCGGGTGCAGCGCGGGCAGGGGTGCGGCCGCTCGCCGGTGTGCGTGCGCAGGTGTCGGTCCAGGTGGGTTTTCTTGCGGAAGCGGCGGGCGCAGCGCGGGCAGGGGTAGGGCCGCTCTCCGGTGTGCGTGCGCAGGTGGGAGCGCAGGTGGATGCGCTGCCGGAAGCGGCGGCCGCAGTGCGGGCACGGGAAGGGCCGCTCGCCCGTGTGCACCCGCAGGTGCCGCGTCAGGTGCGCCTTCTTCCCGAAGGCCTTCCCGCACTGCGGGCAGCAGAAGGGCCGCGGGCCGGGCTGCGAGCGGTGCCCGCACCCGCCGGGGCCGGGGCTCATCCCTGCGGCCGCGCCGGCGCCGATGCCCATCCCGAAGCCCATCCCGATGCCGTCCAGGGGCGGCCCCGGCCCCCAGGCCGGCAGCACCCCGTATCCCAGCTCCTCCGGGCACGGCTCCTCCTCCTTGCAGGCGCCGGCGACCCCCGGCGTCCCGGCGGGCTCGGGGGGGAAGGCGCCGGGCAGGGGCTGCGGGGCCGCCCAGGCCTCGGCCTCATCCTCCTCCTCCTCCTCCACCTTCACCTTCCGCACCAGCCACTGCCCTGCAGGGACACGGGAGGGGACGTGCCAACGCCAGGGCGCCCCGGCACAGCCACCGGGACACGGGAACTTTCACCCAAGGACGTGGAGCTGCCACTGGCACCGGACACGGTGACCATCAAGGCCAATGGCACCAGGGACGCGGCGACCGTCACTTCAAGGGCCTGGCACAGCCACTGGCCCTGGGGACATGGTGACCATCCCCCAAGGACCCAGCGCTGTCACCAGGCCCAGGACAGGGTGACAGTGACCGTGTGGCCCCAGCATTCCCGGGAGACGCTTGGCACTGCTACTGAGACTGTCCCTCACCTGAGTCGTGGAACTCTGGGTCCCCTGGATCATCCGTGTCATCCTCGGGGGTCACCTCCGCCTTGGGGACCACCAGCCATTCTGGGGGGACAAAGAGGCACAGACAGGTCCCTCCCCGGCTCAGGGGGGCCCCGAGCACCCCGGGACCCCACAGGCCCCACTGAGACCCCCCGGAATCCCCCAGTCCCCACCTGAGCCGGTGCATCCGGGTGCTTCCATCTCCTCCAGCTCCGTCCTGGCCACGGGGGCACCTGCGGTGGGGGGCACGGGGTGAGCCCCCCCAGACCCGAGCTAGGGATCCCCTGCACGCCGGGGGGCTTGGGGATCCCCGGGACCGCCGGGCACGTACCCAGGGCACAGTGGGGGCAGACACTCTCCTGCCTGGTGGGTCCGGGGGGGTCTGGAGGGGTTCGGGAGCAATCCAGGGGGGTTCAGGGGGGTCAGGCAGGGTCCGCAAGGGTCTGGGGGGGGGCTCGTGGGATTCCGTGGGGCTCTGGGGTGTTCCGAGGGGTTCCCGTGGAGTGGCGTCCCCCTCCTGGTCTCCCAGGAGCTCACGGCCACCCCGCCCACGTTCTCCGTCCGCCCTGGGCCCCCCCGTACCCCCACCCAAGCCCTTTTCCCACCCCCAGCCCCCTCCGTTCCCCCTTCGTCGCCCCCCAAGCCGTTTTCGTTCCCCGCTCTCCCCTCCGTGCCCCCCTTCCCGTCCCCGCCCTCCCATCCTGCCCCTCCCCGCCGCTCCCCCCGCCCTTCCTGCCCCTCCCGAGCCCGAGCCCGGTCGCGATCCCGGTCGCGACCCCGCTCCGGTCTCGGTCCTGCCCGTACCCGCGGCCTCGGGGCTGCCCCGGCCCCACCGGCTCCGCCGCCGCCGCCGCCGCGCCCCGCCCCCCGCGGTGGCCGCCGGTCCCCCCGCCCCGCCGGGACCGCCCCCCCGTGTCCGCACCCCCCGGGCTCTCCCGTGTCCCCGCCGTGTCCCCGTGCCCTCCACCCCTGTGCCGTACCGGGTGTCCCCCGTGGAGGGGACACGGACACGGCTGGGGACAGCATGGGGGGGGCATGGGGACACGGATAGGGACACAGGGGGGACACGGGATAGGGACACAGGGGGACACGGACAGGGACACAGGGGGACACGGGACAGGGACACAGGGGGGACACGGATAGGGACACAGGGGGACACGGATAGGGACATAGGGGGGACAGGGGACAGGGACATAGGGGGGACACGGGATAGGGACATAGGGGGGACACGGATAGGGACATAGGGGGGACACGGGACAGGGACACAGGGGGGACATGGGATAGGGACATAGGGGGGACACGGGACAGGGACACAGGGGGGACACGGACATGGACACAGGGGGACACGGGGCAAGGACACAGGGGGGACACGGGACAGGGACACAGGGGGACACGGACAGGGACATAGGGGGACACTGGATAGGGACACAGGGAGGACACGGACAGGGACATAGGGGGGACACGGGACAGGGACACAGAGGGGTCACGGGATAGGGACACAGGGAGGACACGGGACAGGGACATAGGGGGGACACGGGACAGGGACATAGTGGGGACACGGGGCAGGGACATAGGGGGGCACAGGACAGGGACATAGGGGGACACGGGGCAGGGACATAGGGGGGACACGGGACAGGGACACAGGGGGACACGGACAGGGACACAGGGGGACACGGGACAGGGACATAGGGGGGACACGGGATAGGGACATAGGGGGGACACGGGACAGGGACATAGGTGGGACACGGAATAGGGACATGGGGGGACACCGGATAGGGCATGAGGACACCGGGGGACTTGGGGACACTCAGGCGGACATGGGGAGAACAATGGGCAAGGACACGGGATAGAAACGGGGACACAGAGGGCACGGGGGTGACATGGACGGCACGGAGGGACACGGGGGGGACAGGGAGGACACCGTGGGGGGGACATGAGAGAACACAGGACCGGGCTGTGGAGGGACACGGGGCTGGGAGGACACAGGAGACATGAGGGGACACAGGACAGGGACGTGGAGGCATGGAGAGGGGATACAGAGAGGACACAAGGTGACACGCGGCAGGGACGTGGGGACACGGGGGGCTGAGCGTGACCAGGACCCGCTGTCCTGCCACATCCGTGTCCCCGTGCCCCGTGCCGGATCCCGGATGTCCCGTGCCATTACCTTCTCCCAGGAAACGGGGAGATGTCACCCTGGTGTCACCATGCCCCCCCAGCCGCCAGCTGTACCCAATCGGCGTCACCACAGCTGGTGGCACTTCTGGGGACTTCCCATAAATCCCGGAGCCGCCGGGCAGTGCCAGGGCTGGGCCCGGTGAGTGGCGCTGGGGTGGGTGACACTGGGGTGAGCCCGCGGGACCCTGCGGCCGCGAGGACACCCCGGGAACTGTGACAATGGAGTCACCTGGATCCCACTTTTCCCGGACACCGGGATCCGGCATGGCCGCGGTGGCGGGGCCGGCGGTCACCGCGGGGGTGGCGGCCATCGCCGCGCTGTGGGTGACAGCCGTGGGGGCAGCCACGGGGTGAGGAACGGGGAACGGGGAACGGGGAACGGGGAACGGGAAACGGGGAACGGGAAACGGGAAACGGGAAACAGGGAATGGGGAACTGGGAACGGGGATGGGGACGGTAATGGGGAACTGGGAATGGGGGTGGGGATGGGAATGGGGATGGGAATGAGGGTGGGGATGGGAATGGGAATGGGAATGGGGAATGGGAATGGGGATGGGGAATGGGAATGGGGATGGGGAATGGGAATGGGGATGGGGAATGGGAATGGGGATGGGAATGGGAACTGGGAATGGGGATGAGGGTGGGAACTGGGAATGGGGATGGGAATGGGAACTGGGAATGGGGATGAGGGTGGGAATGGGGATGGGAATGGGGGTGGGGAAAGGGGGTGGGAATGGGAATGGGATGGGAATGGGATGGGGTTGGGGATGGGAATGGTAATGGGAATGGTAATGGGAATGGGGATGGGGAACTGGGAATGGGAATGGGGAATGAGGAATGGGAATGGGGGTGGGAATGGGGAATGGGAATGGGAATGGGGGTGGGACTGGGAACTGGGAATGGGGAATGGGGAATGGGGAACAGGAATGGGGGTGGGAATGGGGACTGGGAACTGGGAATGGGGAATGGGGAACAAGGACTGGGAGCTGGGAGTGGGGAGCTCAGAATGGGTTTCGGAGCTGGGAAAGAGAACTGGGATTTGGGGGTGCAAAATGGAGATCAGGGCCTGGTACTGGGAACGGGGGTTGGGAGCTGGGAATGGGTGGCAGGAGCTGGGATGGGGGATAGGGTGGGAGCTGGGATGGAGCTGGGATTGTGTTGGGTGCTGGTGGACCCCAGGTGGGCCCTGGGCAGATCCCTGGCGGATCCCTGGCGGATCCCGGGCGGGTCCCGGGCGGATCCGGGCGGATCCCACGGCTGCCCGCAGGCGCTGGTGCGAGCGGACGGTGCTGGTGACGGAGCAGGAGGAGGTGACGCCGCGGCGCGAGGCCGCGGTGCCGTGTCCCAGTTTGTACCAGTACAGCCTGGCCGGGTGGCGGCTGGACCGGGACCGCACGCGCCGGGAACGCGGGAATTCCCCCGGGGACACCGGCACCGACCCCGCCCTCTGCTACATCTACCGGTGAGCCCGGGGGCGTGTGGCACCGGGTGGCGCCAGGGGACGCTGGGTGACACCGGGTGTCCCCGCAGCCCTCCGGAGATGCAGCCGGTGGCCCGGAACCGCACGGAGCGTGGCTGCTGTCCCGGCTGGAGCGGCGCCCGCTGCACTGAGGGTGAGGGGGGACACGGGAGTGGCATCCAGGGACGCCCCCGCCGTGCCATTCCCACCGGGAGCTGGGATGGGCGTCATGCCCACCGTGTCATTCCCACCGTGTCACTCCCACTGTGTCACTCCCAGCAGGGTCTGGGGGCAGGGCTGGGTGCCAGGATGGGAACTGGGGCAGGATCTGAGATGGGAACTGGGAGCTGGGACTGGTGCTAGGATGGGAACTGGGAGCCAGGATGGGAACTGGGAGCTGGGACAGGAACTGGGAGCCAGGATGGGAACTGGGAGCCAGGATGGGAGTCGGGATGAGCGCCATTCCCACCACGTCATTCCCGGTGTGACGCCCTCCCTGTGCCATTCCCTCTGGGTGCTGGGACGGGTGCTGGGGTGCGTGCCATCCCCTGTGCCCCTCGGTGTCCCCGGCTGTCCCTGTCCCACAGGCCCCGGCTCCCTGGGCCGCTGTTTCAGCGCGTGGCAGTGCCAGGACAGCGCCGGCCACAACAGCAGCGCCATGAGCCGCGCCGAGTGCTGCCAGCACCCCTGGGGACACAGCTGGCGCCGCGGGGACACCGGGGGGCCCTGCCTGCCCTGCACCCGCCTGCCCCTGGGCGGGGACGGGGGCTCCCCGCGCCACCGCAGCCCCCCGGCCGCCTGCCAGGCCTGGGCCGGGTCGCGCTTCCGCACCTTTGACGGGCGGCACTTCGGCCTCGCCGGGAGCTGCCGGTACAGCCTGGCCACCGCCACCGACGGCACCTGGGACGTCACCATCGGCCTGGGACACCCCCGGGTACCAGAGGGCACGGGGGGCACGCAAAGCCACTGCCAGCGGGGAACGGGGCTGGATGGATGTCGGGGACAGGGATGGGTGACAGCGCCCGGGATGGCACCGTCAGACACCCCAACACTGGGGAGGGGACAGGATGGGTCACCTGGGGTCACTGCTCCTGCTCCCAGAGGTGGAATGGGCTGGGAGCTCTGATGGGTGATGGGGTGGGGACTGGGGTGGGGACTGGGGTGGGAACAGGCAGCTGGGATGGGAGCTGGAATGGCACACCCATGGGTCCATCCCTGGTGACCGTGGCACACGTGAGTGTCCCATCCTGATCCCCGCTGTCCCTGGCACACCTGAGTGCCGCAGTGCCACCCCCCTGCCACAGGAGCTGCACATGACCTTTGGGCCAGACACGGTGGTGGCCCAGGGACGGAACGTGTCGGTGAACGGGGCTGCAGTGCCACAGGGACGCCCCTACCTGCACAAAGGTGAGGTCCCCGAGGTCCCCAAGGCCACCAGCCTGGGGCAGGGTGGGGATGAGCCCCCAGTACCATCGGGAAGCACCAGGACAAGGAGATCAACCAGCTGCCACCAGGATCCCTGTCCCCATGCTGTCCCCATCCTGCCCCATCCCCTCGTGCAGGGCTCGGTGTCACCTGGCCGGGTGACTGGGTGGCCGTGGCCAGCAGCCTGGGTGTGCGGGTGGCCTGGGACGGGCACCTGGCAGTGACAGTGACAGCGGAGCCCGAGCTGCGTGGCGGCACCTGGGGGCTCTGTGGCACCTACACCGATGACCCCGCAGGTGAGTTCCACACACCCAGTGCCACCCCCGCCCCTCCTGGGGGGCCGGGGGACACCCCACGTGCCCCCACCCTGCCTGTGTCCCCAGACGACTTCATGCTCCCTGACGGGGACATCGCTGCCATCGCCGCCGCCTTTGGCAACGCCTGGAAGGTGCCGGTGGCCGGCACAGAGGTACCTGAGGGGCCAGGGTGACACCCCACGCCCGTCTGGGGGTCCCCGGGGGTCGCCCCCGCGCTGAGGGACCCCCTGCTCAGCCCCCGTGCAGGGACGTGCCGGAGGGGGGCACCAGGTGCGGCCCAGGTGAGGTGGCAGCGGCGGTGGCCACGTGCGGGCGGCTGCTGGCCCAGCCCTTCCGGCAGTGCCACGGCGAGGTCAGCGGCACCAGGGGGGCTTGGGGTGTTCTGGGGTGTCCACGAGGTCCCAGGGCTGTCCCGGGAAGTACCGGGAGGCTCCTGGGAGTTCTGGGGGATTCCAGATTTGTTCTGGGATGTCCTGGGGGCTCCCGGGAATGTTCTGGGGGGGTTGGGAGGGTCCCAGGGGATTCCAAAGAGTCCTGGGGAGTCTTGGAACTTCCTGGGGTTCTGCAAGATCCCAGGGGGTCAACGGGGTCAGGAGTCCTGGGGTGTCCTGAGGATTCCAGGAGGTCCTGGAAGGTCTGGGAAATTCCAGGGGGTTCATCCCGAGGGAGGTCCTGGGATCTTCTGGGATGTCCTGGGATGCTCTGGGGTCTTCTAGGGAGTCTTGGAGGGTTCTCACTGCTGCTCCACCCCCCAGGTGGACCCCAGCGGGTTCTATGCAGCGTGTGTGGCACTGCTCTGCGGGGATGGGGACCCCCTGTCACCCCCTGGCCCTCTGCCATCCCCCGGTCCCCTGCCACCCCCCGGTCCCCTGTCACCCCCCCGTCCCCCGCCCCCCGCCGCCTGTGACACCTTCGCCGCCTACGCCCGGGAGTGCTCCCGCCGCCAGGTCGATGTCCCCTGGCGCCATCCCGGCTTCTGCGGTAGGAACCGGGGTGTCCCCTCGCCGACCCCTCCCCGCCGTGCCGCCGGTGCCACCGCGGTGTCGCCTCTCCGCAGAGCGCCGCTGCGACGCGGGGCAGCGCTTCTCCGACTGCGTGTCCCTGTGCCCGGCCACCTGTGTCACCGCGGGCAGCGCCGAGCCGGGCACCTGCCACCGCCACTGCCACGGCGGCTGCGAGTGCGGCCCGGGGCTGGCCCGCGACGGGCCGAGCTGTGTCCCCCCGGCCGCCTGCCCCTGCCACCACCGGCGACAGCGCTACGAGCCCGGCCAGAGCATCCGCCAGCGCTGCAACCGCTGGTGGGTGGCACCGCGGTGACAGCGGTGGCTCCGGGCTGGCACCCGCTGGGGGCGACCCCGCTGACGGGCAGCTCCAGGGTCCCCTTTGGCTTGTCCCCCCCATCCTGGTGTCCTCCGTGGTGTCCCCTCACCCCGAGGACCCTAAGAGTGTTCCCCTTTATCCCAGGTTCCCTGTGAGGTCCCCTGCTGTCCCAGTGTCCCCTGCCACGTGTCCCGCATCCTGGGGTCCCCTACAGGTGTCACCCCCAGCCTGGAGTCCCCCGCGGTGTCCCCGCGTTACCCCGAGGTCCCCCTCAGTGTCCCCCCTTCCCTCAGCTCCCCCCCCGCTCTGACCGGTGTCCCCGGTGTCCCCAGCACGTGCGAGGGTGGCCGCTGGCGCTGTGACCAGCAGCGGTGCCCGGCCGAGTGCGCGGTGCTGGGGGGACGTCACTTTGTCACCTTCGACCGCCGCCGCTTCTCCCTGCCGGCCACCTGCGCCCGCACCCTGGTGGAGGTGAGGGGACACGGGGGACATCGGGGGTGGCCGAGTGGTGACGGGGCGGTGCTCTGGTAGTGGCCATGTGTTGTGCTGGGGACGGGGAGGTGGCCACGGTGGCCGTGGTGGTGGCTGGGGGGTGATGGGGAGTTGGCCACGGTGGCTGCTGTGGCCGTGGTGGTGGCTGGGGGGGTGGCCATGGTGGCAGGGCTCTGCCGGGGGTGTCACCGTGTCTCTGCCCCCAGGACTTCGTGGCGGGGCGGCTGCTGATCACAGCCGAGCACGAGCCGTGTGACAGCCACCAGCCCCGGGGCTGTCCCCGCAGCCTCACCGTCACCACCAGCCGCACCACGGCGCGGCTCCACGGCACAGGTGACACACCTGGACAGGACAGGGACCGGGACGGGACTGGGATCAGCCCTGCAGCCTGGTGGTGTTGGGGCAGCCCCCAACACCAATGTCCCCAATGTCCCTGTGGCAGCGGGTCTCATCCCTGTGCCATCCCCCTGTCCCCACGGTGGTGGGTGACATCCCAGTGCCTGTTCCCAAGTCTCCGTGGCAGTGGGAGCCACCCCAGTGCCTGCCCCTGATGTTCCCACGGCGATGGGTCCCACCCCGGTGGCCGCTCCATGGTGCCACTGCTGTCACCCTCAGGGGAGGTGACAGTGGCCGGGCGGGAGGTGACGCTGCCCTTCTCCGGTGCCGAGATAAGCATCCGCCGCGCGTCCTCGGCCTTCCTGCACCTGCAGCTGCCCGACGGGCACCTGCTCTGGGGCCTGGGGACCCCCGACACCTTCGTCACCCTCCAGCCCGCCATGGCCGGCACGGTGAGTGGGACCACCGAGACCTGCGGGATGTCCCAGCGGGACAGAGCCGCTGGGATGAGGCTGGGCTGGGCTCTGCTCTGGGATGGAGCCGCTGGGATGAGGCCGTGCTGGGCCCTGTTCTGGGCTGGAGCCGCTGGGATGAGGCTGTGCCGGGCTCTGCTCTGGGATGGAGCCGCTGGGATGAGGCTGGGCCGGGCCCTGCTCCGGGCTGGAGCCGGTGGGATGAGGCTGTGCTGGGCCCTGCTCCAGGATGGAGCCGGTGGGATGAGGCTGGGCCGGGCCCTGCTCTGGGATGGAGCCGGTGGGATGAGGCCGGGCCCTGCTCTGCTCCGGGCTGGAGCCGGTGGGATGGGGCTGGGCCGGGCCCTGCTCTGGGATGGAGCCGGTGGGATGAGGCTGTGCCGGGCCCTGCTCTGGGATGGAGCCGGTGGGATGAGGCTGTGCCGGGCCCTGCTCTGCTCCAGGATGGAGCCGGTGGGATGAGGCTGTGCCGGGCCCTGCTCTGGGATGGAGCCGGTGGGATGAGGCCGTGCCGGGCCCTGCTCTGGGCTGGAGCCGGTGGGATGAGGCTGTGCTGGGCTCTGCTCTGGGATGGAGCCGCTGGGATGAGGCTGTGCCGGGCCCTGCTCTGCTCCGGGCAGGTGCGGGGGCTCTGCGGGACCTTCAACGGGGACCAGCGCGACGAGTTCACGACGCCGGAGGGGGACGTGGAGCCGGGAGTCGCCGCCTTCGCCAACGCCTTCCGGGCGGCCGGGGCCTGCCCGGCGCTGGGCCCCGGCATTCCCGATCCCTGCGACGGCTTCCCCGGGAGCCGGGAGCGCGCCGAGGCCGCCTGCGCCGTGCTCATGGGGCCGGCCTTCCAGGTGAGCCCCGGGGGGGCGGGCGGGGACAGGTGAGACGGCTGTGACAGCGTCCCCTCCGGCACAGCCGTGTCACCGCGCGGTGGACCCGGAGCCGTTCCTGGAGCTGTGCCGCTGGGACGTGTGCTCCTGCCGGGAGCGGGAGCGGGAGCGGTGCCTGTGCCCCGCGCTGGGCGCCTACGGCCGGGAATGCGCCCGGGAGGGGACGGAGCTGGAGTGGAGGAACCGGAGCCTCTGCGGTGGGATGGGATCGATGGGATAATGGGATGGGATGGGATGGGATGGGATGGGATGGGATGGGATGGGATGGGATGGGATGGGAATAGGGATTGGGATGGGATGGGATGGGATGAAATGGGAATGGGAATGGAATGGGAATGGGGATGGGAATGGAATGGGAATGGGGAATGGGGATGGGATGGGGGATGGGAACGGAATGGGATGGGATAGGGGATAGGGACGGGAATGGGGATAGGGATGGGATCAAGGGGACGGGATGGGATGGGACAGGATGAGGGGCCCCCCGGTGACCCCCCATGTCCCCCCAGATGAGCCGTGTCCCGGGGGCCAGCAGTACCGGGACTGCGGGGGTCCCTGCGGCCGTTCCTGCTCAGAGCCCCCCGGAGGCAGTGACTGTCCCCCTCCGGACACCCTCTGTGTCCCCGGCTGTCGCTGCCCCCCGGGGCTGCTGCTGGCCCAGGGGGGGCAGTGTGTCCCCCCTGCCGCCTGCCCCTGTCCCCGCGGTGCCCGCCTGTACCCGCCCGGTGCCCGCATCCGCCGCGGCTGCCAGGCCTGGTGGGTCCCGGGGAGTTTGGGGGTCGCGGGGAGGTTTGGGGGGCTGGAGAGTCATCCACAGGACGGGGGTCCCCCGGCAGAATGTGGCGGTGATGGTGACAGGTGATGAAAACCCCTCCAGCCCGGTGTGACACCCCGCGGGACGGGGGGGCTTTCATCCCGTGTCCCACCGTGGGGACAGCGACGGGGCTGTGGCACAGCCGGGGAGAGGGGGGGACCCTGGTTAGGGGCCCTCGGTGGGATGTGGGGTCCTGGGGGATGGGGGTGCAGGGCTGGATTTGGGTGGGATTTGGATGCTGGGAGATGAGAATGGGGTCGCAGGGACCCCCATTGTTGTGGGGGGCTCAGCGGGATTTGGGGGGATGAGGGGTGGGGATGGGGACATGGGGACCGCGGCATGGGGGTCTCAGCAGAATGTGGGGGCTGGAGCTTGGGGGACCCCGATGAGGGGGGCTCGGAGGGTTGGAGGGTGCTGGAGATGGGGGTGGGGACCCTGGGAGGGGGTTCGGTGGGATTTGCGTTCTGGAGTTTGGGGCGGGGGCACCCCACCGAGGGGGTCTCAGACGGACGGGGGTCCCTCCCGCCCCCCGCAGTGTGTGCGCAGGGGGGTCGTGGCGCTGCGCCCCCGCCCCGTGTCCCCCCGCCCCGCGCTGTCCCCCGGGGCTGCTGCACTCGCCGGGCTCCTGCCTGCGCCGCTGCGACCCCGCCGAGCCCTCCGGCACCTGCGGCGGCCCCGCCGACGGCTGCGTGTGCCCCCCCGGCACCCTGTTCCTGGTGGGTGACACCCCCGGGGGATGGGGGGTGGGACTCCCCCCGAGCCCCCCTCACCGCGGTCTGGTGGCAGGGCGGGCGCTGCGTGTCACCGGACGAGTGTCCCTGTCACCACGGCGGGCAGCTGTACCCGCCCAACGCCACCATCGCCCGCGACTGCAACACCTGGTGGGACCCCCGCGCACCCCCAGACCCTCGGAGACACCCTCAGCCCCCTGCCAGCCCCCGCGGTGGCACCGAGCCTGTCCCCGCAGCGTGTGCCAGGGACAGCGGTGGCACTGCGGGCGCGAGGAGTGCGCGGGGACCTGCGTGGCCACCGGGGACCCGCACTATGTCACCTTCGATGGCCGCGCCTTCACCTTCGCGGGCGACTGCGAGTACCTGCTGGCGCGCGAGGCCACCGGGCTCTTCGCTGTCACCGCCGAGAATGTCCCCTGCGGGGCCAGCGGAGTCACCTGCACCAAGTCCGTGGTGGTGGCCATGGGGAACACTGTGGTGCACATGCTGCGGGGTGAGGGGACACGGGGGACACCGTGGTGCACATGCTGCGGGGTGAGGGGACACGGGGGACACGGGGGACACAGGGGACATGGGGGACACAGCGGTGAAATGCCGCTGAGTGAGACGGGACGAGGGGGACATGGAGAGGAGACAGGGACCTGTGCGTGTCACCCACGGTGACATCCGGGCTCGGTCGAGGTAGGGTGGGGGCTGCAGGGGGTGGGGACCCGAGGGGACACGGGGGATGCACGGGAGGTCATGGGGGGCCATGGGGGGACACGGAGGGAGACGGGGAAGTGGCGGGGTGACCACGGTGACGCCCCAGCCCCGTCGCGGCAGCGTGGAATTTGGGGGCGGAGCATGACGGGACTCGGGGATGCGGGGGACAGGAAGGGGGACACGTGGGGTGACCCTCGGTGCCGCCCCGGCAGGGCGAGAGGTGACAGTGAACGGGGTGGCCGTGCGACCCCCCAAGGTGTTCGGGGGGTCGGGGCTGGCGCTGCAGCGCGCGGGGCTCTTCCTGCTGCTCCTCACGCGCCTGGGGCTGGCCGTGCTGTGGGACGGAGGTGAGACACGGGGGGACACGGGGGGACACTGGGGACACGGGGCTGGCCGTGCTGTGGGACGGAGGTGAGACCCGGGGGGACACGGGGGGACACGGGGCTGGCCGTGCTGTGGGACGGAGGTGAGACCCGGGGGGACACGGGGGGACACTGGGGACACGGGGCTGGCCGTGCTGTGGGACGGAGGTGAGACCCGGGGGGACACGGGGGGACACGGGGCTGGCCGTGCTGTGGGACGGAGGTGAGACCCGGGGGGACACGGGGGGACACGGGGGCTGGCCGTGCTGTGGGACGGAGGTGAGACCCGGGGGGACACGGGGGGGGGTCCCCAATGCTGGGGGGCTGTGGGGGATCCCTGGCACTGGTGTTGCCAAGGCGGTGTCACCATGGCGGGGTCCACGGTGCCACCACGGGGGGTCACCATTCAGAGTCCCTGGTGCCACATGGGGTCCACTGTGCTGGTGGCACCACGGAAGGGTCCCGCGGGGTCCCGCGGGGGGTCGCGGGCGCCGTGGGTGGTCCCCCTGCCAGCCGCGGTGCCCGCAGGGACCCGCGTGTACGTGCGCGTGTCCCCGCGGCTGCGCGGCCGCCTGGCCGGGCTCTGCGGCAACTTCGACGGCGACGCCGAGAACGATTTCGGGAGCCGGGACGGGGCCCTCGAGGCCACCCCCGAGATCTTCGGGGACTCCTGGCGCCTCAGCCCGCTCTGCCCCGAGGCCGATGGCCACCGGCCACACCCCTGCGAGGTGCGGGGACAGGGGGGACATGAGGGGAAGGCGGTGACATGGGGAGGTGAGGGGGATTGACAGGGGTATGCGGGAACTGGATGGGGACACCGGGGGACACGGGGAGACACAGGGGGACACGGGGAGACACAGGGGGACACGGGGAGCTGGCAGGGGGACACAGGGAGCTGGCAGGGGGACACTGGGGATAGACAGGGTGACACAGAAGCTGGCAGGGGGACACGGAGAGCTGGCAGGGGGACACAGGGGGCTGGCAGGGGGACACTGGAGATAGGGAGGGTGACACAGAAGCTGGCAGGGGGACACGGGGAGCTGGCAGGGGGACACTGGAGGACACAAGAGTTGGCAGGGGGACCTTGGGGGTTACAAAAGGACATGGGGCTGGCATGGCCCAGGTCAGTCAAATCCCAGACGGGAGGAGGAGGATGAGGAGGTGCCTTAGTCTGGGCTGAAACCCTCTGGCAGTCTCATCCCGGCACTCTGGGTTTGCCGATCCCTGCGATCCCCACAGTTTGCCTGAACCGGGACAAAGAGGGGACACCGAGCCAGCGGGAGGCCGGCTGGGGACACACGGGGGGTCTGACACGGGGTGTCCCCTCCAGGACAGCCCCCAGCGCTCGGCCTGGGCGCAGGCTCGCTGCGGGGTCCTGCGGCACCAGCTCTTCGCGCCCTGCCACGAGCTGGTGCCCCCGCAGCGCTTCTACGAGTGGTGCCTGTTCGACGCCTGCGGGTGAGTTTGGGGGGCTCGGGGGCTCCCCAGGCCCCAGGGGTGTCCCGGGCCCTGTCCCACGGCGCCTGCCCCAGGTGTGACAGCGGCGGGGACTGCGAGTGCCTGTGCACGGCCCTCGCCGCCTACGCCGAGGAGTGCGGCCGGCGGGGGAGAGCCCTGCGCTGGCGGAGCCAGGGGCTGTGCCGTGAGTGGGGGGGCTGGGGGGGCCGGGGGGATCGGCAGCGACCAGGGGGCACGGGAGGTGCCGGGGGGTTCAGGGGGGTACAGGGCTCTGGGGGGATGGGGGACACGGGGGGCACTGGGGGTGCGGGGGGCTGTGGGGTACCGGGGGTACAGGGGGCGGGGGGGTGGGGGACACAGGGGGCACTGGGGGTGCGGGGGGCTGGGGGGGCATGGCGGTACCGGGAGCGACATGGGGTACCGGAGAGTGCCGGGGGCTGGGGGTACCGGGGGTCCGGGGGGCACAGGGGGCTGGAGGACACGGAGGGTCCCATCCTGCCCCTGTGCTGGCGGAGCTGGGGCTGTGCCGTGAGTCTGGGGCGCTCAGGAGAGCACAGGAGGGCCCGGGGGGAGCCCGGGGGGAGCCCGGTAACAAAGAGAGGCCCGGGCTGAGCCCCCGGTGGGATGGGCCGGGTTGGGGGCCTGGCAGTGGGTCTGAGGGGGCAGGAGCCCCCTAGGGGCTCTGGGGCAGGCGGGCTGTGCGGGGTGAGGGGGGTGCAGGAGCCCCCCATGGGGTTATGGAGCGGAAAGAAGGGTCCGGGCTGTGCCCCCTATGGGGCTGTGGGACTGAGGGGGGGGGCAAGAGCCCCAAGTGGCGTTTAGGGGGTCCCAGGCTGTGGAGTGGGGGGTTCCAGCCCCCCTAACCCTCCAATCTCTGCAGCCCTGCAGTGCGAGGGGGGGCAGGAGTACAGCCCCTGCGGCCCCCCCTGCCCCCCCACCTGCCGCGACCTCGGCCGGGACCCCCCCGAGCTCTGCGGGGCCCTGGGGTGCCTCGAGGGCTGTTTCTGCCCCCCCGGGCGGGTCCTGCACGGTGAGGGGGGGCACAGCGCGGGGGGGCTGGGAGGGGGCTCTGGGGGCTGGGGCAGGGGGCTGGGTGGGAGGCTTGGGGTCCGGGAGGGGCTGGGGGGACTGGGAGGTCACGGTGCCACCCCTGCGCCCCCCCGCAGACGGGCTGTGCGTGGAGCCCCCCGCATGCCCCTGCTTCTGGGACGGCTTCGCCTTCCCGGCCGGAGCCACCGTGACCCAGGGCTGCAGCAACTGGTGAGGCACTGGTGGATACTGGGAGCCCGGGAACGGCGTGCGGGGGGCCCGGGACACCGCGGCGTGGGACACTGGGACAGCGGGACAGCGGGACACCGGGACACTGGGACAGCGGGATGTAGGGACACCGGGGAAACGGGATATGGGGGTACGGGGATCCCGGGATATTGGGGCAGCAGGACACCGGGGTGTGGGGACACCAGGACACCGGGACACCAGGACATGGGGACACAGAGACACCGGGGAAATGGGATATTGGGGTACGGCGATCCCAGGACATTGGGGCAGCAGGACAGGGAGACACCTGGACACCAGGACCGCAGGACCCTGGGACACCAGGACACTGACACTGGGACAGGGGGACCCCGGAACGCAGGGGCACTGTGGGGGGACACTGGGACACGGGACCCTCCGAGTGCCGTGTGTCCCCCGCCCTCAGCACGTGCCTGGCGGGGCGCTGGCAGTGCCCCCCGAGCCCGTCCCCGTGCCCCGCCGCCCCCGGCTGCGCCCCGTGGGAGTTCCGCTGCCGGGGCGGGGGTCTCTGCGTGCCCGGGGCGTGGCTCTGCGACAACGAGGACGACTGCGGCGACGGCTCGGACGAGCTGTGCGACCCCCCCTGCGCCCCCGAGCAGCCCCGCTGCCCCGGCGGGCGCTGCCTGCCCTGGGGGGCCCGGTGCGACGGCGTCACCCACTGCCCCGACGGCTGGGACGAGACGGGGTGTCCCCCCCGGGCCTGCGCGCCCCCCGAGTTCGCCTGTGCCGGGGGTCGCTGCCTCCCCCCCGCGCGGGTCTGCGACGGGCGGCTCGATTGTCCCCCCGGGGACGACTCGGACGAGGCGGGTGAGTGAGCACGGGGGGCTCGGGGGGTCCTGGGTGGGCGGGCTGCAGGGAGTTGGGGGGTCCCGGGGAAATAGAGAGCCCTGCAGGCCTTGGGGTCTGTGCCCCACAGTGGGGTCCTGAGCCCCCAGCCCTGGGGGTCTGTGCCCCACACTGAGGGTCCCTGATTCTCCAGCCCTGGGTATCTGTGCCCCACACTGAGGGCTCCTGAGCCCCGAACCCGGGGGTCTGTGCCCCCCCGCGGCATCTGGAGGTCCCGGGTGTGGCGCTGCTCGGGAGCCCCCCCGAAGCAGAGAGCCGCCTGTGCCCCGCGGGGTGCCCGTGCCCCCGGTGGGGATGTCCGTGCCCACCCGGGGGTCCCATCCCCGCAGGCTGCGCCCCCCGGTGCGGGCCGGGGCAGTTCAGGTGCGGGGGGGGCCGCTGTGTCCCCTACCCCCATCGCTGCGACGGCCGCGACGACTGCGGGGACGGGAGCGACGAGAGCGGCTGCTCCTGCCCCGAGGGACACCTGCCGTGCCCCGGGGGGGGCTGCCAGCCCCCCGCCGCCATCTGCGACGGCCGCCGCCACTGCGCCGACGGTGCCGACGAGGCCAACTGCCCCGGTGAGGGGCGCGGGGGGGACACCCGCTCTGGGAACACCTCCTGGGACCCCCCCGGCCCCTCTGCCCTGGGACCACCCCACCGAGACCCCCCCGGGGACCGACCCCATCCACGCCGAGCGGCTCCTGATCCAGGGGCTGCCCCCCGGGGACCCCCTACCCGGCACCCCCTCCTCTGGGACCCCTCCCCACATTGGCACCCCCCTCTGGACACCGCTCCCCCACGGCCGCGGTGTCACCGCTGTCCCCGTGTCCCCAGCGCGGGCCACCTGCGCCCCCGGGACTGTCCCCTGCCCCGACGGCTCCTGCGTGCCGGAGGTCGCCGTGTGCGACGGCGCTCGCGACTGTCGCGACGGCTGGGACGAGAGTCCGGCGGGGTGCGCGGTGGCGCTGCCCCCCGCGCCGCTGTCACCTGTCACCGCTGTCACCGCCACTGTCACCGCTGTCACCGCCACTGTCACCGACGTTGTCACCGCTGTCACCGCCGACGCTGTCACCACTGTCACCGCCGACACTGTCATCGCGGTCACCAGCGCCATCGGCACTGTTGCCAGCACTGTCACTGTCAGTGACACTGGCGCTATCGCCGACGCCGTCTCCGACACCGCTACTGTCACCGCCGCTGTCACGGCCGCTGTCCCCGGCCCCGCCACCGCCTCGGCAGCGCCCTGTCCGCCCCGCTCCCTGCGCTGCGACAGCGGCGGGTGCGTCCCGCGGGGGTGGCGCTGCGATGGCGACAGCGACTGTCCCGATGGCAGCGACGAGGGAGGCTGCGGCCCCCCGTGCGCCCCCGGCCACCTGCCCTGCGACCCCCCCTGCGACCCCGGACGCGGCCCCTGCGCCCTCGCCTGCGTGCCCCCTCGCCGCCTCTGCGACGGCGTCCCCGACTGTCGCGACAGCGCCGATGAGAGCCCCCGGCTCTGCGGTGAGACCCCCGGGGTCGGTCTCTGGGGACATCTGCGCGGGGGAGGTCTGGGAGTGCCCCCCGTGTCGCCTCCTGGGGACCCCAGGGTTGCGGGGGGCGGGCCCCGGGGTCCCCTGGGGAGGGACGGGAAACTCGGCAGGGAGGGGATCCCACCGGAGAGGGCCACACCCGCGACCCCCGGGACCCCCCTGAGTCCCCTCAGTCCCCTGGGGACCCCTCAGAGCCCTCCTGCCCCCCCAGAGCCCCCCAGCCCCGGGAGCAGCCCGCGGGGTCCCTGTGCAGAGTTCGACTGCGGGGACGGGGAATGTGTCACCTTCCAGCAGGTAACGGGGACAAAGGGGACCGCCGCCCGCCCGGGTCACCGCGGGTCCCCCGACCCCTCCCGGGGCTGCCATGGAGTCCCTCAGTGTCCCCGATCCCTCCTGCTGCCACCCTCGTACCCCAGCGTGTCCCCGACCCCTTTCCAGAGACACCCAGGTGTCCCCTGCCCCCTCCCGGTGTCACCCCGCTGTCCCCGACATCCCTAGTGTCACCCCCATGTTCCCTCGATCATTCCTGCCATGTCCCCGAGTCCCTCCCAGCGCCACCCTCGCTGTCCCCTGGCCCCTCCCGACGCCTCCTCGACCCCCCCTCCCGGTGTCCCTGACTCCCCTCACCCCCTCCCGGGGTCACCCCGGTGTCCCAGCGTCCCACGACCCTCTTTCAGCGTCACTTCAGTGTCCCCCAGCTCCCTCCCGGGGTCACCCCGGTGTCCCCGCTATGTCCCCAGTGTCCCCTCCCGCCGCGGTGTCCCCGCAGGTGTGTGACGGGCTGCGGGACTGCGCCTCGGCTGGGGACGAGCGGGGCTGCGGCCTCTGGGGGTCCTGGGGGCCCTGGGGGTCCTGCAGCCGCCCCTGCGGGCCCGGGGGGCAGCGCCGCGCCCGCGGATGTCACCAGCGTCACCCGGGGCTGCTGCGGGGCTGCCGGGGGCTCCGCGAGCAGGAGAGACCCTGCTTCCACCGGGCCTGCCCGGGTGAGCGCGGGGGGACCCCGGAGGGTTTGGGGGGGCCGGGGGGGTCGGGGTCCCGGGGGCAGCGCGGGCAGGGGCAGCCCTGATACTGCCAGGTGTGCCCAGGGAAGTGGGGGGGGGGGGGGCTGGGGGGACCCCGGGGCAGCTGGGGGTCTCTTGGGGTACCTGAGGGATTTGGGGGTCCCCACGGTTCAGGCTGCCCGGGGGGGTTTCGGGGGCCCCAAAGTCTGAGGGGTCTGGGGGTTCCGAGGCCCCCTTAACTCGCCCCCCCCCCCCCCGCAGTGGACGGCGCGTGGGGCCCGTGGGGGCCCTGGTCCGAGTGCCCGGGGGGCTGCGGGGGGGTCCGGCTGCGCACCAGGGGGTGCCAGCCCCCCCAGAACGGCGGCCGCGCCTGCGAGGAGCTGCGCGGGGGGAGCCCCGGAGCCCTGGAGATGGGTGGGTGCGGGGGGGGCGGGGGGCTCGGAGGGGTCTGGGGGTGTGGGGTCCGATGGGGTGGGGGGTCCCGGTGGGCTCCGTGGGACAGATGAGCCCCGCAGAGTGGGGGGCGCTCGGTGGGAGCGGGGGCTCCTCAGGGTGAGGGGCTCTGTGGGACGGGTGGGCCCTGCTGGGACAGGGGGGTCACGGCTGGGTCCAGCTGGGGTGGGGGTCTCCACGGAGGGGAGGGGGGTTCTGGGGGAAAGGGGGGCTGATGGGGCAGGTGGTCTCCGTGTCTGACCCTGCCCCCAGCCCCCTGTGCCCCGGGGGGGTGCCCCAACGCCTCGGAGTGCGCGGAGGGGCTGCGCCCCCTCCCCTGCGCCCCCTGCCCGGCCTCCTGCGCCGACCTGGCGGCCGCCGTCACCTGCCCGCGGCCCCCGCCCTGCCGCCCAGGTGAGGGGGACACGGGGGGCTTAGGGGGGCGCCCCAATGTGAGGGGCACCCCCTGACCCCCCCTGCCCTCCCAGGGTGCTGGTGCCCGGCGGGGCAGGTGCTGGACGCCCCCGAGGCCGGCGCGGGGCCCGCGGGGTGCGTGCGGCCGCGGGAGTGCCCGTGCCGGGCCGGGGGGCGCCGCTACCCCCCGGGCGCCCCGGTGCCCCTCGGTTGTCGCCTGTGCACCTGCCTCGAGGGGCAGCTGCGACACTGCCGCCCCCACCCCGGCTGCTCAGGTGGGTCCCGGCGCGGCGCCGGGGGCAGCCTCGGTGCCAGTGGGGTCTCCGGTACCCGCTGTCCCCGCGGTGACACCGGCGGGACCCCGCGTTGTCCCCGTGGCGCTGCCCAGGGGTGCCCCGGTGCCCGGGTGTCCCGGCTGACCCGGTGTCCCCCACAGTGGACTGCGGGTGGTCGTCGTGGTCTCCGTGGGGGGCGTGCGCGGGTGGCTGCGGGACCCCCGGCGTGCAGTGGTCCTTCCGCAGCCCCTCGAACCCGGCCCGGCGCGGGGGCGGCCGGCACTGCCGCGGCATCTACCGCAAGGCCCGACGGTCAGCGGGGCCCGGGGGTGGCGGGGGGCCCGGGGGTCCCGCCGATGTGTGACGGTCCCACCCGCAGGTGCCGCACGGCGCCGTGCCCGCGGTGTCAGGAGCGGGGCCGCTGGCGCGTCCCCGGCGAGCGCTGGCCGGGGGGCCCCTGCCAGGTGTGCCAGTGCCTGCCAGCCGGGGCCGTGCGCTGTGTCCCCTACTGTCCCCTCCGCGGCTGTCCCCAGGTGAGGGGGGGGCGCGGGGGGCGGGCCGGGCCGCGCGTGGCGGTGGCGGTGACGCTGCCGGTGTCCCCAGGGCCAGGCGCTGCGGGAAGGTGACGGCGGCTCCTGCTGCACCTGCGGCCCCGCGGGTGAGTGGGGGGTCCCGGGGTCCCAGGGGAGGTGGAGGTGGCCCCCATCGCCACCGCCGTGTCTGTCCACGCTGCAGGTGACAACGCCACGGCCACCACGCCCTGGATGATGACAGCGCTGTCGCCCCCCGGCAGCCCCGGGTACGAGAGGGGCACGGTGGAGGGCCGGGATCTGGGGGTCCCCAAAGCGGGGGGGCACTGGGGGCTTCCCCTGCTGCCCCCGCTCCCTCACCGTGCCCCCTCCAGCCCCACGGCCTGGCCCGAAGGGCCCAGAAGCGCCGAGACCCCCCCGGAGCCCCCCAGCGCTCCCGGGGGCACCCCCAGAACCGCGACCCCGCCCGAGGACACCCCGAGTCCCCCCGGAGGCTCCGCGACCCCCCACGAGCCGGAGTTGTCCTCACTGGCTCCCACGGGGGTCCCCGCGACCCCTCCAGGTGAGGGGACCCCGGGAGGTGGGGAGGAAAGGCCCCCCCAGAACTGGGGAGCCCCTGTGAAAGGGGGGGTCGGGCCCCGAAACAGCGCCCAGGGCCGGGGGGTTCCGGGGGCGCAATGCCCGGTCAGGGGGGAGCTGCGGGGTCCAACATGGGCAACACCGAGCTTGGGGGGCTGCAGGGTGGGCCCCAAAAACATGGGGGTCACCCTGCCCCCACCGTGTCCCCCAGGCTGCGCCCCCCCGCCTTGGGGGGGGTGGGGGTCCTGCAGCCGCTCCTGCGGGGTGGGGGTCGCTCTGCGGCGCCGGAGGGAGACCCCGCCCGAGGGGGGCTGCGCCCAGCCCCCCGACACCGACACCCGCGTGTGCTTCCTGCGAGCCTGCCCAGGTACCCCCAACCCTGCGAGCCTGCCCAGGTACCCCCAACCCCTGCCAGCCTGCCCAGGTACCCCCAACCCTGCCAGCCTGCCCAGGTACCCCCACACCAGCCCCCCGCTCGGGCTGCGGCCCCCGGCGGGGCGGGGACCCCCGGTAAGGGCGGGACCTTCAGGAGGGCTGGGACCCCCTTATGGGTGGGACCCCCGGGGGTCTGGGCTCTGCGGGGGTGGCACCGATCCCCCTTTCCGGGCTGGGACCCCCCGAGTCTGGGACCTCCCCAGTGAGGGGGACCCCCATCCCCGGCCGAGGGGATCCCCAGGGGCGGGGGTCTCGGGGTCTGCAGACCCCAAGTGCGGGGGGCTCGCTGCCCACTCGGGGGTTCCGGAGGGGTCCCCAAGGGGGGCACTGTGGGTCAGGGGGTGCGGGGGTGGCCCTGGGGCGGTGTGGGGGTGCTGACCCCCCCTGACCGCCCCCTGCCCCCCCAGTTGCGGGCGGGTGGGCGCCCTGGGGGTCCTGGAGCTCCTGTGATGCCCCGTGCGGGGGGGGAGAGCAGACCCGCCGCCGCAGCTGCAGCGACCCCCCCCCAAAAAACGGGGGGCAGCCGTGCGAGGGAGGGGCGCTGCAGAGCCGGCCCTGCAACCTGCGGCCCTGCGGGGACCCCCCAGGTACGGCGGGCACAGGGGGCTGGGGACAGCCCTCCAACCTTGTTCCCCCGTCCCTAAGCGCCGCCACTGCCCCTCCTCAAATCCCCCCCCCCCAAATCCCCCCCCCGGAGCCCCCAAACCCCCAGTGCTCACCCCAGCCCCCCAAGCCGCCTGAAATCCCCAAAGTCCCCCCAACCCCTCCATCCCTGACTGCTCCAATGGCCTCCCCCATCCCTGCCCCCCCCATCTCCCCCAGCCCCCCAAACCACCCCGAGTCTCCCTTTCCCCCCCTGACCTCCCCGTGTCTCCCCCAGCCTGCCCCCCCCAGACGCTGCTGGTCCCCCCGGGGGGGTGCGAGGGTCTGGGGGTCCCCCCCTGCCCCCCCACCTGCGCGGACCTGAGTGGGAACAGCTCGTGCCCAGGGGGCTGCGAGGAAGGTCTGGGGAGTCTGGGGGACGCGGGGGGGGGGGGGGGGCTTGGGAGGGTCCCGGGAGGGTCTCGGGGGAGGGCTTGGGAGGGCTGGTGGGGGGTACGGGGGGATTTGGGAGGATTTGGGGGATTTGGGAAGAACTGGGAGCTTGGAAGGGCATGGAGGGGGCTTGAGGGACCTTGGGGGACTGGGAGGGAGCTTAGGGAGGGTTTGGGAGCTTGGCGGGGGCACGGAGCAGTCTGGGGGGGGTTTAGGGGGCGGTGGGAGGGGTACAGGGGCTGAAGCCCCCCTGAACCGCCCCCACCCCCAGGCTGCCGGTGCCGGCCCGGTCTGGTGCTGCAGGGGAGCGGCTGCATCGAGCCCAGGTACCCCAAAACCCCACTGTACCCCAACCCCCGTAACCCAGACACCTCTGTACCCCAAATCCCGCCCGTACCTGCACCCTGCTACACCCCAAACCCATCTGTGCCCCAAACCTCGGTGCTGGGCGTCCCCAGAACATGGGGTCCCTGAACATCGGGGGCTCCCAGGGGCTCCCCAGGATTTGGAGTGACCCTCCTTTTCCCTCCAGCGCCTGCGGGGTCCCTGCGGGGGTGATGGGGGTCCCCGGGAATCGGGGCTCCCCTGAATCCTGCGGGTGGTCGCGCTGGACCCCCTGGACCCTCTGTGACTGCGGCACCGGGACTCGGCAGCGCTTCAGGTGAGGGGGGGTCCTGACCCATAGAGGGGGGGATATGACCTATAACGGGGGTCCTGACCCATAGCGGGGGGATCTGACCCCACAGCGGGGGAGGTATGACCCGTAACGGGGGGTCCTGCCCCTCTTCCCACTCCCCACAGGTCTCCCACGAACCCCGCGGCCTCGCTGGGCGGTGCCCCCTGCACCGGGACCCCCCGAGAGATCCGGGGCTGTCCCGAGCTCTGCGGACCCGGTACGTGCCAGGATCCCCCCGACCCCCCGGCTCCCGGAGCTGGGACCCCCGAGTGCCGCCGCGGCCCCTCGAGCCCCGCGTGTCCGTCTGTCCGCAGAGCCCGGGAGCGCGGGGCCGCCTGGGGCCACCGGGGCGCCCTGGCCGCCGGGGGGCACAGAGACCCCAGAGTCCCCAGAGTCCCCAGGGTCCCCAGAGTCCCCAGGGTCGCTGGAGCCGGCGTGGGGCACGGAGCCGCTCTGGGTCCCGGAGTCCCCGGAGCCCCCGGAGTCCCCGGACGCCGCGCTCGGCCGGTGGTCGCCGTGGAGTACAGAACCCTCGGGGGTGGCGGTGTCGCCGTGGAGCACAGAGCCCCCGGGGGTGGCGGTGTCGCCGTGGAGCACAGAGCCCCCGGGGGTGGCGGTGTCGCCGCGGAGCGCAGAGCCCGCCCGGGCCCCCGAGCCGCCGGTGCCCGCCCGTGGCCGGTGGTCGCCGTGGGGGCCCTGGGGCGGCTGCAGCGCCCCGTGCGGGGGGGGCGAGCGCTGGCGCCGCCGGGGCTGCGGGACCCCCCCGTGCCCGGGGCCGGCCCTGCAGAGCCAGAGCTGCCACAGCCACGTGTGTCGCGGTGAGTGCCACACGGACACCCCGACACGGGAACCCCGACACGGACACCCTGACACAGGGACCCCGACAGAGACCCCGAGACAGGGACCCCGACCCAGAAGCTGTCACCCAGAAATGTCACCCAGAGCCCCCGAGCTCAGCTCTGCCCTGTCCCACAGCGCTGCCCCACAGTGCCCCAGAGCTCTGCCCCACTGAGCCCACAGTGCCCCACAGACACCACAGTGCCCCACAGACCCCACAGTGCCCCACTGACCCCACAGTGCCCCACAGACCCCACAGAGCCCCAAGGACCCCGCAGTGCCCCACAGCCCTGTCCCACAGCCCCCACAATGCCCACAGAGCCCCACTGACCCCACAGACCCCACAGTGCCCCACTGACCCCACAGAGCCCCACAGAGCCCCACGGACCCCCCCTGCCCCACAGCGCTGCCCCTCGTCCCCACCCCACCCCCCCGGGGGTCCTGAGCCGGGGGGTGGTGGGGGGCACAGGCCGGGTGCCCCCGGGCTGTTTTTGGGGGGACGAGGCCGGCTGCCCCCGGGCACTGAGCGTTTTTTCGGGGGGGTGCAGAGGCCGGGTGCCCCCCGGGCCGGACCTTCCGTGAGTGCGGGGGGGGCTCCGGGTGTCCCCGGAGCTGCGCCCACCTCGGGGGGGCCGTGGGGTGCGCGGCGGGGTGCCAGGAGGGCTGTCACTGCCCCCCCGGGACCTTCCTGCACCGCCGCACCTGCCTGCAGGTGAGACCCCCGGGGGGACCCCCCGTGGGGGCTGTCCCCAAATCCTGGGGTGGGAATGATGGGGGAGAGAATTTGGGGTTGGGGTGGGGTCCTCAAATCCACGGGCGCCCCTCAGAGTGGTCGGGGGTCCCGGGGTGGGGGATCCCGTTTGTGGGGGTGTCCTGTGGGTGGGAGGGGTTCCCTGGGCCACCGGGGCTTGGTGGGCTACCCCGGCAGGGTGGTCCCTGCGTCGGGGGGTCTCTGGGTCGGGGGGATCACGGGGAGGGGGAGGGACCCGTGGGGCAGTGGGAAGGGGTACCCAAGGTGCCTTCAGTGGGGTAGTGGGTGCCCCATGGGTGCCCCCAGGATGGTGGGTGCCGGCCGGAACAGTGGGGGGTTCGTGGGAGCCCTGGGTCTGTGGTTTGGGGTGGTTTGGGGTCTCTGGGTCTGTGGTTTGGGGTGGTTTGGGTCTCTGGGTCTGTGGTTTGGGGTGGTTTGGGGTGGTTTGGGGTCTCTGGGTCTGTGGTTTGGGGTGGTTTGGGGTCTCTGGGTCTGTGGTTTAGGGTGGTTTGGGGTGGTTTGGGGTCTCTGGGTCTGTGGGTGCCCCCCGGGAGCCCCCCACCCCTGCTCAGCCCCAGCAGTGCCCCTGCTCGGTGCCGGCCGCGCTGCTGCGGGGGGGCACGCCCGGGACCCCCACCGGGATCCCTCCCGGGACCACCCCCGGCCCGGAGCCCTCCGGTACCCCCGCTGGGGACCCCCCGGTCGTGGAGCTGCCGCCGGGCGGGACCCTGCGCGTGGGCTGCTCCCGCTGGTGAGGAGGGGACACCCCGGGGGCCTCCCCCACCTCCCCGTGGTCCTCCCCACGCCCCCTCCCCTCCCATCGCCTGCTGCCCCCCCTGACTCCCCCTGTGCCCCCCAGCACGTGCCTGTGGGGCCGCCTGCGCTGCGGCCCCCCCGGGGGCTCCGCCTGCAACGGGACCGCGACAGCGAGCTGCCCGAGCCCCCCCTGCGCCGGTGGGTCACGGCCCCACAGCTCCCTGCCCTGCGCCGGGGGTCACGGCCCCACAGCCCCCTGCCCTGCGCCGGGGGTCACGGCCCCACTGAGGGGGGTCCCGGCGGGCCCGAGGGTGTCACCGGCTGTTTGTGCCCCCGCAGCGGAGCCCGGCCCCACAGCGGATCTTGGCCCCATATCGGATCTCGGCCCCACAGCGGATCTTGGCCCCATATCGGATCTCAGCCCCACAGCGGATCTCAGCCCCAGAGCAGATCTCAGCCCCACAGCGGATCTCAGCCCCACAGCGGATCTCAGCTCTACACCGGATCTCAGCCCCATATCGGATCTCAGTCCCACAGCGGATCTCGGCCCCACAGCGGATCTCGGCCCTACACCAGATCTCAGCCCTACACCAGATCTCAGCCCCACAGCCCCAGGTGAGGGTCCCCACCCCCTGTGCCGCCCACCCCGGGGGTCTGCCCCGCCCCGCGGCACTGACGGACCCTTCCCGTAGGGGACGAGGAGGAGGCCGGGGGGTCCCGGGCGGTGCCGGTGGTCCCGTGGGGGTCCTGGGGGCCGTGGGGGCCCTGCAGCCACAGCTGCACCCGCCCCGAGAGCCCCGCGAGCCGGAGCCGCCGCCGGGACTGCGCGGGGGAGAACTGCGGGGCGGGGGGCAGCACCGAGCGACGGCCCTGCAACCTGCCCCACTGCCAGGGTACGGGGGAATATGGGGTTTGGGGTCAGCCCTGCAACCTGCCCCACTGCCAGGGTACGGGGGAATATGGGGTTTGGGGTCAGCCCTGCAACCTGCCCCACTGCCAGGGTACGGGCTTTGGGGTTTGGGGTTATGGGGTTTGGGGTCAGCCCTGCAACCTGCCCCACTGCCAGGGTACGGGCTTTGGGGTTTGGGGTTATGGGGTTTGGGGTCAGCCCTGCAACCTGCCCCACTGCCAGGGTACGGGCTTTGGGGTTTGGGGTCAGCCCTGCAACCTGCCCCACTGCCAGGGTACGGGCTTTGGGGTTTGGGGTTGCTACAGCCTGCCCCACTGCCAGGGTACGGGGTTATGGGGTGCTTTGGGGAGCCATTGGGAGCTGGGGGTCCTGGAGGGTCTGGGGGGGCTTTGGGGTCCCTGCAGCCTGCCCCCTGTGAGGGTTTGGGGTTTGGGGGGCTCTGGGGTCCTGCTCACTGCGGGGGGATCCGGAGGGTCCCTGCCCCGCTGTGGGGGGTTCTGGGCTGTTTTGGGGTCCCGCTGACGCTGGGGTTCCCCGCAGCTCCCCCCTGCGTGACGCCCCCCTGCCCGTGCCAGTGGAGCCCCTGGGGGCCCTGGGGGTCCTGCTCGCGGCCCTGCGGGGGGGGGCAGCAGCGGCGGCTCCGGGCCTTCGCCCCCCCCGGCCCCGGGGAGCCCTGGTGCCCCCAAATCCTGGGGGGCCACGAGCAGCGCCGGCCGTGCGGGGTGACGGCGTGTCGGGGTGCGGGGGGGCTGGGGGCGGGATCGGGGGGCTGGGGGGGATTGGGGGGTGTGGGGGTCATGGGGCGGTGGGGGGAGCTGAGACCGGGGGGATCTTGGGGGGTTCAGAGGGGCTGTGGTGGGATCAGGGGCTTGTGGAGACTGGGGGGGCGTGGGGACCCCTGGGGGCTTGGAGAGGGGGGGCTAAAGGGGGATCGGGGGGCTCGGGGGGAACCGGGGTCTCGGGGGGCTGGGGGGGCTCGGTGGGGGCTGGAGGAACCGGGGGGCTGGAGGGGCTCGGGGGGCTGGAGGGGTTGGCTGAGGGGTTCAGGGGGGCTGGGAGCGGGGGGCGTTGGGGGTCTCAGAGCGAATCCGGGCCGTTCTGGGGGTCACCCCCTGTCTCCCCGCAGTGAACGGCGCCTGGTCCCCGTGGGGTCCCTGGTCGCGCTGTGACGTCACGTGCGGGGGGGGCCGCTCCGTGCGCAGCCGCTCCTGCTCCCGCCCCCCCCCCAAAAACGGGGGCAGCCCCTGCCCCGGGGGGGCGCACGAGCTGCGGGTCTGCAACCCCCGGCCCTGCGGTACGGGAGTGCGGGGGGGCACCAGGAGGGGCTGGGGGGGCGGGCCGGGGGCTCTCCGCTGGGGAGCGGCGGCGGGGGGAGCTGCGGGAGGCTGGGGGTGCCCTGGGGGGCTCGGAGGGTCCCTGGGGGTGTCGGGGCGCTGACGGTGCCCCCCCAGGCCCGCGGTGCCCCCCCGGGCAGACCGTGTCCCCCTGTGCCAGCCGGTGCCCGCGGAGCTGCCGGGACCTGCAGGAGGGGGTGTCCTGCGAGGGGGGCGCCCCCTGCGAGCCCGGCTGCCGCTGCCCTCCCGGTGAGCCCCGAACCCCCCGTGACCCCTGGGGGACTCCCCCGGCCGCAGCCCCCCCTGAGAGTGTCCCTGTCCCCCCTAGGGACCCTGGAGCAGGACGGGGGCTGTGTCCCCCCCGCGCTGTGCGAGTGCCTGGACGCGGGGGGACACCTCTGGGTGCCGGGGGGGGGCGGCCACGCCCGGGGCTGCCGCAACTGCACCTGCGCGGGGGGGCGGCTGCGCTGCGTCCCGGGGGGGTGTCCGCCCCCCACCGCCACCCCCGGGACCCCCCCCGGGACCCCCCCCTGCGCCTGGAGCCGCTGGAGCCAGTGGGGACCCTGCAGCGTCACCTGCGGGGGGGGGCGGCAGGAGCGGTACAGGTGAAGGGGGGGACACACGGGCCTGGGGTGCGACACGGAGGGGACAAGGGGGTTGAGGGGGGGCACGGCACCTTGGGGACACTGACACCGGGCGGGGGGACACGGAACTGTGGGGACACAGAACTTGGGAGAGAATAGGGTATATATTGGGGGGGGCATGACCCTGGGGGGCACCTCTGGGGGGGCCACGGCACCTTGGGGACACACCTGGCACTGGGGGGACACGAAACCCACGGGGGCGACTCGACACTGGGGGCTGCGGGGACACCTCTGGTGCCAGCCGGGTCCCCGGTGCTCACCCCAATGTCCCGTGTGACCACCCCAGGACTCCCATCCCCCCCGAGGGCGGGGGGGGACCCTGCGGGGCCCCCCAGGAGCAGGCTCGGGGCTGCGAGGAGTCGCCGTGCCCCCCCCTGTGCCCCTGGGCGGGGGGCGAGCGGGCCCTGGGCGAGCGCTGGAGCCCCGGCCCGTGCCGGCAGTGGTGAGTTGGGGGGCCGGGGGGGCCGGGGGGCTCTGGGCGCCCCCCACCCACCGCCTGTGTCCCCCCCGCAGCACCTGCACCCCCGAGGGACCCGAGTGCTGGGACACGCCGTGTGCGGCCGGTATGGGGGGGCCGGAGGGGGGACTGGGGGGTCCTGGGGAGGGCAGGGGGGTCAGACAGGGCACTGGGGGGTTCTGAGGGTCCCGGTGACTCCGGTGCCCTCCCGTGCCCCCCCAGAGCCGTGTGACTGGAGCCCCTGGGGGCCCTGGGGACCCTGCGGAGACCCCTGCGTGGGGGGGTCCCGCCTGCGCCACCGGCACCCGCTGAACCCCGAGCCCCCTGGGCGGGCGTGTGCGGGGGTCCGCACCCAGAGCGAGAGCTGCCCCTCCAGCGCCTGCCCCGGTAACCCCCGGGCTGCCGCCCCGGGCGCCCCCTCCCTGCACCCCTGGGACCCCCCGGGCTGCTCAGGGGTGCCGTGTCCCCCAGACCCCGGGTGCGGCGGGGGGGGGCCGCAGCCGCAGCCCCTGCGCCGGGCGGTGCCCCCGGAGCTGCGCGGACACCTGGGCGCCGGTGCTGTGTCTGCAGGGACCGTGCGAGCCAGGTACGGCCAGGCCGCCGGCCCCCGCGGCTGTCCCCGGTCCCCGAGCCCCTCCGATGCCCCCCGAGCCCCCCCGGTGCCCCCCGAGCCCCCACGGTGCCCCCATGCCCCCAGGGTGCCGGTGCCCCCCCGGGCAGCTGCTGCAAGACGGGCACTGCGTCCCCCTGAGCCGCTGCCGCTGCGGGACCCCCGGCGGGGACAGCGGGAGCCGCGAGGTGTCCCCGGGGACCCTGACCCGCATCGGGTGTCACAACTGGTGCGTGACACCGGGGGGGGCACGGCGGGACGGGCACGAGTGGGGGCGCGGGGGGGACACGATGGGGGGGGCACCGTCACTTGGGGACAGACACGGGGGTGGGGGGACACGGGGGAACGGCACGGGGCCAGGGGGTGGGCAGGCACGGTGGTGGCAGCGGGACGGGCACGGGGACAACGGGACGGGCACGGTGACAGTGGGACGGACACGGGGGCAGTGGGACGGACACGGGGGACAGGCTGGGACGGGCACAGTGCTGGCGGGACGGGCACCGTGGCGGTGCCACACGGCAGGGCCCAACGGGCGGTGACAGTGACACGCGTGTCACCCCCCGTGCAGCACCTGCGAGAACGGGACCCTGACCTGCCCAGCGCTGCCGTGTCCCTCCCCGGAGCCCGC
This sequence comes from Haemorhous mexicanus, assembly GCF_027477595.1. Lineage (NCBI taxonomy): Eukaryota > Metazoa > Chordata > Aves > Passeriformes > Fringillidae > Haemorhous > Haemorhous mexicanus. The sequence goes on from NC_082341.1 coordinate 513,731, forward strand.
CACTGCCGCCATCCCCATGTCGCCCAGGTCCTCCGTGTCCCCCCGGTCCCCCTCGCCCCCTCTCTCCGCCCTGTTCCCCGTCTCTCCCGAGCCCTCCCTGTCCCCCGCCGTGTCCCCCTGGTCCCCCTGGTCCCGCTGCTCCCGCAGCTGCGGCGGCGGCACCCGGAGGCGGCAGCGGCAGTGCCGGGAGGGCCCCGAGGCGGGGTCGCCGTGCGGGGAGAGCCCCGGGGAGGAGACGGCGGCGTGTAACCCCCAGGCGTGCCCCGGTGAGAGCGGGACACCGGGGACACGGGAGGCACAGCGGGGGAGCGGGGAAAAGGAGGGATGGAGGGAACGGGGAAGGAACGGGGAAGGGAGCGGGGGGAGAACGGGAGAGGGGAACGGAGGGGTGGGAGAGGGAAGGGGGCGGAGGTAGCGAGGGAGGGAGGGAGGGATGGAGGCTGGAGGACGGAGGGCCGGGGCCATGGAAGGAGGGAGGGCCGGGGTCAGGGCGGTGCCGGTGCCGTTCCCGGTGCCATTCCCGGTACCGTTCCCAGTGCCGCTCCCGGTGGCCCCAGGCTGCCCCCCGGGCGAGGTATGGCTGGACCCCGGCCCCGCCTGCGAGCGCAGCTGCCAGGACCTGGCGGAGCCCCCCGGGACTTGCGGGGGGACCCCCGCGACCCTCGGAACCTCCGCATCCCCCGCGACTCCCGCGACTCCGGACAGCTCCAGCACCCCCGGGGTCCCCGCGGCCCCCACGACGCCCGGCACTCCCGCGACCCTCGGGACCCCTTCGGCCCCCCCGCGCTGCGCCTGCGCCCCCGGCCGGTACCGGAACGGCTCCGGGCAGTGCGTGACCGCGGGGGGCTGCGGCTGCCGGCACCGCGGGGCGCTACGAGCGGTGAGCAGGGCGGGGGGCGCGGGCGGGGGTCCCTGACCCCCGTCTGGGGGTCCCTGACCAATGTTCGGGGTCCCTGCCCCCCTGCAGGCCGACAGCGAGTGGCAGGAGCCGTGCGGGACCTGTCGCTGCTCCGAGGGACGCGTCACCTGCGCCACCTCCTGCCCCGCGCTCACCTGCCCGGAGGTGCGGGGCTCCGGGGGCACTCCGGGGGGCGCGGGGGAGGTCCCCGCGGGCAGGGGCTGAGCCTGGGGGTCCCCGCAGGGCGCGGAGCCGGTGCGGGAGCCCGGGAGCTGCTGCCCCGTGTGCCGGGACGAGTGGCCAGGTGAGACGCACACCCGGGGGTCCCGAGGAGGGGCGGCCCCGGCAGCCTCCCCCGCTCACGCCGTGTCCCCCCCCCGGTGCAGAGGAGCCCCCCGGGCCGTGCCGGCTCCTCACGGCGCTCCGGACCATCGCCAAGGGCGCGTGTGTCCTGCGGGGCGTCCGTGTCACCTACTGCGCGGGGGCGTGCCGCTCCCGCACCGCCGTCAGCGCGCAGGTACGGGAGGCGCGGGGGGGACCCCAGCCCCGCCTGCTGCCCCCGGAGCCGCCTCTACTCGGCCCGGGGCTGCCCGGGGCTGTCTCCGGGGCTCTCCGGGGCTGTCCTTGGCTCTCCGGGCTGCCCGGGGCTCTCCGGGGCTGTCTGGGGCTGCCCGGGCTGTCCGGGACTGGCTCCGGGCTCTCCGGGCTGTCTCCGGGTCTCTCCGGTGCTGCCCGGGGCTCTCCGGGGCTGTCTGGGGCTGCCCGGGCTCTCCGGGACTGGCTCCGGGCTCTCCGGGCTGTCTCCGGGTCTCTCCGGTGCTGCCCGGGGCTCTCCGGGGCTGTCTCCCGGCTGTCTCCGGGTTTCTCCGGGGCTGTCCGGGGCTCTCCGGGCCCTCGGGGCTGTCCCCGCGCCGTGACCCGCTGTCCCCAGGAGCCGTACGTGCGGTCGCTGTGCGAGTGCTGCAGTTACCGGCTGGACCCCGCGCGGCCCGTGCGGGCCCTGCTCCTGCCGTGCCCCCGCGGCCGCCCCCGGCCCGCGCTGCTGCCCCGCATCGCCGAGTGCCGCTGCGAGCCCTGCCGGGGTGCGGGGCCGGGAGCGGGACCGGGAACGGGGGGAGCGGGGGGAACGGGGGGAGCGGGGGGAACCGGGGGAGTCCTGCCGGGCTCGGGGGGTGCGGGGGATCCTGCGGGGCTCCAGGGGGGACACGCGGCCCCCGCACGGCTCAGAGCGCTGCGGGTGGAGGAGGGGCTGTCCCGGGGGTCCCGGGGGTCCTTGGGTGTCTGGGGGGGCTGCGGGGGGCTCGGGGACAGCCGGACCCTCCTGTCCCGCAGGCGGGGACTTCAGCCGGCGCTGAGGAGACCCCCGGACACCGCCCCTCCTCCCCGTGTCGGCATCGAGGAGATCCTTATCGATACCAATAAACGATCGATAGTCGATGGAGCGCAATAATCGATAACTAATCGTTAACCGATAACCTCACCCGGGGGCACCGGGGGGACTGGGGGGGCACTGGGATGAACTGGGATGAACTGGGGGTCTCCGAGGGGGCACTGGGATGAACTGGGATGAACTGGGGGGCACTGGGATGAACTGGGGGTCTCGGGGGGGGACTGGGATGAACTGGGGGGCACTGGGATGAACTGGGGGTCTGGGGGGGCACTGGGATGAACTGGGGGTCTCGGGGGGGTGGCACTGGGATGAACTGGGGGGCACTGGGATGAACTGGGGGGCACTGGGATGAACTGGGGGTCGCGGGGGCGGCGGTGGCTGCAGTTTCCCCCGCCACCACACGAGGGCGCCCCACAGAGAGGCGGGCGGGTAGGCGGGTCCGGGCCCCTCCGGGAGGCGGGGGCACCGCGGAGACACTGCGGGATGGCCACTCTGGGGACACTCTCGGGGACGCCTCTTGGAGACCCAAGCGCCGATGGCGGCCGCGCTCCCGCCCCGTCACGGAAAAGGCGCCGACGCCGCCTGATGACGCAACCAGCGGCCAATAGCGAGCGGGTACGGCGCGTGACGTCATAACTGCGCGACTCGGTGGCGGCCCGTGCGCGCGGCCGGGGCGGGAGAGGTCAGAGAGGGCCGGGAGCGGGACCGGGACCGAGAACGGGAACGGAAATGGGAACGGGATCGGGGATGGGACCGAGACCAGGATCGGGATCGGGATCGATGATGGGGTCGGGGATGGGATCGGGACCGGCGTTGGGATCGGGACTGTGGAACACGGGGCTGGAGAAGCGGGCCCGGGGAAGAACCGGGGGAAACCGGAACCCAGGGATGGAGCGGGGGGAGGCCGGGAGCGGGGCGGGGGGGGAAGGGAGGATGGGCCGGGGGAGACCGGCACCGGGGGGAGCTCGGGCACGGCGGGGCAGTGACGCGGGGCCGGGGGCAGTGTCCGGTGCGGGCCGCCCCAACGCTCCGTCCCGCGCAGAGTCCCGGCATGCGGCGCTGAGCCCGGCCCGGCGCCGCCGAGCCCTGCCCGGCCCCGAGCCCTGCCCATGGCCGCGCACCTGGTTCGCCGCTGCTGCCGGCGGCTGCTGCTGCTGCCGGCCCCGCCGGGGCCCGGCCCGGGGCCCGCCCTGCGCACCGGCCCGGCCCGGCCCGCCGAGGAGCCGCGGGCGCGGCCCGAGGGCGAGGAGCAGCAGCTGCGGGAGCTGATCCGGGCGGCGGGCAGCGCGCAGGAGCTGCTGCAGCTGAGCCGCGACAACGCCCTGAGCAGCAACCTGGCGGCGCTGGCCATCGCCCGGCTGGCCCGGCTGAGCGGCGAGCAGCGCCTGGACACGCAGAGCCTGCGCGGGGACCCCCGCTTCCAGCAGCTCCTGGGGACCCTGGACGCGCAGGTGGGCTGGGGACACACCTGGGGGTGCTGCTGGGGACACACCTGGGAGTGCTGCTGGGGACACACCTGGGGGTGGTGCAGGGGACAGGGCTGCAGTGCCTGCTGTGCTCTGCTCTGTACCTGAGCGCTCAGGGCGCAGCTGGGGCACAGGCTGGCAGTACCCAGGTCCTCCAGCGGGTTCAGGGCACACCTGGGAGGTGGCGCAGGTAGAGGAGCAGTGCCTCAGGTTCACACTGGCTGTCCCTGTCCCACACCTGTCCCTGTGGCAGATCTCCTGGGTGTGGAACACGGCTGGTGGCCCTGTGTCACATGTGTTCCTGTGTCACTCGTGTCACCCGTGTCCCTGGCCCATGCACATCTCTCAGGTGTGGAACAGGGCTGGTGTCCCCATGTCACACCTGTCTCCATGTCCTCTGCAGATCTCTCAGGTGTGGAACAGGGTTAGTGTCCCCATGTCGTACATGTTCCTGTGTCACACCTGTTCCCATGTCCCAGGTGTGGAGCACGGCTGTTGTCCCTCTGTCACCCATGCCCCTCTGTCCCCTGCAGATCTCCCAGGTGTGGAACACGGCTGATGTTCCTGTGTCTCACACCTGTCCCCGTGTCTCACACCTGTCCCCATCCCCTGCAGATCTCGCAGGTGTGGAACATGGCTGGTGTCCCCGTGTCTCACACCTGTCCCCTGCAGATCTCGCAGGTGTGGAACACGGCTGATGTTCCTGTGTCTCACACCTGTCCCCGTGTCTCACGCCTGTCCCCTGCAGATCTCCCAGGTGTGGAACACGGCTGGTGGCCCCGTGTCTCACACCTGTCCCCCGTCTCACGCCTGTCCCCTGCAGATCTCGCAGGTGTGGAACTCGGCCCTGCTGCAGGTGCTGCGCAGCCTGCCGGCGCTGGGGCTGGCGCGGGGCGGGCGCCAGGTGCGCTCGGTGGAGCAGGAGGTGCTGTGGCGGCTGCGGCGCCTGCCCCTGCGCCAGCTGGTGCAGCTGGCCGAGCAGCTGGCGGGGCAGGGCCACCAGGGGCTGCTGCTGCCCGAGGTGCTGCGCAAGCTGGAGCTGCGCTGGACCGAGCTGGAGGGCACCCGCACCGTGGTGACGCTCATGGCCAAGGTGGGACACCTGTCCCCCGCCCTGATGGAGCGCCTGGAGGACAAGGTGGGACCCGCACGGCACGGGGGGTGGCGCTGGGGGGGACCCGGGCCTCAGCCTGGCCTGGGTGGGGTCACCTGGGGTCAGCAGTGCCAGCTGTCCTCTGTCTCCCCTCTCCCACTTGTCCCTGTCTCACTTGTCACTGCAAAGCCCTGGAGCTGGCTGAGAGTTCTGTCCCTGTCCCACCTGTCCCTGTGCCAGGTGCTGGAGCTGGCAGAGCAGTTTGATTCCTGTAACTGTCTCCCCTGTCCTTTGTCTCACCTGTCCCTTTCTCACCTGTGCCTGTGTCCCTGTCCCTGCAGGCGCTGGAGCTGGCAGAGCAGTTCTGTGCCTGTCCCACCTGTCCTATCTCACCTGTCTCACCTGTCCCACCTGTCCCTGCAGGCGCTGGAGCTGGCAGAGCAGTTCTGTACCTGTCTCACCTGTCCCACCTGTCCCTGCAGGCGCTGGAGCTGGCAGAGCAGTTCTGTACCTGTCTCACCTGTCCCACCTGTCCCACCTGTCCCTGCAGGCGCTGGAGCTGGCAGAGCAGTTCTGTGCCTGTCTCACCTGTCCCACCTGTCCCTGCAGGCGCTGGAGCTGGCAGAGCAGTTCTGTGCCTGTCTCACCTGTCCCACCTGTTCTGTCTCACCTGTCCCACCTGTCCCACCTGTCCCTGCAGGCGCTGGAGCTGGCAGAGCAGTTTGACCCTGACGAGCTGCGCCGCGTGGCGCTGGCGCTGGCGCTGCAGCAGCGCCGCTGCGTGCCCCTGCTGCGGGCCCTGTCCTACCACCTGCTGCAGAAACCTGCCGAGCTGCCCCTGCCCGTGCTCACCGACCTGCTCTTCGCCTTCAGTGAGTGCCAGGCCACCTGCGGGGCTGGGGACAGTCCTGGTCCCGTGTCACTGTCCCGGGGCTGGGAGCTGCCTGGGCTGGCAGTGCGTGGGGGGGCCAGGTGAGCTTTGAGGTCCCAATCCTATCCTCTGCCAGCCAGGTGGGGTGGGGGAGTCCAGGTGAGCTTTGAGGTCCCAATCCTGTCCTCTGCCAGCCAGGTGGGGTGGGGGAGTCCAGGTGAGCTTTGAGGTCCCAATCCTGTCCTCTGCCAGCCAGGTGGGGTGGGGTAGTCCAGGTGAGCCCAAGCAGCTGTTCCCAGTGGGTTACCCCAGTGCTGGGTGGGACAGGGGGCTGGGCATTGTGGGTCAGCCCAGGGTCATCGAGGAGGCCATTCTAGGTGTCCTGTCACTCCAGGTGTCCCAAACCCCTGGGAGCTCCGCGTGAGGCCATTCTGCCCCCCTGGGTGTCCCCAGTCCCTCCCCAGCTCACCTGCAGCCTCTTTAGGCACTGGGAGGGCTCTGAGGTGTCCCTGGAGCCTCTCCTCTCCAGGTGACCGTTCCAGCTGTCACCTGTGGTGTGGGGGGCACAGGACAGAGGTGCTCAGAGCCCCCTGTGCTGAGCTGTCCCCCCTTGGCACAGGTAAGCTGAGCTTCCAGCAGCCCCAGGTGCTGCACCGCCTGGCCCTGGAGCTGCAGCCTCACCTGGGCAGCCTGAGCCCGGCTCAGGTGTCGCGCTGTGCCCGCTCCTTCGCCAGCCTGCGCTGGCTCAGCCGGCCCCTCGCCGAGGCCATGGCTCAGGTGAGCCCTGGGGGGACAGCGGGGACCTCACCTGGCCCTGGGGGGGCACGGAGAGGGTGGGGCAACCTCACCTGGCCCTGGGGGAGGCAGGGGACACTTGCCTGTGCAGGGGTTGTTGTCACCTTTCCCAGCAGGTTCCTCTCACCAGTTCAGGACATTGTCACCTGGGAGCAGGTGGCAGTGAGGGCCCCTCCCTGTCCAGGCTGTGTCACCATTCCCAGTGGGAATCAGGGATCATTTCCCACTGGATTTGGCTCCATCCAGAGCCTCCAGCTGTGACTGCTGATGCTTGTTCTGTCCCAGTTCTGTCCCTGTGCAGACTGAGATACTCCAGGCCTGCCCTTGTGGCTGGATGAGCTCCCCCACCCCTGGTGTCCCACCCCGCAGGTCCCTGCTGATGTTTCCCAGCTTTTCCTCGCTGCTCCTCTCCCAAATTCCTGCCTCTTCTGCCCCAGTTCCTGCCAGGTCCATCCCCCTGCTCTCTCCCACCCACTCCAGGATATTCCAGAGCTTCCCCTCATGCCTGGAGACAGTCCCAGCATTCCCTCACTGGCGCTCCCGCCTGGGAGGTGTCTCTGGCTGCCGTGTCCCACCTGTCCCTGGGAGGTGTCTCTGGCTGCCGTGTCCCACCTGTCCCTGGGAGGTGTCTCTGGCTGCCGTGTCCCACCTGTCCCTGGGAGGTGTCTCTGGCTGCCATGTCCCACCTGTCCTTGGGAGGTGTCTCTGGCTGCCGTGTCCCACCTGTCCCTGCCGTCCCCGTTGTGGACAGCCCCACATTCCCGTTTTTCCCTCAGTACTGCCTGGATAACACTCAGGACCTGTCCATCACCCAGCTCTGTGGGATCCTCGTCTCCTTCGCCCGCCTCAACTTCCAGCCCAGCTCCAGCGAGGAGTTCTTCTCCATGGTGACGTCCCTGGGGCTCCCGAGTGCTCTGGCTGGGGAGGGACCTCAGAGACCCCCCCAGCTACAGATCCCTTCCCCAAAGCCTCTCAAACTCCCCCTTTTCCCGTGTCCTGGCTCTCCAGGTGTCCCAGCTCCCTCTTTGGGCACCGGGAGGGGCCCTGGAACCCCCTCCAGGTGACCCCCCCAAGCTGTCACCTGTCCCGGAGCACAGGTGTTCCCCTGGCACATTCCCATGGGAGAGGGGCTGTTGGATGGCTGAATCCACGGGGCGAGAGGGTCACCTGAGAGGGACCCTGCAGCCCCACCGAGGGACACGGGGACAGCTGCGTGGCTGAGCTGGGCTCCCTGTGCTCCCTCTGCAGATCCACGAGCGGCTGCAGGGGCAGGAGCAGCAGCTGGACGTGCACCTGCTGACAGATGTGGTGTGGTCCCTGTGTGTCCTGCAGCAGCCCCAGCACCCCCACCTGCGCCAGGTGCTGTCCCCCGAGTTCCAGGCCCGGCTGCGAGGTGAGCCCCGGCACAGCGGGGCCGGCCACGCCCTGAGCTGGGATCCAGGGATGGGACAGGAGCTGGGGCGGGGCAGCTGGGGGTGTTACCTGTCCCACAGGTGCTGCTGGCACCTGCAGCCCAGTCAAATTCGGTCCCTGTCCCCCCATGGCGGGGACCGGCCACCGGCTGCCACAGTGACCTCCGTGCCCACGAGCCCTGTGTCCCCTGCCGTGGGACCCAGGGGGTCAGAGCCACTGGAGACATGGAGTCTGGGAGTGCCTGGGCTGGGGGCTTCTCAGGGGCTGCAGGTCACCTGGGGCACAGGCTGTGTCCTGGTGTCACAGCCAGGGGCTGCAGGTCACCTGGGGCACAGGCTGTGTCACAGCCAGGGGCTGCAGGTCACCTGGGGTACAGGCTGTGTCACAGCCCCATGGCTGCAGGTCACCTGGGGCACAGGCTGTGTCCTGGTGTCACAGCCAGGGGCTGCAGGTCACCTGGGGCACAGGCTGTGTCCTGGTGTCACAGCCCAGGGGCTGCAGGTCACCTGTCCCAGGTGGCACAGCCCCATGGCCACTGAACCAGGGGGGCTGCACAGCCCTTTCCAGAGGAGCATTCCCCAGATCCCACCTGGGCATCCCCTGGCACTGCCTGGGGCCGTTCCCCTGGCCCTTGGTGCCATCTGAGCCCGGCCCCACCTGGCTCAGCCCCTGGGGACACGGCCCCTGTGCCAGGTGTCACATCCAGCCCTTTCCTGGGGAATGTTCCCACTGTCCCCCCCGAGCCTTCCCTGGTGCTGCTGGGGGCTGTTCCTGTGTGCCGTGGGTGCCACCTGAGCGTGTCCCCACCTGTCCCACAGGTGACAGCTCCCTGCGGGCACAGAGCTTGTGGCTGAAGCTGCTGCACATCAACGCCACGGCCAGGCTGGAGGCCCCGGGCTACGAGGGGCCCTTCCTGCCCCCTGAGCTGCTGGGGGGAGATGGGGACAGGGACAGGGACAAGGACAAAGAGAAGGCCACCCCCCTGCAGCGGTGGCTGCGGGAGGCACTGCCAGGGGCGCTGGGGGGCCACGACCTCGTCCGGTACAACGTGAGCACAGTGTACGGCTGGGACATTGGTGAGTGCCACCTCTGCCACCCCCGGGGCTGGCACCCGCCTGGGCACCTTCCAGTGCCACCCCCGGGGCCCTGGGACCCACCTGGGCACCCCTGGCACCCCCACCCCTGCTGCCTTCCCCTGTGACCCCAGTCCCCCCAGCCCTGTCACCCCATTACCTTCCTGTGTCACCCTGCAGCCCTGTCACTCTCCACCCCAGCCCTGTCACCTTTCCCTGTCCCACTCCAGCCCTCCTGGCTCTGTCACACCCCTGCCACCCCCTGTCACCCTCTGCAGCCCAGTCAAATTCGGTCCCTGTCCCGCAGTGTCGGGGACCGGCCACCGGCTGCCACAGCAAGCTCCGTGCTCCGCGTGTCCCTGTCCCCTGCCGTGGGACCCGGGGAGGCGGATCCCCACGGACACTGCCGCCCTGGGTGGGGTCAGCAGAGCCCCCCCGGGTGGCTCTGAGTCCCCTGTCCCCTCTGTCCCTGCAGATGCCGAGGCGGTGCTGGACAGTGACAACAAACCTCTGCCCGTGAGGGACTTCAGTGCCCCCCACTTGTCCCACTCTGAGGGGACAAAGCCACTGCCTCCGGGGGCCAGGAGGTGGGTGGGGACAGGGGGGACAGGGGAGGGGACAGGAGGGGGGGACAGCAGGGGAAGGGGGGAACAAGAGGGGGGAGGAAGAGGAGGGGAACAGGGAGGGGATGAGGAGGGGGAATAGAAAGGGTCACTGGGGGAGAAGAGGTGGCAGGAGGGGACATGGGACAGGAAGTGATGGGAGGGGGGCACAGCTCGGGCACCACAGGGCTGGCTCCGCGGGCTCAGGGTGCCCGTGCTCAGTGTCTGTCCCTGTCCCTGTCCCCAGGGTGCCCATGCTCATGGCTGTGCCTGTCCCGTGTCCCCAGGGTGCCTGTGCTCATGGCTGTCCCTGTCCTCGGGGTGCCTGTGCTCAGTGTCTGTCCCTGTCCCCGGGGTGCCTGTGCTCAGTGTCTGTCCCTGTCCCTGTCCTCGGGGTGCCCGTGCTCACGCCTGTCCCTGTCCCCGGGGTGGCCGTGCTCATGGCTGTCCCTGTCCCTGTCCCTGGGATGCCCGTGCTCACGGCTGTCCCTGTCCCCGGGGTGGCCGTGCTCACGGCTGTCCCTGTCCCTGTCCCCGGGGTGGCCGTGCTCACCCCTGTCCCTGTCCCTGTCCCCAGGGTGGCCGTGCTGCGCTGGGAGCTGCCGCAGTTCAGCTCGCGGGGCCGGGAGCTGCTGGGCCGGGGCTCGCTGGCCCGCAGGCACCTGCGCGCCGCCGGCTTCCTGCTGGCCGAGGTGAGCACGGCCACATCCACAGCGACATCCAGCGACATCCAGCCCGGGGCTGGCAACGCCCCCCCGGGTCCCTGACAGCACCTGCGTGTGCCCAGCCCTGCCGGGGCCACCGCTGAGCCTGGCCCCAGGTGCCACATCCACCTGGCATTGAACCCTCCCAGCCCCTTCCAGGCGAAATATTCCCAAAATATTCCCAGAATGTTCCCAGAATATTCCCCAGACATTCCCCAAATGCCACCTGGAGCTCCCTCCTGGGAGCACAGCCCAGCCCCCATCCTGTGAGGTGCCCCCAGGACTCAGGTGTGGCCTCACCTGCGTCCAGCCCAGGGGACGGTCCCTGTGCCCGTGGCCACCCTGGTGACACCAGCCGGGTGCCATTGTCCCCCTGGCACACCTGGGCACAGCTGGCACCATTGGGATGGAGGCTCTGACACCTCCTGGGGGGCTGCCAGCTCCCCCCAGCCTGGGGCTCAGCAGGGATGAGCCACCATGATCCCCCTGGGCCACCTGCCAGGTGCTGGGGGGGACAGGGGTGACAGGGAGGTGACACAGACGAGCTGATCCTGTGGGGTCATCCAGGATTAACCCCTGGGGGTAATTATAGCCTGGGGGGAGTGTGACAGCCACGTGTCACCCCCAGGGTCACTGTGAGCCCCTGCTCTCATTGTCACACCCCTGGCAGTGTCACTGTCACACCTGGGGGGTGGTGGCATGTCCCAGGGTGGGCACTGGGCCCCAGATCAGTGCTGAGACCCTCCCAGGTGGGTGCCTGGGAGCCAGGGCAGGACAGGAGGGGACACAGCTGGGACCCGCATGGCTGCTGCCACATCCCTGTCCCCTGCAGGTGCCCCACTACGAGTTCCTGGAGCTGAAGCTGGAGCGGCAGCGCGTGGCCTACCTGAAGGACAAGGTGGCCAAGGCCCTGGCCAGTGACACGGCAGGTGACACGGCCACCGACACGGCCACCTAGCCTGCCTCACCTCATCAGGTGGCCCTGTCCCTGTGCCAGTGTGAGCAGGTCACCGTGCCGAGGTGGCCCCGTGCTTGAGCCCAGGTGGCCACGTCACCACAGCGAGGTGGCCACGTCACCAGGTCACCGTGCCCGGGTGGGACCCCACAGCGAGGTCCCCCTGTCCCCGTATCCCTGTTTGACTGCTGCTCTGTGTCACCAACGGCTCAAATAAACCCAGAACTGTACAGGGATGGTGGCTGGGTGTGGTGGCACAGGGACGGGTGGCTGGGCATGGTGGCACAGGGACGGGTGGCATTTGGGGTGGGTGGCATTGGGGATGGGGACAGGTGCCATTTGGGACATGGCACTGGGGATGGGCATTGTGGGGGACTTTGGGGACAGTGGGGATGGGTGGCATTGGAGACGTGACATTGGGGCAGTTGCCATCAGTGCCAGGTGTCATTGGGACCAGGTGACATCCAGGCTGGGTGACATAGGGGCTAGTTGGCATCGTGGCCAGGTGACACTGGGGCTGGGTGGCACTGATGCCAGGTGCCATGGCAGCCAAGTGCCATCCATGGTGGTTGGCATTGGGGTTGAGTGACATGGGGGCTGGGTGATATTGGGGTCGGGTGACACTGGGGCCAGGTGACATTGGAGCTGGGCGATGGCAGGGACAGGTGACATTGGGACTGGAGACACTGGGAACGGTGACATCAGGGTGGGGTGACACTGGATGGGTGGCAGTGGGGGCGGTGCCATCGGTGTTGGTGGCACGTGGCCGTGCCCCCCCGCCGTGTCCCCCCCCCGTGCCCGGGGCCGCCGGTCTGAGCCGGGATCGGCGTCAGGCGCCACCGCCTCGATTCGCGATTATCCCGGGATTGTCCCCGGGGGATGGGGACAGGGACCGGGGCCGGCTCCGGGCGGGGCTGGGGTGGGCACCAGGGGCACCGGGGACCCCGCGGTCCGGGGGCGTCTCTGCCTGGGGGGGTCACATCGCGGCCGGAGCCCCCACCGTGTCCCCGGTGGCGTCACGAGTCCCCGCACGGGGCAGGGGGACAAAGTGGCTCAGGACAGCCCTGGGGGTGACACACCGGGGGCGGATTAGTGTCCACCTGGCGCCGGGACCGCTCCGGCCCCCCGGGAGGGGGACGCGGCCGGCTGGGGGGGACACGCGGTGACAGGGGGGACACGGCGGGCGGGAGCTGCTGAGTCACCGCCCGGGGCCGTGCCTGGCACCGGCGGCGCGGGCACGGCCAGCCCGGGGGGACAATGCCCGCCCTCATCCCGCAGCCCCGGTGCTCGGGGACACGCGGGGGGGACACGCGGCTCCCTCCCTGCCCCCACCGGTGTCACCAGGCCCGCGCAGACGCTTTGGGGGGGCTCCGCCCTGCGTCCCCCCCAGTTCCCCCCAGGACACCGCGGGATGCTCATCCCCCTGTTCTAGGAGACAAAGTGGGGGAAACTGAGGCCGGGCCCCGCCCTCGCCCCCCCCCCCCCCCGGAGCTGATGCAAGCGCTGGGTGGGCCCGGGCCCCCCTCCCCCGCCGCAGCGGCTGGCGCCCGCCCCGCGCCCTCCGGCACAAACCCTCTATCGCGACAGAGCCGGGGCCGGGCGGGACGCGATTCCCGCTGACATCAGCCGGGCCGGGCCCCCCGCCCCCGCCGCAGCCCCGCTGATGCTCCGGCGCCGCCGCCGCAGCCGCGTCCGCCCGGCCGAGCCGAGCGGGGGGAGCGGGGGGGGCCGGGCCGGGGGGGGCCGCGGGCAGCGCCGAGCCCGGAGAGTCCCCGAGAGCCGGGGGGGGCGGACCGGAGAGGGAGAACGGGATGCCGGAGGGAGCGGAGGCAGGTGAGGCCGGGGGCGGCGGGGGGGCGCGGACGGAGCGGGAGGATGAGGAGGGAGAGGAAGAATGGGAGCGGAGGGATGGCGGTGCGGGATGGAGCGGGGGGATGAAGGACGGAGCCGGAAGGATGAAGGACGGAGCGGAAAGGATGGAGCGGGAGGATGAGGATGGAACAGGAGGATGGAGCCGGTGGGATGAAGGACGGAGCAGGGAGGAGGGAGCCGGAGCCGTCAGGGTGGAGATGGAGAGATGAAAGGCAGAGCGGGAGCCATGGAGGGCTGAGGGATGAGGATGGAGCAGGGGATGAAGGACGGAGCAGGGAGGAGTGCAGGATGGGAGGATGAGGATGGAGCGGAGGGAAGGAGGATCGAGGTGGGGGATGAAGGACAGAGGTGCAATGATAGAGCCGGAGGATGAGGATGGAGCGGGAGCGATGGACGGCAGAGCAGGAGGGACGAGGATGGAGCGGGGGGATGAAGAACAGAGCCCGAGGATGAGGATGGAGCGGGGAAATGAGGGGCAGAGCGGGAATGACGGAGCCGGAGGATGAGGAGGGAGCGCGGGGACGCGGCCCGGCCGCGGCTCTCGGCAGCCGCCACCGCCCGGGCTCGGGCCTGGCACAACCGGGGGGCTCCGGCCCAGCCCCCCCGGCGGGGCACAGGGACTTTGGGGACCTCACTTCGGGGTCACCACCCTGAACCCCCGGAACCCAGCGGGGGTCGGCAGCGGGTTGTGCCCCCCCGGACCGGGAGGTGCTGCTGGGACTGGGGGGGCTGAGCCTCGCCCCCCCTCGGCAGCACCATCCCCCCCCGCCCCCAGGGTGGGAAACTGAGGCACAGCCCAAGGTCACCCCACGGCGGTGTCCCGGGGGCCACTGTCACGTGCGGGGGGGCTGGGGACAGCTGGGAGAATCGCCAGGGTCACCCGCACCTCCCTGCGGGGCTGGCGACAGCGGCGGCGGGGAGAGGGGACACACCCCAGGGTCACCCTGTGCCTCAGTGCCCCCCAGGGCTGAGGCTGGGGGTCCCCAAGAAGGGGGTGAGGGTCTGGTTTGTGTGGGGGGGCCAGGGTGTGCCCGCCAGGGTGTGCAGAGGGGTCCCCAAAACAGCCCCCGAGGCGGGGGGCGGCCGCAGCCGGGCAGGGACGGGAATTAACGGGGTCCCGGCAGCCCCCCCCCCCCCCCCCCCTTACAGGGCAGAGTCACCCCAGAGCGGCACCGGGGGGTGACGGGGACAGGACCCCCCCTCAATGAGCCTTTCGGGGGTCCCCAGCACGTGGCGGGGGGGGGGGTTGTGCCGGATTGAACCATTCCAGACTCGGGGGGGGGAGAATCAGTGGCACCTGCCCCGCAAATACCCCGCGAGGCCCCGCCCCCTCCCGGCTCCCCCCGCGCCGCCCCGCCCCCCCCGCCCCTTATAACGCCCGGGGGGGGCGCGGGGTCGGTGCTGCAGGAGGGGCCGGGGGCGACCGCGGCTCCGAGCGCGCCCGCCCGCCCCATGGAGCCGTCCCCGGGGGCCTCAGGTGATGGAGGGGGGTCCAGGGGGGCGTGGGTGTTTTTTGGGGTTGGGGCGGGCACGGCAGGGCTGTGCACCCCCAAACTGAGCGCACGGGACGCCCCGGGGAGGGGGCTGTGAGGGGGGACGCGCCCTCCGCCCCCCACCCCATGGAGGGTGCGGGGGCGTCTGTTGGGGTCCCGCCCTGGTGCAACGGCGTGCCCCCCTCAGAGGGGGGTTTGGGGACGGGGGGCTGCTGCTGTCCCCCCCCCCCAGTGCCCCCAGACCTCTAGGGACCCTCCCCCAGCTGCTCGGGATGGAGCTCACCCTGTTCTCCCACCCCTGCCCGGGGGGGGGTGACACCAGCCCCCCCAGGGCACTCAGGGGTGTCCCCCCTTCCACCGTCACAGGATGACCCTGGGGGGGGCTGTGGCACTCAGGGGTGTCCCCTCTCTATGGTGACCCTGGGGGGGCTGTGGCACTCAGGGGTGTCCCCTCTCTATGGTGACCCTGGGGGGGCTGTGGCACTCAGGGGTGTCCCCTCTCTATGGTGACCCTGGGGGGGCTGTGGCACTCAGGGGTGTCCCCCCTTCCACCGTCACAGGATGACCCTGGGGGGGCTGTGGCACTCAGGGGTGTCCCCTCTCTATGGTGACCCTGGGGGGGCTGTGGCACTCAGGGGTGTCCCCTCTCTATGGTGACCCTGGGGGGGCTGTGGCACTCAGGGGTGTCCCCTCTCTCCGCAGCCCCCCCGCCGATGCCCGCCACGCCCCCGCCGATGCCGGCCAAGGAGGAGGCTCGCCCCCCGCCCGAGGGGGCCAGCTGTGAGCCCGGCCCCGCCGCCGCCGCCCCCCCCGGCTCTCCGTGCCGCCCCCCGCCCGCGGACCCGCTGGACACCCGCATTGTGATGGGGGAGGAGACGCGCTGCCCCCCGCCCGAGCCGCGGGGGGGGCCCCCCGTGCCTTGTCCCTTCCCCGCGCCCCCCAAGGAGCCCCCCCCGGGCCGGCCCCCCGCGCTGGACCCCGAGCTCTTCTTCACGGCCCCCTCGACGCCCGTGCGGGCCGGGGGGGCGCGGCCGCCGCCCCCCGAGGAGCCGACGGACGGGGACAGCGAGGGGCTCTGCTCGCCCCCCACGTCCCCCTCGGGCTCCTACATGACGGCCGAGGGCGGCAGCTGGGGCTCCTCGGGCACCGCCAGCACCTCCCCGTCCTGCTCCCCCAACCTGGCGGCCGAGGCCGAAGGCCTGGGCGAGGCTGAGGGCGAGGCCGAAGGGCTGGGGGGGGTCCTGGGGCTGCCCCCCGGCCTGGGGGCCCCCCCGGCCTTCCCCCCGCTGTCCCCCGAGGAGGAGGATGACGATGATGATGACGAGGACGGTCCCTTCGCCCCGCCGGGCTGTGCGGATGATGAGGATGAGGATGATGATGATGAGGACGGGCAGACGCCGGAGGAGGAGGAGGAGGATGAGGACGAGGGCTCGGGGCTGATCCCGGCGGCGCTGCTCCCGTTCCGCGGCAGCCTCCTCTTCCAGGCCGAGGCCGTGGAGATCTCGCCCCGGGCCGCCCCCGAGGAGGAGGAGGAGGATGAAGGCAGCACCTCGGCGTCCTTCCTGCGCTCGCTGTCTGAGAGCTCCATCCCCGAGGGCGGGGACGAGGCCTTCGCCTTCCGCGACGACACCGACGCCTCCTCGGACTCGGCCGCCTACGACGGGGACGAGGACGAGCGGCTCTACGGCAGCGAGCGGCACGCGGGGGACACGGCGACACCCCCGGGGACCCCCCCGGGGACCCCGCCCGCCTCCCCCGCGCCTGCCGGTGTGGAGCTGCACCTGCGGGCCGGGTCCCCGTGTCACCCCCCCGCTCCCGGGTCCCTGCGGGCACCCCCGGCACCCCCTGGAGGGGACGCGGAGCTGGACGGCGACGCCTTTGTCACCATCACCGGGGCGTGGCCCCCGCCCGAGCCCCCCGAGGAGGCGGCGGCAGCGACAGAAGGTTCTGGAGCGGCGCTGGGACAGGGACCGTGCCCGGAGCTGGCAGGGACAGGCCCTGTCCCCCAGGCCCCTGGGCTCTGTGCCAGGGACCCCCAGAGCCACCAGCTGGGGGACACCAACGGGGAGCCCCAGGACGGCCCTGGGGGTGACAGTGAGGGTGACAATGACCTTGAGTTCAGCACGGGGACAGTGGGGAGCGCTGACGGCCACAGCGAGCTGGGCTCTGCAGCCACCAGCCTGGGGACAGCAGTGACACCGACCCCCCTGGATGACACGGACACTGCAGCCAATGATGCAGTGGCACCAGTGACACCCAGCCTGATGGACTCGGTGGACACTGACCTGGTGGCAGCAGGGACACCAGCCCCACTGGATGAGATGGACGCTGCAGCCACCAGCCTGGTGACACCCAGCCCGCCTGACGAGCAGGACACTGTGGCCACTGACGTGGTGACACCAGGGACACCAACCCCGCTGGACACTGCAGATGCTGATGTGGTGACAGCCAGCCTGATGGACAGCACAGCCACCAGCCTGGTGACACCCAGCCCGTCGGATGCTGCTGCCCCCAATGTCGTGGCATTGGTGACACCAAGCCCCCCAGATGAGCCAGAGGACACTGTGGCCACCAGCCTGGTGACACCACTGACACTCAGCCCCCCAGATGAGCCAGAGGACACCGTGGCCACCAGCCTGGTGACACCGGTGACACCCAGCCCCCCAGATGAGCCAGAGGACACTGTGGCCACCAGCCTGGTGACACCAGTGAAACCGAGCCCCCCAGATGAGCCAGAGGACACCGTGGCCACGGACCTGGTGACACCAACACCACTGGTGACACCAAGCCCCCCAGATGAGCCAGAGGACACCATGGCCACCAGTCTGGTGACACCAGTGACACCCAGCCCCCCAGATGAGCCAGAGGACACCATGGCCACGGACCTGGTGACACCAGTGACACCCAGCCCCCCAGATGAGCCAGAGGACACCATGGCCACGGACCTGGTGACACCCAGCCCCCCAGATGAGCCTGACACCATGGCCACCAGCCTGGTGGCACCAGTGGCACCAAGCCCACCAGATGAGCTGGATATCATGGCCACTGACCTGGTGACAGCAGTGACACCCAGCCAGCTGGATGAGATGGAAGTTGTGGACGCTGTCCTGGTGACACCAGTGACATCCAGCCTGAGGGATGCTGTGGCCACTGACTTGGTGACATCAATGACACCCACCCTGATGGCCACTGCGGCCACCAGCCTGGTGACATCAGTGACACTGCCCCCCCTGGATGAGAGTAGCACTGTGGCCAGCGACCTGGTGACATCGGTGACACCTGCCCCGATGGACACCACAGACACTGCCCCAGTGACCCTGAGCGTGATGGACACCACGGACAGCAGACCGGTGACATTGGTGACACTGACCCCCCGGGATGAGACAGCCGCCGTGACCACTGAGACGGCCACCGTGGCCACTGCTGAAGTGACCCCCAGCCCGATGGACACCGTGGCCACTGCTGAAGTGACCCCCAGCCCGATGGACACCGTGGCCGCTGCTGAAGTGACCCCCAGCCCGATGGATGCCATGGCCACGGCCCCGGTGACCCCCAGCCCCCTGGCCGCTGTCCCTGCCCCGTGTCCCCCTGCCCGGGCCGTGTCCCCCGTGGCGCTGGCAGCCGGGGTGGCCCCATCCCTCGAGTCCCCAGCTGTCCCCCCGTGTCCCCTGGCACAGGCGACGCTGTCACAGCCCCCTGGCGATGTCCCTGAGGAGCGGGGGGACGCGGCCACCGCCTCGGCCGAGGATTTGTCCCCGGAGCTGCCGGACACGTCCCGCACCGACTCCGGCTTTGTCACCGTCCCCGCCCTCGAGGGGGGCGAGGCCGCCCCGAGCCCCGCCGGGCCCCGCGGGGAGCCCGAGGAGGAGGAAGAGGAGAAGGAGGAAGAGAAAGAAGAGGGTGGGCATGCGCCCCCCGCGCCCCCCTCGCCGCAGTTCACGGCCTCGGAGCGGGAGGTGTTTGTGGGGACCCCCCCGGCCCCCCCCGAACTGCTGCCACCACCCGGTGCCTTTCCGGGGCGCGGGGCCGGGCCGGGTGTCACCGCCCCGCTCCGGGGGGCCCCGGGGGTGCTGCCCCCCGCCCCAGAGGAGCCCCCCACCCCCCGGCCGGGCCCTGAGCCCCCCGGCCACGCTGCAGGGGACACCGATGCCAAAGTCCCCCCGAGTCCCCCCGGCCCCCCCGCGGCCCCCCCCGAGCAGCAGGAGGAAGAGGAGGCCGTGGGGGGGGTCGCTCCCAGACCCCTGCCCGCTGCGGGGGCTCAGCCGGGGCCCCCTCCTGAGCCCCCCCGCCCTGCCCCCCCCAAACTCAGCCAAGTGCCTCCTCCCGCCGCCCCGAGCCCCCCCAGGCCCCCCCGCGGCCAGGAGCCCCCCCCGGGGCTGCCCCTCTCCAGGAAGCACCTCGAAGGTAAGAGACCCCCAAGCCCCCCTTGGCTGTGGGACTGGGGTGGGCACTGCCCGGGGGGGGTCCCGGGGTGCAGCCCCACGGGGGGGTTTGGGGGGCACCACCAGCTCAGCCCCCCCTTGCCATGGGGTGTTGGGACCAGGGTGGGCACCCGGGGAGCTGGGGGTGCCTTTGGGGGGTCCCAGGGTGGGTGATGGGGGTGAGCAGGCGGGGCTGAGCCCCCAGAGGGGTTCTGGGGACCCCCCAGCTCAGCCGCTGTGCCCCCGCAGCCCCCCAGGCCTCCCCGCAGAAGGAGCCGGAGCCCCGGGGCCGGGCGGGGGGCCCGGGGGCTGGGGGGGGCCGGGCGCCCCCCCGGGGGTCTCTGCAGTCGGAGTCGAGCTCGTCCAGCGAGGCTGAGGCCCCCCAGCCCCCCCCGGCCCCCCAGCGCTGCCAGCCCAACCACCGAGGTGAGGGGGGTCCCGTGGGGTGCCCCCGCCTTTGGGGGGTCCCGGAGCCCCTCTGACCACCCCCCTCTGTGCAGGGTCCGGGAACGAGTCCGAGAGCAACGACGAGTCCATCCCGGAGCTGGAGGAGCCCGAGGGCTCCGAGCTGCCCCCTGCGCAGCCCCAGGTGGGGTCTGGGGGGTCGGGGGTGATGGGGACCCCCGGGTGTGGGGCCCCCCTGACCCCCCCTTCCCCCCCTGTCGCAGGTGCCCCTCGGCCACGGCCTGGGCCCCGGGGAGGAGCCGCTCAGCAAAGCCAAGCAGAGCCGCAGCGAGAAGAAGGCCCGGAAGGTGGGGGGGCCGGGGCTGGGCTCCCATCCCAGGGTGTGGGGAGGGGGCCAGGCCTGGGACGCTGGAGGGGCAGCTCCTCACTCTGGGATGGGGCTCGGGGGGTCCCCACCTTGGGCTGGGGGGGCCCATCCTGGCCACCCTGAGACTCCCCATCTCTGGCTCTGTTGCCCCGCGGATTTGGGGGGCTGTGGGGGGCTGTGCTGTGCCCGGGTGCGGGGGCTCACTCCGTGCCCCCCCAGGCCATGTCCAAGCTGGGGCTGCGGCAGATCCACGGCGTCACCCGCATCACCATCCGCAAGTCCAAG
The DNA here is from genome assembly GCF_027477595.1 of Haemorhous mexicanus. Lineage (NCBI taxonomy): Eukaryota > Metazoa > Chordata > Aves > Passeriformes > Fringillidae > Haemorhous > Haemorhous mexicanus. The sequence continues at coordinate 533,834 of NC_082341.1, forward strand.
AACATCCTGTTCGTCATCTCCAAACCCGACGTCTTCAAGAGCCCCGCCTCCGACATCTACATCGTCTTTGGGGAGGCCAAGGTGGGCTCGGGGGCTCCGGGGGGAGCTCCTGGCTCGGGGGGGCTCTGGTGACCCCGTGTCTCCCCCAGATCGAGGACCTGTCCCAGCAAGTGCACAAGGCAGCGGCTGAGAAGTTCAAGGTGCCCCTGGAGCACTCGGCGCTCGTCACCGACGCTGCTCCTGCCCTGGCCATCAAGGAGGAGAGCGAGGAGGAGGAGGAGGTGAGTGCTGGGGGGCTCTGAGACCCCCCCCAAGCCGGGGGTGCCCTGGGGGGTGACAGTGCCGTGACCCTGGGGTGGACAGACGGGGATGGAGGCGCAGAGGCTGAGCTGGGGATGGCTGCGGCCTGGGAGGGCTGCAGGGGGGCCTGGGTGTGTGCCACGGGGGGGTCTCACAGCGCTGTGCCCCCCCCAGGTGGATGAGACAGGGCTGGAGGTGAGGGACATCGAGCTGGTGATGGCCCAGGCCAACGTGTCCCGGCCCAAGGCCGTGAGGGCCCTGCGGCACAACAACAACGACATCGTCAACGCCATCATGGTGAGTGGGGGGCCGAGACCCCCCCTCTTTTCCTGGGGGGAATTGGGGCCGAGACCCCCCCTCTCCCCTTTCCCGGGGGGATTTGGGGCTCTGCTCCCCCCCCTTCCCTTTTCCCGGGGGGAATTGGGGCTCTGCTCCCCCCTCTCCCCTTTCCCGGGGGGAATTGGGGCTCTGCTCCCCCCCCTTCCCTTTTCCCGGGGGGAATTGGGGCTCTGCTCCCCCCTCTCCCCTTTCCCAGGGGGATTTGGGGCTCTGCTCCCCCCTTTCCCGGGGGAAATTGGGGCTCTGCTCCCCCCTCTCCCCTTTCCCCAGGGGGATTTGGGGCTCTGCTCCCCCCCTCTCCCCTTTTCCCGGGGGGATTTGGGGCTCTGCTCCCCCCTTTCCCGGGGGGATTTGGGGCTCTGCTCCCCGCTCTCCCCAGCAGGAATTGGGGGTGACCCCGGGATTCCTGACTCTGCTCTCTCCCACAGGAACTGACCATGTAGCAGCCGGGGCTGTCCTGGCCCCTGTAGAGATGCACAGAGCCCCCCGCCCCTCCCTCCTGCCCCCCACCCTCTCCTGGCCCTGGACTGCTCAATAAAGGCCTCCTGCACCCCTTGGATCGCACCTCGCCTCCCAGGCCTGATTTTGGGAGCCTGGGCAGCCCCTTCCCCCGGAGCAGTGGGATGGGGTGCCCGGGGGTGGAACTGGGATGGGGGAGGTGGGAGGACAGGCTCTGCACCCCGAGGGGCTCCCAGCATCCTTGGGGATCAGGGATACCCCCTCCCCTCCAGGGGCTGTGGCAGAGACCTGGGATGGGAATGAAGCCCCTGAGCTCCCAGGGCTGGGGAGGGAAGGAGGGAACTCTTGCTCCCCAAATCCCAGGTGTCTCAGGGACCCTCTCCTGCTCTCCATTCTCTTGGTGTTGGAAGGGGAAAGGGGCAGGAGGGGACACTTGGTGTGCCCCAGGTGAGTCCCCAGAGGTGCCTCAGCTCCTGGGACACCTGAATTCCAGAGGGAGGAGGGGTTGGGACAGCCCTGGGAAATGAGGGGTCACCAGTGGGGTAATGTGGGGGGCACCCCAGTGTGGGCAGGGTGAAGGGGGCAGAGGGGTTATGGGCACTTGGGGATTTGGGGCCAAGGCCTCTGGAATGTTCTAGATTCCCAAAGTGCTGAGTCAGCATGTGGCTCCAGGGGGGAGGAGACAGAGCCCCTGGGTGTGGCTGTGGGCTAATGGCACCTCCCAGGCCCCTCTGGGGACCCCAGCCCGGGAGGGAGCCCCCCACAACCACTGGATGCAGACAGAGGGGGCTCTGGGGGTCCCACCAAGCTCCTCTCCCCAGCAGGACCCCGGGGTGGGTGAGGAGGGGGGCAGTGACTGGGGGAATCCCAGTCTGGAGCAGCTGGAATGTTCAGGAAAGTTCCAGTACCATGGATGAGAGTGAAAAAATTCACATTGTGGTAAAACTTCATTGGGGGGGCAGTTCTGGGGGACCTGCTGTGCAAACTGTAAACTGGGGGGAGCAGATCCAGCCCCTGGGATAGATCCCAACACTCAGGCCATCCCTCGGGAGCAGAGGGGCATGCTCAGGAGCAGACCTGTCTGTCTATGAGGAGATCTGCCCCAAAATCCAAACCCAGCTCTGTGCCCCGTGTCCCAGCTGGAGCCCCTGGAGCTGTGCAGGAGGCTGGGGCAGTGCAGACACCCTGCTGGAGCCCCCAGATCCCACAGGAGGGGGCTGGGATCCCTCCAAGGGCAGCTCCATGTTCCAGGATCTCCATGAGGGCACGGGTTGGTGTTCTTGGGCCCCTCCAGGGGCAGCTCCAGAGTCCCCCTGGGGCAGATCCATGGGCAGCTCTGGGTCCTGGATCCCCCCAAGGGCAGCTCCCTTTTCCAGGGTCCCTCCAGGGGCAGCTCCATGTGCCAGGATCACCCTGGGATCAGCTCCACATTCCATGTCCCCCCGAGGGCAGCCCCTGTCCCCCCGGGGGTGACTCTGTCCCAGCTCCCCCCGGGGGTGACTCTGTCCCGGCTCCCCGGGGGCAGCCCCGCGTTCCCGGCGGGAGCGGCCGTGGCTCCCGGGCTCCCTCAGGACGAGTCCCGGTCCAGGCTGCAGCCCAGGGCCTCGATGTCGCTGCTGATGTGGGAGATCATCCTGTCCCACTCGTCCTCCTCCGAGGGCACGGACTGCTCGTCCGAGCTGCCGGCGGCGGTGCCGTTGGAGGCGGAGGCGGGGCCCAGCGAGCGGCGGTAGCGGCCGAAGCTGTCGGTGATGATGCCGCGGCCGTCCTTCACGCCGATGGTCTCCAGGAAGTTCTCGAAGTGCTGGCTGTCCTTCTCGGGGATGAAGGGACGCAGGCCTGCAGCCGGGACACCGCAGGGACACGGTGAGTGCCGGGACAGGGAGCAGGGATTCCTCACCTGGGTCATTCCCACACCTGGGAGCCTCTTGGGAGGGACAGGGACCTCCAGGGTCCCCCATTCACTCACACCTGGGACGGCAGCCGCTGCTCACTGAGGGCAGAATCTGGCTCAGGTGGGATTTTCTGAGCTCCAAATGACTGAATTCCTCACCCGGCATCTTGCTGGGCTTTGCTGAGCTTATCCCAATAACTTGTCCCATCAGGGACATCTGTCTGTCCCCAGGGTGAGGGGGACCACGTGAGACACACTACTCCTGTGGGCATTTTAAATTCCTGGCTCTCTTTTCCTTGGCTATGTGAGGCCAGGTGAGAGGCCCCAGGTGCAGTCAGACACTGCTCCTGTCCTGGGAGGAGTCTGTGTTCCTGACCTATTTTCCTAGGATATCAGAGGCCAGGTTGTTTAAATATCCCTGCTCTGGAGGAGGTCTCCTGGCCTGGAGATTTCCAGGTCTGAATTAAATTCCCTGGCTCTGGAGGAGGTTCCTAGGTTTGGGAGAGTGTATCAGCTCTGGAGGAGGCTCCCAGGTCTGGAGGAAGTTCCCAGGTGCTTCACAGGCAGGTGAGAGCAGGGAACAGCTCCAAGCTGTAGGATGAGCTGGGCTGGATGGCCCAGCTGCCCTCAGGAACGAGGAATGCACGGGTGAGGAATGCACAGGTGAGCTCTCCACAGCTCCTTGGGTGCCTGGGGAGGTGCTGCTGGGATTTCTGGCTGGGTTGTGCAGGGCCAGGAGTTGGGCTCTGACCCTTAGGGTGCCTTCCAATCCAGGACAGTCCATGATTCTGGAAGCCCCCAGCTCCTGAGGGCAGCCCAGGACTCCCAGGAGATGGACTGGGACGTTTCTCCGGTGGTGGTGGCACCCCCAGGCCCCCCTGCGCCCTCACCCTCCCTGGCAGCCCCGTGCTCCTGGCTGGGGAGCCGTCCCCCACTCACCCAGGAGCAGGAATTTCCTGCTGTCCCCGTAGAGCTGCTTGAGGTTGATGCAGAACTCGTGGATGGAGGCGCCGTTGCGGTACTCGTGCAGCAGCATGGCGAACTGCTGGATCTCCTGCGAGGACAGCTTGGTGCGCAGCTGCGGGGACAGCACGGCCCTCTGGCACCCAGCAACGGGGCTGGGGGCCCTGGGAGTGCCAGGGGAGGCCAGGAACCCCGGGGGAAAGCAGGGCTGGGCTCTGGGGTCACTGGGACTCCCGCAGCCTCGGGCACGAGGGGATGTGGATGCTGGGAAAGGGAGAAGGGCGGGGGGTGGGACAGGCAGAGTCCAGAGGAGGCCCCGGAGCTGCTGCAGGGCTGGAGCCAGGCTGGGAGAGCTGGGAATGTTCCCCTGGAGAGGAGAAGGCTCCAGGGAGAGCTCAGAGCCCTGCCAGGGCCTGAAGGGGCTCCAGGAGAGCTGGAGAGGGACTGGGGACAAGGGATGGAGGGACAGGACCCAGGGAATGGCTTCCCAGTGGAAAAGTGGCAATTTAGATAGGATACTGGGATGAAATTCTTGGCTGGGAGGGAGTGAGGGACTGGAATGGATTTCCCAGAGAAGCCATGGCTGCCCCATCTATGGAAGTGCCCAGGCCAGGTTGGATGGGGGTTGGAGCAGCCTGGGCTAGTGGAAGGTGTCCCTGCCACGGCAGGGTGGGATGGGATCATCCTCACAGCCCCTTCCCACCCAAACCATTCCATGACCCCATGACATGAGCCCACGATCAGGCCCTCCCAGCCCAGTCTGGCTGGGAAGGACGAGGCCAAGCTGCTCCTCCAGCCCTGTCCGTGCCCCCAGGCCTGTTCCCAACCCCAAATCCCAAGCCCCACCGTCATCATGTAGTCCTGGAGCAGCTCGGTGGCCGTGGTGCTGAGCTCGCTCTCGCTGGCCGTGGTGACGTGTGGGGACGGGCGTGCCGAGAAGGAGGACGGGGACGTGTCCCCAGCTTCCAGCGTGTCTGCAAAGGAACTGACCCCCAGCACGGGTGAGCTCTCCACGGACCCCTGGGGGCCTGGGGAGGGGCTGCTGGGACTGCTGGGGGGCTAGAGCAGGGCTGGAGCTGGGCTCTGATCCTTGGCGTGCCTCCCAAGCCAGGACAGTCCATGATTCTGGAAAGCCCCAGCTCCTGAGGGCAGCCCAAGACTCCCAGGGAACTGAACACTGCTTTGGTGCCTCTGTGGGGAATTATCCCTCTGGCTGCTTCCTCGTTGGGAGCAACACAGGGAAAAATCCCCACACTCCCTACCTTGGGCTGCAATGTGCAACTTTCAATGGGGTCCCTAAGTGCTCCACGTTAAACATTCCTGGAGTATCCCTCTATGTTGGCCATTCCCAGAGCATCCCTCAATGTTAACCAGTGGTTTGTGTGTGAGGATTTCATCCCACAAACACTGTCCATGTTTCCAGGAGGGAGAAGTTTCCCAAATAACAAGTTTTGGGGAAAGCCCTGCTCCTAGCTCCAGCTGGTGACATGCACCGTGCTGACACAGGGACTGCTGGCTGTGGATGTGACTCCTGGAATGCTGAGGGCAGAACAATCCAGGCCCAGGATCCATGCCAACCCCCCAGGCCTGGCTGGGCTCAGCTGAGCTCCCTGGTGTGCTGAGGGCAGCAGATCCGGGTTAATCCCAGCTCCAGGGGCCATGGATCACTCACAAAGTGCTGGCATCCGCCTCGAAGGGCTCCTTCACGTCCACTTTGGTGGAAGAGTCATCTGCAGGGAAAAAATGTGGGAGATGGAGTGTGAGAGGCATGAACTCGGTGTCTTCCCTAGCCAGGAGAGCCACAAAGTGATCCTGACTTGGCTGGAGGGGAGGAGGCCAGGAATGAATGACCAGGTAAGAGGAAACAGCCTCAGGTTGTGCTGGGGAGGTTCAGGTTGGACCTCAGAGAGATTCCTTCATGGAAAGGGCAGTCAGGCATTGCAACAGGATGCTGGGGAGGGGCAGAGTCCCCACCCTGTGGATGTGGCACATGGGGACATGGTCAGTGGTGCCCTTGGCAGTGCTGGGGGCTGGGTGGGCTCAGGGGTTCCTGAGGCTTTCCCAGCCCCAGGCACTCCTGGCTGTGGCTCTGTGTGGCCCCAGGGGGGTGCTGGGGGTTCCTGAGGCTTTCCCAGCCCCAGGCACTCCTGGCTGTGGCTCTGTGTGACCCCAGGGGGGTGCTGGGGGTTCCTGAGGCTTTCCCAGCCCCAGGCACTCCTGGCTGTGGCTGTGTGTGACCCCAGCGGGGTGCTGGGGGTTCCTGAGGCTTTTCCAGCCCCAAGCACTCCTGGCTGTGGCTGTGTGTGACCCCAGGGAGGTGCTGGGGGCTCCTGAGGCTTTCCCAGCCCCAACCACTCCTGGCTGTGGCTCTGTGTGACCCCAGGGGGGTGCTGGGGGTTCCTGAGGCTTTCCCAGCCCCAAGCACTCCTGGCTGTGGCTATGTGTGGCCCCAGGGAGGTGCTGGGGGTTCCTGAGGCTTTCCCAACCTCAGCCACTCCCTGCTGTGGCTCTGTGTGACCCCAGGGAGGTGCTGGGGGCTCCTGAGGCTTTCCCAGCCCCAAGCACTCCTGGCTGTGGCTGTGTGTGACCCCAGGGAGGTGCTGGGGGTTCCTGAGCCTTTCCCAGCCCCTAGCACTCCTGGCTGTGGCTCTGTGTGACCCCAGGGAGGTGCTGGGGGTTCCTGAGGCTTTCCCAGCCCCAGGCACTCCTGGCTGTGGCTGTGTGTGACCCCAGGGAGGTGCTGGGGGTTCCTGAGGCTTTCCCAGCCCCAGGCACTCCTGGCTGTGGCTCTGTGTGACCCCAGGGAGGTGCTGGGGGTTCCTGAGGCTTTCCCAGCCCCAGCCACTCTGGGCTGTGGCTCTGTGTGACCCCAGGGAGGTGCTGGGGGTTCCTGAGGCTTTCCCAGCCCCAGGCACTCCTGGCTGTGGTTCTGTGTGACCCCAGGGGGGTGCTGGGGGTTCCTGAGCCTTTCCCAACCTCAGCCACTCCTGGCTGTGGCTCTGTGTGGCCCCAGGGAGGTGCTGGGGGTTCCTGAGGCTTTCCCAGCCCCAACCACTCCTGGCTGTGGCTGTGTGTGGCCCCAGAGGGTGCTGGGGGTTCCTGAGGCTTTCCCAGCCCCAAGCACTCCTGGCTGTGGCTCTGTGTGGCCCCAGAGGGTGCTGGGGGTTCCTGAGGCTTTCCCAGCCCCAAGCACTCCTGGCTGTGGCTCTGTGTGGCCCCAGAGGGTGCTGGGGGTTCCTGAGGCTTTCCCAGCCCCAAGCACTCTGGGCTGTGGCTGTGTGTGACCCCAGGGAGGTGCTGGGGGCTCCTGAGGCTTTCCCAGCCCCAAGCACTCCTGGCTGTGGCTGTGTGTGGCCCCAGAGGGTGCTGGGAGGCAGGAGCAGCCAGCAGCAGGACACACGCACCGCTGTGCAGGGACAGGTGCCGCGTGGGCGTCGAGGCGCCGTCGAAGATGGCGCGGTCCAGGAAGTCGATGGTGGACTCGGTGTAGACGATCTGGAAGACTTGGCTGAGCAGGGAGCACAGCTCCTCAGCACCCACCTGGGAAGGAGCAGGGAGCTGTGGCAGAGCCCACGCAGGGACATGCCCCTCTCCCTCTGGCTCTGCGGGATGGGTGTTGACCCCCCACGAGGACAGGGGAGGCACAGAGCCCAGGTCCATCACCCTCCCAGCATCCCCACCCTCTTCCACCCAGCAGCAGGAGCTGGGAGGCCCCAGCATCAACCCTGGAGCCCCCCACATTCTGTGCTGAGGCTCCTCCATGCAGCTCCCTGGGATTTTGGCTCATCCCAGAGGAATGCCCCAGGGAATGTCAGAGCTGGGAATGAGGGGAAGCTCCACCCTCAGTGGAGATCAGAGAGGCTGAGACTGGAATCCCTGGATCCAGACACTGGATGAAACAAATTCCCAGGTCAGCACAGGGAAAACATCCCGATCAGCAAAACTCCATTGTGGGACTGTCCCCATGGATTCTGTGCTGCTGCAGAAAGCTCTGGGCCACAGCGACCAAGGGAAACACTTCCTGGAGACCCTCCCGTGTCCCAGGGTTGGCACAGGGATCAGAAGTCCTTGTCCAAGTGCTCCAGCAATGCCCAACCACACCTGGCATCCCTAAATCTGTGTCCCACGAGGTGTGAGAGCAGGGAAGGATCTGGACACACCACAGGACTTGGCCACTGTGGATTTTGTGGCTCTGCCGTGACCACGAGCCGAGAGCCAGAAGCCTCCCAGCAATCCCAGTGACTCTGAGCCCAGTCTGGGGCGCTCCCAGGGTTCCACGGAGCAGTGACAGCCATCCATACCTTGTTCTCTGTGGCCAGGACCACCAGGCAGCAGGACTCGAGGGGCCCCCCCGCGCTCTCCGACAGCGAGCCCGACGTCAGCGCCTTGGAGCCCTCGGCACACAGGCTCTGGCTGGGCGAGATCCCGGGATCCTGAGCTGAGGGGAGAGGAGAGGTGAGGGAAGGGCAGGGCACAGAGCGGGTGGGAAGGGGTCCTGCAGGTGAGGAAGAGCCCTGAAGCAGAAGAATGGGATGAAAAGGCTCCAGTTTGGAGCTGGTTTTGGCAGTTGTCTGGCTGTGTTCACAGCTCAGAGTTCCATCACCAGATCTCCAGCCCCTGAGGCATTTATTCCTTTACTCCACAGTCTATCCAGGAGGTTTGTACTCAGATAAATCCCTCCCCAACAGGCTCAGCCCTCCCCTGCTGCAGTTTGTTTAGGGGGCTCCCCACACTGCCCAGCTCCCTGTTCCCAAACCACACAGGTGTGACATGCACAGGACAGGGAACGAGGTGTCATGGAACCCTCATGGAATGCTTTGGGTTGGAGAGACCTTGAAGACCCCCCCAGCCCCACATCTCCCACTGTCCCAGGTGGCTCCCACAGGACAATCCCAACTCCATGGCCACAGCTCACCTGTCTTGAGCACAACCAGGTGTGCGGAGTCATCCCGGATGTAGGAGACGGAGGCGATGTCGTGGATGGGCACCCTGAGGATCAGGTCCTCCCCGTCCCTCCACACCAGTTTGATATTGTAGGCAGAGAGGCTGATGACGGCGTCGTGCTCCGGGGTCAGCTGCCCCGGGAGCTGGTGGGCTCTCTGCAACACCAGGATTCACATGGATTTAGTCATGGAATGGCTGGGAGTGGAAGGAGCTTAAGGATTATCCAGCTCCCTTCCACCATCCAGGCAGTTCCCCATCCAGCCTGGCCTGGAACACTTCCAGGGATGGGGCCACAGCTTCTCTGGGAAATGCATCCCAGGGGTGTTCCCCTTTGGGAGCAGCAGCTGGCCCAGGGCTGAGGAGGCTCTGTGAGCCTGGATCTGTGCCTGCTGGAGGGAGCCCCAGAGCAGCTGAGCGCTCACCTTGGCGTTGTCGATCAGGTGCAGGATCTCCGTGCGGCTGGAGGGGTTCAGGTATCCCGGGATGGAAGTGAGCTGCCCTAAGTACTGGGAGAGAAGAGCCAAACCATTACCACAGCACGGACACCATCCCAAACACGGCAGAATGAGTCATGGAGATGCTCCAAGGAAAACTGGAGATGGGTGAGAGGTGGGAATGCTCAAAAGGAAGCACCACAAAACCTTCCAGTGCCTAAGGAGCTGCAGCAGAGCTGGAGAGGAGCTCTGGACAAGGAGGAAGGGTTTCCCACTGCCAGCTGGGATATTAGGAAGGGGTTCCCAGAGCAGGGTCCCCGTGGGTACCTTGACTTCCTTCTCGATGTAGTCGTGGAGCAGCAGGTCGGGCTCCACGCGGTCGGGCAGCGCCACCACCACGGTGTGCAGCGGGCGCCGCTCCGTCACCTTCTCCTGAGCCTTCTTATCCCGGCCCTTCTCCCCCTTCAGGAACACGCGCTTGAACGGGGACACGATCCCAGGCTGGGGACAGGAACACCACCAGGGTCACCAGGGGGGTGGCACTGGGGGTCCCGCAGCCCCTCCCGCCCGGCGACCCTCGATCCCATCCTGCTGCTTTTGCCCCATGGACAACGCCCACTCTGGAGCTATTCATCCATGGCTTTCCAGAGAAAACCCTTTTCCTGGGACACAGCACAAGTGCTGAATGTTCCCACTACCAAAACATGGTGGTTTCCCCCAAAGTCACCGTGTTCAACCTTGCAGGTAAGAGAAATCCAACTCTTACATACAGCAATATATTCCATGTGAACAGCAGATCCATAAGGATTCTCCACGGTTTTTTACCTCCCCGAGGATCTGATGGGGCAACTCAACAAGGAACGCCAAAGAAACAGGCAGGAGTGTTCCAAGGAGAACCCAAACAATGAGAAAATGACCCAGAAAGTGGATTTCCCTGGGAAAAATGGGAAATTCCAAACCCTGCAGTGGCAGGTTTGGAAAACCACTGGAGCCAACACACAGCTGTCCTCTGGCATGGAAATGCCACGTGGATCTCACCAAGCTCCACACTGGATAATGACTGGGAACATCCCCAAACTGCTCCCATTCCAGCTTTCCCAAGGGATGGGCATGTCTGAAGCAGGCAGATCAGTGGCTGGATCTAGGAACTCCTTGGACATGTGACTCCAGTGTCCCATTCCCTGGTGGCCTCTGCTTCCCACCCCTCAGGACAACCACATCCTGGCTTTTCTGATCCTCAGGAGCAAGGGAAAGGAATGTGGGATCTGAAGGGGCAGAGAACATGCTTCCAGTGGTGGATTAATTCATTAAAAACCAAGGAAAAGCTCCTGGGACAACAGGAATTACCAGCTCACAAGGAAACACAAGGACATTGGGGACAGCCCGGCCTGGAAAAGCATCTCTTGGATCAGGGAGACAGAAATGAAGGGATCTTATAGAACAGAGAGGAGAGGAAACAGCTCCACAGCCCTGCCTCAGGAGCAGCAGTGTGGATTTTTGGGAAGCATCCCTACACAGAGCACCCAGGAGAAGAGTCCCACAATCCTGAATCAGGATATTCCACCACCCTGCCGAGGGGCTGGGGCTCTGGAGAGAAGGGAATCCTGGACACAACAGGTCAGTTTACCAAGAACTGAGATTTGGGGACTCCCCGACTTTGGGATGTCCCATCTGAAATCCTGCCTGCCAGTGCCTACGGCTGCAGTTCCACAGGAATCCTTCAGGAATCCAAAGCAGAGCAATGCAGGAATGTTCTGCTGGGACCGAGGTCGTACCCAGACACTTCCCCTTTCACCAGGCAGGCTCCCAGCCCACCCCAACCCAGAGAAAGCCCCTTTTCCCTCCAGGATGTGGCTGCATCCCTCAGGCTGGGATGATTCCGTGCCCCCCTGGCTGTCCTGGGCAGGAACTGGGGACCCCAGAGCCCGGCTGGAGGCACCTCGGGCTGTGACGCAGCCTGGAGCAGCTCCTGCTTTCGGGGCACCCCAAAGGCCAGCACCCACCTCGTCCTCCATGGAATCCCCCAGGGGAGCAGGAGCCGTGCTGGGGGGCTGCAGGGGCTGTGGGGGGAGCAGGGAATGAGGGAATGCTCTCCTCCTTTTGGGGTGCTGCAATGGAGGCGCTCGGGGCCAGGAAGTGCCACGGCCACAGCTTCCTCTGTGCCACGTGACAGACTGAGCTGGGGAGGGACCCACGGCGCGGCACGAGCCCCCTCCCTGCTCCCATCCTGCCTCCTGCACCCCCAAATCCCTGGGAACACCCCGAATCCTTCATCCTCTGCCACTGTCACACGCAGGAGGGAACATCCCCAAGCCAAGGGAGGCTGAGCCCTGATTTCTCTCCCAAGCTCGGAGTTGTTTTGTTCTAACACCCAGCTGGATCCCAGGTGCTGCTCCCAGAGGCTTTCCCAATCCCAAAGATCCCACAGTCCAGCGAGGCCATGGGCTGCACAGCTCCTTCCTGCCCAGAGCAGCTGTGGCTGCCCCTGGATCCCTGGCAGTGCCCCAGCCAGGCTGGACAGGGCTGGGAGCACCTGGGACAGTGGAAGTTCCTCCATCCCAATTCCCAATCTCCCAGCACACCCACACTCTCCCAGTGTCCCACAGCATGGACACTCCAAAATCCACTTGATCCCAAAGAGCAGAGGGGCTCCAGCCCTGCAGCAGCTCTGGAGCCTCTTCTGGGTCTCTGCAGCAGCTCCAGGTCCTTGTGCTGTTGGATCAGGGCTGGGGCAGCTCTGCAGGTGGGCTCTCACCTGAAGGGCAGAATCCCCATTTCCTGCTGCCCACACTGGGACCAGCCCAGGGCACAGGGCTGGAAATTTGGGATAACAAAGGAATTTCAAGAAGAACTCCCCCCAGAGCTGCAACTCCAAGCTCAGCCAGTCCATGTTTCAGGAGGGAAATGCTGAAGCAGCAGCTGGGAGAGGCAAATGGCACCAGCCTCACTCCTCCAGGGCACCCCCGAGCTGGAAAAGCTGGGAATTTCACATGAACAGCTGACTGCACAGGGAATTCCCTCAGGGAAACCCTGGATCCCTGGCAGGGATTGTGGAGTCAGAGCAGCAGGGAACTCACTCCCAGGAAATTCACCTCCACCCACACCTCTAGCTGGGAATAGGCATGCTGGGAGCATCCATCCTCACCTGGGGCTCCAGGTGTGACACCAACCCCTGCCAGCCCTGGGCAAGGTCCCATGGCTGGGCAGAATTCCAGAGGGATCCATCCTGCCTCCCAGGACTTGTGGGAAATGGGATTTCATCCCAGGACAGCTCCCCCTTCCCCCTGGGATAACCACAGTGAGACCCAGGGAATGTCCGCTCCTGGAAGGAATTCCAGGGCTCCAGTTTAAACCAGGTCAGATCTTATCCAAAGCTGGACTGGACCCCAAAGCCAGGCTGGGGTTTTCCTCCTTATCCCAACCAAGGCTGCCCTGAGCTCCCTTTGGATCAGCACTGAGGGAACTCACTGCCTTCACCTCAGCTCAGAGTGCTGCTGGGATGACCCACAGAGGGGAAAAAGCAGGAAGGAGAGTTCTCCCTGCAGCTGGAACACCTGGGGAAGACAAGGATGGATCTGCCCATCTCCGTAGCCAAACTGTCCAGGTCTGCTGGTGATCCACAGGCAGCAGCTCCAGGGGTTCATCAGCCACCAAAACCATGGAAAACTCCTCCAAGGGAGCTCCCCGAGGCCATGGATCAGCTGAGGAGAGGTCACAGCCCAGGCACTGCCAGGTGCCAGCTCAGCCTTGCTCCAGCAGAACTGGGAGCTCCTGATCCAATGGGACCAGGACAGGACAGGAGTGGGACCAGCCCTGGGAAAGGGCCTGAGGAGGCTTTAGGGATCAGAGGGAATGCAGGTGGGATCATCCAGGTGAGATACCAGGGTCAGGGGAGCCAGCCCAACGTGTCCCTGGGGAAGGGAGGAGGGAAAGATCCAGACTCCTCCCAGTGCCAGGAACCACAGAGGGGTGCCCCAGGGAGCAGGTGAGACACACCTGAGCTCTGCCTAAACCCCCTGCAGCCCTGCCACCTGACTCCTTCCCAAAAGCAGGACCATCCTGTCTCCAGGTGAGAAATTCCTCCTGGGGTCAGCTGATGGCATCACGGGGGTTTCCTTCCCAAACCTGACTGTCTGGGAAGCCTGGGGGGCAACCCCAAAAAAAATCCCACTCAACTTCACCCATTCTGGAAATGTTTTGGTCAGCTCCAGGCAGGACTCCCGCAAGAACCTGCTGCCACCTCTGGAATCCCTGCGAGGCCAGGGGCTCCCAAAATCTCCAATCTGCCCCCCAAACGCTGGGATCAGATCCATCCTCCTGCTCCAGGAGTGCAGAGCAGCTCTGGCTGAGCCTCTCCCAGGGACACAGAAATGGGCTGAAAGGAGGGAAATCAGGGCAACACGGGCACGGCTGGAGCTGCTGAGCCCCGGAGACATGAGAAAGGCATAAATTAATAGATGCACGAATTAAATTAATTCGCATCAGCAACAATTTAAATAAATTAGCAAACTCATATATTAATCGCTCCATCACTAATAACCCCATTAATTAACAACCTTCTCGAAGCCCTCAGTCACTGCGGGAGGTTCCGGCCTGGGGGCTCAGGGGAAGGGGACGCGGGCAGACTCTCCCGGGCCGCGGCAGCCGGTGCCTCCCGGGAAGGGGCTCTGGAACAGCCCCGGGAGGGGAGCGGGCACCCCCGGGGGGGCTCCGGGCCGGCGGAGAGGGCGGACCCGCCCGGGCTGAGCCACCCCCGAGGGGCACAGCGCGACCCCGGCTGCCCCTCTGCCCCCGCTCTCACCTTCTTGCCCTTCTTGCCCTCCTCCTCCATGGCTCCGGCGGCGGCCCGGGCCCCCCCCGGGGCATCCCGGCCCGGGTGAGCGGCGGGGCCTCAACGCGCGGCAGCGGCGGCGGCCACCATGGCCCGCGCGGTTCCCACTCCAGCCCCGCCTCCCGGTGGCGTTCCCGATCCCGCTCCCGGTCCCAGTCCCGGTCCCGGTCCCGGCGCCGCCTCAGCGCCCGCGGCTCGGCCCCGCCGCCATCTTGGGCGGCGCCTTCCCGTTGACGTCATCGTCCCGCCGCCGGGCGTGGGGGAGACGAGCGCAGTGCGCCTGCGCCAAACCGTCGGCACAGCGAGCCACGCCCACCTCAAAACCACGCCCTCCGACTGTGAACACTGCCGGCCGCGCCCATCACCATAGGGCCACGCCCCCCAGCCCCGCCTCTATTGTGATGTCATATTGCGACCACACACGCGGCCTCCGACCACTCCCCTCTTCTGGCCCCGCCCACCCGTGCCCTAAACGCGCTGATCCCGCTCCGCGTGTCCGTGACGTCATAACGAAGCGCCCGCTCTCTCAGCCATGGCCGCCGCAGCAGCAGGTAAGGGGCGATGGCGGCCCGTGAGCATCCGCCGCCATCCGCGGCCCCCCGCCGTCGGGGCCACCTCCGCGGGGCGCCGCACCTCCGGTGGCTCCCGGGGCCGCGCGGGGTGCGGTGTTTCCCGCCCATCGGGCACCGCCGCGGTCGTGAGGGGCCGCGGGGCGCGGTGCGTCCCGACCGGGGCTGCCGGGGCTGCCCTGGGCCGTCCCGGGGTTTCGAGGCTCCCTCGGGAGCGGATTCCCGCCGCAGGCTCCAGCATGGGGGGGCCTGGCGTGGCCCCTGCCATTCCTGTAGCGCTGCCAGAGCATCCCGGGGCCGTTTGAGGCCGCTCCCGGCGCTTCCCGGGGGCGGTCATAGAATCCTCGGACACGCCCGGGCTGGGTGGGACAAGGGGGGACTGCGGGAGCCCGAAACCCCGGGCAGGGGCCGGCGCGGTGGGACCGGTGACATTCCTTCCCTTCTCCGTTACAGGCTCCAGCTCTGAGCATCCAGAGGGATTCAGGAAGCCACCGGGAAGAAGGAAGTGGATTCGAGGGACCTAGCACCGTAATTAGCCCAATTTTGGTTAATTAAGGCTACCAAGGCCTCGGCCCCTTGTCTCCCAGGGCTGAAATTCCATGGGAATGCCGTGACTGAGACACGGAGTTCCATCCTGGCAGGAGTGAGTTACTGACACCGCTGCCCAGGTGAGGGCCAGCCCCAGCTCTGCCTGTGCTCCTTGCCTGCCCAGGGGGGCTCTGCAGGGCTGGAATGGCACGGGAGTGTTGGGCAGTTCGGCTCCTGGGAGCCTGCCAGGCCCTGGCACTCCTGGAGTGCCACCGAGCTGCCAGTGCATCCTGGGGCTCCTGCAGAGCCTGGGATCTGCCATGCCCGGGTGCCCCTGGCCCTTCCCGCCGCAGGCTCCAGCATGGGGGGGCCTGGCGTGGCTCCCACCATTCCTGCAGCGCTGCCAGAGCATCCCGGGGCCGTTTGAGGCCGCTCCCGGCACCTCCCGGGGGTGGTTATGGAAACCCCGGACATCCTGGGGTGGTTATGGACACCTGGGGGTGGTTATGGAAACCCCAGACACCCTGGGGTGGTTATGGACACCTGGACATTCCAGGGGTGGTTATGGATACCCAGGGGTGGTTATGGACACCTGGACATTCCAGGGGTGGTTAAGGATACCCAGGGGTGGTTATGGACACCTGGACATTCCAGGGGTGGTTATGGATACCCAGGGGTGGTTATGGACACCTGGACATCCCTGGACATCCCATGGTGGTTGTGGAAACCCCAGACACCCCGGGGTGGTTATGGACACCCCAGGCCCACTGGGATTTGGGGAGAACAGAGGCTCTAGGGGCAGCAGGGCTGGTTACTGACATTCCTGCCTTTCCCATTGCAGGCTCCCTCCGTGGTGATCCAGAGGGATCAGGAGGCCCCCAGGAAGGAGGAAGTGGGTGCAAGGCTGTTGTCACTGTAATTAATTCTGGTTAATGAGTCAGCAGGAGGTGTGTGCTCCGTGTCACCTGCGGGCCTCAGCTCAGCCCACCCTTCGCAGGCCGTGCCATTATCCCACAGGGATGTATCCAGAGGCTGGAGCAGTGGGGCTGATTCCCTGTGGAAGAGCCAGGAGGACTCAGCAACAGCAGAGTCAGGGAATTAAACATGAACCCATGGTTTTAACGTGTTTGGATTCCAAAGCTGTTTTATTTTCTGTTTCTGGTAAAAAGGGATAAAGATGGGAGATTCGGTTGGAGGGGAAGGGGATGCTCCAGGTGCTGGAGCTGAGATTCCCATGGGGAGCAGGAGCCCACCCCATGTCCCCAGGGTCACCTGGGCTTGCTGTCCCTGTGTCCCAGGCTCAGGTGGCCCCACTTCCCTGAGCCACAGTGTCCCAATGTCCTTGGGTGTCCTTTGTCCCTGAGCTCATGTGCTGTATCCCCAGTCCCTGGTACCTGCCTGGGTGGCTGCAGAGCTGGGACTGGGGACACACGGCTGGCTGTGAGACAGGGCGCAGTTCCCAGCTGGAAGCAGTGGCTCAGGTGTGCTCCTGCTGGGAACCTGGAAGCTGCTGAGGTGCCAGAACCCATCGAATAGCTCCGCTAATGGCTGAATTAAATGAATACATCAGTTAATTAACAGAGCAGATAGTTACGTTAACGGATTAAATCCATTACTGGACTATTGTAGGATAAGCTCCTGTTACTTTGGTTGATCCGTGCTGTTGGAGCAGCCCTGGGGCAGAACGAGGTGTCCCTGGGACCACCGAGGCAGCCGGGAGCCCCAAATACCCAACCTGACACTGGGGGGCCGCGGCAGTTGGGGAGAAGGGTAATTACCGGGGTAATTAATTACAGCACCCCAATAGGGGAGCCTTGAAAGGGCTAGGGAGGGGCTGGGCGTGGTCGGTTGTCATAGCAACTGCCCCGCCTCCGGGGCGGGGCATCCTCGTGACATCCGTGTCCTCCAATCGGCGGGCGAGGTGTCCCCATGGCAACGGCGCTTGTTCCGCTTCCAGTGGGCGTGGTCGCATGCCCCGGGGGTGGGGCCGTGGGAACTGGCGCGAGGGGCGGGGCGTTGCCATGGGAACGGGCCGGAAGTGTCGCGCGGACTCGGTGTCCCGTGAGCCCCTGCGCGCGGTTCCGGCGGGCCGGGCCGTGCCGGGATCGGGCCGGGAGCGGGGCCGGGCTGGGCCGGGCCGGGAGCGGGCCGGGATGGAGGCCGTGCCCCGCATGCCCATGATCTGGCTCGACCTCAAGGAGGCCGGGGAGTTCGCCTTCAACGCCGCCGTCAAGAAGGTGGGGCCGGGGAGGGCCGGCGGGGCCTGGGAGGGGCGGGGCGGGGGCTCGGGTCCCGCTGCCTTCGCGGGGCCCAGGGCAGGGGGAACGGCGGGCGGGATGCCTGGGGGGTCCCTGCAGCCACCAGGGCTGGAGCTGGGGGTTTGTATCGGGGCGGGCCGTGAGGGACGGGACCCCCCCTGCCCGGAGCCGCCGGGGGCTGGCGCCGTGTCCCTGCCACCCTCGCGGGAGCCCGGTACTTAGTCACTTAATGAACGGCTGTAAACAAGCTCCACCCCTGCCCGGCGCTTCCTGTGCCCCAGAATTTATGGAGGGAGAGGACTGGGGGAGTCCTCAGCCTTGTGTCGCTCCCCGCGCGGTTTTGCGGGGGACACGGGCGGCCCCTGGCAGTGTCCCCAACACGCCGCACCTTGGGGTCGGGGGGACCTTCCCTCCGCCCTGCAGTCCCTTTTCCAGCCTCAGCCGTTCCCCGATCCCGTCCTCCGATCCCATTCCCCGAGCCCTCCGTGGGCGTGAAGCTCCCCGCAGCCCGGCGCGGTGTCCCCGCAGCCCGGCGGCCTCTCCGGGGCCGGGAGGGGCTCCGGGGCCGCTCAGCCTCTCCCGTCTCCCAGTTCGTCCTGAAGAACTATGGGGAGAACCCGGAGAGCTATAACGAGGAGCTGCGGAAGCTGGAGGTGCTCCGGCAGGTGAGGGGGGACCCTGGGGGCTCTGGGGTGGCCCTGCCGACCCCCCCGGGCCGGAGCTGCCCCTCTCCCCGTCCTGTGGCCCAGGGAGCAGCCCGTGGATGATCCCAGCGATCAGCGGCCCTGAGCTGCTGGCCGGGGGCAGCAGGGACAGCTCCTGGTGCTGGCCCCACGGGGGCCCTGACACCCCCAGCCCAGCGCTGGGATTTCTCCTGAGGCAGGAGGGCAGGGAACCTTCCCGGGTGCTGCTGCTGTTCCCTCCTCCCCCGGTGTGCCCCAGGACACCCAAACCCCGTGACTGTCCCAGCCCTGGAGCTGTGCCGGGGCTGCAGAGCCTCATTTCCCCACCCCGCTCCCCCTGATCCATGAGGGGGCTCCCCAGGCTCGTTTTTGCGAGCGCTCAGCTGTTCCCGAGGCTTTCCAGGAGCCCTGTCCCATCCCGATGCTGCTGGCTCGGCCTCCCCTGCAGGACAGCTCCCGGTCCTGCTGGAACGTGTCCCCCGAGCCTCTCCTTCCTCTCCCTGCTCCCAGAGCGCCGTCAGCGTCCCCAGGGACTTCGAGGGCTGCAGCACCTTGCGCAAGTACCTGGGGCAGCTGCACTTCCTGCAGAGCCGCATCCCCATGGGGCAGGGCCAGGAGGCGGCCGTGCCTGTCACATGGTGAGGGGGATGGGGGGGGATCTGGGATGGGGGACTGGGATGGGATGGGTGTTTGGGATGGGGGGCTGGGATGGGATGGGATAGGATGGGGGATCCGGGATGGGGTATCTGGGATGGGATGGGTATTTGGGATGGGGGATCTGGGATGGGGGATCTGGGATGGGATGGGTATTTGGGATGGGGGATCTGGGATGGGGGATCCGGGATGAGGGGCTGGGATGGGTATTTGGGATGGGGGATCTGGGATGGGATGAGATAGGATGGGGGATCCGGGATGGGGTATCTGGGATGGGGGACTGGGATGAGGGGGCTGAACTGTGCAGGATGTGGCCATGCCCATTCCCTGGGGAAGGGCTGCTCCAGGAACCCCTGGGAACATGGTCCTGCCCAGGCTGGCACTGGGGAATCCCAGGAACCCCTTGGGGATGACAGTGTCCTGCCTGGGGTGGCACAGGGGTGGCCCCGTGATGTCCTGGGGAATGCGGTCCTGCCTGAGGTGGCGCAGGGGATGGATCCCAGGGGACCTTTGGGGAATGGGGTCCTGCAGAGGGGGTCCCAGGGACCCTTGGGGAATGGGGTTCCCAGTAATTCCTGCTCCTGAGAGAATCCCTGGCTGCTCCCTGTCCTGTGCCCCTTCCCCCCAGGACTGAGATCTTCTCGGGCAAGGCAGTGACACACGAGGACATCAAGTACGAGCAGGCCTGTGTCCTCTACAACCTGGGTGAGCTCCCTGATTCCAGCAGCTCTGGGGCTCCCTGGCCCAGGCCCCCGTTCCCAGGGGTGTTGGGGTGTCCCTGCCCTGCTGAGCCCCCGCCTGTCCCCACAGGAGCCCTGCATTCCATGCTGGGAGCCATGGACAAGCGCGTGTCCGAGGAGGTAAGGACCCCGCAGCCCTCCTGCCAGCTCTGTCCCTCCGGGGCACAGGTGGCACCTGGGCAGTGCCAGCTGGGTGTGACAGGGCAGGGACTGTCCCTGTGCTGGGCACTGGGACGAACCTGGAACCTGTGGGGTTTGGGGTGTCCAGGTACAGGACACTGAGGGGCTGCTGGAGCAGAGCTGGGGAAGGGCACCAGGAGGGGACTCAGGAGGAACCCTGGGGACAGCAGGGGACAGCCCGGGGGTCAGGCTCTGCTCCCAGGGAACAGGACAAGAGGGAATGGCCTCAAGGGGAGGCTCAGGTGGATATTGGGAAGATCTTTCCTGGAAGGGGCTCTCCAGCCCTGGCCCAGCTCCCAGGGCAGGGGTGAACTCCCCATTGGTGAAGGGATTTAAAAGCCCTGTGGATGTGGCACTTGGGGACATGGTCAGGGGTGGCCTTGGCAGTGCTGGGGGCTGGGTGCACTCCATGATCTGGGAAGTGTTCTCCAAACCCAACAATTCCATCCCCTTAGGGCATGAAGGTTTCCTGCACCCACTTCCAGTGTGCTGCTGGCGCCTTCACCTACCTGCGGGATCACTTCCCACACTCCTACAGCGTGGACATGAGCCACCAGATCCTCAGCCTCAACATCAACCTCATGCTGGTAGGGGCTGGGGGCCCTGGGACCCCTCCAGTGTGTCCATGGGGTTGGTGTCCCCGTGCATCCAAGGGCACAGGACCCCAGTGTCCTCCAGGGGCTCTCTCCTGGGGTGGGGGGAAGGAGGTTTTGGGAGGCACTGAGGGTCAGGAAAGGCTCATTGCCATTCCTGGGCTCTCCAGGCACCCTCAGGGCTGGTATTCCCTGTGCCACATCCACCCCTTGGGAAAGGGGCTGGAGCCAGTGGGTCCTGCCAGGGGTCTGGGCTGTCCCAAGGGTTGGGGACACTGAACATTCCTCTCTTGTCCCTGGCAGGGCCAGGCACAGGAGTGTCTCCTGGAGAAGTCCATGCTGGACAACAGGAAGAGCTTCCTTGTGGCCCGGATCAGTGCCCAGGTGAGCTCCAGGAGCTGCTCCCAGCACGGCCCTGCTCCCCCTGCTCTGGGATCAGGAGCTGGAGGGGGACTTGGGGCAAGGGCCTGGAGTGTCAGGACACAGGGAATAGGAGATGTGGGGGGAGTATTTGGAGGGTGTGAGGTGGGTGAGGGACTGGACTGGAATTCCCAGAGCAGCTGTGGCTGCCCCTGGATCCCTGGCAGCGCCCAAGGCCAGGCTGGGTGGGGCTTGGAGCACCTGGGCTGGTGACAGTCCCTAGGTGTGGTCCCAAGCACATCCCTGAGTTCCCCCCAACCATTCCTCCGGGTGATCCAAGTCCTTGGGCTGGTGCTGGTGATTCCCCTTCCCTGCCCTGGTTCCCCTGGGGTCTGTAATTCTGGAATTCTCCTCTGTCCCTCTCCACAGGTAGTGGATTACTACAAGGAGGCCTGCCGGGCCCTGGAGAACTCAGAGACAGCCTCACTGCTGGGCAAGATCCAGAAGGACTGGAAGAAGCTGGTCCAAATGAAAATCTATTATTTTGCTGCTGTGGCCCACGTGAGTGGGGGGGAGCTGGGGCTGGGGGGCTCTGCCTGTGCTCCCATCCCACCTCGGGATGCTCCTGCCAGCTTTGGAGCAGCCCTGGCGTTTTCCTCCCCCTCTCAAAGCTCTCCCTGGAGTTACAGAGCTCTGATCCCATTTTTCTTCCAGCTGCACATGGGGAAACAGGCCGAGGAGCAGCAGAAGTTTGGGGAGAGGGTAAGTGGGGCTCTGTCATCCCATTTCATCCTCTCCAGCCTCTGGATCGGGATCCTGGGAAGGAGCTTGTGTCCTGGAAGAGGCTGGGTATCCACAGCTGTGCCCTGGGTCCTGCCAGGGCCTGGGTGCTCTGGGAGGGCTGTGGGGAGCTCTGGCCCTGGTGTCCCTGTGCAGAGCCAGGGCAGTGCCCCCCGTGCCAACCCCAGCCCTGCTCTCCCGCAGGTCATCTACTTCCAGAGCGCTCTGGACAAGCTCAACGAAGCCATCAAGCTGGCCAAGGTGTGTTCCTGCCCTCTGGGCCCTGGGCTGCAGGAGGACAGGACTGGGGTCGGTTCCAGGGGCTCTCCAGGCCTCTCTGATCCCATCCGGAGCACCCGGACACCATTCCCACTCCCATTCCCACAGGGCCAGCCTGAAACCGTGCAGGAAGCTCTGAGGTTCACCATGGATGTCATTGGTGGGAAGTGAGTCTGTCTCCATCCTTTTCCAAGAGTCAGGAATGTTGGTAGGCAGGGAGCCTGGGGAGCCTTCCTGGTGTCCTGACGTGCAGAGCCCAGCACTGCCCCAGGCCCCGTGGATGGATGGATGGATGGATGGATGGATGGATGGATGGATGGATGGATGGATGGATGGATGGATGGATGGATGGATGGATGGCTGCTATGGGAATTGCTGGGGCAATCCCAGGAGAGCCAGGGGGCTGAGCCCCTTGGGAGCAAGCTTAGGGAGCCAGGAATGCCACCTGCTCCTTCTCTCCCAGCATCACTTCCCATTTCCAGGTACAATTCAGCCAAAAAGGACAACGACTTCATCTACCACGAGGCCGTGCCTGCGCTGGACACTCTGCAGTCTGTCAAAGGTCAGGGGGGCTTCAGGGCCCCTGGGGACAGGGACCTGCTGGGACTGAGAGGAGCAGCCCTTCGGGAGCGGTGCCAGCCCGGGCTGTGTCCCTCAGGTGCCCCCTTGGTGAAGGCTCTGCCCGTCAACCCCACGGACCCCGCGGTCACCGGCCCCGACATCTTTGCCAAGCTGGTGCCCATGGCTGCCCACGAGGCCTCATCCCTGTACAGGTGTGTCCTGGTCAGCCCTGCACAGGTGTGTGCCGGCTCCAGCCAGAGCAGGACGGGATGGGATGGCTGGAGCTGGGGCTGTGGAGCCTGCTGGGTGTTTCCCTGCGCTCACGGACTGTCCTGTTCTGTGCTGTCCCAGCGAGGAAAAGGCCAAGCTGCTGCGGGACGTGATGGCCAAGATCGAAGCCAAGAACGAAGTGCTGGAGTACGTGAGGGGCCCGGCCCTTCTGCCCCACGGGGTCCTGCTGCTCCCGAGCCTCTGGAGGGGGGACACTGCCACCCCTCAGGGGCCCCTCTGTGTCCCACAGCCAGTTCATGGACTCCATGCAGCTGGACCCCGAGACCGTGGACAACCTGGACATGTACAACCACATCCCACCTGTGCTGATGGAGAAATGCGCCGCGCTCAGCGTGCGCCCCGACACCGTGCGCAACCTGGTCCAGTCCATGCAGGGTGAGGGGGCTGGGGCTGGGGGCTGGCACTGCTCCCTGCCTGAGGCTGGGGTCCCGGGGGGCTGGCACTGCTCCCTGCCTGGGGCTGGGGTCCCGGGGGGCTGGCACTGCTCCCTGCCTGGGGCTGGGGTCCCGGGGGGCTGGCACTGCTCCCTGCCTGGGGCTGGGGTCCCGGGGGGCTGGCACTGCTCCCTGCCTGGGGCTGGGGTCCCGGGGGGCTGGCACTGCTCCCTGCCTGGGGCTGGGGTCCCGGGGGGCTGGCACTGCTCCCTGCCTGGGGCTGGGGTCCCGGGGGGCTGGCACTGCTCCCTGCCTGGGGCTGGGGTCCCTGGGGGCTGGCACTGCTCCCTGCAAGGGGCTGGCACTGCTCCCTGCCGGAGGCTGGGGTCCCTGGGGGCTGGCACTGCTCCCTGCCAGGGGCTGGGGTCCCTGGGGGCTGGCACTGCTCCCTGCCTGGGGCTGGGGTCCCTGGGGGCTGGCACTGCTCTCTACCAGAGGCTGGGGGCTGGTACTGCTCCCTGCAAGGGGCTGGGGTCCCGGGGGGCTGGCACTGCTCCCTGCAAGGGGCTGGCACTGCTCCCTGCCTGGGGCTGGGGTCCCGGGGGGCTGGCACTGCTCCCTGCCTGGGGCTGGGGTCCCTGGGGGCTGGCACTGCTCCCTGCAAGGGGCTGGCACTGCTCCCTGCCAGGAGCTGGGGTCCCTGGGGGCTGGCACTGCTCCCTGCCGGGGACTGGGGTCCCTGGGGGCTGGCACTGCTCCCTGCTGGAGGCTGGGGGACCTGGGAGCTGGCACTGCTCCTGCCCAGGACTGAGGGTCCTCGGGCCAGCATTATTCCCAAGGTGCTGGGAATGTTCCCACCGATTGCTGGCTCTGTACTGGCATCAATTCCCGAATCCCAAAGCATTTTCCCTGTGGGATGGGAGGGGGGATGATGCCAAGGGTAGGGGTGCTCAGGAGCCCAGCACCCCAACGCCTGGGCTGCCGTGTCCCTCCTCTGGCTGCCCACAGCTGGGTTTGTCCCTGGACCTGCCGTGTCTGTGCCTGGCTCGAGGCCTGGGGCAGGCAGCAGTGGCCCCACGCCCACCAGCCCCCCGTGCCCCCCCAGTGCTCTCCGGGGTCTTCACCGACGTGGAGGCGTCGCTGAAGGAGATCCGGGACCTGCTGGAGGAGGACGAGGCGCAGGAGCGCAAGCTGCAGGAGCTGCTGGGGAGGGTCCCGCCGGCCCCTGCGTCCCCCCCGGGGCTGGCCGAGGTGAGCAAGGAGTGCTCCAAGTACCTGGAGCTGCACGAGAAGGCGAGTTTCACCAACACCGAGCTGCACCGCGCCATGAACCTGCACCTGGGCAACCTGCGCCTGCTCGGCGGCCCCCTGGAGCAGGTGCGGGCTGCGCTGCCCACCCCCACCCTCTCCGAAGGTGAGTCCTGGCCCGGGGGGCTGGAAGTGCCCCCCCAGCTGGGGGAGGCAGGGCTGTACCCCTTGTGTCCCCCCAGGGGACTGGCAGTGCCCCTGGGCTGGGAGAGGCAGGGCTGTACCCCTTGTGTCCCCCAGGGGACTGGCAGTGCCCCTGGGCTGGGGGAGGCAGGGCTGTCCCTCTCCGTGTCCCCTGGATGTCCCCATGTGTCACCTGGCACTGGCACCATGTGTCAGCACAGTGGGAGCTTGCCCGCAGGGAGCGTGCAGAGTGGGCTCTTGTCTGGGGACAGAGGGGACAGAGGCTGTCCCAGCCAAGGCCTGGCTCCGCAGATCCCACCCCGCGGGTTCCCTGCGGTTCCTGGCACCGGCCCCGCCCCTGACCCCGCCCACCCCCAGACGACAAACAGGTGCTGCAGAACCTGAAGCGGATCCTGGCCAAGGTGCAGGAGATGCGGGACCAGCGGATGTCCCTGGAGCAGCAGCTGCGGGAGATGATCCAGAAGGATGACATCACCACCTCGCTGGTCACCACGGACCGCTCCGAGATGAAGGTGGGCCTGGGGACACCCCTGTGTCCCCCTCGGGGACCGCTCTGTCCCACAGCCCCGCAGACCCTCCCGTGTACCTGCAGAAGCTCTTTGAGGAGCAGCTGAAGAAGTACGACCAGCTCAAGGTGTACCTGGAGCAGAACCTGGCTGCCCAGGAGAACGTGCTCAAGGCCCTGACTGATGCCAACGTCAAGTACGCGGCCGTGCGCAAGGCCCTGGCCGAGGTGGAGCACAAGTGAGTGGGGAGAGCAACTCCCGGTGCCCTGGGTGGGCTCAGTGCCCAGGAACAGCCCTCACCCCCCGGGACAGGCGTGGGGCCACCACCAGCTTCTCCTGTCCCACCCCACTGCTGGGGCTGTGGTGGCTTTGTCCTGTCCTTGTGCCCATCCCAGTGGGAACCAGAGGGTCCCACAGGTGCCTGGAGCTGGGTGCCCACCTTTACCCTGGCCCTGCATCCTGCTGAGCCCTTCCGTGCCCTGTCCCAGGTGGAACACGACCGTGCAGACCCTGGTGGCCTCCTACGAGGCCTATGAGGACCTGATGAAGAAGTCCCAGGAGGGGAAGGATTTCTACACGGACCTGGAGGGGAAGGCGGCCAAGCTGCTGGAGCGGGCGCGGGCCGCGTGCCAGGCCAGCGAGGCGCACCGGCAGCAGCTGCTGGAGAGGTGGGTGGGCACAGTCCGGGGGGCACGGAGACCC
Source organism: Haemorhous mexicanus (assembly GCF_027477595.1). Classification (NCBI taxonomy): domain Eukaryota; kingdom Metazoa; phylum Chordata; class Aves; order Passeriformes; family Fringillidae; genus Haemorhous; species Haemorhous mexicanus. The sequence goes on from NC_082341.1 coordinate 559,508, forward strand.
CCGGGGGGGAGAAGGGCCCTTGGGAGCTGTGGGTGGTGGTCTGGGGGCAGGGGCAGGGCTCCTGGTGCCCGCGGGGCAGTGAGGGGGCAGCTCCCCGCCCCACACTGAGCCCCCTGCCCCCCCAGGGAGCTGAAGAAGCAGCCGCCCCCCCGGCCCACGGCCCCCAAGCCCCCCCTGCAGAAGAAGCCGCTGGATGAGGCTGGGGTTCCCGAGGCCGCCGAGCTGGGCTCCCTGGTGCTGCAGGAGCTGCCGGAGGAGCTGCGGAGCCTCCCCCCCGAGCTGCTGCCCGGGCACCTGGGCCAGCTGCCGCCGCCGGCGCTGGCCGCCCTGGCCGGGGGGCTGCGGCCCGCCGAGCCCTACATGCTGCCGGGGGGGGTGGCCAGCGCCCCGCTGCCCCCCCTGGCCCCCACGCCGCCCTTCCCGGGCCACTACCGCCTGCCCGGGCCTCCCGCCGTGCCCGGGCCCTTCCCTGCCCCCGGGGGGCTCCCGGGGCAGCTCCTGCAGCCCTCGGCCCCGGCCGGGCCCGCCCCCGGCCCCGCCGCCCCTCAGCTCTTCCCGGCCGCGCCGCTGATCCGCGCCCCGGCCCAGCCGGCATTCGGGGGGGGACCCCAGGTGCCGCCCCCGCGCTCGTCCCCCCAGCACGGGCCCCTGCCCGCCCCCGCCTACGGCCTGGGCCAGCCCGGCCCGGCCCCCGGCCCAGCCCCCGGCCCGCTCCGGCCGCCCGTGCCGGGGGCAGCGCCCGGGGGTGCCCAGCCGGGGCTGGGGGGCCACGAGCCCCCGGGCACTCGCCCGGCCACCACCACGGTGGACAGCGTCCAGGCGCCCATCTCCAGCTGCTCCGTGCCCCCCCGGGGCCCCGCGGGCCCCTTCCTGCCCCCCCAGCGCCCGGGGGGGCCCCCGGCGCCCTTCCCCTACACGGCGGGGGGGGTGCAGCCCTTCGGGGCGCCGGCCCAGGCCCCCTTCCCCCGGGCACAGCCCCCGCCCGCCTTCGCCCAGGGCCCCCAGCAGTTCCCCCCGGGTCCCTTCCTGCCCGCGGGCCGAGCCCAGGCCCCTCGACCCTTCCAGCAGCCCCCCCGAGTGCCCCTGGCGCCCCCGGCCCAGTTCCCCCAGCAGCAGCAGCAGCAGCAGCAGCGCTTCTCCGCTCCGGGGGCGCAGCTGCCCCCGCCGGCCCCGGTGCAGGCCCCGCTGCCCCCCCAGCTCTACCAGCTCCCCGGGCAGGACCAGCTGCCCCCCGCGGGCCTCGCCCCGCACCCGGGGGCCGTGCCCTTCCCCAGGACCCCCGCCCAGAGCGGCCCCCCGGCCCTGGGGGGGCTCCAGCCGGTGCCCCCCGCGTCCCCCGCCCTGCCCTTCTGCCCCAGCCCGGCCCCCCCCAGCGCCCAGCTGCCCCCCGGGACCATGGCCCTGGGTCCCCCCGCGCCCGCCCCGCCCAGCCAGGCTCCTTCTCCCGGGCCGCTGCCGGGCGCCGTGGTGGTCCAGGGCCCGCTGGTCCCGTCCCCGGCGCCGTCCCCGTCCCCAGCCCTGCCCATGCAGCCCCCGGCGCCGCGGCCCCCTCCCGCGCTGCCCCCGCCGGGCTCCGCGGAGCCGCCGTTCCCGCGGCAGAGCCCCTGCCCCGCCGACCTGCTGTCGTCCAGCCCCGAGAGCCAGCCCGGCGGCTCGGCCGCGCCCGGGGGGCTGTTGCAGCCCACTAAGGCGGGGGCGCAGGAGGGGCAGCGGCCCCGGGCCGTGCAGCTCATCGAGGCCGACCCGTACGCGGAGCCCGAGCGCGTCCGGCGGCTGCTGGCGGAGCTGGAGCGGTTCCGCGCCCTGGCCGAGCGGCTGGAGCGGCCCGCGCCCGGCGGCGGCTCCGAGCTGGACGCGCTCTGGAAGGAGCTGCAGGAGGCCCAGGAGCGCGACGCCCGGCAGCGCTCCATCGCCATCGCCCGCTGCTACTCCATGAAGAACCGGCACCAGGACATCATGCCCTACGACCGCAACCGCGTCGTGCTGCGCTCGGGCAAGGACGACTACATCAACGCCAGCCGCGTGGAGGACCTGTCCCCGTACTGCCCCGCCCTCATCGCCACGCAGGCCCCGCTGCTCGGCACCGCCGCCGACTTCTGGCTCATGATCTACGAGCAGAAGGTGTCCGTGGTTGTCATGCTCGTGTCCGAGCAGGAGCTGGACAAGGTGCGTCCCGTCCCGGGGGCGGGGCCGGCCGGGCGGGGTCCCGGGGACGGGACAGCCTGCCCGGTGCCCTGCGGGGCCCGAGGGTCCCCGGGCTGTGCTGACGGCCCGTCCCGCGGCAGAAGGTGCTCCGGTACTTCCCGTCGGAGCGGGGCCAGCCCGTGGCCCACGGCCCCCTGACCGTGGTGCTCACCAGCCTGCGTGTGACCCCCACGCACGTGGAGCGGATGCTGACGCTGCAGTACCGGGACCAGAGCCTCAAACGTACCGTGGCCCACCTCCAGTTCACCTCCTGGCCTGAGCTGTACGTGGGGGGACAAAGGGGGGCTTGGGGGGCCCTGATCTTCTGTGGGGGCAGTTCTGGGACCTCAGCTATGGGACTGGGGAGGGTGTTTGGGCAGCCCTGACCCATCAGGGGCTCTGAGTGCAGAGTGTGTGTTCCCCACCCCAGGGGCCTGCCCGACAGCAAGGGGAGCCTCCTGCGCTTCATCCAGGAGGTGCACGGCCATTACCTGCACCAGCGGCCGCTGCACACCCCGGTCGTGGTGCACTGCAGGTGAGCGGGGCCGGGGGCTCCCGGGGCAGGGGGAGAGAGAGGGGCTCCCCCTCCTGTCCCGGGTCTGTCACGGCTCGGGGGTGTCTCCGCAGCTCCGGCGTGGGCCGCACCGGCGCCTTCTGCCTGCTGTACGCCGCCGTGCAGGAGGTGGAGGCCGGGAACGGCATCCCGGACCTGGCGCAGCTGGTGAGGCGGATGCGGCAGCAGCGCAAGCACATGCTGCAGGAGAAGGTACTGCGGGGGGGGCCGCGGCCCCGGGGGCGTGGGGCTGTCCCCCGGGCCTCACCGTGTCCCCTCCCCTGCAGCTGCACCTCAAGTTCTGCTTCGAGGCCGTCCTGCTCCACGCCGAGCAGGTGCTGCTGCGCCACGGCGTGGGCGGCCCCAGCCTGGCCAAGCCCCCCAACAGCACCTCCCCCAAGGTGGGTGTAGCGGTGTGCCGGGCGGTTTTGGGGAGCTCCGCCACGGCCAGGGCTCACGGGGTCGCTCTCCCCCAGCTCTACTTCCAGCAGGACCCCCAGGACCTGGTGCTGGGGGGGGACGTGCCCATCAGCTCCATCCAGGCCACCATCGCCAAGCTCAGCATCAAACCGGGGGGGCCCAGCGCCGAGCCCGGGGAGGGCTGGGGGGCGGATCCCGGCCCCGCGCCGGACCCCGTGGAGCCCGAGGTGCCGCTGGCCGTCCCTGACGGCGTCGTGGATGGTGTTGGTGCCCCCGAGCCCGAGCCCCCCGCCCCGAGGCCGCCCCTCCCCGAGGCATCGGGTGACACTGAGAGCAGCAACCACGTGGGGGGGGAGAGCCCCGAGGGGCCGGGGGGGCCGCCAGAGCCCCCCGCCGCCCCCCCAGCCTCCTCCTCCTCCTCCCTGGAGCTCCTGGCCTCGCTGACGCCCGAGGCGTTCAGCCTGGACGCGTCCCTGAAGGGCAAGCAGCGCATGAACAAGCAGAACTTCCTGCAGGCACAGCCGGGCGAGGGGCTCCGGGCGCCCCGGCCCAGCGACGACCCCCTCAGCATGCTCGACCCCCTCTGGACCCTCAACAAGGCGTGAGGGGGGCGGGGGCCCCCCGGCCCCCAGCCCCACTTTGTTTGACTCCAGGTAGAACTGACTTTTTCAGCTCTTTGCTACTAAAATAAAGCGAGTTTATCTGCAGGGCCGGGCCCTGGTGCTGCCGGAGCGGGGGGTCAGGGCCGGGCCAGGCTCGGGTTAGTTCCGTTTAATGGATGTTCTGCACACGTTATAAAACACGATCGGTACAAAAAGCGTCCCCTGTACAGCACAAAGGTACAGCTGGGCGAAGGCCACCCGCGGGGGCTGGGCCGGGGTCCCGGGGGTCCCCCCTGCCCCAGGCCGGCGCCGCCTCTACAATCACCGGGGGTCGAGAACAGACGTCATGGGCGGTTCGGGGCAGGGCGGGACGGGCCGGGAGCCCCGGGGCCCGCAGCGGGGCCCGGCTCGGGCTTGGGGGAGCGCCGGGGGCTGCCCCGTCCCTGGCTGTGCACGTTGGTCCCGCTGTGCCCCCGCCCGGGTCCCTCCCCAGCGCCTGCAGGACGGGGGCGAGAGCTCCGCCCGCTCCCAACCTGAGAAAAGCCTCCTCTGGCCCCGCAGCGAGGAGGAGGAAGGGGAGGAGGAGGAAGGTGCTATTGCTGCAGACGGGGCGCAGGAGGGAGCCGGGCAGGGCAGCTGTGCCAGGGCACGGCAAGGGCAGCACTGCTGGGGCTGGAGCCCCGCGCCCCCTGCCCCAATAAATAACTATTTACAGCGTATAAATAAATAGAGTGGGGGCAGCTGCGGCCCCGGGCGGGGTCGGGCGGGCCCTGCCGCGCCCTAAGGCACGTGGGGGCCGAGCCGCGCCCGGGACGGGCCGGTCCCGGCCCTCGCCCGGCTGCCACCCGGGGCCGGGGCCGGCCGAGGGCTGTTCTGTGGCCTGGGGCGGTGCTGGGCCGGGACAGCCACCGCTGGGTGTCCGGCCCGGGAGCCACCACACTGTCCCCGCTCTGCCCTGTCCCGCCCCGTGTCCCTCCACACCATCGCGCCGCCGGGGGTCCCCGACACCGCTTGGAAGATGCCGGCCCGGGGAGAGCAGAGGAGCGCGGCGGCCCCACCCCGCTCGGTGACCGGAGTCGCTCCGGTGGCACGGATGGAGCCACGGAGCCCGCGGCCCTGTCCCCTCTCCGGCACAGCCCCCAGCCCCGCCTCAGTCCCGCCGGCCCCTCCTCCTGCTCAGTCCAACTTCTCCAGCACCGAGGGCACGTAGACCAGGCTGAGCTCGCTGCCGAAGTTGCAGACGATGGCGGCGTTCTCCAGCACCAGGATCTGCCGCGCCGGCTGCGACTCGTTGCTCTTGCCCAGGTAGACGGTCTGGAGCAGGTCGCCGTAGCCGATGTCCCAGAAGGACACGCAGCCCTGGCCCCCCGTCACCAGCAGGTTGTCGGAGATGACGCCCAGGCTGGCGCCGCAGCCCAGCTCCTGCGGGACAGAGGGCGGAGAGCTGAGCTCCGGGGGCGGGAGCGGGGCAGAGCCGGGCCCGCCTGAGCGGAGCCTTTGCTGGGAAAGGGAGGCTGTTCCAGGCGTGCCCAGCTGGAACAGAGGCTCCGCAGCCTCCAAGTGCAGCAGAGGTGTCTGGTGGGGGCCTGGAAAAGCCAGGAGGACCCCTGAGGGTGAGAGAGGGAGCTGGGGAGTCTCAGTCAGCCTGGACCAAAGGAGGCTCAGGGGACCCTGTGGCTCTGCACAGCTCCTGCCAGGAGGGGACAGCCGGGGGGGTCGGGCTGTGCTCCAGGGAACAGGGACAGGAGGAGAGGGAATGGCCTCAGGCTGGGCCAGGGAGGGTCTGGGTGGGCACAGCAGGAATTTCTCCATGGAAAGGGTGATTAGACTTTGGAAGGGGTAGCAGAGCCATCCCCTTCCCTGGAAGGATTTAAAAGCCCTGTGGGTGTAGCACCTGGGGACACAATCAGTGTTGGCCTTGGCAGTGCAGGGGGGTGGTTGGACTCCGTGGTCCCCAAGGGTTTTCCAGCCTAAGCAATTCCTACTTTTCCGGTTTCCCCTTCCCAGCTGCCCCCAGGTCCCACCTGCTGGATGGAGTAGAGTTTGACGCCCGAGCTGCGGTCCCAGATGCTGATGACGTCGTCCAGGCCGCTGCTGATGACGCAGGACGTGGTGCAGGTCAGCGAGGTGACGTCCCCGCGGTGGGCGAACATGTGGCTGACACGGCTGCCCGTCAGCACGTCCCACAGGCAGATGGCCCCGTCCTGGCCACCGCTGGCCAGCACCATGGTCTGCAGGACACCGGGGCCACCTCAGTGCCGGGGCGCACGCGCAGCCACCCACGCTCCCGGCTGCAGGAGGTGAGTGAGCGTGGCTGCACCCCTGCCCTGCCAGCCCAGGGCTTCCCTGCCTGCTCGTGAGCTTGGGCAGGCTGCGGGGAACAGAGCCGGCTCCCCCAGGAGCCCCAGTGCAGAGGCACTGAGGTCACTTCTGTGCAGTGGGACAGCACCTGGGGGCACACGCTGCTGTAGGGAGCACACTGGGGACCCCCACTCCTCCTGGGGACTGGGGGCAGAGCCTCCCTGGGCCCAGGCCCCGTTTCAGGCCTGCTCAGCCCCAGCTGGCAGTGCAGGAACAGGGATTCCCTGCTCCAGAAGGACAGAGAAACAAGAGATCTCCAGGGAAAGATTGCTGAGCTCACAGTGAACTGGGGGAAAACTCTGGCTTGGCCAGACAGAGATGGAGGGAGCCAGGAGGGTGCCTCCAGCTGAGCCACTGGCTCAGGGATGGGAGCAGGGATGGGAGCAAGGATGGGCTCAGGTATCAGCTCAGGTGTGAAGGCAGGTGAGCATCTCCCCGTACCTGGTCGATGTACACGGCTGTGATGGCCCCCGAGTGGCCCTGCAGGGTGAACAGGCAGCACGAGTCCTCCAGCCGGAACACCTGGGGCAGGAGAGGCCCGAGTGAGGCTCTGGGGCCAGCTGGGCTCAGGCTGGTGCCACCTGGGCTCCCCAGGCACAACAGGGCCCAGCTGGTCCCACTGTGGCACAGCCAGAGCCCGCCCGTGGTGCCAGGGGCCACAGGGTGCTGCAGGGTGGGGCAGGGCAGGTCATGGCTGGTGGGCAGTGCCAGGGTGGCCACAGGGCAGTGACTGCACAGCTGAAGGGGAAGGGGAGAGGGGACACCCCAGAACCTGGGTCTGCCACTCAAGGAATGTCACAGCAACCTCATGGAATGCTCCAGTCTGGGGACACAGGAGCTGGAAAGACTCTGGGGTGCTGGTGGATGTGACCAGCTGTGCCCAGGTGAGAAACAGACCAATGCCACCTGGATTGTATCAAACCAGTGTGGCCACAAGACCAGGGCAGGGATTGTCCCCCTGTGCTGGCCCTGCTGAGTGGCCTCTGATCCTGGGGGCTGCTTTGGGTCCCCCCTGACAGGAAGACCTGGAGGGGCTAGAGTGTTTCAGGGAACGGAGCTGGGAAAGGGCTGGAGAATTCCTGAGGGAGCTGGGAAAGGGCTGGAGAACTCCTGAGGGAGCTGGGCAGGGGCTGGAGAATTCCTGAGGGAGCTGGGCAGGGGCTGGAGAATTCCTGAGGGAGCTGGGAAGGGGCTGGAGAATTCCTGAGGGAGCTGGGAAGGGGCTGGAGAATTCCTGAGGGAGCTGGGAAGGGGCTGGAGAATTCCTGAGGGAGCTGGGCAGGGGCTGGAGAATTCCTGAGGGAGCTGGGAAGGGGCTCAGCCTGGAGCAAAGGAGGCTCAGGTGGGCCCTTGTGGCTCTGCACAGCTCCTGCCAGGAGGGGACAGCCAGGGGGATTGGGCTCTGCTCCCAGGGAACAGGGACAGGAGGAGAGGGAGGTTTAGGTTGGATATTGGGAAAACTCCTTCATGGGAAGGGTGGTCAGGCATTGGAAGGGGCTGCCAGGGCAGTGGTGGATTCCCCATCCCTGAAGGGATCTAAAAGTCACGTGGATGTGGCACTTGGGGACAGGGGGTAGTGGTGGCCTTGCAGCGCTGGAGACTGCCTGGACAGTCTGGAAGAGCTTTCCCAACCTCAGTGATTCCATAATTCTTTGAAGTCACCCATTCCCACGGCACGAAGGTCCCACACTCAGCTCAGGGTGAGGTGACACTCTGGGCTCTGTCCTTGGACTCCTCGGTGAGCAGACCCCGCGGAGCTCCCAGCTCCCCGCCCCGCGCTGTCCCCGCCCCGCGGTGCCCGCCGCTCACCCGCAGGGTGTGGTCCTGGCTGCCGGTGACGAGGCGGCCGGCGGCGGCCCGCAGCGCCGTGATGGGTTTGTGGTGCGCGCACGCCACGCTGTGTGTCAGCCGGCAGCGCAGCGCGGCCCCGCGGCACAGCTCCGGCGACGGCGGCAGGCTGCTCCTGCCCGGGCCACCTGCGGGCAACACGGGGCTGGGCACGGGCACCTCGGCATGGCACGGGGGGTCTGGGTGCTGGCTGTGGGGAACTGGGGCTGGAACTGCAGCTAAGAACAGCTGAGTGAGGGTCTCAGCAGGGTCAGGCAATTCCAGACTGGTTTGGGATGGAAGGGCCCTTAAAGCCCATCCAGTCCCACAGCCTGCCTGCCAGGGGCAGGGACACCTTCCACTATCCCAGGCTGCTCCTGGGACAGCCCTGTCAGCCTGGCCTTGGATGCCTCCGGGGATGGGGCAGCCACAGCTTCTCCAGGAAATGAATTCCAGTCCCTTGCCACTCTCCAGGGAAGAATGTCCCCCCAGTATCCCATCTGAATCATCCCCTCTATTCTGCTCCAGAAGCAAAGGAACCCCCTGCCCTAGCCAGCCACCCCCACGGGCCCCTCTGGGCTGTGCTGTGGCTGTGCCAAGGGCTCGGGCTCTTCCTGGCATTGGGAACGGTGAGACAGAAAGGAGACACAGGTGGAAGGAGGTAAGGGAGGCATGGGGATGGTGTCCCAGCACAGGGAGCTCCCAGAGCAGCCCTCAGCTCAGCACAGCTCTGGGTGCTTCTGGAGCAGCTACCACCAAAGCTGAAGGGCTGTGAGGAACACTCAGCTGCGAGGAGGGGAAGGCAGGAGCCCAGGGCAGCACACTGACATTCCAACAGCCGCTCACCTCGGAACTGCAGGTGGTTCAAGGACGTGTGTGTCTCCAGAGAGAAGAAATCCAAGGAGCCATTCAGGCGGGCAGCCACGATCCTGAGGGACAGAGGTGGGGGCTGAGAGAGGCCCCTCCCTGAGCCCCAAACCTGGACAGCCCGGGAAGAGGCTGCACAGAACTGGGCTGGGACACTGGACACGGCTCTGAATGGACTGGACAATGGCAGTGCCTCTGAGCAGCCGTGACCCCAAGGTGTCCCAGCCCTGAAACCCTCTGGACATTCAGCTACTGACAAGACTGAGGGCTGAAAGAGGTGGCTGCTGGAGCATTCCTGGAGCCAGGAAAGCTGGTGAGGGGGTGCTTCTCAGAGGGTTAGGCTGGATGAGAGGTTGGATAACAAGAAAAGGTGGTTGGGCACTGAATGGGCTCCCCTGGGAATGGTGACAGCTCCAACCCTGCCAGAGCTCAGGAGTGTTTGGACAAAGCTCTCAGGCACAGGCTGGGGTGGTTGGGGTGTCTTGGGCAGGGCCAGGGGTTGGACTCCATGATCCCTGGGGGCCCCTTCCAGCTCAGGATATTCCATGACACTGATCCCAAGGAAGAGACATCCCAGCCCAGCCTCTGCTGCCAGGAGCTGCTGTGGAGGTTGGGGCTGGGCATCTCCCAGTACCTGCACAAGGAGTTACCTGTTGTTGAGGAAGACGAGGGCTGTGATGCCGGATTGTCCTTCATCATTGCTGCTGCGGAGGGTCCCCTCGATGGCATCCCACACCTGGGGGAGGAGGGGTCACTGCGGTGACACTGGCCACAGGGGATCTGGGATCCTGAACAGCTCCGTGTGCCCTGCTCCTGGTCCCTGAGCTGAGTGAGCAGGTCACAGCTCCCTGGGCTGTGCTCCCAGACTGTGTCACCTCCTGCCTCCCAGCACTTCATCCCTGCTCCTCATGTCTACCCTCCTGTTACTGTGTCCCTGCTCCTGATCAGCACCATCCTGTTACTGTGTCCCTGCTCATCTCCACCTGTTACTGTGTCCTTGTTCCTCATCTCCACCTCTGTTACTGTGTCCCTGCTCCTCATTTCCACCCCCCCATTACTATGCCCCACTCATCGCCACCATCCTGTTACTGTGTCCCTGCTCATCTCCACCATCCTGTTACCGTGTCCCTGCTCCTGATCACCACCTCCCTGTTACTGTGTCCCCACTCATCACCACCTCCCTGTTACTGTGTCCCCACTCATCACCACCTCCCTGTTACTGTGTCCACTCCTAATCTCCATCTCCCTTTACTGTGTCCCCGCTCGTCACTCCACCTTCCCCTCCGTGTCCCGTTCCTCACCTCCAGCTTCCCATTGCTCCTGCCAGCCACGATGAGGTTCCCCTGCAGTTCCAGGCTCCAGATGGAGCTCTCCAGGTCCCCTCCCCAGGAGGGCGGGGGTGAGGATTTGTCACAGGTCTCGTCCCCGCCGCAGCCGCCCTCGCCCTCTCCGCAGGCCGGGGCGCGGCTGCCGCAGAGCCCGGCGGGGCCGTGCGGGGCCGGGAGCCCCGGGAAGGTCCCGTTCCTGCAGCCGGAGCCGCCGTGCTCCTCGTACACCTTCCCCACCAGGCTGCTGAAGTCGTAGCCCGAGTCCTTGCGGCGGGCGCCCACGGCCCGCAGCCGCGGCTCGGGCTCGGCCCTGGCGTGCTCCAGGAAGTTGGTGTCGATCAGGGAGGTGAGGTCGGGCTGGTCACAGAACAGCGCGGGCTGGGGGGGCCCCAGCAGCCGTTTCAGCTGGTGGCTGCTCTCAAAGGAGTCCTCCAGCCCGTTCTTGCCGTCCGGGCTGGGATCCCAGCCCTCCTGGTAGTCGAAGACGCCGCTGCTGTCCCTGCGCAGCCTGGAAGGAGGGACGAAGCTGAGCCCCTCGGCTGGGGGCTGGGAGCACAGGGCTCTGGGGACGTGGGGACACGGCCAGGGCCCTACCTGGGCTTGGGGATGACGGTGAGGCAGTCGCCCGTCTGCGCGTCCCACACGCGGATCTGCCCCACCAGGCAGCAGCTCACCAGCAGCATCCCGTCACTGGCCAGGCACTCGATGTCCTGCGAGGGGGGAAGGACAGGCACAGCTCAGTGGGGCACCACCAGGGCCTCTGGATCCTGAGCACAGCCTGCTGTGCCTGCAGAGCTGCAGAGATGATGGACTTCATGTCAAAGCTGGCTGGTTTAGGGACTGAGGGACGGTGAGGACATGGAAGTCCCTGGAAGTGTCCAAGGCCAGGTTGGATGGGGCTTGTGGAAGGTGTCCCTGCCATGGCAGGGGTGGCACTGGATGAATTTCAAGGTCCCTTTCAACCCAAACCATTCTGGGATTCCAGGATTTCTGCCCAGAGACCTCAGTGTGCACTGCAGTGCTGCAAATCCAACAGACTCCGTCTGTCCTGCCTTCCCAAAGATACAGCTTTGCTGGGAGACACAGCCCAGCACTGTAAACTCATCCGTCTGAATGCCCAAGAGCTTTGTTTCATCAGAACAGGAAGAATCCCAGACTCATCCCAACTGGAAAAGCCCTCCCAGACCCCTGAGTCCCACCTGTGACTGATGCCCCCCAGAGCACCCAGTGCCACATCCAGCTGTCCCCTGGAGGTACCCCAGCAAAGCAGGGAAGGGAATCCAGAGGCGGTGATGGTGGGAATTGCAGCCAGGCAGCCCCAGGAGGAGCTGAGAAGGTGCTGCAGGAATTTCACGCCCCAATGACCTTTCCTTGGGTACTGCTGGCTAAGCTGGACGTACCATGAGGTGTCCCCTGAGGACCAGGGGCACGATCTCGGTCTCGGGGGGCGAGTAGCCGTAGTCGTCGCAGGGCAGGTCCCCGCGGCGCCGCCGGCCCGGCCCGTTCTGCCCGTAGTTCTTGGGGCACAGCACCCGGTACAGCAAGAACAGCATCAGCACCAGCACGATGCCCGAGGCCAGGCCCAGAGCAGCCACCCTGGGGGACACACACACACACAAGAAGGTAAGGAAATAAACTCCAGTTTCTACTCCACGGATGGATTTGGGAAGTCTTGTGCTGGGATTACTCATGGGCTGGTATGAATTTCTCAGCTGAGAAAGCCTTTCAACAAATTACAGAGATTTGTTGGAAATTAAGGGGGGTTTAATGGGAAAATGACAATTTCCACAAGGTTTTGAGGCTTTTCAGTAAGGAAAGCAATGAGCAGCTAAGATTTTAAGAAAACACCAGCTGGGGATGGCATAACAGCATGTTCAGCAGGTGCAGATTCAGGCAGGGGTTGTGAGCTGTACTCTCCACAGAGAGGGGAGCTCCTTGCACCAGAGTTTGATCTGACCCCCAATAAATCATTATAAAATTATAGCCGGGTGGTGGCTGCCCCTGGATCCCTGGAAGTGTCCAAGGCCAGGTTGGACAGGGCTTGGAGCACCCTGGGATGGTGGAAGGTGTCCCTGCCCATGGCACAGAGGGGGACTGGATTGGTTTTAGGGTCCCTTCCAACCCAGACCATTCTGGGGTTCTATGAAATCACATTTAAACCCCCCTGTCACCGACATGTTTTATGAAAAATCCTTTCCTTAGGATTTTTCCCTCCTGAGAAGCTGAGAGGCCTCAGGAACAAGCTGTAAACAATTCTTATCTGCTGCTGTGGAATGCACCAGGTGGATCTGGGATTGGTCTCATCTGGTTGTTTCCAATTAAGGGCCAATCACAGATCACCTGCCCAGACTGTCTGGGTCAGAGACAAGCCTTTGTTATTCCTTCCTTTGCTATTCTTTGCTTAGCCTGCTGATGAAATCCTTTCTTCTGTTCTTTTAGTATAGTTTTCATATATTATCTATCATAAAATAATAAATCAAACCTTCTGATACATGGAGTCAACTTCCTCGTCTCTTCCCTCATCCTGGGACCCTTGTGGACAATACTACACCCCCAAATTGACCTTCTGTCCTGGTCACCCCACGACCAGCCCTGCACTGCAGCAGGAGCCCTGGGGGCCTCCATGCACAGCCCATTCCTGCCCTCAGCTGACGGAAACCTGCCAGGATGCATCAATTTCCCCTTGCACTGGAGCATGCCCAGCACCCCGAGCTGTGGCACTGCAGCAGCAGGAGCAGAGCCCCGTGGGGCGGAGGCAGGCTCAGGGGCCGTGGCAGACACTCTACTTGTAGAGGGTGACGTCCTGGTGGCCGCGGGGCGCGGGGCGCTCCGGCCGCGGGGCCGTGTCCAGGAAGGGCTGGGAGCGCCAGGTCTCCTGCGGGTGCCGCATCTCCAGGGCCTCCTGGGGGTTCAGGTACAGCGTCACCGGGATGGCTGGCAGGATGCTGATGTACCTGAGGGCACAGGGACAGCAGCTCAGGAGGGCACGGCTCACTGGGCAGCCACGGCAGGAATCGGGGTGCTTTCAGTGCCTCGCTTCAGGTGCCCTGCACCAAAGATCTCCTTGGAAACATTCTCCTCTAAAGCTACTCCCCAGGTTTTAACCCTTCAAAGAGCCAACAGAAATGAAGCCTGATGAGATCAAGTGCATCCCATGAATTTAAGCCTAGTTTCCTGGGTGCTGCAGGCTGGGAGGTCTCACCAAGAAGCTCCTTCAGCTCAGCTGTCTCTCCTCACATGTACTATTTCCATCCCTTACAGATGATCGTATCGGACACTTGTGGAATTACTGAGGTTGGAAAAGCTCTCTGGCACCATCAAGTCTGACTGCTCCCCCTTGGCCACCACTAACCTATGTCCCCAAACCCCACATTCACTCAGCTTTCAAATCCCTCCAGGGATGGGGACTTCCCTACTGCCAGGGCCAGAGAACCCTTCTGGGGAAGGAATTTTCCCAATATCCACCCTGACCCTCCCCTGGAAACCCCTGAGGCCGTTCCCTCTCCTCCCGTCCCTGTTCCCTAGGAGCAGAGCCCGACCCCCCCTGGCTGTCCCCTCCTCTCAGGGAGTTGTGCAGAGCCACAAGGTCCCCCCTGAACCTCCTTTTCTTGTTTTGCAAATTTTAAAACTTAAATTCCAGGAAGAAGGAAGACAGAAGACACCAAGCACATAAACCACCCAGGAGCAGAGTGGAACCACCCTGACTCCCAGAGGAACAGCCCTGGAGGGTTTGTGAGCTCTGCCCACCCCAGGGGACCTGCTCAGCAGCTGCTCCCACACACACCTGGAATGAGCCCCACGGAAGCAGGTTATGTGGGTATGGAGCAGGGAGGACAGGACAATCCCCCTGGGGTCAGCTGCCAGCTCCCCGTGCCAGTGGCACTCCATGCCAGCCCACTTGCCTCTTGGCCAGGGTGATGTTGTAGTAGCTGAAGAGGGCTGGCCAGTGCCTGAAGGAAAGCTTCCTCCAGATCTCCTCATCCTCTGCTCCCCAGGTAACCTGTGCTTCTGTTCCCAGCTCCAGCTGCCCGTTGCCCCTGCCCTCGGGGCCCCAGGGCTGCTGCTCGGGCTCCAGCCGCGCCTTCTGCTCCCGCTGCTGCGTCCGGTTCTCCGACAGCGGCACGGGCTCCGAGGGGAACACGGACAGGTCCAGCTCGGGGTCCCCAGCAGGCAGGACCCCTCCAGGAACGGGCATGGCAGGCAGGCCTGCGTCCCCCAGGGGACTCTGCTCCGTGACCTGGGACGTGAGGTAGGTGCGGAGCCCAGCGGGATCCGTGTACACCAGGATTCCGATCCAGATCACTGTCCCGACCTGTGCAGGGCGAGACACAGCTCCCTCAGTGTCACCTCCCTGTCCCCTGCCTGAGCAGGGACACAGCTCCCTCAGTGCCACCGCCCTGTCCCCTGCCTGAGCAGGGACACACCTCCCTCAGTGTCACCGCCCTGTCCCCTGCCTGAGCAGGGACACAGCTCCCTCAGTGCCACCGCCCTGTCCCCTGCCTGAGCAGGGACACAGGGACACGGCTCCCTCAGTGTCACCGCCCTGTCCCCTGCCTGAGCAGGGACACGGCTCCCTCAGTGTCACCGCCCTGTCCCCTGCCTGAGCAGGGACACAGCTCCCTCAGTGCCACCGCCCTGTCCCCTGCCTGAGCAGGGACACAGCTCCCTCAGTGCCACCGCCCTGTCCCCTGCCTGAGCAGGGACACAGCTCCCTCAGTGTCACCGCCCTGTCCCCTGCCTGAGCAGGGACACAGCTCACTCAGTGTCACCGCCCTGTCCCCTGCCTGAGCAGAGACACAGCTCCCTCAGTGTCACTGCCCTGTCCCCTGCCTGAGCAGGGACACAGCTCCCTCAGTGCCACTGCCCTGTCCCCTGCCTGAGCAGGGACACAGCTCCCTCAGTGTCACTGCCCTGTCCCCTGCCTGAGCAGAGACACAGCTCCCTCAGTGTCACTGCCCTGTCCCCTGCCTGAGCAGGGACACAGGGACACAGCTCCCTCAGTGCCACCGCCCTGTCCCCTGCCTGAGCAGGGACACAGCTCCCTCAGTGTCACTGCCCTGTCCCCTGCCTGAGCAGGGACACAGCTCCCTCAGTGCCACTGCCCTGTCCCCTGCCTGAGCAGGGACACAGCTCCCTCAGTGTCACCTCCCTGTCCCCTGCCTGAGCAGGGACACGGCTCCCTCAGTGCCACCGCCCTGTCCCCTGCCTGAGCAGGGACACGGCTCCCTCAGTGTCACCTCCCTGTCCCCTGCCTGAGCAGGGACACAGCTCCCTCAGTGCCACCGTCCTGTCCCCTGCCTGAGCAGGGACACAGCTCCCTCAGTGTCACCGCCCTGTCCCCTGCCTGAGCAGGGACACAGGGACACAGCTCCCTCAGTGCCACCGCCCTGTCCCCTGCCTGAGCAGGGACACAGCTCCCTCAGTGTCACCGCCCTGTCCCCTGCCTGAGCAGGGACACAGCTCCCTCAGTGTCACCGCCCTGTCCCCTGCCTGAGCAGGGACACAGCTCCCTCAGTGCCACCGCCCTGTCCCCTGCCTGAGCAGGGACACAGCTCCCTCAGTGCCACCGCCCTGTCCCCTGCCTGAGCAGGGACACAGCTCCCTCAGTGCCACCGCCCTGTCCCCTGCCTGAGCAGGGACACAGCTCCCTCAGTGCCACCGCCCTGTCCCCTGCCTGAGCAGGGACACAGCTCCCTCAGTGCCACCGTCCTGTCCCCTGCCTGAGCAGGGACACAGCTCCCTCAGTGTCACCGCCCTGTCCCCTGCCTGAGCAGGGACACAGGGACACAGCTCCCTCAGTGCCACCGCCCTGTCCCCTGCCTGAGCAGGGACACAGCTCCCTCAGTGCCACTGCCCTGTCCCCTGCCTGAGCAGGGACACAGCTCCCTCAGTGCCACCGCCCTGTCCCCTGCCTGAGCAGGGACACAGCTCCCTCAGTGCCACTGCCCTGTCCCCTGCCTGAGCAGGGACACAGCTCCCTCAGTGCCACTGCCCTGTCCCCTGCCTGAGCAGGGACACAGCTCCCTCAGTGCCACCGCCCTGTCCCCTGCCTGAGCAGGGACACAGCTCCCTCAGTGCCACTGCCCTGTCCCCTGCCTGAGCAGGGACACAGCTCCCTCAGTGCCACTGCCCTGTCCCCTGCCTGAGCAGGGACACAGCTCCCTCAGTGCCACCGCCCTGTCCCCTGCCTGAGCAGGGACACAGCTCCCTCAGTGCCACCGCCCTGTCCCCTGCCTGAGCAGGGACACAGCTCCCTCAGTGCCACCGCCCTGTCCCCTGCCTGAGCAGGGACACAGCTCCCTCAGTGCCACCGCCCTGTCCCCTGCCTGAGCAGGGACACAGCTCCCTCAGTGCCACCGTCCTGTCCCCTGCCTGAGCAGGGACACAGCTCCCTCAGTGTCACCGCCCTGTCCCCTGCCTGAGCAGGGACACAGGGACACAGCTCCCTCAGTGCCACCGCCCTGTCCCCTGCCTGAGCAGGGACACAGCTCCCTCAGTGCCACTGCCCTGTCCCCTGCCTGAGCAGGGACACAGCTCCCTCAGTGCCACCGCCCTGTCCCCTGCCTGAGCAGGGACACAGCTCCCTCAGTGCCACTGCCCTGTCCCCTGCCTGAGCAGGGACACAGCTCCCTCAGTGCCACCGCCCTGTCCCCTGCCTGAGCAGGGACACAGCTCCCTCAGTGCCACCGCCCTGTCCCCTGCCTGAGCAGGGACACAGCTCCCTCAGTGCCACTGCCCTGTCCCCTGCCTGAGCAGGGACACAGCTCCCTCAGTGCCACTGCCCTGTCCCCTGCCTGAGCAGGGACACAGCTCCCTCAGTGCCACTGTCCTGTCCCCTGCCTGAGCAGGGACACAGCTCCCTCAGTGCCACCGCCCTGTCCCCTGCCTGAGCAGGGACACAGCTCCCTCAGTGCCACCGCCCTGTCCCCTGCCTGAGCAGGGACACAGCTCCCTCAGAGCCACCGCCCTGTCCCCTGCCTGAGCAGGGACACAGCTCCCTCAGTGCCACTGTCCTGTCCCCTGCCTGAGCAGGGACACAGCTCCCTTCAGTCCCCTGCCTGAGCTGACCCACGGCACCCCAAGCACAGGTAGCCCTCATTTCCTGCAGCCTCGCTCCCAGCACTGTTTCCTGGGGACAGGGAGGTGGCACAGGGGGGACATTTGGAGCACTGCCCAGCACACCCAAACCTGGACAGCACTTTTCCATGATCCACGGGATGCTCAGATCCCAACTTCTCCCCCCAAAGGCACAGCAGGAAGGGACTCCGTGCTGGCAGCTGGGACCAGCAGGTCTGGCACCTCCAGGCAGGGCTGGAAAGGCTCAGTTTGGGTTTTTGGGTCCACTCACGCAGGACCCACTGCTCTGGGACCATGTGGGGATTGAACTTCTGCATCCCATGGAAGCAGGACACGGAGGTGGGGATGGGTGGTGGCAGGGTGGGCAGGGCTGCCAGCCTGGCAGGGGCAGGTGCCCAATGGGGTGGGCAGGGCTGCCAGCCTGGCAGGGGCAGGTGCCCAATGGGGTGGGCAGGGCTGCCAGTCTGGCTGTTTGGGTGCCCAGTGGGGCAGACAGGGGTGCCACCATGGCTCTCTGGGTGCCATCCCAGCTGTCTAGGTGCCACCCTGGCTATTTGGGTGCCATCCCAACCATCTGGGTGCCCCCCTGGCTCTCTGGGTGCCCCCCTGGCTCTCTGGGTGCCACCCTGGTGGTCTGTGTGCCATCCTGGCTGTCTGGGTGCCATCCCAACCATCTGTGTGCCCCCCTGGCTCTCTGTGTGCCCCCCTGGCAGGCTGGGTGCCATTCCAGCTGCCCGTGTGCCCCCCTGGCAGTGCGTGTGCCCCCCTGGCAGTGCAGGTGCCATCCCAGCTGCCCGTGTGCCCCCCTGGCAGTGCGGGTGCCATCCTAGCTGCCCATGTGCCCCCCTGGCTCTCTGTGTGCCCCCTGGCAGTGTGGGTGCCATCCCAGCTGCCCATGTGCCCCCCTGGCTCTCTGTGTGCCCCCCTGGCTCTCTGTGTGCCCCCTGGCAGTGCGGGTGCCCCCCTGGCAGTGCGGGTGCCATCCCAGCTGCCCATGTGCCCCCCTGGCTCTCTGTGTGCCCCCCTGGCTCTCTGTGTGCCCCCCTGGCAGTGTGGGTGCCCCCCTGGCAGGCTGGGTGCCATCCCAGCTGCCCATGTGCCCCCCTGGCTCTCTGTGTGCCCCCCTGGCTCTCTGTGTGCCCCCCTGGCAGTGTGGGTGCCCCCCTGGCAGGCTGGGTGCCATCCCAGCTGCCCGTGTGCCCCCCTGGCTCTCTGTGTGCCCCCCTGGCTCTCTGTGTGCCCCCTGGCAGTGCGGGTGCCCCCCTGGCAGTGCGGGTGCCATCCCAGCTGCCCATGTGCCCCCCTGGCTCTCTGTGTGCCCCCCTGGCTCTCTGTGTGCCCCCTGGCAGTGCGGGTGCCCCCCTGGCAGTGCGGGTGCCATCCTAGCTGCCCATGTGCCCCCCTGGCTCTCTGTGTGCCCCCTGGCAGTGTGGGTGCCATCCCAGCTGCCCATGTGCCCCCCTGGCTCTCTGTGTGCCCCCCTGGCTCTCTGTGTGCCCCCTGGCAGTGCGGGTGCCCCCCTGGCAGTGCGGGTGCCATCCCAGCTGCCCATGTGCCCCCCTGGCTCTCTGTGTGCCCCCCTGGCTCTCTGTGTGCCCCCCTGGCAGTGTGGGTGCCCCCCTGGCAGGCTGGGTGCCATCCCAGCTGCCCATGTGCCCCCCTGGCTCTCTGTGTGCCCCCCTGGCTCTCTGTGTGCCCCCCTGGCAGTGTGGGTGCCCCCCTGGCAGTGCGGGTGCCATCCCAGCTGCCCATGTGCCCCCCTGGCTCTCTGTGTGCCCCCCTGGCTCTCTGTGTGCCCCCCTGGCAGTGTGGGTGCCCCCCTGGCAGGCTGGGTGCCATCCCAGCTGCCCATGTGCCCCCCTGGCTCTCTGTGTGCCCCCCTGGCTCTCTGTGTGCCCCCCTGGCAGTGTGGGTGCCCCCCTGGCAGGCTGGGTGCCATCCCAGCTGCCCGTGTGCCCCCCTGGCTCTCTGTGTGCCCCCTGGCAGGCTGGGTGCCATCCCATCTGCCCATGTGCCCCCTGGCAGGCTGGGTGCCATCCCAGCTGCCCATGTGCCCCCTGGCAGGCTGGGTGCCATCCCAGCTGCCCGTGTGCCCCCCTGGCAGGCTGGGTGCCATCCCAGCTGCCCGTGTGCCCCCCTGGCAGGCTGGGTGCCATCCCAGGTGCCCGTGTGCCCCCACGTACCATGATGAGGCGCTGGGCCAGGCGGGTGCGGGCGAAGAAGTAGATGACGCGCAGGCGCTTGGGCAGGCGCAGGTTGCGCAGCGAGGACGGCTGCAGGGTGATGGTGTGGGGGGTGACAGCCTGCGGGGCCAGGCCGTGCGGGGTGACCGCCTGCGGGGCCAGGCCGTGCGGGGTGACCGCCTGCGGGGCCAGGCCGTGCGGGGTGACGGCCTGCGGGGCCAGGCCGTGCGGGGTGACCGCCTGCGGGGCCGCCGGGCGCAGCGCCCGCGCTCGGCACGGAGCCCGCGGCGGGCACGACTCGGGCGGCAGCCGCTTGTTCAGGTCAGCCAGCTGCAACAGACACAGGGAGGGCAGGGCTGGGGGGCTGCTCCGCTGCAAAGGGGACCTGAGAGCTGGGAGGGACCCCTGGGGACACGGGGTGACTCCTCGGTGTCTCCTCCCAGCCCTTTCAGCCCAGCCAGCACATTTATAGAACCAGGGAACCACGGGATTGGGTTGGGATGGAAGGGACCTTGAAGCTCATCCCATCCCACCCCTGCCATGGCAGGGACACCTCCCACTGTCCCGGGGTGCTCCAAGCCCCAGCCTGGCCTTGGGCACTGCCAGGGATCCAGGGGCAGCCCCAGCTGCTCTGGGCACCTGTGCCAGGGCCTGCCCACCCTCACAAAGTTCTTCCCAATGTCCAGCGTAAACCTTCTCTCTGTCAGTTTGAAGACATTCCCCCTTAACCTGTCCAATGTCTCTCCCCATCTTTCTCGTGGGCTCCCTTCAGGTCCTGGAAGGCCACAAGCAGGTCTCAAAGCTTTCCTTCCCCAGGCTGTGTAATCCCAGTTCTCCCAGCCTTTCCTCACAGCAGAGCTGCTCCATCCCTCTGATCAATCTGATGCCTCCTCTGGGTTTGCTCCCACAGCTCCATGTCCTTCCTGAGTGTCCTTTGCCCCAAGTGCTCTGTTCCCCATGTGTGTAACCAAACAAGTACAGAACCAGCACTGTGACAGCTCAGGATGAGAGGAAACAGCCTCATGCTGACGTGGGGAAGTTTAGGTTAAATATTAGGAAAAATTTCTTCCTGGAATGGGCTGTCCAGCCCTGGCACAGCTGCCCAGAACAGAGGTGGAGTCCCCATCCCTGGGGGGATTTAACAGCCACGTGGATGTGGCCCTCGGGGACAGGGACAGTGGAGGTGCTGGGGGTGGTCAAAGGCCTTTCCAAGCTCAGTGAGCTCATGACTGAGCACCCCTTTTCCTCTTTCAGGGGGGTGCTGGGGCCGTGCCCCCCTCCTGCCCCGGGCCGCGCCCCTTGCCCACCTCCATGCGGCGGATGTCGATGGACAGCACGGTGGTGAAGAAGAACATCTGCAGGAAGAAGTCTGACACCAGCCCCACCACGGCAAAGAGGCAGAACTCCTGGGGGGGAGACAGGGATGAGCTCCCCTGCGCCTCAGAGCGAGGGAGGCCAGCAGTGCTCCTCTGACAAACCCTGATCCACCTCTTGGGCTGGCTCAGAGCTCAGGGCTGGGGGAGCCCAGGAGAGAACCCAAGGCATTTATTCTAATTCACATCCTTTGCTCTTTTTGGCCACAGTCCATCTCTGCTCCCAGGGAACAAGGGACAGGAGGAGAGGAAAAGGCCTCAGGTTGTGCCAGGGGAGATGTAGATTAGAAATTAGGGAAAATTTCTTCCCCAGAAGGGGCTGTTAGGCATTGGAACTGGCCAGGGCAGGGGTGCAGTCCCCATGCCTGGAGGGACTTAACAGCTGTGTGGCTGTGGCACTGGGGACGTGGGTGAGTGGTGGCCTTGGCAGTGCTGGGAACAGTTGGATTTGATGGTCTCTAAGGCTCTTCCAGCCCAGCCAACTCCCTGACTCTGTGAGCCTGCTGCCCAGAGCCCCCCTGCAGTGGCCAGGCTCTGTGCTGGCAGCCCAGGGCAGCCCCTCTCACCTGGATGGCCGGGACCAGCGTGAAGTACCCGATGAGGATGATCCCCAGCTCCGTGGCCATGTTCTTCATGATGGACCAGCTCTCATTGCTCAGGCCTGGGCAAGGGCAAGGGCAGGTCAGGGGAGCCTCTTCACTGTGCCAGAGATGAGCACAGCAAAAGGAGCAGCACTTCCCCTCTAAAACCAGGAATGTACAGGCAACAGGCCCAAAAGGCCCTTCCAGGCTAAAATTCCCAAGTGCAAAGGCCCACCAGAGTTCTGAGTCCTGTTTCCCATCTAGGATCCAAACCACTTGTACTTTTAAAACTAAAATCAGCATTGCTCTGCAATCTCTTCTCCCTGATGTTTAGAAACAGCTTTGAAGATTGCAAATCCCATTTATCCATGGTGTGAGCACACTCAAATCCTTCCACAGGCACAGAGCACTCATGGAATGGAAAATATAATTTTGTCACACTTTCAGGGGAATTTTGTAGGACCTGTGTTCTGCACTTCTGATATCCATGACCTGAGGAAGGTGCTCAGTACCCACACCAGGAGATCCAGCTCTCCCCTACCAATATTTCTTACATTTATTTAGCCTGTTTCAGTCAACGACCCCAAAAAGCAGTGCCCACAACAACAGCATTATCTTTCTGGAATTCACAACAAAAGGCTGTACAAGTCACCTTGTTTCCTTCCCAGACCTGAGTGAGGCCATTCCCAGCCCCTGCTCTCCTACCTGTCCCTCTCCCAGCCCCTGCTCTCCCACCTGTCCCTCTCCCAGCCCCTTCTCTCCCACCTGTCCCTCTCCCAGCCCCTGCCCTCCCACCTGTCCCTCTGCCAGCCCCTGCTCTCCCACCTTTCCCTCTGCCAGCCCCTGCCCTCCCACCTTTCCCAGCCCCTGCTCTCCCACCTGTCCCTCTCCCAGCCCCTGCTCCCCCACCTGTCCCTCTCCCAGCCCCTGCTCTCCCACCTGTCCCTCTCCCAGCCCCTGCTCTCCCACCTGTCCCAGCCCCTGCTCTCCCACCTGTCCCTCTCCCAGCCCCTGCTCCCCCACCTGTCCCTCTCCCAGCCCCTGCTCTCCCACCTGTCCCCCTGCCAGCCCCTGCTCTCCCACCTGTCCCTCTCCCAGCCCCTGCTCTCCCACCTGTCCATCTCCCAGCCCCTGCTCCCCCACCTGTCCCAGCCCCTTCTCCCCCACCTGTCCCTCTCCCAGCCCCTCTCTCCCACCTGTCCCTCTGCCAGCCCCTGCTCCCCCACCTGTCCCTCTCCCAGCCCCTGCTCCCCCACCTCTCCCAGCCCCTGCTCTCCCACCTGTCCCTCTCCCAGCCCCTCTCTCCCACCTGTCCCAGCCCCTGCTCTCCCACCTCTCCCTCTCCCAGCCCCTGCTCTCCCACCTCTCCCAGCCCCTGCTCCCCCACCTGTCCCTCTCCCAGCCCCTGCTCTCCCACCTCTCCCAGCCCCTGCCCTCCCACCTGTCCCTCTCCCAGCCCCTGCTCTCCCACCTGTCCCAGCCCCTGCTCTCCCACCTGTCCCTTTCCCAGCCCCTGCTCTCCCACCTGTCCCAGCCCCTGCCCTCCCACCTCTCCCAGCCCCTGCTCTCCCACCTGTCCCAGCCCCTGCTCTCCCACCTGTCCCTCTCCCAGCCCCTGCCCTCCCACCTGTCCCTCTCCCAGCCCCTCTCCCCCACCTTTCCCTCTGCCAGCCCCTGCTCTCCCACCTTTCCCAGCCCCTGCTCCCCCACCTGTCCCCCTGCCAGCCCCTGCTCTCCCACCTGTCCCTCTCCCAGCCCCTGCTCTCCCACCTGTCCCTTTCCCAGCCCCTCTCCCCCACCTGTCCCCCTGCCAGCCCCAGAGCAGGACCCCACCTTGGGCGATGCGCAGCTTCACCTCCAGGTCCACGGGCGTGGACACGACGGACTTGGTGAGCACCAGCACGTTCTCCAGGCCAATCACCACCACCAGGTATGGGAATATCTCTCTGAGGAAACAGGGGCACAGCTGAGGAGGGGATCCATGGGGAAAAAGAAGGGAAAGAGGCAAGTTTGGAGCAAACACAGCCCTGGGAGCTGAGGAGAGGAGCCACCACCCTGTGCCCCCATCCCCTCCCTTGTGTCACACTGCTCAAGGGAAAGGGTTGTGTTTCCTCTGCCTTGGGCAGAAATCACCGTTTTTGCAAAGCTGCAGGAATTCCTGGGAAATGCCCCCTGTGGAGCATCACTAAATTAATCCTGGTGCTTCCCAGGGACAGAGCCCTCTCCTCTCCAGCACTGGGTACAGCAACAGAGATGGCCTGGAACACCTGGGAGGGACTGGGGGGTCGCTCACCAGGGAGGGGCAGGGAGCCTGTCCCACCTCCTCCAAGGACCATCCCATCCACCCCTGCCACAGCAGGGACACCTCCCACTGTCCCAGGCTGCTCCAAGCCCTGTCCAACCTGCCCTTGGGCACTGCCAGGGATGGGACAACCACGGCCTCTCTGGAAATCCATTCCAGTCCCTCACCACCCTCGCAGGGAAGGATTTCTTCTGTCTATCTCACCTAAATTTGCCCTTTCAGTTTGAACCATTGCTCCTTGTCCTACCACTGCAGTTGCTGATGAAGAATCCCTCTCCAGCTTCCCTGCAGGCTCCCTCAGACACTGGAAGGGGGGAATGTCAGTGGATGTTCACAGTGAGTGAAAAAACCACCAGCACGGATGAGCCTCTCATGGGCAGCTTCTTGCTCATGCCCAAGAATCCAAAATTCAGCAAGAACAGCTCAGGCCTGCCTTTAATTAAAGCATTTTCAGCTCAACCTTGTGAGCCCTCCAGCACAGGACAGAGATGGGAGGTGAGCTCCTTGGGGGTGGGAATGTCTGAGCAGACAGAAGGGAGCTGCTGTGGGAGAGTCTGCTCAGCTCCAGGAACAACAAACCCAGTGTTATCCCAGGCACAGAGCCAACTGCTCAGCAGAAAGGAACCTCCAGGGGGGCTGGCCAGCAGAGGAGCACATCCCCTGCATCCCTGGCGAGCACCTGGTGGTGACCTGACACTGCCACATTTTCTGAAGAATCCCTTCACCGGGATTTCCTCTCCTGGGAAGCTGAGAAGCCTCAGAGGAAAAGGAAAACAATATTATCTGATTGCTTTTCCTGTGTTTTGTGCTTTGGAATGTGGTTGGAGATTGTTTATCCAACAGGTGGTTGGTTGGTTGGTTTCATGGGAATTGTTTTTATTTAATGACCAACCCCAGCCAGCTGTGTCAGGACTCTGAGGAGTCAGTCATGAGTTTTCATTATTCATTCTTAGAAGCCTCCTGTCTGTATCCTTCCTCTAGTCTTTAGTATAGTTTAGTACAGCATTATTTAATGTAATATACTACCATAAAATAACAAATGAGCCTTCTAAGAGCATGGAGTCAGATTCACTCATGTCTCCCCTCGTCGGGGCTGCCTGCAAATTCAGCAGTGCCCCTGCCCAGGCGTGTGTCCAGCCCCACAGTAACGTGGCCTCTGCTGGGTTTGGGGTGTCCCCAGGGGGCTGCAGTGGGGTCTGCAGAGCTCAGTCCTGCTGGGCACGGCCTGCCCGAGCTCCCAGGCAGCTCCCAGCTGCAGGCAGCCTTAGCAAGCTGAAGTGATGGCAGCTCCTCAGTGGGTATCAGCTCACTGTGATTTCAGCTCTCAGCTCGCTCTGGGCCCAGGCAGGCACACCCAGGCACAGAGAGGAGAAGGCTGTGTGGGGTTCCACAGCCATGTCCTTACTGAATCTTCTGTGCAGGTTCCCAGGCACAGCTCTTCTCCTGAGCTGGGCTAGAACAGCTCTTTCTGTAGGGCACAGGGGTTTTGGAAACTGTCCAACAGCAAGGGTCAAAGGAAAGTGACCTGCAGGGTTGCAGGGAGATAAGCAAGGGTCCAGAGGTGAGAGAGAGGGACTCCTAGCCCAGCCACCATGACTTGGCATTGCCTGTCTTGGGCTGCTGCATGCCAGGGAGGCACTGCAGGCCCTGGGCCTGCTGCACCACAGGAGCTCATCCCCAGCACACAGAGGTGTGCCCCTGGCACAGGAGCTCATCCCCAGCAGACAGGTGCCCAGGTGTGCCCCTGGCAGGGCTGGCACGTTCCCAGCACACAGAGGTGCCCAGGTGTGCCCCTGGCACAGGAGCTCATCCCCAGCACACAGAGGTGTGCCCCTGGCACAGGAGCTCATCCCCAGCACACAGAGGTGCCCTGGTGTGCCCCTGGCACAGGAGCTCATCCCCAGCACACAGAGGTGCCCTGGTGTGCCCCTGGCAGGGCTGGCACCTACCCCAGCACACAGAGGTGCCCAGGTGTGCCCCTGGCAGGGCTGGCACGTTCCCCAGCACACAGAGGTGCCCAGGTGTGCCCCTGGCAGGGCTGGCACCTACCCCAGCACACAGAGGTGCCCAGGGGTGCCCCTGGCAGGGCTGGCACCTACCCCAGCACACAGAGGTGCCCAGGTGTGCCCCTGGCAGGGCTGGCACATTCCCCAGCACACAGAGGTGCCCAGGGGTGCCCCTGGCAGGGCTGGCACCTACCCCAGCACACAGAGGTGCCCAGGGGTGCCCCTGGCAGGGCTGGCACGTTCCCCAGCACACAGAGGGGTGCCCCTGGCAGGGCTGGCACCTACCCCAGCACACAGAGGTGCCCTGGTGTGCCCCTGGCAGGGCTGGCACGTTCCCCAGCACACAGAGGTGCCCAGGTGTGCCCCTGGCAGGGCTGGCACGTTCCCCAGCACACAGAGGTGCCCAGGTGTGCCCCTGGCAGGGCTGGCACCTACCCCAGCACACAGAGGTGCCCTGGTGTGCCCCTGGCAGGGCTGGCACCTACCCCAGCACACAGAGGTGCCCAGGTGTGCCCCGGGCAGGGCTGGCACGTTCCCAGCACACAGAGGTGCCCAGGTGTGCCCCTGGCAGGGCTGGCACGTTCCCAGCACACAGAGGTGCCCAGGTGTGCCCCTGGCAGGGCTGGCACCTACCCGCCGTTGAGCGTGGGCGTGAGGCCGAAGAGGGTGCAGAGCCCCACGGACATGAGCAGGGAGCTGAGCACTGTCACCACTGCTGCCAGAGCCAGGCCCCACTTGGACTTCACCATGTCGATCTTGCCTGCAAAAGAGCCCCAGCGGGTCAGCAGGGACAGCACATGGGAAGGACACACAGACGGGGACAGACGGACACAGAGGGGACAGCACGCTCGTCCTGAGGGGCCCCAGCAAGACACAGGACACCCCCAGCCCAGAGGGAAGGTACTGCAGTGTCTGAAATGCACAAATTTTGAAATCTGACACATTTTTGGTGTTTTTGGATCAGAATGCAGAACCCAAAAGGTGAATTTTTAACAAAAATAATATTTTGGTAAAAAACTTGCTTCAGAGAAGGCAGAACCCGTGTTTTCTGTCATTTGTAGGCCAGCAATCTGGATCGGCCCACACAGCTTGGGGAAGTGGGAACATGCCTGTTTCCTGGGCAGAGATCCAGGAAAAGTCTGAAGTGCAGCCCCACAGCCTCCCAGGACAGGTGGGACAGGGGACAATGCTGCTGCACAGCTCACACCAGTCCCAGCACTGCACCGAGGGGGGAAGGACCAAACTGAAACTCAGAACATGATCTTTCTGATAAGGGATGAAACAAACTGGGGAAAAGGCATTGCTGTGGCATCCAAGGGTGCTCGAGAGAAAACAACTTGAAAGATATCAAAGAGTTGTGGAATAGTTTGGGTTGGAAGTGACTAAAGATTGTCCCATTCCAGCCCCTGCCATGGAAAGGGACACCTCCCAGCACCCCAGGCCCTGGACACTTGCAGAGAAGGGGAAACACCTCCAGCTGGGAGGTGGATCACAAGGAATAACACCGCCCTGGCTGAGAGGGGAGAATGAGCAGGAACCAGGGAAAAGCTTTTAACCCTCTCCAGGACAGCCCAGGGCAGAACCCCAGCACCAGCCCTCCTGCTGTTACAGACATCCCCGGCAGGCGAGCCCACGCCCCGGGGCCCCGACCTACGTGTGGAGAAGTAGATGTAGGCGAAGAGGATGATGTAGGTGGTGACGAGCGGGATCAGCTCGGCGATGCCGATCTCCTCCTTGAAGTGCACGTGCACCACGCTCTCCTCCCGCAGGCTGCAGTTGGGGCTGGGGTGCAGCAGCTTCAGCCGCGAGCGCAGGCTGCTCAGGAACCTGGGGACAGCAGCGCTGCCCTGTGACTGCACGGCTTACCCCGCGTCCCTCCCCTGATGATTCCCTCCCAGGTGTGTCACCCACCTCTCCTTTCCCACCCCGACCCCTCCCAGCACTGTCAGTCCTGGAATTCCAGAAGGGATTGGCAGATCCAAAGGATGCCCTCTACCCCCGGGGGCACTGGGCCATCCAGGTGTCCTTTGTCCCCTGAGACCTCCCCTCCTGTCCCTGGCTGGTGGCTCCCTGTCCCTTCCCTGCCCTCTCCCCGGGGTTAAAAGGAGCAGCACCCACGGGGTCAGGAGTTCTGCTGGAGCTGGGGCTGGGTTCAGAGGCCAGAACAAAGCTCTGGATCCAAACCCTCCATCAGAACCGACTCCTCTCCTTCCCCATGGCCCTAAAGCTTCTCCACAGAGGGAAACCTGAGGAGCAGATCCTGATATGGGGGGAAGCTCTATCCCAGCAACACCAGAGCTCCTGCAGGCCTGGACTTGTCCCCACGTGCCAGCACCCAGCCAGCCCAAAGTGTCTGTGGGGTGAAACACCACACAGCCATGGCCAAAAGTGTCTGTGGGGTGAAACACCACCCAGCCATGGCCAAAAGTGTCTGTGGGGTGAAACACCACACAGCCATGGCCAAAAGTGTCTGTGGGGTGAAACACCACCCAGCCATGGCCAAAAGTGTCTGTGGGGTGAAACACCACACACCCAGCCAGCCCAAAGTGTCTGTGGGGTGAAACACCACACAGCCATGGCCAAAAGTGTCTGTGGGTGAAACACCACACAGCCATGGCCAAAAGTGTCCCTGGGGTGAAACACCACAGTGCTGCTGTTTGGTTCAGCAGCAGGGCCAGCCAAGCCCAGGCAGGTCCCACCTGCAATACTGGCAGCACCAACACAGCAGCACGTCACTGAGCTTTGCCACAGAGCAGAGCTGGCAGCTCCTGCAGGAGCACAGCCCCAGGGAGCTCCAGGGTTCACATGCAGCAGCAGATCATGGCCCTCTCCAGGCCTTGCTCCCAAACCTGCTCCTTGCTGGCCCCAACCACCCCGACCCTGATTTCTACCCAGGTCTGCTGGGCTGACCCACCACAGCTTTGTTCAAAGCAAAGGCTCCTCAACCACAGTCTGGGTCTGTGGGACAGAACATGCCACGGCCTCAAACACTCCCAGAATTTTCCCAGAATTACAGAATTCTGTGTGAAAATGGCTGATGGAAGGTGCCACACAATGGCCCTGAGGGCTCAATGCTCTGGAAGAGCAAATTTAAACTCCTGTGCTGCCAAATCCATCCAGGCATCCCTTGGGGAATTCTGTGCAGCTCGGAGTCCTCAGATCCACCCAACCCACGCCAGTTTGGCCAACACTGCCAAAGTGTTTCCAGCAGTGCTTACTGGAAAGCAAAGCAGCCTGTGTACGAGGAGCTGGGTCAAACCAGGCCACAGGAACTGCCCCTGGCAGCTCTGCACCCTCCAGACCCCGCTTGTGCAGGGAGCTGAGAACTGGGGTATTTCATTTCCATAAAACACAGCACGTCTCCTCCCCAGAAAAGCCCCTTCAGAGATGTGGGACAGTTCACAGCAGAAGGAAATGGAGGCCAAGGAGCCCTGAGGGGGGCAAGCAGCAGAGCTGTGTGCTGGAGCAGCCCTCACCTGGAGTCGTAGCGCTGCAGCCCCAGGGTGACGGTGTAGGACACCACGCGGCGCCGGTTGGACAGGCTGACCCCGCTGTACCTGCCAGGCAGCCCGAAGAGCAGGTCTGCAGGGACAGGGGGACATCAGGGACAGCACCCACACAGGAACAGGGGGACACAGCTGTCCCCTAACAGCAGCTCCAGCGGGAATGGTGCTCTCATCCCACAGCGCATCCCGCACTTCCCGCTCTCCGGGGAAACCCCATGGATGGGGTCACTCCTGGAGCAGGCTCCAGCCACAGACAGCTCACACTGAGACATAAACTTTAGGGAATTTGGAGATCTTAGAGGAGCTAAGACTTTAGTTAGGGATAAGCTTTATTAATCAAAATAAATGGGCAGGCCTTGATGAAGGTAAGAGTTGGTAGTTAATGAATAACTGATTGCTTGTCAGCACAATGTCTGGGGAGCTGGGTTTGTAATCAAGTAAACAGAAACTGATAAATGGATTTTAGGAACATCAGACAACTGTGGGCCTCCTCTGTTCTGAAACCAACTGAGGGCAGGGAATGAGAGTTCGACCCCGGGTTCATTTGTCAGATTTGCATTGAAAAGGTGGAAAGGTCAGAATGAGGAAGACTTAATTTACTTCCTCATTTTGGGACCCCTCCCCATGACAGGGACCACCGACCCATTTCGAGGGACAAGCTACTCATGCTTAATAGCTTTTGAACTAATTTAAAAGGACTCTGCAATCACCTGTAAATTGGGTGTGTATTTGGGAGCTATCCCACAACAAACAAACATTTTTAACTTTAAACTGTCAGAGAGTTTTTGGCTATTGGTACCAGATCAATATCCATCCTGGGAATGGGATGTGCCAAAGTTATGAATATGCATTTGTACTTTGGGTATTCAATACCTGTATAGATAAAGGGACTCTGCAATCACCTGTAAACTGGGTGTGTGTTTGGGAGCTATCCCACAATGAACACACACTTTCTAACTCTAAACTGTCAGAGAGTTTTTGTCCCTCACAGTTGGATATCCGTACTAGATCAATATCCTTATTTTTTAATAAATCAACACTCTGGGTGCTTAAAAACAGCCTTTAAAGCAAACTTCCTTTAGGGTTACAAACCCCTTTTCAGACAGGTAGCACAGTTTATCACAGGCTGCCAGATCCCTGAGGTTCCCTCAGAATCCAACCTGTGTTCAAAGCAGCATTTCCTCTGGCATTATGGAACCACTAATGATCCCACACGTGGTCACACGGTTTCTTTATAACTAAGAGGTAAAAATAGTTTTATAAATCCATTGTCAGCTTGGGCTGTGTGTAAGGAACTGGGACACACCAGGGAGCAGGATGAATGGTGATTTATCTGTGACAATGAGGCAGCCTTGGAGTGTGACAGAGGGAAAAGCCAGGCTGGAGCACGTGTAGAGTGGGAGGAACAAAACCCTGCTATTTTTACCTGCAGAAAGAAGCCTGACTGAGTGACTTGTTCACTTCTCACAAATATAGATCAGGGCTCCAATGCACATATGAAATGAGAGACAACAAAGACTGGGCAGCTTTGGCTGCTGTGAATGAAAAAATACTGCCCAAATTGGCACTATCAGCAATCCAGGGGCTGGAATTAGCGAGGATGGAATAACAATGGAGCTGTGGGCAGCTCTCAGCTTCCCTGGCTCACCTTTGAGAGTGGCTGACATCTGCAAGGTCTTTGGCTCATGCTGGTGGATGGTTTTGATGATATCTGGGTCGGCATTGAAGCGCTCGCGGTCGTTCTGCCAGAAGTTTCCCGGGGACAGCAGCAGGCAGCCGTGCTCTGGGAGCAGGTTCCTCAGCTTCCTGAGGCCAGGCAGCAGGTCTGTCACCTGCAGACAAACCTCCTCCAGGCTCCTGACCCCGGAGCTGAAAGGCAAACACAGTGCTGAGGGACCCCACCGGGCAAAGGGTGGAGAGGAGGTCCCAGGGACCTGCATCCCGTGGGGCTGCTCTTCCTCCCCACAGCTGGGAGCAGGGGCTGGGCTCCCTGCAGCTGTGAGCAGGCTCCAGAACTCCATCATCATTCCTGGGGCTGCCTGGCCCCACAGCTCTCGCTCCTCACCCATCTCTGGCACCACACTTTATCTTTTACATTAAGACACTTCCACCCGACAGAGAAACTCTGGAATTCCTGCAGACCCCAAACGCCTCTCTGCACCTCTCCCCACACATGCAGTGGGTGTTTTACAGGAGTCCTGCTCAGCCTGCCTGAGGTGGGTCCTTCGAGGTGCTCTAAAATGCACCCAGGGTTCAGTGTCTGCCCCTGGGGTGGCGTTTCCCCAATCCCTCTGCACTGTGGGGAAAGGAGCATTTCCTGAGAGGCTCAGAACTGCACGCAGGTGTACCTGGTGTGAACTGGAACCTGTGTCTGGCATCATCCTCAGCAAGCAGTAATTCAAGCAAGACCCAGCCTGGGTGTACAGCAGGCCCTGCTGGGAGGTGTCCTGGGCTGTAAGATGGGTGTGCTCTATCCCCACCTGTCAGAGCTGGCACTTCTCTGCTGCTCACTGGGCAGTTTTCTTTGTCTGTCCCACAGCCAACCCCCCTCCAGGAGATCTCTGCTGCTCATGGGCCATTAATTATTAATTACCTTCTGTCCATGGCCAGGGAGTGTCCCTGCAGGGTTGAGCAAATTCCACCATCCCATGGGGAGATGCTCCGCCCAGGGGAGGAGCCAAGCATTCCTACCTGGATCCAATCTGAGGTGCTGGGAACAGCCCAGCAGCCTTTGCCCACTGCATTCCCAGAGGAGCAGCTTTCTCCTGCCCTGCATTCCCAGAGGGAGAGCAGGCCAATCTCCAGCAGCCCTGGAGCTGCAGAGGAAAACTCCCCCCTTGTGCAGGATCCCTGCTCCAGCAGAACCACAGCTGGCACTGCAGGAGGGCTGAGCCCCCCTGGGATGGGACTGTGCCACCACCCTGAGCCCCCCTGGGATGGGACTGTGCCACCACCCTGAGCCCCCCTGGGATGGGACTGTGCCACCACCCTGAGCCCCCCTGGGATGGGACTGTGCCACCACCCTGAGCCCCCTGGGATGGGACTGTGCCACCACCCTGAGCCCCCCTGGGATGGGGCTGTGCCACCACCCTGAGCCCCCCTGGGATGGGACTGTGCCACCACCCTGAGCCCCCCTGGGATGGGGCTGTGCCACCACCCTGAGCCCCCCTGGGATGGGACTGTGCCACCACCCTGAGCCCCCCTGGGATGGGGCTGTGCCACCACCCTGAGCCCCCCTGGGATGGGACTGTGCCACCAGCCTGAGCCCCCCTGGGATGGGGCTGTGCCACCACCCTGAGCCCCCTGGGATGGGACTGTGCCACCACCCTGAGCCCCCTGGGATGGGACTGTGCCACCACCCTGACACACAGGGGACAGGGCCTGCTCTGACTCTGGCAGTGGTTTTTTGGGGTCTTTTGGTTTTTTTTTTTTTTTTGGTTTTTTTTGTTTGTTTGTACTATCACATTTTTATTTTTGCATATAAAATGTAAATAAACAATTCTTTACTTTCCCTAGTAAAGAGCTGCTATTCCTACTCCCATCTCTTTGCCTGAGAGCCCCTTAATTTCAAAATTACAACAATTCATAGGGAGGGGGTTTGCATTTTCCTTTCCAGGGAGGCTCCTGCCTTCCTTGGCAGACTCCTGGCTCTCCACACCCAGCCAGAAGGGTCAGGGCCAGAGCAGCTGTGGGGCCAGAGGAGGGTAAGAGGACAGGGCCCCCAGCAGGAGCTGCTCAGGATCAGACAGGAGTTCTCTCAGGAGTTATTGCTACTGCCTGGAATGATTCTGGCCCTCGGGGTTAACACTGCTCTGGCACCTCCCGGCTGCCCAACTCCACCTCACTGCTCCCCCCTGGGAGAGGAGCTGCATTCCTGACTGACAGACACCCCACAGCACTGCCCCAAAACAGAAACCTTCTGCACATTTCCCTGCACAGCCTCCAACATCATTAACTGACACTGCAGCTCAGGCTCTTTAATTACTCCCAAGGATGCTAAAAAGCATCCTTAAAGGTGTTAAAAATAGAGCAGTTCATTTAACTGGCTTTAATGGAGAAAGTATTCTCTGTTACACCTCCAAAGTGTGTTTATGGCTACCTGGGGAATGACTTCACACACATTTGTGATGGCAGACCATGAAGAAAATGTTTTAGGATATGACATCCTTAAAGGAAAACTTTGCAATTACCAACCAGGGATCTCTGCTCCTTTGGACCCAACAAAACCCCAGAGTAATCCTCCTGGGAAGGGCAGGAAAATCAGCCTCTTAAAGAGGGCTCCAGTTTTACCTGTTCCTAACAGCACCTGTGCCTCCTGCAGCCAAACAGGGGGAAATGAAGTAATTAAAGACTCAGAACAAAGGGCCATTCTGTCTAGGATGCATTCACAATTCCCCTGCCTGACAGGTGATAAAGGAAGCAGCTGATGATCAAAGGCTGGATGCTGACACAGAGCCCTCCCTGCAGCAGGCCCAGACATTGCAGAGCTCACTGCTCCTCTGCAGGCACTGCACACAGAGCGAGGGCAGCCTGCCACGGAAAAGATGGCTTGGGGGTGCCAGAGATAAACCCAGCCTGCATTCCCTGGGGAAGGAACACAATCCCCTTCAGCTGCCTGCCTCAGGGATTGATGCACTCACCCCGCACAGCACACAACTCCTCAGCTGAACTCCACAAGTCAGGCAGGAGAACAGATTTACCAATAAATTGGTAGGAGGTGAGGAGGAAAGTCCAGTAAGAACAAGGGCACAGGATATCCAGAACACATTAAATGGGAGGGGATAGAAATGCCCCCAGTTAAGAGCCCAGGCCCCTCGAAAGAGCTGGAATTCCTGGGAACCTGGGGCTAGCAGGCCAAGTTGGAATTCCACATGAAACAAAACTGGATGCTGCATCTAGCCCCACTACTGAAAAGGAGCCTCAAAAGACACTTTGGGACACTGCAGAAATCATATTCCTCGATTTTCTGTAATAGCAAGACCCTTGTACACATTAACAGGGAAAACCCAAATCTGGGAATGGCTTGACAGCCACAAACAGGCTTTGCACACGCTGACAGAGAGTTAAAAACATCAGCCACGGGGCCAGCTCCTCGCAGTGATCCTGTCCCAGCTGAAGGGGATTTTGCTGAACATGGGACTCACTGTAGTATGTTCCAGAAAGGGCCACAAGGACCCAGACAAACACCGGGTCCAGTTCCACAGCATTTAAAGGCACTGAAAAGAGAAACACTGCCTGGGAAAAAGGATCATTGACCCGGTGTGCTCTGGGCTCTGACCCGGTGTGCTCTGGGTTCTCACCCGGTGTGCTCTGGGTTCTCACCCGGTGTGCTCTGGGTTCTGACCCGGTGTGCTCTGGGCTCTGACCCGGTGTGCTCTGGGCTCTGACCCGGTGTGCTCTGGGCTCTGACCCGGTGTGCTGTGGGTTCTGACCCGGTGTGCTCTGGGTTCTCACCCGGTGTGCTCTGGGTTCTCACCCGGTGTGCTCTGGGTTCTGACCCGGTGTGCTCTGGGTTCTGACCCGGTGTGCTGTGGGCTCTGACCCGGTGTGCTCTGGGTTCTGACCCGGTGTGCTGTGGGTTCTGACCCGGTGTGCTCTGGGTTCTGACCCGGTGTGCTGTGGGTTCTGACCCGGTGTGCTCTGGGTTCTGACCCGGTGTGCTCTGGGTTCTGACCCGGTGTGCTCTGGGTTCTGACCCGGTGTTCTGTGGGTTCTCACCCGGTGTTCTGTGGGTTCTCACCCGGTGTGCTCTGGGTTCTGACCCGGTGTTCTGTGGGTTCTGACCCGGTGTTCTGTGGGTTCTCACCCGGTGTTCTGTGGGCTCTGACCCGGTGTTCGGGGGGTTCTGGGTTCTAACAGCACCACGAGCCCCCGATGGCGGCTCCGCTCCAAACCCGTGTTCCAGTCCGTGTTTTGCTCCCAACCAGCGGGCCCGGCCCCCCCCCCCCCCCCCCAGCGCCCCCGTGTGGTGGCGGCCGGAACAGCGCAGGCACCGCACGGGAACAGCACAGGAACGGCACGGGAACGGCACGGGAACGGCACGGGAACGGCACGGGAACGGAACGGGAACCGCACGGGAATGGCGCGGGAACGGAACGGGAACAGCGCGGGAACGGCACGGGAACAGCGCGGGAACGGAACGGGAACCGCACGGGAACGGAACGGGAATGGCGCGGGAACGGAACGGGAACAGCGCGGGAACAGCGCGGGAACGGCACGGGAACGGAACGGGAACGGAACGGGAAAACAGCGCGGGCACACCGGGGCTCTCCGGGCCCGGGCCCCCCGCAAACCGGGACGGGCACGGACACCCCCCGGAAACTGCCTCTGCATCCCCACGGCAGCCGGCAGCCGCTCGGGCAGCAAGGGAAGGGCCGGTGGGAGGCACCGACACACTCCGGGGATGAATAAAGCAGCTCTGGGCACAGGGAGCACTGCACAGGCAGGGACTGAGCCATGGCAGTCAGTGACACTCCAGGGATGAATAAAGCAGCTCTGGGCACAGGGAGCACTGCACAGGCAGGGACTGAGCCATGGCAGTCAGTGACACTCCAGGGATGAATAAAGCAGCTCTGGGCACAGGGAGCACTGCACAGGCAGGGACTGAGCCATGGCAGGCACTGACACTCCAGGGGATGAATAAAGCAGCTCTGGGCACAGGGAGCACTGCACAGGCAGGGACTGGCCCATGGCAGGCACTGACACTCCAGGGATGAATAAAGCAGCTCTGGGCACAGGGAGCACAGGCAGGGACTGACCCATGGCAGTCAGTGACACACTCCAGGGGGTGAATAAAGCAGCTCTGGGCACAGGGAGCACAGGCAGGGACTGACCCATGGCAGGCACTGACACACTCCGGGGATGAATAAAGCAGCTCTGGGCACAGGGAGCACAGGCAGGGACTGAGCCATGGCAGTCAGTGACACTCCAGAGGATGAATAAAGCAGCTCTGGGCACAGGGAGCACTGCACAGGCAGGGACTGAGCCATGGCAGTCAGTGACACTCCAGGGATGAATAAAGCAGCTCTGGGCACAGGGAGCACTGCACAGGCAGGGACTGAGCCATGGCAGGCACTGACACTCCAGGGGATGAATAAAGCAGCTCTGGGCACAGGGAGCACTGCACAGGCAGGGACTGGCCCATGGCAGGCACTGACACTCCAGGGATGAATAAAGCAGCTCTGGGCACAGGGAGCACAGGCAGGGACTGACCCATGGCAGTCAGTGACACACTCCAGGGGGTGAATAAAGCAGCTCTGGGCACAGGGAGCACAGGCAGGGACTGACCCATGGCAGGCACTGACACACTCCGGGGATGAATAAAGCAGCTCTGGGCACAGGGAGCACAGGCAGGGACTGAGCCATGGCAGTCAGTGACACTCCAGAGGATGAATAAAGCAGCTCTGGGCACAGGGAGCACTGCACAGGCAGGGACTGACCCATGGCAGGCACTGACACACTCCAGGGGGTGAATAAAGCAGCTCTGGGCACAGGGAGCACAGGCAGGGACTGGCCCAGCTGCTGTGCCTGGAGCTGCAGCACTGAGGAGCTCTGCAGTGACAATCACTGTATGGTTACGTTCAGAACTGTTGGGAAGGATGAAAGTTTGACAAAAAAGTCTCACAGATATGTGTGCTTAGCAGAAAGATTTTTGAATGTACAATGTGAAGAAGGAATAGAAATGGAAGCAAGTTTTGGTATAGAAGAAAAGAATTGCTGAGCCAGTCTGACTGGATAACCAGGGAGGCAAAGGGTGTGTTAGTGAGAAGGGGTTTTATGGCTCAGAGCAAAGGATAAACCCACCCCAAAGAAGATGTTTGTACCAATCAGGAAGAGAGCACAGGCAAACAAGGCAGCAAATGTGGCAAGCAGAAAAAAGGTCTCAGAATTTTCCACTGCAAGAAAACTGAGAAACAACTTCTGGCTTAAACATGTGATGTACTGACTGTGAGTGACTGGAGAATAGTAACATGAATATGGTAATTAGAGTAGTTATGGGGGGCTGTAGGTAACAGTTAAGGGATAGATTGGTTCTGCTGTGTGAAGATGCTCAGCACAGAAAAGTAAATAATGCACTGTAACCAAAACCAAAGGGTCTCCAGGCCTGCCTGCAGCTGGAGCTGGCACAGCTCTGTCACCCACCACCCTGGGCTGCTGTGACCCCTTGGATGGAATAAACTGCATTTTGTAAACAATAAACTGCATTTTGTACACAATAAACTGCATTTTGTAAACAATAAACTGCATTTTGTACACAATAAACTGCATTTTGTGCACAATAAACTGCATTTTGTGCACAATAAACTGCATTTTGTACACAATAAACTGCATTTTGTACACAATAAACTGCATTTTGAAGAGCCCCTGGAGTCCCACACCCCTCATTCAGGCTCTTCCAGAATCATGTCCCTAAGTGCACAGCACCCTGCTCTGTCAGCCCCCCACAGCTCCCAGCAGAGACTGCAAAGGAAAGGAAAGGGAGCAGGGCTGGCTGTCCTGGGGCCACTGCAGTGCAGCACACACAGAACCAATGTACCTGACCTGGCAAGAGAGGCTCCCACCTAAAGCTCCTGCAAGCTGTGACACTGATAACAACAGCAACTGCTGGATTTGTTCTCAGTTTCCTGCTCATTTCAAAGAAATACTTGGATGATGGGCATTCCACACCAAACTCATTTTCCAGTGGCCTTCCTCCAGCTGGAGTGATGCTCCTTCTGGAAGGACTGACAGCCCAGACCTGCACAGTGGTAAAATCCTGGTCAGTATTGCTAAGAGCATTTGAGCTTTCAATTGTTTGGATTGGTATTTGCTTATGGTCTGTCCAGCAGTTTTGCAGTGTGTATGAGTTACTGCTCCACAGTGCTCATCTCTTACTCTGCTCCTCACAGGGGGTGGAAAAGACTTCCCCTGCATGTAACCTGCATTTTCACATGATCCTGGAACCAGTTTTGTGCACCTCTTCCCAGCTCCTCAGGGTAAGGTACAGAGCTCCCCGTTGCAGCAGGTGGGAACAGCTGGAGTTTCATTCCAGCTGTGGCTATAACCAGATTTTGCTCTGTAGCACACACACATCTGGTCAGGTCAGAAGTGCCCAACGCTTGATATGCTGAGCAAGGTGAAATGCTCAGCTTCACAGAGGAACACTGGACTAAGCACCACGAGAGGAAGTGAGGGGAGTCCCTGACCCAGCACTGAACTCCTCCAATCACTGCAACTGAAAAACTAACTCCAGGAACTTTTCTTGGATCCTCATCTGCATCCCATCTCTCCTATGATTTTAACACGTGGGGAACATCCTGATCTACACAGACTGGTAACAAAACAAGTGAAATCACTTCTTTGGGTTGTCCTCAGCTACCATGAACACTCTGGACTTAATGCTATACCTTGTCACTGTAACTTTTTTTTTTTATCAGTAATCATTACATATCTATATCCACATCTATCTATCATCTATCTATATGTATGTATGTATCTATCTGTATCTATCATCTATCAATTTATCTATCATCTATGTATATCTATCACCTATCTATTATCTATCTATCTAGTATCTATCATCTACCTATATATCAATCATCTATCATCTATCTATATGTATCTATCAACTATTATCTATCATCTATCTATCATCTATCTATCTATCTATCTATCTATCTATCTATCTATCTATCTATCTATCAATCATCTATCTATCATCTATCTATTATCTATCTATCTATCTATCATCTATCTATCTATCTATCTATCAATCATCTATCTATCATCTATCTATCATCTATCTATCTATCTATCATCTATCATCTATCTATCATCTATCTATCTATCTATCTATCTATTTATCTATCTATCTATCAATCAACTATCTATCAATCATCTATCTATCTATCAACTATCTATCTATCAATCATCTATCTATCTATCTATCTATCTATCTATCATCTATCTATCAATCATCTATCTATCTATCTATCTATCTATCTATCTATCATCTATCTATCAATCATCTATCTATCTATCTATCTATCATCTATCTATCATCTATCTATCAATCATCTATCTATCATCTATCTATCAATCATCTATCTATCTATCTATCTATCTATCATCTATCTATCAACTATCTATCTATCATCTATCAATCATCTATCTATCAATCATCTATCTATCATCTATCTATCTATCTATCTATCTATCTATCTATCTATCTATCTATCTATCATCTATCTATCAACTATCTATCTATCATATCTATCATCTATCAATCATCTATCTATCAATCATCTATCTATCTATCATCTATCTATCTATCTATCTATCTATCATCT
The DNA here is from genome assembly GCF_027477595.1 of Haemorhous mexicanus. NCBI lineage: Eukaryota > Metazoa > Chordata > Aves > Passeriformes > Fringillidae > Haemorhous > Haemorhous mexicanus. Next base: position 599,006 of record NC_082341.1, read on the forward strand.
ATCTATCTATCTATCTATCTATCTATCTATCTATCTATCTATCTATCAATCATCTATCTATCTGTCTATCTATCTATCTATCTTATCTGTCTATCTATCTTATCTATCTCTCTCTCTCTCTCTCTCTCTCTCTCCCCCATCCCTCCATCCATCCCGTGAGCAGGGACACTGCTTTGCTCTGTGGTTACTGCAGGGGCAGAGCAAACATCTCCTGGTGTCCATGGCAGCTCCCTGTGCCCCAGCCACTGCTGACTCCTTTGCCAGCTGTGACACAGGCCCCTCCACATCTGCAGTGCTGGGGCTGTGCTGTGATCTGCTGGCACCTCTTTGCTTTGGTGCTGGGGAGTGTTTGTGATTAACAGCTCCCCTCTGGGATTTCCTGTCTGTTAGTCACTCATTCACTTTATAAAGTCACCTCATTTGCCACCACCAGAACAAGTGGGCCAGAGGAGTCCTTAAATTCAAACTGCTGCCAAAGTCTGAGGCTAAGGCTGGCCTGGCTCTGGCCCTGCAGGTCTCAGGAAGGTGCTTCCAGATGGCAAATCAACTGAAGCCTTTGTAAGATCCCTCTCCAGAAGAGATTTCTTCCATGAGAACTACAAAGAATGAGCACAGAAATTCAAAAATGATGACTTGCCTTTGTGAGCACTCCCTGCACAACGGGCTCCACACTCCCTCCCTGGGCTGCACGGCAGGACACCTGGACAAGGCTCAGCTGTCTAAAGACAGCAATGGAAATACACTGCCAAAAAATGGTGTTTACAGGGACCACAGCTTTGGGAAGGAACATTTAAAGGAACTGATGCACTGATGGCTCTGGGAAGGGCTCCAGGAGGAGCAGATGACCCTGGTTTGTATTTTATCACCTCTGGAATGTGGCAGAGATAAGGGCTCATGCTGCAGATAAGGCCAGGCTGCCAGCCCTGTCCCTGGGGGATGCTGAGGGTGCACAGTGACACCAAACCCACAGCAAAGCACGGATCAGGGCACTCCTGACCTTCACACAGGTGAGTGCTGGGATCTGCAGCCAGTGGGAACACAGCCCCAGGACACTCAACACCTACACCTGCCCAGGGACACTCAACTCCCTCCTGGAATATAAAAGAATGTAAAAGACACATAGCAGAAGAGAAAAAAAAGAAAAAAAACAGAATACAAAACAAGCCAGTCTGCATGTAAAAAAATTATTTCTGCTCAGCCTTATTACTGGCAACAAACAAGAATTTTGTAATGACTTCTGAGGTAACTGCAGAATTTACTTCAAAATTAGATGTTTCCTGGAATATCTGAATGCATCCCCAACATGGTAACCTTGCCCCAAGGTTTAGGTCTAAATGCTGAAGTAATTTTCTCCTGGTGGTAAGAAGAGCAATAATAAAAGTAGTAATTCTGTTTCTTGTTGCATCACTGCTCATCAAGGGCAAGCCAGGGGGAGATAATGAGAGTACAATGAGAAGACAGGGAGATAATGAGAGCACAGCACAGGCCTGGGAGCTCCTTGTTTCTGCCTGGAACTGGCAGCAGATGATTATCCCTGGGATAAGGGAGGAGAGGCATGAGCACAGGGCCAGAAGGTCAGTGCCAAGGCTGGGGGAGCTGGCAGGGAGAGGAACACTCAGGGAACCTCAAGAGCAAAAATGGCATTGCTAGACCATGGCCTGAGAGAGCAGCAGCTGGGGGGTGAAGGATGGGTCCCCAAAGCACAAATCATCAGCTGGAGGAGCAGGGTGGACACTCCACAATGATGAATTTAACACTCTTTCTGCTAACAGCACAAAGATCAGACCCCACCTGGGGGCAAAAAGAATTTCTGCTTTGAGGTGGGAGCTTGTCAGCTGGGAAGGACAGAGAGACACAGGGACATCAATAAATCACCTCCTAATGTGCAAAACCAGGCACAAAAACAGACTTGGGGTCTCAGAGAGGTTCCAGGAAAAGCCTTTCCATGGAAAACACCCCCAGGTGAGACTCCCCTGACAATCTGTGTGGTTCTGCTCTCCCACCTTCAGGAATGTCCCATGGACAGCAGTGCCACCAGGAGGGCACCTGGAATGCTGAGCCCCTCACCTGTGAGCCCAGAGCTTTCTGCTTGGCTTCCAGCAAACAGGGGGCTGGGCTGGGCAGTGGGAGCTGCCCTGGAAACACCTGGCAGCTGAGGAAAGCTGCTGCTGTACAGAGCCTGCAACAGGATAAAAGCAAGCAGGTACAAACTGGTCCTAAGGACAGCCAAAGAAAGCCAGGAGAAGGTTCCCAAGCAGGAAATTCCAGCAGTGGCCAGAACTCCCTGTGATAGGGAGCTGGTGTGGGGGTGAGGGAATTCTGAGACCCTGCACCTGCATCACCTCACAGGCCCCTTCTGGGATGTGACAGAAAACTCCTGAGGATTTTCAGTGCCTTACCTGGAGCCCAGGGGCCCCACGTGCAGGATGGATCCCACCTTTAGGACACCAGCAGCCCCTGGCCAGCCCTGGGGCAGCCCTCTGCAGCCAGGTGTTGGGGTGATTTCAGGGTTTACCCCAGAACACAGGTCCCTCCCCTGAAGATTCCCTCCCAGGTGTGTCACCCACCTCTCCTTTCCCATCCTGCCCCCTCCCAGCACTGTCTGTCAGTCCTGGAATTCCAGAAGGGATTGGCAGATCCAAAGGATGCCCTCTACCCCTGGGGGCACTGGGCCATCCAGGTGTCCTTTGTCCCCTGAGACCTCCCCTCCTGCACCTGGCTGGTGGCTCCCTGTCCCTTCCCTGCCCTCTCCCCGGGGTTAAAAGGAGCAGCACCCACGGGGTCAGGAGTTCTGGTGGAGCTGGGGCTGGGTTCAGAGGCTGTGGGCCAGAACAAAGCTCTGATCCAAACCCTCCATCAGAACAGACTCCTCTCCTTCCCCATCGCCCTAAAGCTTCTCCACAGAGGGAAACCCAAGGAGCAGACCCTGCTATGGGGGGAAGCTCCATCCCAGCACCACCAGAGCTCCTGCACGCCTGGACTTGTCCCCACGTGCCCAGCTGCAGCCCCCAGCCAGCCCAAAGTGTCTGTGGGGTGAAACACCACACACCCATGGCCAAAAGTGTCTGTGGGGTGAAACACCACACACCCATGGCCAAAAGTGTCTCTGGGGTGAAACACCACACAGCCATGGCCAAAAGTGTCTCTGGGGTGAAACACCACACAGCCATGGCCAAAAGTGTCTGTGGGGTGAAACACCACACAGCCATGGCCAAAAGTGTCTGTGGGGTGAAACACCACACAGCCATGGCCAAAGGTGCCTCAGGGTGAAACACCACAGTGCTGCTGTTCGGTTCAGCAGCCAGACAAGCCCAGGCAGGTCCCACCTGCAGCACTGGTAGCACCAGCAGCCAGGTGTGGCAGCAGCAGCCCTGCCTCACCTGTCCCTCAGGGCGTGGTTCCTGATCTCCTCCACCAGCGGGAAGACGCGGGCCAGCGGCGAGCGGAAGGCATCCACGGCCAGGAGGTTCTTCTGCCACGGGGACACGGTGGCCTTCACAAAGATCTGCTGGATGTAGGCCACGGGGGCTCCCACGTACTGCAGGGACAGGGCAGGGTCAGGGCACTGCTGGCCACGCACACACACACACACGGCTGCCCCAGATCCCCCCGGGAAGGGTGGGAATGCCCCGAGAAAGAAGTGAAGCAGTCACCATCTCTCTTTCTGTGATCCTCCAGAGTGTGCTAGCCATAGCTCACCAGCAGTGAGAGAACCCCAGAATGGTGAGGCTGAAGAGCCCTCTCAGACCATCGAGTCCAACCTGTGCCCCAACACCTCACCTCGACTGTGGCACCCAGTGCCATGGCCAGGCTTTTTTTAAACACACCCAGAGATGGTGATGCCACCTCCTCCCTGGGAGGAGCATTCCAGAACTTTACTATTCTTCTGGTGAAAACTTTCTTCCTAATACCCAACCTACCCTTCCCTGCCATAGCTGGAGACTGAGTCCCCTGGTTCTGTCAGTGCTGCCTGGTGGGAGAGACCAACCCCACCTGGCTGCAGCCTCCCTGCAGGAAGGTGTGCAGAGCAATAGGGCCACAAGACTCCTAAAAACCAGTCAAGTCTTAAGTCCAGCACTGTTTCTATAATCACTGTAGATTTCTAATAAAAAAGGACCTTTTCATAGCTTCCAATGGCACAATCTGTGCATCAGCTTTGTCTGTTACTGTGAATGTGGAGGAGAGAGAACGATGGATCTGACTCCATGTCCTCAGAAGGCTAACTTACTACTTTATTATACTACATCACATTAAAGAATTCTATGCTATACTACACTAAAGAATACAGAAAAGATACTTACTGAATGCTAAAAAGATAATAATTGAAAACTTGTGACTTTTTCCAGAGTCCAGACACAGCTTGGCCCCAACTGGCCAAGGAGTCAAAACAACTCCCACTGGAGTGCAATCACCTGGGGTGAGCAGTCTCCAAACACACTCCACACCAGCACAACACAGGAGAAGCAAATGAGATAACCATTGTTTGCTTTTTCTCTGAGGCTTCTTGCTGCTTTTCAGCTTCCCAGGAGAAGAACCCTGGGCAGAGAAATCGTGCTCAGGGGATGTGAATGGCACGGTCTGTCCCCAAGCCCCTGCAGTGACAGGGCTCTGGGTACAACCCCCAGAGGGATGGGGCTGCTGGGGAACGCCTCTGGAGCTGTTTTATTTCCCAGCATCACTCTCATCCCATGGCTGTGGCAATGGGAAGGGGCCAGCAGCTCACATGCCAGCAGCAGACACAGAACTCAATGCTCCAGCTCCCTTTAGGAGTGTTTTGACCAATCACACCAAGCAAAAGCCCACTGACAGTATTTATATCTGTTTTGTGTATATTCTGTATTGCCAGAGGTTCCATCCAACCACTCTGAGCACAGGGACCTTTGGTTAGACAATGCTTATTTCAAATCCAACCCCTGCTTGTGAGCCTCCAAACAGTGCACAGAGCTCCATCATTAAGCTCAGAACTCCCTCATATCTCACTAGATGGACTTTCCCAAAACCCTCGGGTTTTAAAGATTCCCACAACCTGGGGAGCTCCCAGAGAACCAGAGCAGGAACAGTGTCACTGCCATATTTTCTGGAAAAATCCCTTCACCATGGGGAAACCCAAAGCACCAAAAATATTTCTGTGTCTGCTCTGGGGTGCCCTGACCCCCAGGGCAGCACTGACTCTGATCCTCACTCATGGAGAAAGTTTCCTAAACTTCAAGATAGACTGGAACCCACACAAGTGTGAAATAGATTATAGAGAGCAGTGTAAGCACATCATTTAGTGAGAAATTTGAGTTTTAAGATTTTTAGTGCATTGTAAATAAAAACAAAATAGAAAACACAGAATGTTATCCTAAGTTTCTTCTTCATACTTCTTCTTCATAAGTTTAAGTAGCATTTTGTAGTTAAGTAAAAAAGTCCACATTGCAGCTCTTTAAAACAATTATTAAGTTAAAAAATAATCTGTGTCAGCTCTTAATTAGACAGTTTAGTCTTAAGAAACCTTGAGACAAAAAATTGTTAACCATTTTGTGCCTTCTAATAAAAAACTGCCAAACTCACAGTAATAAAACTGTTTTTCTAATAAAAATAATAAACACTTAAGTCCAAACATAAACTGCATCTCAAGTGCCTTCAATCCAAACCCAAAACACCCAACAACTAAAACCCCCACAACTGCCACATTTTCTGGGAAGATCCCTTGCCCAGGAGTTCTTCTCCAGGGAAGCTGAGAAGCCTCGGGGGAAAACAGTGATTATCTGATTGCCTCTCCTGTGTTTTGCTGCTTTGGAATGTGGTTGGAAATTGTTTGTCCAACATGGGAATAGTTTTTATTTCATGACCAATCACTGTCAGGCTGTGTCAGGACTCTGGAGAGTCACAGGTTTTTGATGAGTACCTTGCTAAGCCTTCTGTCTGAATCCTTTCTCTGTTCTTTAGTACAGTTTAGCACAGTGTTCTTTAATATAATATGGGAACATAAAATGATAAATTAGCCTTCCAAGCACATGGAGTCAGAGTCCTCCTCCCCTCCTGCCACGGGGGACCCTGCCAGTACCACAGAAGGCTCTGCCAGACTCTGCTTCCCCTTCCCAAACCAGAGGTGGAACACGACAGGACTCAGCAGCAAGGACAAAGGAGTCTGCCTCTGTTTGTGCTGTGGGGACCTCAGAGCCCACCCAGAGCCACCCCTGCCATGGCAGGGACACCTCCCACTGTGCCAGGCTGCTCCAGCCCTGCCCAGCCTGGCCTGGGGCACTGCCAGGGGTCCAGGGGCAGCCACAGCTGCTCGGGGCCACCGGGTGCTGGGCAGCCCAGCAGGGCCGTGTCCCTCCCCAGTGTCCCCAGCAGGGCCATGTCCCCTCCCTGTGACCCCAGCAGGGCTGTGTTCCCTCCCCAGTGTCCCCCCCTGTGACCCCAGCAGGTCCATGTCCCCTCCCCATAGCCCCAGTGTCCCCAGCAGGGCCGTGTCCCTCCCCAGTGTCCCCAGCAGGGCCATGTCCCCTCCTTGTGACCCCAGCAGGGCCATGTTCCTCCCCAGTGTCCCCAGCAGGGCCATGTCCCCTCCCTGTGACCCCAGCAGGGCCATGTCCCCTCCCTGTGACCCCAGCAGGGCTGTGTCCCCTCCCTGTGACCCCGGCAGGTCCATGTCCCCTCCCCATAGCCCCAGCGTCCCCAGCAGGTCCATGTCCCCTCCCCAGTGTCCCCAGTGTCCCCAGGAGCACTCACCCAGTCGGGGTGCTCGCCGGGCTCCCCGTGCTGGAGCCCTGTTCCCTGGGGGCCATGTCCCCATGTCCCCAGCAGGTCCCTGTGCCCTCCCCAGTGTCCCCAGCAGATCCATGAGCCCTCCCCAGTGTCCCCAGTGTCGCCATGTCCCCAGCAGGTCCCTGTGCCCTCCCCAGTGTCCCCAGTGTCCCCATGTCCCCAGCAGGTCCATGAGCCCTCCCCAGTGTCCCCATGTCCCCAGCAGGTCCATGAGCCCTCCCCAGTGTCCCCATGTCCCCAGCAGGTCCCTGTCCCCTCCCCAGTGTCCCCAGTGTCCCCAGCAGGTCCATGTCCCCTGCCCAGTGTCCCCAGTGTCCCCAGGAGCACTCACCCAGTCGGGGTGCTCGCCGGGCTCCCCGTGCTGCAGCCCCTTGCCCCCGGGGGCCATGTCCCCATGTCCCCAGTGTCCCCTGTGCCCTCCCCAGTGTCCCCATGTCCCCAGGAGCACTCACCCAGTCGGGGCGCTCGCCGGGCTCCCCGTGCTGCAGCCCCTGTTCCCTGGGGGCCATGTCCCCATGTCCCCAGCAGGTCCCTGTCCCCTCCCAGTGTCCCCAGCAGGTCCCTGTCCCCTGCCCAGTGTCCCCAGTGTCCCCAGGAGCACTCACCCAGTCGGGGCGCTCGCCGGGCTCGCCGTGCTGCAGCCCCTGCCCCCCGGGGGGAGCGTAGTCCTTCAGCGGCGTGCTGAACTCCACGGGGCCCGTCCCTGGCAGAGGCAGCTTCAGCAGGGGGGAGCTGGGGGGACACAACCGGGCAAATCCCTCACTTTGGGGGCTCAGGGACTCCTAGAGCAGAGCAAACTCAGTGTTTCCTGAAAGAGCTGAATGAATGTGTCCCCAACACGGTAACCTTGCCCCCAGGGTTAGCTCCAAATGCTGAAGTAATTTTCTCCTGGTGGTATGAAGAATAATAATAAAGTAGTATTTTATATTAATTTCTATAATAATAATAAAAGTAATAATTTGTATAGTAATAGAAGAGTTGAAAAAGTGACTGTGCCCACTTTGGCAAAGCCAAGCTGTGCAGGACAGGAGAGCCAGCAAGGGGGGTTTGGCTTTCAGGGGACACACTGCTAGCCAGAGTCCTTCTCCCTTGGAAAGGGGAAGGGAGAGGAGAGAAGACCTTGCAGGGCCTCTCCTGGACTCCTCCATCCCAGTTAGCTGTGGCAAAACCACTCAGCATGGCCATGGCTCAGTTACTGTGCATCCCACCCAAAGCCCAGACACCCCCTTGTTCCAGGGGCTGCTTCCCTGCCCCAAAGCCTTTATAATCCTCTGCTTTTCCTCATTTGGACTCAAACTGCTTCCAAAACTTGTCATTAACCTCACTGGTCCTCAAAGCACTTTCAAGAGCAGCAGTGAGAGACCAAAACTGTGAAATCTTGGTCCTCTTGCTGCTTTGCCACCACAGCCTCTGGTGATCGTAGCTCCTGTCCCTCAACAGAGACATTGAACTGCTCAGAAACAGAAAATGAGGCTACAGAGAGTTTAGAATGGGACTTTTAACCCCAAATGTTCCCCAAAATGGCTAAAAGCAAATCAGAATTGAGCTGGTGGGAAATGCAAGGCTGCTGACACACAGAGATCACTGGGAGTCTGGAACTGCCAGCACCAAACTGAACTGCAGATCAGAGCTTCACTCTTTTTGTGGCCTCACTGTCCCTGATACATTTTCCTGTTTGTAGATGAGTTTTGTGGCAATACTGAGACAATAAAGAGAAAGGCCTTGGAATTGTTCTCCTGCCAGGCTCTGCCCACTCCATTAGGGAATAGCTGGGATCATCAAAGGCCAGGGAGGAACAAGCAGCATCTAAACACAAGGCTTCAGAGAGAACAACAAACAGCTGGAAAAGAACAATGCAATCAGAAGCCAAGCTTGTCAGACTTGCTCTTCACTGCTCTGACAGAAATACACCTCATTATCAGCATTTCCTTGAGCAAGGGCAGGGAAGAGAAAAAGGAACAGTAAGATCAAGCATAAGTGATAAACAAAGCAGAGAGTGTTCAACAGATGCTTGAGGAGGAATTGTTTTTTCCCTAAATGATTTCAGTGTTGGCAACTGTGTCCAGAAATCCAAGGAGAACACTTGAGATGCACAGAAGGTGCTTCTGCAGGGGGGAATTCCCTGTGAGTCACCTGCGAGTGGGGAGGAGTCACAACAAATGGTTTTCTGTAGAATTTGAATCATTTATAACCAGAGACTGCTCAGATTCAGTCTGATTGTGGACTCAGCTCAGATTCAGTCTGATTGTGGAGTGTTTCCCCTCCCTGGGTGTCTGTGCTGCAGTGCTGCTGCTGTCCCAGGGCCTTTCCAAGGGGATCTGTCAGCCCTGGGATCCCCCAGGGCAGCAGAGTCCCCTCCAAGGGCAGGAGGGCTCAGCTCTCCTCCAGACCCAGTGACAGCTGCTGGCTCCAGGTGGGCTGAGCAGCTCTGCTGTGAGACCAGAGCAGGAGGGGATTCTGGATTCTCTCTGGGGGCTCAGTCCTGCTCCATGGCTCAGCGTGGAGGGAAAAGGGGCTCCTTGTGTGAGCCTGGCCCTGCTGGTTTGGGACCACCAGGTGCTGGGAACACGGAATGCTGGAGTGGTTTGGGATGGGAGGGACCCTGAGGATCACCCAGTGCCACCCTGCCATGGCAGGGACACCTCCCACTGTCCCAGGGTGCCCCAAGCCCTGTCCAGCCTGGCCAGGCACACATCCAAGGATGCAGGGGCAGCCCCAGCTGCTGTGGGTGTGCTGTGACAGCTCTGGGTCACTGACCCTGCACAGGGCACAGAGGGAAGAACTGCCCCACCTCAGCTCCAGGGAAGGCATTTCCAGCACTGGGGTTTGCCCTCCTCCCCCTTCTCTGTGTTGGGGATTTTTCTGAGCAGCAGGGAAAGAGGTGAACACGAGAATGGGAAGCACAGACAGGGGAGGGAAGGACAGCAGGACCTGAAATGGCCACAAAGCAAAGGCCAGCAGCTCCAGCCCAGCAGCAGGAACAGCCTCTGTCCATGGAGGGGCAGAGCCCTGGAGCAGCTGCCCAGGGGGGCTGGAGTCTCCTCTCTGGAGACATCCCAAACCCACCTGGCACGGCCCAGGGGACCCTGCCCTGGGTGACATCCAGAGGTTCCTCCCAAGCCCACCCACCCACCCACCCTGGATCTAACAAAGATGCCAGGAAAGCTCTGATCTGATTTGGGAAAGGCTCTTTTGAGATGCTCACGTCGCTGTGCACCCTGACAGCCCTTGAAAGCCCAGAATAAAGGAACCACAGATCCTGGAACCAGCTGGAAGTGCTGAGCTGCAGCAGGAGCTGTGTTCCAGCCCCCAGCAGGAGGGAGGAGCAGGCAGAGGTGCTCAACCCAGCACCTGACAGATTCTGAAGGCAGCTCAGGGCCCCAGGGGGGAGCAGGGCCAGGAGAGCTGCAGGCACATCCCTCCCTGCACACTGCCCCTTCCCAGCCCCAGGCACGGAGGGCAGAGGGAAGCAGGGAGCTGCCAGGGCTCAGGGAACAGGAAAGGAACTGATCCAGGGAATGAAACCAGCTCCCAGCAGGAGCTTTTGGCCTGTCTGCAGCCAAGCCAGAGCAGCCTGGAATCCCAGGGCTGAGCAGGGAGGGAATCTGCTGGCAGGGTCCTGCCACAGGGCTGGCAAGGCCCATCTCTGGCAGCAACAGGGCCTTTTCAGCCTTGGCAAGTGCACCAACAACCTGATTCTGAGTGAGTGGTGGGGGCTGTGCCTGCTTCCCTCTGACAGGGCTCCAAATTCTGCCCTGGAAAGGAGATTCCCCTCTCCTGTGCAGCACAGGCTGCTCCCAGAGTCATGCTGGAACCCCGGGGGAGACTCTGTGCTCTGGGGACCTGAACATGAAGAGTCTGACTCCAGTTCAGGTCCTCTGGCACCCCACAAATAGCACAGACCTGTGCCAGAGTGACACATGCTTACAGAAGTAAATCTAAACAAACATGTACACACACACACAGGCACTGCCCAGGGGCTCTGGCTCCAGCCAGTTCTGCCATTGCTCAGGAGCAGAACCTGTGCTTCAGGTAATTAACAAAGCCCTGTTTAATTGCCCTAAACCTGCTGCAGAGCCCCCTGGCTCACCTGCAATCCTCACCTGAACTGTTCCTCAGAGTGGCTCTGGCATTCCATACTGACCCCAATGGCCACAATCACCCGTTCCCCTCTGGGCTGCTGTCACACAAGGCTGGTGACAGCCCCATTCCAGGGGAACTGCAGATCCCAGCACAGATCCATTCAAGTGGGATGAGGAAAATGAGTGTCACCTGTAAACAAGAGAACTCTCCCTCTGCTGTGGGGACTAACCTGGATTTTCACACTTTAGGACTAGAGAGCAGGAATGAGCCACAGGATTTTTTGCTTTGGGTATTGATTTATTCTCAAACCCAGAGCTGCTGTGCCTTGTCTGTCAGTGACATTAAACACAGGGTCTGTACAAACCCTTCCAAGAGGAAAGGCACCCAAAACAACCAGACCAGACTCTGTGATGACTTTATTCCCTGCATGGGCACTGCCCTCACCTGCCTGAGGCCAGAACCCCTGGTGGATAGATTGTGGACCTTGTGCTTTATTTCAGCTTCTAAAAACTGTCTGCACACAAGAACTGTGGGGTTTGACTGATGTGAGGGGGGGAAGCCACAGTGACTGGGATGGTTCTGTCTGCAGCAGGATCCCACAAGCTCTCCTTGGTGCCAGGCACAGCAGGCAGGGCTGGTGCACCTCTGCCAGCTCAGGATACCAGACCCAGCCTCGCTTGCAGGGACGTCTTTGTTTATCAGCCCTGCCCCAGGAACACGGAGGGGTCAGAGGGGCCTTGCCAGGGCTGGGGAATGTTGGGCTCCATGGTCTCAAGGCCTTTCCCAACCTCACCAGTTCCATGGTTCTGTCAGCTCCCTGCCCTGGCCTCAGCCCAGCTGCACACAGGGCTGAGGCTCCTGCCCAGCCCTGCTGCACAGAAATGCTGCCTGAAGGAGCTGCTGCCTCAGGGCCGGGCCCTGATCCTCCCCAGGGGCTCGGGCTGCTCCTGGGCTCCTCCTGCACAGCCGTGGCGGGGATGCACCAGGGAAAGCCAGCGGGAGAGAGGAGAGCTTCCACAGAGCACACCAGCTCAGCTCCTGCAGGGGACCCTGCCAGACTGCACCCCTGCATCCTCGGCACCCGTGCAGCACCACGCGACGGCTCCCAGGCAGCATTGTGCACTCATGCAGCACAGTGCACCATGCACCCACGCAGCATCATGCACCCATGCAGCACAACACACCAGCTGCCATGCAGCATCGTGCACCCATGCAGCACAGTGCACAGTGCACCCATGCAGCACACCTGCACCACGCAGCACCATGCACCGCACACTCATGCAGAACACACACACTCATGCAGCACAGGGTACCTATGCAGGACCATGCACCAGCACCCATGCAGCACCATGCACTCGCACAGCACCGCACACTGCGTAGCCATGCAGCACCATGCACCCATGCAGCACAATGCACTGGTACCCATGCAGCACCGCGCACTTGTGCAGCACAGTGCACGGGCACTCATGCAGCGCATGGCACCCGTGCAGCATCATGCACCCGTGCAGCACAGTGCACCGGGTACCCATGCAGCACAGGGCACCCATGCAGGACCATGCACCAGCTCCCGGGCAGCACCGTGCACCCATGCAGCACAACGCACTGGCACCCATGCAGCACAGTGCACCCATGCAGCAATCCCTTCACTCTCACAGCCTGGCATGCCAGGTGCAGGACCCACTGTGGTCTAGTTCTGACCTAATTAGCAAAGCCACTCCTCAGCCCCAATTAACCCCTCGTTACCAGCACAGCAGCCCAGAGCAGGAGCTGGAACACCCCAGAAATGGCTCCTAACAGGGCCCCAGCCCTCCAGCCTCAGCCAGGCTGGGATTCTCTTCCTGCCCAGTTCTCCTGCTCCCCAGGGCTGTCACCAGGCTTCTGCCACCTGTCTCTGCCAGGGCCAGGCTCTGCCTCGCTCAGGAGCTCCTGAACTCATTAAAAAAACCAGACTCTTCCCACCTGATGGTGTCCTGGATGGATTTCTGCAGCCTGGAGGGAACCAGGCACTGCAGCATCCTCAAAGGCTGGCACTCAGGAGTGCAGACACTCCCCCAAACCCACAGTTACCAAAACCCTCGTGCTCTGCAGCCTCAGCTGCCTGCTCTGAGCAGTGACAGGGCAGCCCCACGTCCTGACCCAGGGGGCTGAGCTGGTGACCCCCCCCAGACTTTCTCCCCCCCAGGAAATCCTGAATTTCAGAAGGGAATAGGAATGTTTGATCCCTCCCCAAAGACAACTCTTTGTGGGTGAACATTCACACCGCAGCAGTTTCCTGCATTTGCAGCCTGGGAGAGCTGAATGAGGAGGCTGAGCCACCCAGGGAAGCCACTCCCAAGCAGCAGGGAGGTGACACAGTGACACACGTGGGACTCTGGCTTGGCTTTGCTGGGTGCAGCTTCCAGGGGCAGAAATACCACTGGAAAGCTGCACCTGGCAAAGCTGGAGCCAAAACACCGAGCCTGCTATCCTGCTAGTAGCAAGATAAATCAAGATATCTCTGTCTTTGGTATCTTTCATCTCAAAGATAAGGGTGGGAACCACTTGGGTGGGCCTTGTAGGAGCATCATGTTCTACAGGGCAAGAGACCTGAGAATGAAAGTGTCCCTGAAAGGTACAAGGAGTCCTGTGGAGCAGGGAAAAGCCAGGAAGCAATGCTCCCACTGCTGCTCACAGCCACCAAGGGTTCCAGCCAGGAGAAGCCACCCCAGGGGTTTTCCATGTGTGAAAATCCTCCCTTTGCCAGTGTTTGAACTGAGATGTGCAGGTAGGCCCTGTCAGCACCACAGCTCAGAGGAAAACCAGTCTGTGCCAGCACAGGTGGAGCTCTCCTGCAAACAGGGGAGCAAATCATCCCCAGGGGTTTATCTTGCCCAGAACAGACAAGAGAGTTCAACCCTGCAAGGCACAGTGTGTACATGCACACCGTGCATGCTCTGGGGACACAGGTTTGCTCAGCCCCACAGGGCCCTGCTGGAGATGACTCTGAGCCCGTGTGACACTCCTGGGAGGAAAATTATATCCACCTGCAAAGCAGGGATCCAAACTGGGGCCCACAGGGAGAGCAGGGATCCACTCCCAGGCGGGCGTGCCAAGGAAAGAGAAGAGGGCAGGCTCCAGGGAGAACAGGACAGGCAGGTGTGCAAAGAAAGATCAGCTTTCCTTCTCCCCATTTTTAATTCATGGCTTTGGAGTCCACCGCCAGGTGCTCGAGGGTTACCTTCCTCTCATTTATTGCTTCACTTCACTTGCTCAATTAGTTCTTACTTAACAAACCAGATGCAGACACTTCATCCCCGCTGTTTCTTCTGTCCCACAAAAGGAGATGACAAAAACTATAAAGTCTAAATTTAAAAAGAGCTTCTGGGCAGGCCCAGAGGGAGAACACTGCCAAGAACCCCTGTGCCCAGCCCCGTGTCACTGCCACATTTTCTGGAGAAATCCCTTGCCCGGGATTTCTTCTCCTGGGAAGCTGAGAAGCCTCAGAGAAAAAGGAAAACAATATTATCTGATGGCTTCTGCTGTGTTTGCTGCTTTGGAATGTGGTTGGAGATTGTTTATCCAACAGGTGGTTGGTTGGTTGGTTTCATGGGAATTGTTTTTACTTAATGACCAACCCCAGCCAGCTGTGTCGGGGCTCTGGAGAGAGTCAGGAGTTCTTCATCAGTATCTTGTTAAGCCTTCTGTAAGGATCCTTTCCCTATTCTTTGATAGCACAGCATTGCATACTATAATATATATGATATACTAGAATAGGTTTAGTATGGTATAATAGAGTATAATAGTATAGTATAGTATCATAGAGTACAATAACATAGTATTATAATATTATATAATAATATAGTAAAATATAGAATAGTATGATATGGTATGATAGGATATTATATGATATGATAAGATATAATACTATCCTAATATATTATATTATATTACATTATATTACATTATATTACATTACATTATATTATATATAGTATATAATATGATATAATATAGTATATAATGATATATAATATAATATAATATAAAGTATATAATATGATATAGAATATAGAATAGAATGTAATTATGTCATAATATATGTCATAATATGATATAATATAGTATTTGATATGATATAATATAAAGTATATAATATGATATAGAATACAGAATAGAATGTAATTAGGTCATAATGTAATATGTCATAATATGATATAATATAGTATATAATATGATATAATATAGTATTTGATATGATATAATATAATATAATATAATATAATATAATATAAAGTACATAATATGATATAGAATATAGAATAGAATATAGAATAGAATGTAATTACGTCATAATATAATATGTCATAATGTGATATAACATAGTATATAATATGATATAATATAGTATTTGATATGATATGATATTGTATAATATAAAGTATATAATATTATATAAAATTTAGAATATTGAATATAATGTAATTATGTCATAATATGTCATAATATGATATAATATAGTATTTGATATGATATAATATAAAGTATATAATATGATATAGAATATAGAATAGAATGTAATTATGTCATAATGTAATATGTCATAATATGATATAATATAGTATATAATATGATATAATATAGTATTTGATATGATATAATATAATATAATATAAAGTACATAATATGATATAGAATATAGAATAGAATATAGAATAGAATGTAATTATGTCCTAATATAATATGTCATACTATGATATAGTATATAATATGATATAATATAGTATTTGATATGATATGATATTATATAATATAAAGTATATAATATTATATAAAATTTAGAATATTGAATATAATGTAATTATGTCATAATATGTCATAATATGATATAATATAGTATTTGATATGATATAATATAAAATATATAATATGATATAGAATATAGAATAGAATGTAATTATGTCATAATGTAATATGTCATAATATGATATAATATAGTATATAATATGATATAATACAGTATTTGATATGATATGATATAATATAATATAAAGTACATAATATGATATAGAATATAATATGATATAATATAGTATTTGATATGATATGATATTATATAACATAAAGTATATAATATTATATAGAATATAGAATATAAAATAGAATGTAATTATGTCATAATATGTCATAATATGATATAATATAGTATTTGATACGATATAATATAATATAAAGTATATAATATGATATAGAATATAGAATAGAATGTAATTATGTCATAATATAATATGTCATAATATGATATAATATAGTATGTAATATAGTATTTGATATGATATGACATAATATAACATACTATAAAGTATATACTATGATATAGAATATAGAATAGAATATAGAATAAAATGTAATTATGTCATAATATAATATGTCATACTATGATATAATATAGTATATAATATAGTATTTGATATGATATAAAGTATATAATATTATATAGAGTATAGAATAGAATGTAATATGTCACAATATAATATGCCACGATACAATTTATAATGGAATAATAAATCAGCCTTCTAAGACCCGGGAGTCGGGCTGAGCACCCCCCGGTGCCCCGCGGGCCGAGTGCCAGCCCTGCCGGGGCGGGACTCACCAGCAGGCCAGGACGCAGAGGGCGGTGAAGAGGATGGTGGGGATGGGGTGGGAGGCGCAGAGCAGCCCGTGGCTGTAGAACGCCCCCGAAATCCTCTCGCGCAGCCTCTCAGTCAGGGTCATCCTCACCTCCAGGCCATCCCGGGGCACAGCAGCGCGGGCAGCCCTGCGGGGAGGCACTGCCTCCACCTGGGGACAGAAACAGCCGAAGACAAGGAAAATAAACGTTACCAGCTCGTTTTAGGGAGATCGCAGCGTTCAGCAAGGAATCCTTCCCCGGGAGGGTGGGGAGGGGCTGGGATGGAATTCCCACAGCAGCTGGGGCTGCCCCTGGATCCCTGGCAGTGCCCAAGGCCAGGCTGGAAATTGGGGCTGGAGCAGCCCGGGACAGTGAGAGGTGCCCCTGAACCGGCAGCAGTGGAACTGATGGGATTTGCAGCACAAATCCCTTCCAGGTCCTTTGCAGCACAAACCATTCTGGGATTTATTTCTTGGTTCTGTGCAATGACCGAGCAGATCTCAACCCCACTGTCAGGGCTGGACCATCCCTGTTCCAGGAGGAACTCAAGAACAACATGGATCTGCTGCTCCTGTGGCAAAACATACACCACGAGTGGCTCTCTGGCCAGCCCGAGCTGCCAGAAGGCACTCTGGGGAGGAGCACAGCACTGCCAACATTCCTGGTCATTTCAAGGAGGAAAACTCTGTTTACTCTCTTCACCTGCTGTCCAACAGCAGCATTCTGTAAGAAAGCACTGAGCATTCCAAAGCCAGTACTTCTTTATCACTTGGGGGGCTGCATATTAAAATCTGCCATCTTTCTTTGCTTTATGCTGTGGCTGAGCTCCTAAGAGGGAACAGCAGGAACTGGTTCTGCTCCAAGCCATTTCTGCAAACAGAGATTGTCTAAGCCAACATAAACCTGTGGCTTGCAGGACAAATGTTAAAGGAGAATTTCTTGCCTCTTGCACGACTGCAAACCCAAGACAAAGTTTGCCTGGAAGCACGAGGGCAGCGGGATGCGCCCACCTTGCAGCCCACAGGTGACATTTTGCCATTTCTGGCCCACTTCAGGTACAAGAGACAGACAAGGCACAGATCCCAGGATCAGTCAGCTTGGAAAGGCCCCCCAAGGTCCCTGAGCCCACCCTGTGCCCAGTGCCCACCTTGTGCCCAGCCCAGAGCACTGAGTGCCACCTGCAGGGACACTTCCAGGGATGGGCACTCAGCACTGCCCTGGGCAGACCCTGCCAACACTGAACCTCTCTTGAGTGAAGGAATTTCCCAATTTCCACCCTGAGCTCCCCCGGCCCAGCCTGAGGCCGTTCCCTCTGCTCCTGTCCCTGTTCCCTGGAGCACAGCCCGACCCCCCTGGCTCCTGGGTCCTGCACTCTTGCAAAAGGAGGCTGACCAGCAGAAGGAAGAAATGGAGAACTTCCCTTTGCAGGAAAAAATCAACTCAAACTTGCTACTTTTCTCCAGACAAAAGCTTTTATCTGACTCAACAATGGTTACATGTTCCAAATTCTTTACATTTCTGCCTGAAAGGCTTTACAGCCTCCCCAGGAGCCTCCCTGGACACTAAGGGCAGGGAGAGGCAGCAGAGCCCCCTGTGAGCTGAGAGGACAGCTAACAAAGGTAGGAAACTTTCTCTTTTCCAACACTCAGCCACCTGGGGTTTGAGGCACACTCAATTCCTCAGTTTCCCCCAAAATGTTCTGGAAGCAGGCCTCAGCATCAGTGTAATAAACACACAGCTGAGCCAGGGGAGCCTGGAGGGGGGGAATAGAGGGAAAATCCCAAATAAATCCCCATTCCACAGTACTTTCCTTGCACTTGAACACATTCAGTAATTTGCTCCATCACGTTGCCTATACCTGAACCTCCAAGGGGGATTTTAACCCAGAATCTCCCATTCACAGCCCCAAGCCTGGCAAGGCAGCAACAGACCCAAGGTGGTCCTTCTGCCCCCCTTTTCCAGCACCCCACCAGGACCCACACACCTGGGGGCTGGCCTGGCTGTCCCCCCCAGCCCTGGGGCAGGTGGGGGAGCTGAGGAGCTTCCCTGCCAAGGCTGTGTTTGGGGAATGGCAAAGAAGGAAGAATGTACTGAAAGTGAGGATTTATAAAGGTCACTGGGTTGGTCTGTGCTGCTGGAACAGCCCAATGTGATGCTCACACACCTGAGGGCCAGGTGGGCCAAGCACCAGCAGCAGTAATGGCCCCTGCTGGTGCTGCAGGCACTGCCCTGTGCCCATAAACCCACCAGGGCCACCCAGGCTCCTGGGGGAGCAGAGAGCCTCCTGCCTCCAGAGCTGCCCCAGGACCCGTGGCAGCAGCAGGACTGACACCAGAGCAGCCAGAGCACCTCAGGTTCCTGCTGGGACTGACACATCTCCCTGGGCTCCAGCTCAGATCCTGACCTGGCACTGCCACATTTTCTGGAGAAATCCCCTTGCCCAGGATTCTTCTCCTGGGAAGCTGAGAAGCCTCAGAGGAAAAGGAAAACAATAATTATCTGATTGCTTCTCCTGTGTTTTGCTGCTTTGGAATGTGGTTATCCAACAGGTGGTTGTTTCACTGGGTTTCACCTGAATTGTTTTGACTCAATGACCAATCACCATCAGGCTGTGCCAGGGCTCTGGAAGGAGTCATGATATTTCATTAGTATCTTTTAGCCTTCTGTCTGTGTCCTTTCTGTATCCTCTAATATAGTTTAGTTTAGTATTCTTTAATATAATATAGATCATAAAATAATAATAAATTAGCCCTCTGAGACATGGAGTCAGGTCCATCATTCCTCCCTTTGACAGGGGTCTCAGAAAACACCCCAGTGAGCCAGGAAGGAGGCTGCAGGCAGGACAGTGCTCCTCGGCATCCTGTGACACAGGGAGGGGTTACAGGTGGTTCCCCCACCCCTGGAGCCATCCCAAACAGCTCCCAGCCCTCCCCAGCACCGTGACCCCACAGCAGAGCCCAAACCCAGCAGCACAGCCAGCCTAGAAGAAGGGAAATCTCAGCTCCCTGCAGATGCAGAAAGCAGACCTGGAGTGCTCACACCCCAGAGGAGCAGCTGGATTTCCCTGCCCTCTGTTGGGCCCCGGAGGTGGCTCAGGGCTGGGATGCTCTGAGTGATCTCCCGCTGCTCTCACTGCCATGGGAGCTCCCAAACCCCACAGTGCACAAAGGGAGGGCAGGGACAGAGGCACAGACCTCAGAACCCAGCTCTCCCCTCCTCAGCAGGGGCCAGGGAACATTCCTCAGGACTTCAGAGGTGGGAAAACAAGGGCCTGGCTCCAGACAAGCTCCTTCAGAGAAAAGCTGCACAATGGGCCCTAACACCAAGGTCCTGCTCTCCCCTGGCATTCCCATGGGAAGAATGAGAGGCTTTGTGCTGCCAGAGGACACGGAGGTCACGAGGAACAGAGCACTTCCTATGGGAAAATCCCAGCCATGCACCAGCCCCGGGCAGGCATCAGGCTGTAAGGGGTTAATGCAGCACTGCCCCAGGAACAGGGCCAGGCTGTAAGGGGTTAATGCAGCACTGCCCCAGGGCCAGGCTGTAAGGGGTTAATGCAGCACTGCCCCAGGGCCAGGCTGTAAGGGGTTAATGCAGCACTGCCCCAGGACCAGGCTGTAAGGGGTTAATGCAGCACTGCCCCAGGACCAGGGCCAGGCTGTAAGGGGTTAATGCAGCACTGCCCCAGGAACAGGCTGTAAGGGGTTAATGCAGCACTGCCCCAGGACCGGGCTGTAAGGGGTTAATGCAGCACTGCCCCAGGGCCAGGCTGTAAGGGGTTAATGCAGCACTGCCCCAGGACCGGGGCTCCCGAGCAGCTCCGAGTCCTCAATGCATTGTCCCGCGCACGGGGGCACTTTCCATATTCAAAGGGTAGAAAAGGACCGGGCTGAGCCCAGCCCAGCCCAGCCCAGCCCAGTCCCGCTCCCCCCGGCCCAGCCCCGCTCCCTCCGCTCCCCCCGGCCCGGCCCCGCTCCCCCCGGCCCAGCCCCGCTCCCTCCGCTCCCCCAGCCCAGCCCCGCTCCCCCAGCCCAGCCCCGCTCCCTCCGCTCCCCGCAGCCCAGCCCCGCTCCCTCCGCTCCCCCAGCCCAGCCCCGCTCCCCCCGGCCCAGCCCCGCTCCCCCCGGCCCAGCCCCGCTCCCCCAGCCCAGCCCCGCTCCCTCCGCCCCAGCCCCGCTCCCTCCAGCCCAACCCCGCTCCCTCCGCTCCCCCCAGCCCAGCCCCGCTCCCCCCAGCCCAGCCCCGCTCCCCCCGGCCCAGCCCCGCTCCCCCCAGCCCAGCCCCGCTCCCCCCGGCCCAGCCCCGCTCCCCCCGGCCCAGCCCCGCTCCCCCCGGCCCAGCCCCGCTCCCTCCGCTCCCCCAGCCCCGCTCCCTCCGCTCCCCCAGCCCGGCCCCGCTCCCTCCGCTCCCCCCGGCCCAGCCCCGCTCCCCCCGGCCCGGCCCCGCTCCCCCCGGTCCAGCCCCGCTCCAGCCCCGCTCCCCCCGGCCCAGCCCCGCTCCCCCCGCTCCCCCAGCCCCGCCGCTGCAGCAGGGCTGAAAGGCTGACACAAGTTTGTGAGCCAGATTTCAATCCCCAAAACGTGCAAACTTCATTTTACCTGCTCTGCCTGACTCTGCCAGTTTTGCCCCACTTCTTTTTGCCTGTTTTCCTCCCTCTACAACATTAATTTATGGCTTGAGTTTAAAAATTCAGAGGTTGTCTGGAACAGACCCCATTTTAAGTGGCATTTCACTCATGTTACATATTATTAACACCTCTTGAAAAGCTGGAGTAGCAACAACAACAAAGATTTAAAGAGAACACTTCAGTAATCTCCACATGTCAGATAAAGTTATCTGCTCCCAAAACAGGGGCTGACGTTCAAAATCAGTTTCCAAAACGGTTTTCAGGACATCTTTAAACTTTTCTACCCCAAAAGAAGGCAGATGCACTCCTGCTTAGGAAGGCATTCACTGAATGTGGTTTCTATCCTGTCTTCCTTCCCAAAATACTCCCAACAGCCCCAGACAACAACTCGTTGCTGTGGATGATGAGACAGGATAGGATGTTCCACATCAGAGCCACGAAGCACAGAAGTTTGGGATTTGAGACAAAAAGAGAAAATATCCAAATTTAGAAAAAAGGCAATTTCAAAGTTCACTCCTGGTGCATCCAGGCAAGGGAAGCTCCCTTGCACAGATCATCCAGCCACAAGCAAACAGAGAAGAACAGAGATTCCAAACACAAGGGAACATTTCCCCAGCCCTTCTCCATTGCAGTTCTTGCCCACCCTGCACAGTTGGGAATGATCCCCCCCACAGGCACAGAATCCCAGAAAGGTTTGGGCAGGAAGGAACCCTAAGGATCACCCGTTCCATCAAATGGGCTGTGATGCACAGAGGGAAAACCCCACCCTGGAATCCCCATCCTCAATCCCTGAAGGTGTGACAGGATGCAGTGTGAACCAGGAAACCACGCGTTAGGAATGAGGAATGGAAGCAGGATGTAAATCCATCCTCACACAGCTCTGGGCACTCCTGCTCCTCTCCTCACCCCACAAGGGGCACAGGGAGCTCAAGCGTGCCCAAAGACAGAGAGCAGCCTCTGGAAGGCTTTTCCAGCTGCAGATTTGATCAGGAAGGGGACCCCAGGGATAACTCTGCGTGCAACTCCCTGAGTGCATCAAACCAACTCCAGAGCAGCAGCTCAAAATAAACCCCAGCCAAGCCGGGGAAATCCTGTCCCCAGGACACTGTCCCTGTCTCAGGGGTTACACAGCCAGCAGACAGGCACCAGTGAGCAAAGCCAGAGTCCCTTGGCTCTGGGAGCCCCTGGGACACGAGCCCCAGGCTGGCTGCAGGGTCCCCAACCTGCCCTTGGGGCACTCCTGGCTGGCTGCAGGGTCCCCAGACTGCTCTTGGAGCTCTCCTGGCTGGCTCCAGGGTCCCCAGACTGCTCCTGGGGCTCTCCTGGCTGGCTGCAGTGTCCCCAACCTGCTCCTGGGGCTCTCCTGGCTGGCTGCAGGGTCCCCAGCCTGCTCCTGGGGCTCTCCTGGCTGGCTCCAGTGTCCCCAGCCTGCTCCTGGGGCACTCCTGGCCACCCCTGGCTGGCTGCAGTGTCCCCAGCCTGCCCTTGGGGCTCTCCTGGCTGGCTCCAGGGTCCCCAGCCTGCTCCTGGGGCTCTCCTGGCTGGCTGCAGTGTCCCCAGCCTGCTCTTGGGGCTCTCCTGGCTGGCTGCAGTGTCCCCAGCCTGCCCTTGGGGCTCTCCTGGCTGGCTGCAGGGTCCCCAGCCTGCTCTTGGGGCTCTCCTGGCTGGCTGCAGGGTCCCCAGCCTGCTCCTGGGGCTCTCCTGGCTGGCTGCAGTGTCCCCAGCCTGCTCCTGGGGCTCTCCTGGCTGGCTGCAGGGTCCCCAGCCTGCTCTTGGGGCTCTCCTGGCTGGCTGCAGGGTCCCCAGCCTGCCCTTGGGGCTCTCCTGGCCACCCCTGGCTGGCTGCAGTGCCCCCAGCCTGCTCTTGGGGCTCTCCTGGCTGGCTCCAGGGTCCCCAGCCTGCCCTTGGGGCTCTCCTGGCTGGCTGCAGGGTCCCCAGCCTGCTCTTGGGGCTCTCCTGGCTGGCTGCAGGGTCCCCAGCCTGCCCTTGGGGCTCTCCTGGCCACGCTCAGGAGTCACAGGGAGCCTGCCCTGGCAAACCCTGACACAAAGCATCCACGTGATCCCTTTGGAACCATCTCCTCCTCTTTGTTTATCCATGCAGCCGCTCCACAAGTGGCTGGGGAATCACTAAAAGCAGCAGGGCCTGATGCAAGAGCCCCGTGCAGTTACAGCTGAGCATCCCCAGGAAGGCCAGCTGGGCAGTGCCCCCTTCCCCTCTCTGGCCCTACAGCCCAGCCCAGGGCCAGGCACACACCAGGGGCTCCAGCACTCTCCACTCCAGGCTGGAGCCCTGGGCACACAGCTCGTCCAGCACAGACCTGCAGTGCTCTTCCCTTTCTACTACAGGGAGTAATTCTACTCATGCTCTTTCCTAGTCCTCCCCACCAGACCAGGGTCAACATCTCAGCCCAGGCCTCTTGTCTGGAGTACAAAATTCTTTTGGATCATCTGCCTGGACTTGTGCAAAGTCTTGGGGACCAACAACAGAAGGACGTGGAGCTGCTGGAGCGAGTCCAGGAGAGAGGGCTGGAGCTGGGCTGGGAGAGCTGGGAATGTTCCCCTGGAGAGGAGAAGGCTCCAGGGAGAGCTCAGAGCTCTGCCAGGGCCTGAAGGGGCTCCAGGAGAGCTGGAGAGGGACTGGGGACAAGGCATGGAGGGACAGGGCACAGGGAATGGCTCCCACTGCCAGAGGGCAGGGATGGGTGGGAGACTGGGAATTGGGAATTGTTCCTGTGAGCGTGGAGAGGCCCTGGAAGAGAAGAAGCTGTGTCTGCTCAACCCCTGGATTATCCAAGGCCAGGCTGGACAAGACTTGGAGCTGGGATAGTGGAAGCTGTCCCTGCCGTGGCAGGGAATGGAACAAGATGGGCTTCAAGGCCCTGTCCAACCCAGCCCAGGATCCTCTGCTTCTGTGTCACTCATGGAACGGTCACCTGGTCTGCCTGTGCCACCCTGAGGTTCTCAGCATGCTCACGGCAGGGACAAGCAGCAAAGAGCCCAGGCCACCCCCAGCCCCCAGCAAAGCCTGTGAAGGACACAAACTGCAGCTGAGCCCTTGGGCACAGCCCTGAGAGCTCCCCGGGCACCCCCAAGGGCAGCCCTGAAGGACACAGCCCTGCTCATCCTGCCAGCAGGGACAGCCCCTGTCCCACTGCCCCAGAGCACCTCGGAGCAGGGACAGTGACAGGGACACAGGGACAGCCCCTGTCCCACTGCCCCAGAGCACCTCGGAGCAGGGACAGGGACACAGGGACAGCCCCTGTCCCACTGCCCCAGCCCAGCAGGGCAGGGACCCAGAGCACCTCAGAGCAGGGACAGTCACAGTGACAGGGACAGTGACAGGGCTGCAGTGGCTCTGGGGCTCTGTGCAGGGCCCTCACTCAGAGCAGTGACAGTCACAGTGACAGTGACACAGGGCTGCAGTGGCTCTGGGGCTCTGCGCAGGGCCCTCACTCAGAGCAGTGACAGTGACAGTGACACAGGGCTGCAGTGGCTCTGGGGCTCTGCACAGGGCCCTCACTCAGAGCAGTGACAGTGACAGTGACAGAGGGCTGCAGTGGCTCTGGGGGCTCTGCACAGGGCCCTCACTCAGAGCAGTGACAGTGACAGTGACACAGGGCTGCAGTGGCTCTGGGGCTCTGTGCAGGGCCCTCACTCAGAGCAGTGACAGTGACAGTGGCAGTGACAGTGACAGTGGCAGTGACAGTGACACAGGGCTGCAGTGGCTCTGGGGCTCTGCACAGGGCCCTCACTCAGAGCAGTGACAGTCACAGTGACAGTGACAGTGGCAGTGACAGTGACACAGGGCTGCAGTGGCTCTGGGGCTCTGCACAGGGCCCTCACTCAGAGCAGTGACAGTCACAGTGACAGTGACAGTGGCAGTGACAGTGACACAGGGCTGCAGTGGCTCTGGGGCTCTGTGCAGGGCCCTCACTCAGAGCAGTGACAGTCACAGTGACAGTGGCAGTGACAGTGGCAGTGACAGTGACACAGGGCTGCAGTGGCTCCGGGGCTCTGCACAGGGCCCTCACTCAGAGCACAAGGAGCTTTGCTCAAGTTGTTCCCAACAGATTTATCCAGTTGCTGTTCAGCAGTCCCAGGGATGCCCTCAGGTGCCACCCAGGGTTTGGTTTTCCCTGGGCCCTCCCTGCCATTTAACCCTTCTGCTCCCAGGGGGCACAGCCAGCCCCAGAGGGGACGTGGAACCCTGGAGCTGGAGAAGCCCTCAGAGTCCCAGGGCTCCCACGGTGCTGCCAGGGCCACCCCCAGCAATTTCCACACTCCAGCCTTCACCTCCCCCTTCCCACACACAGGAGGCCCCAGGTTCCTTTAATTAGGGATTACACCTCATCAATTATCCTCACGCCTGCAGCTGGCTATTTTTGCTTGAACCCCAACCTCACCACCAGCCCCATTTCAGGCCGTGTCTAATTGCTCAAACCCATTTCTCACTGAGTCACACGTGCAGCCCTTGCCTGCTTTATGTCATTTACAACTTGCACCTGCAGTCTGTTCTGGCACTTCAGTGCTGAGAGAGCCCCCAGAGCCCCCCTCAGAGCCCCCAGGCCCATTAAAAAGGCTGTCACTGCTGCTCTGAATACATTTATTTAACCATCACAGACTGGCACCTTCTTAGGCTTGGAGTTGGTTCCAATTGCACCAACTCAAGACTCTTTTTTGGACAAAAATCAGACCTGAGAGATTCATGGCCACAGCTGCTCTTCTGCAGGCAGACACAGCCCTGGTATCCTGCCCTGCAGAGAGCAAGCTCACCTTGCCAAGGAGTACCTGTGCAAAGCAGCACCAGCAATTCTGCACTCCTGCTCCTTGCCAGGTGCTTTTCAACCACTTCCCACCTGCTGCAGGACTTTGGGATGAGCACTAGTCCCTGTTCTCCTTGTCCCACTCCCTGCCACACCAACTGCTCGCTCTCCTCCAGGCTTTAGAAACACCACTGACCTTCCACACCCCCGAGATGCCTCCTAAAGCTTCCAGGTCTTTTTTAGTTTGTGCTTTGAGCACACAGAAATCCCTCCCTGAAAGGACAGCTTGCAAAGCTGCTCTTCCTTTCTGTAGCCTGCCACCACCACCAGCTGCTCACCAGGAGTCAAAAGGGGCTGAACACCCCAGTTTTGGGGATGCCACACACCAAGTTCTCCTCTCTGCTCTTTCCTGTCCCACCCTTTGCCATGAGGACATTCCCAGAATAATTGTGTGTCCCTGATGCCCTGTGACAGCCAGGTTTGATTTTTATCTTAATCCTCCCTTTGTGGCCTTGCTGCTCTCCAAAAGAGGAATGGAAACACCTCTGGGTTAGAATCAGCCTGACTGCAGGAGTGCTGAAGATAAATCAGCACTTCAAGGATTCCTGCCCAGCTCCAGCTCTGCTTTTGTGAGGCAAGGTTCACCTGGGAAGCACCCAGAGCCATTCACCATCCCCAAGAGCCCCGTGGAGATTCACTCTCTTCTTCCTCAGTTATCTTCCACCTCAGCAAACCAGGATCTGAGCTGAGCACAACTCCTTCCCTGCTCCTTTCTCCAGGGCTGGGGCTCCCCTCCCTGCACAGGACACATTTCCTGCCTCAAGACTCTCCTTCAGAACAGAAACCAGCACCGGTGGGTCATGGTCAATATTAGGAAATAAAACCCAAACCAGCCTGTTTAATGCAGGCAAACACATTCTGTCTGCGTGGTTTGGTGTTTATTTCTGAAACAGACAAACCCAAAACTCAAATTCATGCCTGAACACCGGACCTGCACCTTCTCTGCACCTCTTTTTAAGGGATGTGCCAGCACAGTTTGACAAGGCAGGGACAGTTAGAGAGGACAGTAACACCTGCAGGGGTGCCCAGGATGGGCAAACACTGTCCGTGGAAGGAGCTGAGCTCCTTTCCCAGCCCTGCTGTGCCAGGTCCCTGCTC
Organism: Haemorhous mexicanus; assembly: GCF_027477595.1. NCBI lineage: Eukaryota > Metazoa > Chordata > Aves > Passeriformes > Fringillidae > Haemorhous > Haemorhous mexicanus. The sequence goes on from NC_082341.1 coordinate 626,043, forward strand.
CAGCCCCAGGAGCAGACAGCAGCTTCCCAAAACCCTTCCCAGGTAAAACCACATCCACACAAACCCTCTGAGCAGAGCTCTGCATTTCCCAAACCCATAGCCCAAATGGGTTTGGGAAATGCCTCCTAGAAGAAAACCCCTCAGAAATATCTGCTGAGCACCTCTAACCACCCTGCAGCAAAGCCCAGCTAGCACTGCCAGGGGTTTCCTGACTGGCTGTAACTGGAGCTGGGTCAAACACAGTTTATCCCTTCAGCACCATCATCTCCCTGAAAAACACCCTGTGGAAACACAAACCAGGAGTGTTCCTGCTCCAGAGGGAGGGCTGGGGTGCAGCACCAGTTGGGCTCCTGTTCAGTGGGGTTTCCACAACCTGTGGGTTTGGCAGGAAAGCAGAAGTGTGCCCTTGGCTCTCTGGGGAACACCCTCCTGTTTCCACACAGACCCAGCCAGAGCTCCAGCCCCGTTTCCAGGCTGACTCTGGAATTCTGGAAGCTCTGGTGTCAGTCACGGCATTACCAGGGATCCCCTCACAGGCAGGAGGTGCAGGATGACAAAAGGGAGACACAGCCCACAGTTCTGACCATTAATCATGCAATAAACAGCAAAACTGAAGACACAACCCTGAGCATCTATTGCCCTGCATGGCTCCCTCAGAAACAGCCCCCAAGCTCTGGCCAGGACAGCTCCCATGGCTCAGGAGTCTGCACTGCCAGACCTTGGGGCTTGCAAAGGGCCCCCAGAGGGACACAGCACCTGTAAGGTGATGCACCTGCCTGGGATTGGCTTTCCACAGGTTCTGGGTCACAGCAGGGCAGGGCTGAGCCACTGCCAGGGCTGCCAGCCCCGAGCAGGGACACTGGGCATCCCCAGCAGCACACACAACCAAACATTTTCCTTTCTAATCATCACCAGCCAGGGAGCCAGGCTCAGGAAATCACTGCACTCTTTCTTCCAGATGGAGAAACGATCCCAAAACTCCTCTGTGAGGCAGCAAGTCCCCACATCTGACTCGGACATTGTCCTTTGTAAACAAACCAACTATTATTCCCTCATCACAATGCTCCATACAAGATTAATTCAGATTTAAGAACCGCAATCCTGCTCCCCTCTCCACTGCCCACCACGCTCTCACTCCAGCTGAATTCACTCTTTTCCTGGGAGGAGAACTTTACTTCTTCCCAGTTATGCCAAAAGGCCAAGGCTGTTCTGAGCCTTTGGGGCTGGGTCTGCATCTGAGGACACGAATGAAAAGGCTCCAAGGTTCCCTCCAAGACAGCCACCCTCAGTTCCCTGTTGCTCCCTGTCCTGGCTGTCCTGGAGCAGTAACACTCCCAGACACAGGAACAGCAGCTGCACCACCACAGAACTGCTCATTCCTTCAGCCTTTCTCTCTCACCCCTTAATGCACTGCAGCGGGGCGAGAAGGGGATTCAAAGGAATTATAATCACAGATATCAGAGCCAAGGAAAGCTGCTCCCAGCCCTCCTTCCAGTGCCAGGAGCCCCGTGTACCCAGTGCCAGCAATCCCTCTGTGCTGCCCAGCACAGGGACTGTGCCCCCTGTCCCCCAGAGCCCCTGGAGTGTCCTGGGGAAGGGGAGGAAGAGGAAGGTGCCTGCAGCTGCTGGCCTGGAAAGGATTCCCAGGAGCTGCTGCTCCTCACTGACTACATTCCACTGCAGGCAGGTAATGCTATTTTTGTTCCTTGAGCTGTACCTGTTCTACTTTTTAAATAAAGAGGGGGGAAAAAAGGAGGTTTTGGTGCACAAGGATCCAAGCTCTGACGCCAGACAGGCCCAGCAACCCCTTGACTGAAAACAGTGTTGAGTAACTCAGTGAGAGCCTGACTAATTCATTCATCACAGGATTCTGACACTTAAAATACTATTTTAACACTCCTGAGACAAACCCTGATTGTTCAGGGCTCTTTTGGGATGCTACATTTGAATCATGATTGGAAAAATAAGCCATGCCAAGTTGTACCTGGAAACACGGAGCTGTGCCACACGTTCAGGGAACATCCCAGGGTGTTTTCCTCTCTTCCCAATCCCAGCCTGCTAATCTCCTTTCTGCATTACACAACAGCTCGTGTAATCCCAAATATACCACCCCAGTCCTGCCCTCACAGCTCTGCTTTCACAGAGAGGGAGCTCACGCCTCATCTCTGCCCCTTGAATGAAAAGAAACTTGGTTTGCCTTTCAAGAACCCGGAAAAACACGTGGATGCTGCATTCAGGAAATTCTGGCACTGAGGCCAAAACCATTCCGGAGTCCTTTCCTCGGGATTCTCCCCAGCACAGCCCCACCACGGCCTCAGCATTCCAAAAGCCCCTGCTCGCTAGGTTACAGATAATGTAAAGATGCTCACTCTGATGCACAAGAGGAAGTCGACTCCTAAATTTTGACCAAACCCCAAAGTCCGTGATTCAGGGGGTGAGATAACTGAGCGAGCACAGAGGCAGGTCCCCAGAGCCCCAGGGCAGCAAACCTCTGGTTCCGGAGGGCTCAGTGACCTGGACTAACCCATGGAGGGTTTAATTCCCACTCCCACCGTTCCCTTTACGTGCTCCATCCCCACAATCCTTTCCCTAAAACCCCGAGCAGCAAACCCAAACCCGGAGGATCTGGTTCCGGGGGCTCAGTGACCTGCACAAACCCATGGAGCGTTCAATTCCCAGTCCCACCGCTCCCTTCACATGCTCCATCCCTGTAGTCCTTTCCCTAAAACACTCTCCTGGTCCTGCAGCAGAGATCAAGCCCTTCTCTCCACCCTCCCTGTTCACTCGGCACCTCTGACGCCCCAACCCTTCCTCCGAATGTTGCCCAGATTCCCGGACAGGTGACGGTGATCACCCCGCGGGATGGGCAGGGTCGGGCAGCAGCGAGCGCAGACCCCGAGAGCCCCGGCACAGAATCCTCACGGCACCGACAACCCCCGAATAAACCCACCCCGCGTTCCCTCTGCTCCCTTCCCGAATAAACCCACCCCGCGATCCCACCGCTCCCTTCTCCAATAACCCACCCCGCGATCCCACCGCTCCCTTCCCCAATAACCCACCCCGCGATCCCACCGCTCCCTTCCCCAATAACCCACCCCGGGTTCCCTCCGCTCCCTTCTCCAATAACCCACCCCGGGTTCCCTCCGCTCCCTTCTCCAATAACCCACCCCGGGTTCCCTCCGCTCCCTTCCCCAATAACCCACCCCGGGTTCCCTCCGCTCCCTTCCCCAATAACCCACCCCGGGTTCCCTCCGCTCCCTTCTCCAATAACCCACCCCGCGATCCCACCGCTCCCTTCTCCAATAACCCACCCCGCGATCCCACCGCTCCCTTCCCGAATAAACCCACCCCGCGATCCCACCGCTCCCTTCCCCAATAACCCACCCCGGGTTCCCTCCGCTCCCTTCTCCAATAACCCACCCCGGGTTCCCTCCGCTCCCTTCTCCAATAACCCACCCCGCGATCCCACCGCTCCCTTCTCCAATAACCCACCCCGCGATCCCACCGCTCCCTTCCCGAATAAACCCACCCCGCGATCCCACCGCTCCCTTCCCCAATAACCCACCCCGGGTTCCCTCCGCTCCCTTCTCCAATAACCCACCCCGCGATCCCACCGCTCCCTTCTCCAATAACCCACCCCAGGTTCCCTCTGCTCCCTTCCCCAATAACCCACCCCGCGTTCCCACCGCTCCCTTCTCCAATAACCCACCCCGCGTTCCCACCGCTCCCTTCAGTGCTCCTCACGGATCCTGCCCCGATAAAAGCGGGGATGCGGGGCCGGGAGGGGAGGCCGGGGGTGCGAGGGGGAAGGAGCACGGCCCGGGCCCCCCACCCGGGGAAATTGAGGCAGGGCAGGGTGGTGGGGGATGATTTCCACGGCCGATCGCGCAGCCCCCGCCCGCCCCGGGCCCTTCTCACCTCACCGGGAAGCGGCTCCTTCCTCACCTCCGCCCTTTGACCTCCCAGCAGCCGCGGCTCTCGTGCTTCGTGGGTGGAGGGTTTTCCCGGCCTTTTTTTTCTTAGTGCAGGATGTTGTGGGCTCTATTAGCTGTAAACCCACGTTGATCCCGAGCCTCTCCGCCCGTTCCCGGCCCGGTTTCTCCCACCCCCTCCCGCCCTCCCCCCGCTGCCGCCGCCGCCGGGCCCCGACAGCGCGCGCGCAGCGCCGCACGCCGGCCACACCCCCCGCCGTCAGCGTGGCCACGCCCACGTTCATCCGACCACGCCCCCAAGAGAGCAGTTCGTCCCCACCCAATATGGGCTTTATTTGCATGACCACGCCCATAACTCATGAGACACGTCTTTATTTGCATAATCACGCCCCGGTTCACACCCCCTCTTTTCACCGGCCACGCCCCCGGAAGCGGCGCGGAGGCGGCGGGAGCACGTGGAGCGGGGACAGGGCGGCTGCGGCAGCGCCGGGACCGGGAACGGGCCCTGCAGGGGACGGCGCGGTGCGAGCAGAACCGGGCGCCAGCCGCGCTGGGCTTCGGCGGAGAGCGGAACCGGCCCGTGCGCCCGGGCGTGGCGGGAATGTGCGGATCAGGCGCTGCGGGTCTCGAGTATCCCCAGAGGGACAGGAGGAGTTGATGGCCGGGATTGGGCACGAGGAGCCCCGGAGCATCCCGGGGCAGAGCACATCGGGAAGGAGGGCCTTGCAGCGGGAGCCCTGGCTTGGTGCAGGGGACAGAGGTGACTCTGGTTCCCGGGAACAGAAGCGGGCCAGGCGCTGGGAGCACACGCCACAGGAAGGGGCAAGGAGTGGCCAAAAGCCAAGGGATCTGTCCTTCGCCCCCAGCAATGCCCTGCTCTCCTGCCAGCACGGTGCTGGCATGCTGCAAAACACATGCCCTGCTCCTTCATCTCCGGGGGCTGAGCACCCCCGGAACTGCCTTTCCAGGGCCCTTCTTGCAGCTGCCAGACTGACGCTTACCAGCAGTCCCTGCTGCCTGCAGTTTTCCCAATATAACACATCCCCTTCTCCCAGGGACCTGCACCCCTGACCCTCGGCCCCAGCCTTGGTGGGACCTCCCCTGTTTGCCGCTCCCTCCGAGGCCAAGGGGCCAAGGGAACCGTGAACCGAGCCCTCAGGCCAAGTCCCAGCCAGTTTCTCAGCGTTGCCCAAGCCCTGGCTAGCACAAACACCGCCCGTGGCAGCGGCCCTGAGCACGCAGCTGGTGGCTGACCCCAGGCAAGGCCAGCCTGTCCTGCCACCGATGGCACCATTCCTGACATCCACTCTCGGGCTGCCCTCCCGCAGCGTCAGCTCCAGAGCGAGGCCTCGGCGGGAGCGCGGCCGTGCCGGTGGCCTTGGCTCCGCGCAGCTGCCCTGTCGTGTCCTGGTGGCCAAGGCCACTGCTGGACACTGGGCTGGGCTGCTGGGAGCACTGCTTTGGGCTGTGACTCAGTAGCCCCCACAGGCCCCGTGGCCCTGTCCAAGCTCGCACCACTGCACAGTACAGGCAGAGAGGCTCATTCCAAAGGGCTCGGATCCCGGGGAACACCCTCTGCACGGGGACATGGGGGATCAGGCCCAGGCTCCTCAGCACATTTCTGGGATACTGGCGCAGAAAGAACCAGGCAGAAGGCAGCAGTGATGTCACACAGTGACAATGTCACACAGCGGCGATGTCACACAATGACCCTGCTGCTTTCAAGAGGGAGGCAGGGCCTGGGGGCCAGGCTTTGGGATCTCTCCAAGGATAATCCTACAAACATTACTCCAATTATTCACCATTCCATGCCTGTCACAGATGCACTTCTGGCGGCTGCAGGGCCAGCAGCTACTGGTCCTCTCATTCTCCCTTTGCAAACTGTGACAGTGCATTGACCCTGGGCACTGCCAGCACACTGGGACAGCAGCAGGGGCACTGGGCACTGCCACTTCCACAGCAGGGCATGGAGAGACCCAGGGGACACCAGGGATGAGTGATCCTATAGCACAGACATGGCCTGACTCCCCTCCCTCCTTGTGGCTTTGCCACAATCCCTGGAGCCTGCCTGCCTTCCCTGGGCTGCCACTGATCAGCAGCCACAGCCCTGAGCTTGCCAGGGCTCCCAAAACTCTAAGGCAAAGGGCATGTTCCCAAACCAGCATGGGATGGGTCACCAAGTCTCTGTGGAAAATCAGGAATGTGTCCCACTGCCAGAGTTGCTATCCCAGCTCTGGAGCTGCAATGACCCGGCAGATTGCTCTGGACTCTCACAAGTGTGTGGGATGTTTTTATCTCCCAGGATAAATGGGATATCTCAGCAGGAGCAGCAACCAGGAGACCTCCAGGCCTGAGCTCTGCTCCCAGGATTGCCCCTGTGGCCCTGGGGAAGGCCCTGTCCTCACCCAGCCTTGGGAGATGCCCATTCCTGCTCCCTGCCAAGGAGCAGGTGGGGAGCAGTTCCCACCCAGAGATCCGCGGTTACTTAATCACTATACCCTTATCTCACTAAAATTAGAGATTATTAATAAAAAAACCTGCTTCAGCACAGGCAGGTCGTGTAACTGCTAGTCAGGATTTGGGATGAGGAAGCAGCGGCTGAGACAGGCTCCCAGAGGGGTTTATCCAACCACAAATCCCAGGATGAGCTTGGGAAGCCACAGGGGATAAAGCGTGGCAGTGCCAGGTCCCAGCACAGCCAGGTGAGGGCTGCACACGGAGCTGTGGATTTACCAACTGCAGGGAAGCTGGCAGATGGCCAAAGCTCTGCCAGCCAGAGCTGGGAGCAAGGAGAGGATTGCGCCAGGCTCCGGGACCATCCCTGCTCCACCCGCTGTGTGTCATCTCCTCCCGTGCCAGCAGGAGGGAGGGGCGCCCCCTCCGTGCAGTGCCTGGCACCACCGCGCTGTGCCCAACACACCGGAAGAGGTGAAGCAAAGCACACCCAGCCCGCAGGGCACCCCCTGCCTGTATTTACATGCTCCCAAGGGCCATTCTTGCAAGTTCTTGCTCCCTTTCTTGGCCTGAGTGTGTTGGGAACGGGGTGGGAGGACAAAGAGGTGCAGCAGGCCCCAGGCAGCCTGATCCCACGTTGGCACCACTTCCAGGTGTGTCTGAGCTTCCCTCCTGGGTCAGTTTGCTGTGCTGCTCCTGAGAGGTGCTGGGGGTGCTTTTGCAGAGGCAGGGACTGGCACTCCCAGGCTCTGCACTGTCACAGTGTCACAGGACTGCAGCCGACAGCCCCCGTGCAAAAAAGGTGACGTTCCTGTCCTGGATCTTGTACTGGTAGATCTGGACCAGATCCTGCTCCGCTGCCTGCCGCAAGGACAACCTCTTGATTATCTTAATCTGCGGAGGGAAAGGAATAGGAATAGGAACATTGTCCCTTTGGCTGCCCAGAGCAGCCTCGCCCCCCCATGCTGGCCTGCAGGGAAGGGGGGCACTGACACATAATCCATCAGCAGCTGCCTGTCCCTGTGCCTTTGGTGGCAGCCCCTGAGGAGGGATCACACAAGTGTCAGCACCCTCCCAGCCCTGCAGAGATCACCACAGGCCAGGCTCAGACACTGTTTCCTCGGTTTGGGGAAACTTCCCAGGAAAGTTTTCCCTCATCCCGGGGTGGGAGAAGCCTGCACTGCAGCTGCTGTATAAACCCTGGAAAGCTTCTGAGGTGGGGAGTCCCAGGTGCCAGGATGTCCCTGAATATCCCTGCAGAAGCAGTGACAGCTGGGTGCTCCAGCAGATCCTGGTGCCCATGGGATTACCCTTAACCCCACTGCAGCCTGGGCTGTCTCCCACAACCCCGGGGCCTGCGGTGCTGTAGGTGACAGGGACACGTGCCAGCTGTCCACTCTCTGCTGCGCCTCACCTGCCCGTGAACATCCTTGCAGAAGCCAGTGGCCAGCCCCTCTGCCCACAGGATGAGGTCGCTGTGATGACATAAGGAGTTCACAACCAGTTCATTCTCCTCATCTTCCGAATCCTCGTTGCTGTGAACCAGCACCACGACGTTCCCCTGGAACAGGAGCAGCAGGCAGGATGAGCCCGTGCCTGGGCCTAATCCTTTAGGGGAAGGATGGGAGGGTGGCAACAGGAGCTTTTACAAACACCCCATCTAAGCTCCAGCTTGGTCTGAATCCCACTGGGAAAATAACCAGCAGCTGCTAATGGAGAGGGTGGACACAGCCCAGTAAGAATCCCCCCATGCCCTGGCTGATCCTGTGTGGGCAGCAGAGGAGGGGGGATTCTGCCCCTCAGCCCCACCCAGGTGAGACCCCCCCTGCAGAGCTGCCTCCAGCTCTGGGCCCAAAACAGAGGTGTCCCTGCCCACAGCACACATGATCTTTATAGTCCCTTCCAACACAGGCCATTCTATGACATACAAACACTGAAGAGCTCACTGTACATTGTGTACACACACATATATGTAACATGCAATCTAAAAATACCTCCAGCCTTTGAGAGGAGACAGTGGCTGAACCAGTCTGTCAGGCTGGGCAGATGGCACTGACTGAATTCAGAGCAGGTAAATAAAGAGGTGGCCAAAAGGCTGCAGCAATGCTCACACCCTCACAGCTCTGACAGGGAGCAAACACTTCTCCAACACATCGAGTCTATTAACATCCACCCCAAGAGACTCTGCCTCAGCCCATGTAAGTCACCAGTGACTTAAAATAACACAAATTCTCAATCAATTAAAATGTACTTTAAGGCTTCAGAACACCTCAGACAGAAATAGCAAAGTGTTAGCGTGGTTTATCATCTTTTTTAGCTCTTTGGAGGTAAATATTCTCTGCAAGCAGATCATCCCTGTCAGCACATACAGCCCAACACCCCGCGCCGTGTGAAGTGCAGGGTGACAGCACCCAACACCACTAGCTCATTCCTCACTCCTGCAGGGAAGTGCCCAGGGAGGGGACGCTGCCTGTGATGGCACAGCTTGGATGGGACTGTGAGCACTTCCAGCGTGGTGCTCCCAGGAGATCTCTGTAGATCATCACCCCACCTTGGGGACCAGCCACACTGGAGGGTGGTGGGAGTAGGGGCTGGTGTGCCCCGAAGGGACCCTTCATTTCTGTCCCCTGTGAGACTCACCAGCCCCTCACACGACCCATTTCCACCCCTGCCCTCCCACACAGGGGTGTGAGTCAGGATCTCTGGAGAGCCAGGAGCTCCAAAAACCACCATTTTACATCTCAAATCCCTGTTCATACATCAGAGACACAGAGAACCCTTCTCTGGGCAGCATCTCCCAGGAATCCAGCTGAACAGGAGCCTGCACAGGTACTCAGGGACCCACACAACTCCCAAGAGTGACCCCAGAGCGATGATCTGAACTCCTTGGACAGCCACAGCCTTTCAAAAACCTCAGCATGGTCAGATGGAAAGAGAAGATGAAGCCAGGCTTTGCTCTGGAGGCTCTGTGCACAGCCAGAGCCCAGGGGCAGCAGTACCTTCAGCTGGCAGCACACACACACACGGCAGTAGTGGATGAAGTCCAGCACGGCCACCGGTGCAGCCCCCAGGCTCAGCAGGACACTGAGGTCATCCACCAGCAGCACGGGGCCCTTCCAGGAATCACCACCAGTGGCACTCAGGGACACCCGGACAAAGTCAAACAGGGCTCGCAGGTCACAGCTGCTCCCGCTGCAAGACACGAAGGAGGTGTCAGGGGCTTGGCACCGCGTGTGCCCCTCCTCACCCACTGACCCAGAGTGGGGATCACCAGCCTGCCCCCTCCCTGCTGTCCCCACTGCTGTGACAGCCACCTCCCCACTGCCCTTCAGCCCCTGCTCCTTTATACCTGCGTGTGGTGAAAGCCTCCTGCCCTGCTGCAGGGGTCGTGGAATGGTTTGGGTGGGAAGGAAACTCAAAGCCCATCCAGTGCCACCTCTCTGCCATGGCATGGACACCTTCCACTATCCCAGGCTGCTCCAAGCCCAGTCCAACATGGCCTTGGAAGTATTTGGCCTTTGCTGAGCTTCCAGGGAACATGGAGAAAATGACATGGGAATAAACCCAAAAGCTAGCATGAATAAAGCAGCACTGCTCTCTTGGATAAGAATAAAACTCAAAATAATGAAAGAAGGGAATAAAACCACTTGGCTGGGGTTTCATTTGACACAAACCTGTGGAGTGCTGAAGTAAATGTTCTTCTACACCTGTGACATGCTCAGCAATGAGGCTGGGGGTGGAAGCTCCCCTAAAATTCTGGGAAGGGGGACAGGATCCCCCCCCGAGCAGCAGCAAGGGACAGGCCAGGACACTTAGGGGGATGTGCAGAGTGTTAGTGTTTCCCTTTCCCTGGTGTCCAGCTGAGTCCTTGGGCCTTGGAGGGGAGTGCAAAAGGCAGCAGGAGCCAGTCCTGGACCTTGGGTGGTGCCCTTGGTGGCAGCAGATGTGAGGGGGAACACTCCATGCTCAGGCTCACCTCAGAAACTGCAGAGGACTGGGCTGTCCTGGCTGCTCCTCCTCCCCAAACAGGAGGTCAAGGCAGGACTTGAGGCCCTCCAGGAAGACAAGCTGTCCTCGCTCCTTGGCAGCTGCCAGACTGACTCCCTGGAGAGAGGAAAACATTGGGTTTCAGAGTGAACACTTATGGATAATGGTGCACACAGAACCACATGGGTCAACGGCCAAATTTTCATTCTTGTTTGAATCAAATCTTATCTAAATGTGCTGATAAGGTCAGTGCTTCAGGGATGAAATGGGCACTTCTGTTACAGCCACTGGTGGCATATTGACTCTTCTGTACTTTGCCAGGACATAACAAAAACACACTGTGATTCGGGGGCTCAAACACCCTGGAATTCCTTCTGGGAAGCCAGCTTGGTGTGCAGAGGCAGGGAGAGAATGGGCCAGGCTTCTCCAAGGGCCTGCTGTGAGCAATTCCTTCACCTCCCTCCCTGGGAGGTGAAAGCTTTTGTTTTTCACTATCTCCAGATCTGTGGCAAAGAGGGCTCTGGGCACAGCCCACGCAGCTGAGCCTGGCACGGCCTGGATCCGGAGAGCACCGTGGGCTTGGCATCCCAACACTTGCACAACACCTGGAGAGAGCAGCCAGGGCTCCCACGGGAAGCAGCCCTGACTCCACTTGGAGGAGGAGGAGGAGGAGGAGGAGGAGGACCACCACAAAGGCCTGGGGCTGCAGCTCAGACTCAAACTCAGCTGGCTCACAGCCCTGCCTGGTGGTGAGGCCAATGGAGATCCACGTGCTGGGAATGTCCAGCTCCAACGGAGACATGAACAGCTGCAGCAGACATGGAGAAGGCTCCAGCTGGAGATCACACACTTCTAGAAGGGTTTGGGTTGGAGGGATGTTTAAAGGTCATCCAGTTCCATCCCCCTGCAGGGACACCCTCCACTGGACCAGGTTGCTCCAAGGCCTGTCAAGGGCTGAAGGAGCTGGGGGGGCTCAGCCTGGACAAGAGGAGGCTCTGAGGGACCCTCTCACTCTCCACAAGTTATTCTCTAAAAGGGTGGTCAGGCATTGGAAGGGGCTGCCCAGGGCAGGGGAGGAGTCACCATCCCTGGGGGCATTTAAAGCCTTTGGATGTGGCACTTGGGTTAGAGGTGGCCTTGGCAGTGCTGGGGGACAGATGAACACAATGATCCTTGAGGGCTTTCCAACCTCACTGATTCCATGACCATGTGCAGCACAATTATTTTCTGGAGGACTGGACTAGGTGACCTTTTCAGGTGTCTTCCAACCTAAACTATTCCATGATTATCTTCCCAGGCTCAATTTTGCAGCACTATATCACTTTGTAACATGGATATTAAGAATAATCTGAGGCCTGACTGAACTCCATCTGCTGGCATCTGCTCCCTGCTTTAAATGGAAGCTGCTTGGACTCCCGACCCTGGGAATCCTGCTGCCTGAGAAGAATGCTTCCTCTATTTTCCTTCTACTCAGCTGGGAAGGAACGAATGCCTGAATGCTCACTCCCTCTTCAGACTCCCCCTATCAAGCAATAGATTTTTTTGGGCACTACCCCTCAGTAACAGCTTCAGAAATAGCAGCATTATTGGGCAATTCTGAGCACACACGATGGAAAACTTCCTAGCCAAGGACAGAAGCACCTTTATGTGGCAGGTGAGGAGCAGGGAACAGCCAGCAAAAACCTGCCATGCCATAAAGAAGGGCTGGGCTGCACTGCAGCATCACACTCCCTCACATACCCCATTCCCTCAGGGATTTTCTGCAGCCCATAGGACTGCGAACCTGCTGAAATGCTGGGACTAAATTCACTATTAATATCAATAATTCAGCAACTGATTTTACCTTTGCTTCAGTCATTTCTTCCTGCACACACAAAGTCTCTGTACCTCAGATCTGCAAGAAAAGTGTCCCCCCTTCGGAAGGGAACTCAGTGCTGTGACACCAGGGCCTGCCTGGGTGACAGAGAAGGGCCACAGCAGCCAGGGACAGGGTGCCTGAGTGTCAGACCAAGAATTCAGCCCCCTCAGTGCCATGCCATGGACCCAGCAAGCCCAGCTTCATTTTCCAGCAGGGGAACAGGTTCCACAGAACTCACCCACGGCAGTCACCTGCCACAGCAAACCTCTGCCTGTCTCCTTGCTGGCAGCCCACCCCGTGTGACCTCTGGAAGCAGCACAGGAAGCATCAGACAGCTTGGAAAAGTGGGATAAGTGCTCAAAATGGCCAGTGGCATCTTTCTGAGTGCACAGCCAGGACTGATATCCCCAGAGCAGAGCCACGGCAGAGGCCAGCACCCAAACAGCCTGAAAGCTTTCACTGTGAGCCAGCATCCCGCTCCATTACCCTGGAGCACAGGACATTATCTCTGGCACGCTGTCAGCCATCGACCCAGCCCAGGAATGCTCCTGCAGCAGCAGCTCAGCTGCTCCTGTCCCTCTGGGGAGCTGCTGGAGCATGGTGCCCCCCGGGCTGCCAGCAGTGACAGCCCCTCAGAGCAGAGCTGCTGCTCACCACTGGCCATTCCATAGGGAAGGCAAAATGCCTGAGGGACAGAAAGAATGGAGTGTGCAAAGCAGGGGGGATGAGCTCATCAGCAAACACAGCTGGGAGACAAAGTGGGGCCATCAGTGATCAGGCCACACCACATCCTCCAAGCTGTGAGCTCGGAGCAGGGGACAGGAGATGGGCATCAAATGGGGACAAATCTGGTTTTCCTGTAAAACTAAACAAACTTTGTACAAGTGAGGGTGGGAACACCAAGCTGGCAGGGTGCCCTGCTGCTGTTTGTCCTGATATAGCCCTGCGTGCTCTCTGCAAGGTCAGGGCCAATAACACTGACAGTGCCTTAAAATGAAGTGTGGGTCCTCAGGGAAAGAGGACACGGGCAAGAAAAAAGCCAGGGAAGGTTTTTCCTGCAAGTAAAGATACATCCCTGCACTTAGCTAACACGTAAGGAAGTGGTTTGGGACTTGTAACACCTGGTACACTGGGAAAGCAGCAAGTCCCTGGAAGCATCACTTCAGCTGTGTATAAATATTCACTTTATCACCACACACCAGTGCTACAAGTGTCACTGTACAATTCACCCTGGCTCCAGCAGCCTCCTCCTGGGGCTGGGACTACCCTGCTCCCAGCAGAAACTGGGGCATTGCTCAGTTCTGAAGCTCTTCCAAGTGCAGGCTTTCCTAAGGGCATAATCACAGTCACAGAACCACTGAGGCTGGAAAAGTCCCCTGAATCCATCCAGCCCAGCCATTCCCCCAGCACTGCTAAGGCCACTACCAGCCCATGTCCCCAAGTGCCACATCCACAGGGTTTTTAAATCCCTGCACCAGTGGGGACTCCAGCACTGCCCTGGACAGCTGTGCCAGGGCCAGACCACCTTTTTGGGGAAGGAATTTTCCCAATATCCAACCTGAACCTCCCCTGGCAACCCTTGAGGTCCCGGTTTCCTGGGAGCAGAGCCTGATCCCTCTGACTGCCCACTTCTGTCAGGAGTTGTGCAGAGCCACAAGGTCCCACCTGAGCCTCTTCTTTTCCAGGCTGAGCCCCTTCCTCAGCTCCCTCAGCTGCCCTGGCTGCTCCAGTGTCTTCCCCATCTCCATTCCCTTCCCTGGCCATGCTCTGTCCTGTACCTGGGGATCACAAAACTGCCCCCAGGACTGGAGGTGCCTCAGCAGTGCCAGCACAAGGGATGGGCACTGCCCTGGGCCTGTGGCCACACCATTAGTGCTCTCCAGTAAAGATCTACAGCAGCGAGCTCTTAAGCAAATTTAAGAGTGAAACTACCCTGCCTAGAACCACCTTTTCTGAGCCTGACGCGTTCATCTGTGCAAAGAAGGATTAGAGCAAAGGGAAGATGTGATGGAAACTTGGATATAAATAACTGATGTTGCGACCTCCAGCTCCTCAGAGCTTGGGAGGAATTCACAGCAAGGACCACAGGGGCACCTATGAAGCTGCAAGGCAAGAGTGACTCAGAGCTGAAAGCAGCTCAGCCTTCTCTGAGCTATGCTTATCACCTCCTTTGTGGCAGCCACCTTTTGTTCGAGTATCAGACAGCAAATCGCCCCCATTTGCATCCTAATCCTCCTGCTCTCTCCCTCCTCAGCCTCCCAGCCACGGAGATGTCAGCAGCTCCCATTAAGTGTACACCGGAAATCTCGGCATTAGGACACAGCCTGACTTCAGGAGCAGGCAGCGATCCCGTATTGAACTGCTGCAGCTCCTCCCCACAGCGGCTGCTGTGCCCCACTTCCTGCCCCACTCAGCAAGTTCCCCCCACGATTTCCTCCTCTCTGCACCACAAAGGCCAGGACAGCTCTGTACTCGAGGGGGTGGTTTGCTCAGCCAGGGGGATCGGCTCTGCAGGGGAATCACACCTTGAGTTAGAGATCCGCGGGGGAACACCGTGTTAGCTCAGCCCACTGCATGTACCCCGGGCCGCTGATCTCCTTTCAAAAGGTAAAAACTGAGCAGGACATAAAATACAGCTGTTTAGCAGCACCATGTTTACAGGGGGCAATACAGTACCTGGCTCCTCAGCACCTGGGAGTCTTTATGAGCAGCAGTGCTGCTGGGATTCACAGCAGAACCAGAGGGAGGAGCAGTGAAGCTCTCATCCCTTCAGCCCTGGAAGGTCACCTGCACTTCCCACCTGGAGCATTTCACCTTGGAGTGTTGCACAAAGAGCTGAATGAAGCAGTTTGGAGCTCAATGTGCTGACACACAGAATTACCCTGCCTGCTTTGTCTCTGTTTCCTCATTTCAGGGAACACATAATCCTTGTCCAAGGCAGCATGGGAAGGAAATCCCAAGGAACTTACCTGTGGCTCCTCACGGAGCTCAAAGGGACGGCTCAGCCCAGAGGCCAAGCAAGGCACACAGGTGCCCTTGTGACTCAGCCCTGCATCCCAACAGAAACCAGAGGACAGGGCACAAAGTCACCTCAGGAGCTCCCGCAGGGGTGCAGGGGTCCTGGGAACACTGACACCACAGCATTTTCCTCTCCAGGGGATTAAGGAACCTCCACCTACCAGTCTGTGCCTGCCGGGGGAGCAGTGATCACCAGCAAACACCTCCAAGCACAAAGCAAGCAGCTGTCCAGCTCTTGGCAGGGCAGAGCCCATGGGGCACCTCGCAGCCAGGTTCCTGCCCAAAAGTGCTCTTTATCCCCATCACAGGAGCACAAATCCTGACTGTCCCCATCAAGACCTGGAAACATTTGCTCACACACAGTTCCAGTTCCCCACTCCCATTCCTTCCCACCCAACAGAAACTACCTGGACCTATAATAATGAATCTATGCCAAGAGACTCACCAGCTTCTGTGCCACGATGCTGTAGTGGCTGAAGGACTGGAGCAGGGCCACAAAGCAGACCTTGCAGCCAGCTGGGGAGGGACAAAAGCACACATTAGCAGTTCCACTTTGCAGCTGACATTATCAAAGCTCATAAATCACAGCAGCCAGGCCACAGATCTGTCTGGAAGGACCTTGAAGTGATTCAGGTCTAGACAAACCTTCCTTTGCTTTCAATTTTCACCCTTCTAGAGGATATCTGCATTAGCGAAAACATTAGTTTAAAAAGAGAGGAAAAGAAGGAAAAAGATGACTTTAAAAAGTGTAAGACCCTTTTTCTGCCCCATGCCAGGCCAGCCTGGGACCTCCTAACCCTGTTTGATGGTGTGACAGTAAGGAGGCCAAGGGCCAGCTGTGACACTGAACTACTGAAACCACAGACATGCCAAAAATTCCCATTTTGGCTCTCACAGGGCAAGTGACCTTGACTGGAAAAACACAGAACAGGGAATTGTGTCAGACACCTAAATAAAAAGTGATTTTGGAACACAGTTTGGGTATGAACATGACCATGTTTGTTGGACATGGATTTCAAGTAGAACAAGTCAATGGCCCCAGATAACCTTCACATCTCCCAAAGGTTTTGGGCACCAAGTGGACAACATGGGGGTGCTGCAGACAGGGAATAACTGCACCCAAGTCCTGGGCTGGAGGGGGGCAGGTGACAGCCAGCACAGCTGTCCTGAGACACATTAATATGCCACTGGGCTGCCCACCCACCAGGGATGGAAGGCTTTTCCCAGGCACACAGGCAGATCTGGACGTGACTCTCAGGGCACTGCTGCCCTGCAGCGCCCATTCCCAGGGCACTGCTGTGGAGCAGCACCCATTCCCAGGGCACTGCTGCCCTGCAGCGCCCATTCCCAGGGCACTGCTGCCCTGCAGCGCCCATTCCCAGGGCACTGCTGTGGAGCAGCGCCCATTCCCAGGGCACTGCTGCCCCGCAGCGCCCATTCCCAGGGCACTGCTGCCCCGCAGCGCCCATTCCCAGGGCACTGCTGCCCCGCAGCGCCCATTCCCAGGGCACTGCTGCCCCGCAGCGCCCATTCCCAGGGCACTGCTGCCCCGCAGCGCCCATTCCCAGGGCACTGCTGCCCCGCAGCGCCCATTCCCAGGGCACTGCTGTGGAGCAGCACCCATTCCCAGGGCACTGCTGCCCCGCAGCGCCCACTCCCAGGGCACTGCTGCCCTGCAGCGCCCACTCCCAGGGCACTGCTGCCCTGCAGCGCCCATCCCCAGGGCACTGCTGCCCCGCAGCGCCCACTCCCAGGGCACTGCTGCCCCGCAGCGCCCACTCCCAGGGCACTGCTGCCCCGCAGCGCCCACTCCCAGGGCACTGCTGCCCTGCAGCGCCCATTCCCAGGGCACTGCTGCCCCGCAGCGCCCATTCCCAGGGCACTGCTGCCCCGCAGCGCCCATTCCCAGGGCACTGCTGCCCCGCAGCGCCCACTCCCAGGGCACTGCTGCCCTGCAGCGCCCACTCCCAGGGCACTGCTGCCCTGCAGCGCCCATTCCCAGGGCACTGCTGCCCTGCAGCGCCCATTCCCAGGGCACTGCTGCCCTGCAGCGCCCATTCCCAGGGCACTGCTGCCCTGCAGCGCCCATTCCCAGGGCACTGCTGCCCCGCAGCGCCCATTCCCAGCGCACTGCTGCCCCGCAGCGCCCATTCCCAGCGCACTGCTGTGGAGCAGCGCCCATTCCCAGGGCACTGCTGCCCCGCAGCGCCCATTCCCAGGGCACTGCTGTGGAGCAGCGCCCATTCCCAGGGCACTGCTGTGGAGCAGCGCCCATTCCCAGGGCACTGCTGTGGAGCAGCGCCCATTCCCAGGGCACTGCTGTGGAGCAGCGCCCATTCCCAGGGCACTGCTGTGGAGCAGCACCAACTCCCAGGGCACTGCTGCCCTGCAGCGCCCATTCCCAGGGCACTGCTGTGGAGCAGCGCCCATTCCCAGGGCACTGCTGTGGAGCAGCGCCCATTCCCAGGGCACTGCTGCCCTGCAGCGCCCATTCCCAGGGCACTGCTGCCCCGCAGCGCCCATTCCCAGGGCACTGCTGTGGAGCAGCGCCCATTCCCAGGGCACTGCTGTGGAGCAGCGCCCATTCCCAGGGCACTGCTGCCCTGCAGCGCCCATTCCCAGGGCACTGCTGCCCTGCAGCGCCCACTCCCAGGGCACTGCTGCCCTGCAGAGCCCATTCCCAGGGCACTGCTGGGGTGCAGGACATCAGCAGAGCCCGAGGCAGGGCCTGGCAGGACTCTCTGAGCCATTCACACTGCTACCAACCCACTTTCTGTGGGATTTCCTTCAGTTTCCCTCTGTTCCATTAAGTACAAAATATTTCAAAGCAGGGTGAAGCCCCAGTTGAGGCAGTGGCAGTTCTGGGGGCACAATGTCCTCATGCCATGCCCTGCCCAGCTCCCTTTCAGGCCTGACAGTACCAGAGCTGCTGGGGCCAGGAGGTTACTCACAGGAGAAACTGCTCGCAGAAAAGTAATCAGATACCTTGCCAGGCTCTGTTTGTTTCTTGACTCATTCTGAGCTTATCTGTTTTTAATTGGTCCTGATATGTGTAATTACATCATAAAAATGGAAGCAGCGAGAGAAGTGCAGTGAACACCTCCCTGTCAGAGCCTGTGTGATTTACAACCATTGCCACAATCCATGATGAAACGAGGTGCAGAATTATGGGATGTACCCACAGAGGAGTCCCAAGAACAAGTCAGGACTAGGACCCATAATCAACTGGGTGGGAACTCCCCCTACTCAGAAGCCTGAAAAGAGTGTAGGGGACTGGGGGATAACGCACGACGACAGGCATGAGCACAGGGACAGGCGGGGGGGCTGGGGGGAGGGGGGGGGGGGGGGGGGGGAAGCTCCGAGGTGTCCCTGCCTCAGAGAGTGCTGCTGCTGACCCACCTCTGAGGTAGAAGGAGAGGAAGTGGTGCACCAGGAAGCTGCCATCTGTCCGGGTGTCTCGCAGCAGGGTGAATTACCCTGGAAAAGAAGAAGCAAAACAACAGAGTCAGGTGAAGGCACAAACTGCTTTTGGTAGACAAGATGTTGGCTCAAGCTGCAGGAATTCCGCAGGTGCTACTCCGAGGAAGAAGCGGACAAGGAGAGCTCCAGCTGCCTGTTTACAAAGGGAAGCCAGCACTTCCTCCAGACACAGCCCAGGGGGAGGCATCTGAACCACAGCATCACTAAGGCTTGAAAAGCCCTCTGAGCCCACCAAGTCCAACCATTAACCCAGCTCAAGCATTAGCCCAGCACTGCTGAGCTCACCACTGAACCACGTCCCCACGTGCCCAGTGTTGCCACATGTCCACCAGCTAAAAACCCTTGTGCTCAACTGTGAGCCCAGCTGGACCCCCACGTCTGTGCCCAGCAGGTGCCACCCCCTGCCCTGGACGTGCAGCACGACGCTCCCAGTGCCAGCACACAGAGTCTCTGGTGCTGGACACCACCAAGGGGGTTCTGGGCAGTTTCCACTTCCCAGCCTTGTGCCCCTCTCCTCCAATTCACTGGCACCTTTCTTCTCCCAGTGGTAGGGGAACAACAGCCACTCACTCACTCACTCACTCACTCCATTCCCAGCCCATTCTCCCCCTGCCACAGCCAGCATTGCCAGTGTGTTTCAAATGTCAGCACCCCCGGAGCTGCTGTTCCTCCCGTGCCCTCCCTGTCCTCCTCTCCAGGTTTACTTCCAACATGCCACCTTCAGTGTAGAATACCTTGTCACCAAAACTCTGTAGTGCAGCAGAGCTCTCAGCACAAGGTATAAACCTTGTTTTGATCAGGCAGGAAATTAATTCTGTTCATTAGTGCACACTCATTATCAGCCCCAGCTTCATCAAGGTGTTTGTTTCCATTAAAATCTTAGGCAGGATGTTTCTTTAATCAATACAAATCATAGATGAGCTGCTTGGAAACACAAAGAACTTATCAAAGTGGGAGGTTTTTCTATTCCCAGGAACAGAAAATGCCTTTCACAGCAACGAGCCATCCCCACACAGGCAATTCCCAAGACATCCATCAGCACAAACTCCCCGGTGCCTAAAGCCCAAAGCAGAGTGAATGGAACAGCAAACATTGACCATGACTGCAGGGCATGCAGAGCAGAGGCCAGGGCAGGGAAGCTGCTTTCGCTCAGCCTGAGTGAGAGCTCTTCCCCCCAAAAGAGGGTTATGCCTCAAAGGCCACTGCAGCGACAGGGACACCGCCCCAAGACATGCCCTCCACGGAGGAGACCTGTGCTCAAAGAGCACAAACCCAGACATCCAGGGGTTTATCTTCTGCAACTTTCCCACCAGAGCCCGGGAAGAGCAGGCTGAGCACTCCCTGTGTGCCCTCCCTGCCAGCTGGCTCCCACAGGCTGTGCCAGCACCGTGGGGTTTGTCACTCCGAGAACACAGCACCATTCCAAAGGCAAAGCCTTCCTGGAGCATCTTCCCCATGAAGCCCAGCCCGTTCTGCCCATGCTCTGCCCTCATGCTCTCAACACCTGCAGGCTGAGGCAGAAACTGCAGCTGCTTGTTAGGAACTGCCAAAATCCCTCGGCGGGGCAGCAGTGGCTGTCACAAGCCCACGGTGACACAGCAGGCACAGACACAGCCACACTGGCAGCAGCTCCCTGCACCCAGCAGCCCTGCGGGGACAGGCCCCGTCAGCTCGGGAAGCGGCACGGCCCGGCTGCGGAGCTGCGGAAATCGGGCTGGCAGCGCCGCGAAGGTCAGGCCAGCAGAGGGCTGACACTGTTACACAGCGGAACTCGGCCCGGCTGGGTGTCCCAGCACACGGCAGGGACTGGCTCTGCACGGGGATTGCCGACACTGAGGGGCACCTGCACACACACCCACTCCTCATTTACCACCAGAGAAAAGCAGATTTAGCACCGTGAGTACTGCAGGAGGTCATTCCCCCCTCCAGCACTGGGAACATCGCTGGCTGGGCAGGCAGCCACCCTGCTGTGACACCCGGACAGAGCGGAACCCGCAGGCGTGCTGGGATGGGAGGGCCAACTCAATCGAGGGAATTCCTCACACAGAGCCTCGCCTGCCTCCTGCTCTGCCCGCCAAGCCCAAACCCAGGATCTTGAGGCCAAATCTTGGGGTTTTGCTCTGTGGAATTTCCAGCTCACATCAAGGTGAGCTCCTTGCCTCAGAACCAAGCTCATGGATGCCCACATTCCTGCTCATCCCACAGCTCCACCACCAAAGTGTCCTCTCCACACCTTAGAGCACTTCTCCACCAAGCACTTCTCCCTTAGTGTTTCACGTGCATTAAAACTCAACACCAACCCACAGGAACCACAGGGCTTTGGGATTTGCACACTCAGACCATCCTTTACTAACACCTCCACCAGATCTGCTCTGAGCCTCAAGGGCACCATCCCAAATTCCCCTCAGTACTGTCTCCCCATCAGCACTGCCCCACTCCAGCCAGCCTGACAAGGAATGACCTCAGAAGTACCTTCCAGATCAAGGAGAAACCTCCCCTATTCTCATCACAACCTGGTAGTAGGGCAAGGGGGGAAACTGGAGACAAAGGGGGAAACTCAGACTTATAAAATAAATTATCACCCCAAACTTGCTTTTATTATCTAAGCTCATAACTGTCAGGGAAAATATGGAGTAACACATAGCACACGGATAATTTATTAATAACTACTGATGACACCGAGCTGGTGGTGTGGTCACACATGGAACGTCTTGAGGTTCAACAAGGCCAAGTGCAAGGTGTTGCACCTGTGTCAGGACAACCCCCAGAATCAGCAAAGGCTGGGGTATGGATGGACAGACGGAAAACAGACGAGCTGCTCCAGGGCTGGAGCCCGTCTGCTCTGGAGCCAGGCTGGGAGAGCTGGGAATGTTCCCCTGGAGAGGAGAAGGCTCCAGGGAGAGCTCAGAGCCCTGCCAGGGCCTCAAGGGGCTCCAGGAGAGCTGCAGAGGGACTGGGGACAAGGGATGGAGGGACAGGAGCCAGGGAATGGCTTCCACTGCCAGAGGGCAGGGATGGATGGGAGACTGGGAAGTGTTCCCTGCGAGGGTGGGGAGGCCCTAGAATGAAATCCCAGAGCAGCTGTGGCTGCCCCTGGATCCCTGAAGTGTCCAAGGCCAGGCTGGACGGGGCTTGGAGCAGCCTGGGATGGAGGAAAATGTCCCTGCACAGGGCAGGAGGTGGGACCGGATGAGCTCTGAGGCTCCTTCCAGCCCAAACCACTCTGGGATTCCATGACTGACATCTTACCGGCACAGCTCCTACAGACAGCGAGGCTGTTTAGTTCCTGCGTGACTTCATTAACACAAAACCTTCCTGGAAAAGCTACATTAATTAATTCAGTGCCCTAAATGACCAGCTCCCCGGTCCGGAGCAGTGCCTGCCAGCGGGTTTAACGCCCAGTTCTATGTTTATTCCCCGCACGGGAGCAGGGGCGCGGGAACAGAGCTCGGCCACTTCCCAGTCGGAGCCGGAGCCGTGAGGGGCGGCGGAGAGCCGGGAACGGGAGATGGAAGGGCCGAAGACGGCTCAGCTCTGGCACCGGCCGCAGCCTCCGCCTGCGAGGCCGTGCCCCTCCCAGCGGCCGTGCCCCGCCCGGCGGCCCCGGCCTGTCCCTCCCGCCCTCTCAGCGCCCTCTCAGCGCCCTCTCACCGCGTCCGGGCGCTCCGGGGAGGCCCCGAGCAGCTCGTTCAGCTCCGCGAACATGGCGGGCGGCGCTGAGGGGCCGCGCAGCGCGGGAAGCGCCGCGGGGCTGCGCATGCGCAAAGCGGGGGCGCCCCCTGCTGGCGGGGTGGGGCCGGAGTCGCCATTGCCGCCCCCTGCGGACCCGCGTGCGCGGCAATTAACGGGGCTGGATCGGCAATTAATTAGCGGGGCTGGATCGGCAATTAATTAACGGGGCTGGATCGGCAATTAATTAGCGGGGCTGGATCGGCAATTAGCGGGGCTGGGCCCGCGTCCCACCATCAATTAAAGCGGCTGGATCCTCAGCCGTGTGGTTAATTAAAGTGCTAATTGGGACTGGGTCCCCATTCCATCATTAATTCATGGGGCTGAATCCACATCCCATCGTAATTAACAGAGCTGGATCCCCATCCCGTTGTTAGTTCATGGGGCTGGATCCCCATCCTCTTGTTCCCGGAGGCACACCCTGGCTCCCCATCCCATCATATTAACAAGGCTGGCTCCCCATCCCATTGTTAGTTTATGGGGCTGGATGGATCCCCATCCCATTGTTAGTTTATGGGGCTGGATCCCCATCCCATCATTAGTTCACAGGTCTGGATCCCCACCCCATCATTAATTCACAGGACTGGATCCCCATCCCATCATTAGTTCACAGGGCTGGATCCCCATCCCATCATTAATTCACAGGCCTGGATCCCCATCCCATCATTAGTTCACAGGGCTGGATCCCCATCCCATCATTAGTTCACAGGGCTGGATCCCCATCCCATCATTAGTTCACAGGACTGGATCCCCATCCCATCATTAGTTCACAGGGCTGGATCCCCATCCCATCATTAGTTCACAGGGCTGGATCCCCACCCCATCATTAATTCACAGGCCTGGATCCCCATCCCATCATTAGTTCACAGGGCTGGATCCCCATCCCATCATTAGTTCACAGGGCTGGATCCCCATCCCATCATTAGTTCACAGGACTGGATCCCCATCCCATCATTAGTTCACAGGACTGGATCCCCATCCCATCATTAGTTCACAGGACTGGATTCCCACCCCGTTGTTCCCAGAGGCACACCCTGGGTCTGGATCCCCATCCCATCATTAGTTCACAGGACTGGATCCCCATCCCATCATTAGTTCACAGGGCTGGATCCCCACCCCGTTGTTCCCAGAGGCACACCCTGGGTCTGGCTCCCCGTTCCCCACAGCAGGGCTGGCCCCAGCTGGCTTGGTGGCCCTGGTCACCCCTGAGCCCTGGTCACAGGGTGCTGCCTGCCCTTTCCAGACCCCTGTGTGGCAGATGTAATCCATCTGGGACACTTTGGGGCACGGGGGATTGGTGAGGGGTCTGTTACTCTCTCACTGTTTCCTTTTCAGTATCAGCATGTTTGGGAAGTGCTGAACTTGCTAAAAATGATCTGCAGTAACAGCAAATTTACAGCCCATAACCACCAAAATCCACATTCTTTGGTGTCATTTTTTTTGTCTCCAAGTCCAAATTTGAGTTTTTTTGGCACTTAATCCATCTTTCCATTTGCTCCAGCAAAGCTTTTGTAACCTTTCATCATGAGTTTCATCATGGAAGCAGGGATTGCCCTGCTGAGAGGTGTGCTGGAGCTGGAGAGAGGATTCTGGAGCCTGGGATGTGCCAGGGGGACTGGAGAGAGGATTCTGGATCCAGGGATGTGCCAGGGTGACTGGAGAGAGGATTCTGGAGCCTGGGATGTGCCAGGGGGACTGGAGAGAGGATTCTGGATCCAGGGATGTGCCAGGGTGACTGGAGAGAGGATTCTGGAGCCTGGGATGTGCCAGGGGGACTGGAGAGAGGATTCTGGAGCCTGGGATGTACCAGGGGACTGGAGAGAGGATTCTGGATCCAGGGATGTGCCAGGGGGACTGGAGAGAAGATTCTGGATCCAGGGATGTGCCAGGGGGAGTGGAGAGAGGATTCTGGAGCCCGGGAGGTGCCAGGGGACTGGAGAGAGGATTCTGGATCCAGGGATGTGCCAGGGGGACTGGAGAGAGGATTCTGGAGCCCGGGATGTGCCAGGGGGACTGGAGGGAGGATTCTGGATCCAGGGATGTGCCAGGGGACTGGAGAGAGGATTCTGGAGCCTGGAATGTGCCAGGGGACTGGAGGGAGGATTCTGGATCCAGGGACGTGCCAGGGGGACTGGAGGGAGGATTCTCGAGCCCAGGAGGTGCCGAGACGTGGCTGGAGGCCGGGATGCTGCGCTGTGAGCATTAGGGGGCATCCCACGATGGGAGAAGAGCACGGAACGAGGGACGGAGGCTCTGCCCGGGTTCAGCCCCTCGGAGCCGCGGAGCGTCGCCGCTGGGGGACTCCGTGGGGTTGGCACCGGGCTTCCACGGGAGAAGGGGACAAGCCTGTGGAATGCAGGGCTGCTGCCGTCTGGAGAAGCCCGTGAGCTGCAGACTCCTGGGAAGAGAGCAGTGGGAACACCAGAGGGGCTCCCCCGGTGTTCCCTCGCCTTCCCGCAGAATGATTCCTGTAGGGAAGACTGGCAGTGTGAGGGTTTGGCTCAGGCACTGCGGCCGTTCTCCTGCCCTTATTCCCCGTGTCTGTGTGCGTGTGTTCCCTTCAAAATCCCCATCCCGCTCTCCCGCCCAGCTCGGGGCTCTGGTGTGCCCCAGACCCCTCTGGAAGGAGCTGCCTCTGCCTCCCTTTGGTGCCTTCCGTCCTGCAGGAGCCGGGGCTGGAAGCTTCCTTAGGAGCCCAGGTGGCTTTGCTTTGGCTCCCGCAGCCTTTCCGGGCGCTGGGAGCCGCGCTCGGGTCCGGCAGCGCCCGCCCCGCTCCCTGCCCGGGGCTGGAGCGGGAATTCCTCCCGGGAGGGCCGGGCCCCGTCCTGGCTCCGGGATCACCGGGCTGTGAGAGCCCGTTCTGCCGGCCAGGGCGGGTCCCCGGGCCCGGGCAGTCCCCGGAGCTGTCCCCGGAGCTGTCCCTACCTGGCCGCATTTGTATGCGAGCGGAGCCGCCGCTCGGCTCCTTTTGTCTGCGCTGTCACGTTTCCCTCCCTGTGGCACTTTCCTCCGGCTCTTCGGGAGCCGCAGAGCCCGAAATGCCTCGCAAATGAAACGTAAAATCCTCTCTTCTTCTCGCCACAGCGGGAAGGGGACCGGAGCCGCATGCAAAGTGCGGCTGCATCTCTCAAAACACCTCTTGTCCTCCCTGCTACATTCCTTCCCACATGGCAGGACTTGTAACCGTGCGAAGGCAGGGAGGATTTTGCTGTTAAAACTGTGCCCCTTCCCTCCCATCTGCTCCGTGCCTATTTCCAGTATTTATCATGGAGCTGCTTCCCAGAGGAGCCATATGGGATCCATAGGTATCCACGCTGCTTCCAATGAAGCCCCTTCGGCAGAGCAGTGGGTGAAAAGCAGTTCACGGCCAAAAGTATAAAAAAAACCCACAGCAGAAGAGATAAAACCAATTAATCTTGCAGTGTTTGAGGTGATTCCCAAGAGCCTGGCAGGGAAGGGGAGCTGAACCCACCAGGTTTCATGATGTGAGTGTGTGGGAAATGATTTTTAGGGAGAAAACACTTTGATTTACCTCCCGTGATTGTTGCTTTTTGCTGAGCTGTCCAGGATGGATTTTAGCGCACAAATCCCACCCCAGCAAAAGGAGGGGTTTCTTCTCCGGGACACCTCGGCTGTTGCTGGCACAATGCCGAGTGCTCTGGAGCCATAAAGGATCCCCAGAGCTGGGGGGCCAGCGAGGGTTAGCGGGAGCAGATGTTGGCCGAGTCAATGGGCAGGGAAGAAAAGAACGGGACACGTTCCGGGATAAATCCCACCTCCTCAATGCCCGCCCTGACGCGGCCAAGAGCAGCTGGAAGGAATAATGGATGAGCTGAAGCGGGTGCTGGATTTCCCTGCAGAAATGCAGAGTTTAAAAAGAGCTGCTGGGGCAGGAGAGAGGTCCCTCCGGTGGGACAGGCAGGGTGTGCCCCGTGCCTCCAGCCCTCGGGCCTTCCCACAGCCCTTTTCTCTAGGAAAACTCAGGGAAAACCAGCCTCTTTTGGGCATTCCCCTCTCCTTTAGCTGGGCAGGGTTGGGAAAAGTGCTGCCAGTGAAACCAAATCCTCCAGGTATTTACAAACACTCTGCTCTGCCATCCCGAGGCTGCACATCGTGGAATAACCCGGGCTGGGCTGCAGGGGCAAAGCACAAAGGATAGGACAAGGAAAATAAATATGGATTTAGACCCTGAGGGCACGGCAAAATGGCTGGGACACCTGAGCTGCCTTTAAAAGTCTCCAACAAAACCACGGAGCAGCATCAGTTCCTGTCTCCCTCCTTTACTTTCTCTTTCTACCGTTTGCCTGAGGCCAAATCTCCAGGATGGAGTTATTCCCACCTCGGGGCACTCCTCCTGCTGGAAGATTTCATGGGAGACTGATACACCTGGAAAATACAAGAAAAATAGAGGAAATTGATGTTTATTTTTTCCCATTTTAGATCTCACTTTTTGCTTGCTTGTATCCATATAAACAAATGTATCTCTGGTGAAAGGAGCAACTGTGAAAAATGTTGGCAGAAATGATGAGGACTGAGCTGACAAACCTGCTCTGCACGCTCTGGCAGAGGGAGGGAAGGGCTGAGCTGACATTTCTGATGGAAGAAAAGCAGGATCACTGAGCATGAGGCCAGAGGGACCCCAAGAGGTCACTGGGATGAAGCAACACCTGCCAGCAGCAAAATCCGCTCAGCCCCAGCCTTCCCTGGCAGATGTTTGTCCAGCCTGCTCCAGAAACCCTGGGCAGCCACGGCTCCACAGCCTCCCTGGCATTTCTTCCCAGCCCCCCTTCATTCCCACTCCACATCCCAGGCTTCCTCTGCTGGGTTTATCCGTGCTGCTCTTGCTGATTGCTCCTGGCTGTGGAGAACAATTCACTGCCTTCCTAGAGCGGGGAGGAAAACAGAAATACAAACCGGTGTGGATGCACTTCTCAGCTCACCTTTAAAATTCACTTCACCATTTTGAGCAGAGTGCCACTGGCTCTCCATGAGGGATCTCCAGGCCTTTTCAGGAGACTGGAGAATCCTTGGGAAACGTGCT